>NC_088854.1:44191289-44858789 GCF_963853765.1 Magallana gigas
TATGTCATTTTAATGTTAATCATAATTTATTCAGGTAATCTTCTCAGCTGTCATATAAGATTCTAATATGCTTGATTTACTTACTAATTAAGAAAAAGTCAACCCCAGGTGCTTCATCACAAATTAGGAATGGGGAAGAAGAAACCCTGTGTAGGGAGAAAAACAAATGGGAAAACAGAACTTTGCAAATCAAAATCACATAGAAAGTTTAATATTCCATAGATACTATTAAAAGCAATACTGAAATTGTTTTAAACCCATACAATTGGAGGTGTACAATAGTTTTAACAAATATATGCAACTAGTGAGATACATGTACATTTATTAAAATAAGATTCAAAGAATAAATAGGCACATGATCCAAAGAACCTGAAAATTCATATCAATATCCTTATAATTTTTTTCAAGGTGGTGTAACAATATGAAAAAAGTTAAAACTTGATGATATACAATTGTCAACAAGCATTTGATTTTTGTCAACCCATTACAAGATCAGGTAAGCACAAAGATTCTCTTAGCTTGAGTGACAACAACAAGGCATTAATATCACCCAGCCCAATTAATAATTTTTAACTGGAAATATTATGAAAATATCTGAATTCTTATTCGTTGATAAGTTATTTGTTCACAATTTCAAAGAATTGTTCCCAGACGGTAATAATGTTTCCACCTCCAAGAATAGAATTATTTTGATAAATGGTGAGGTTAGCCAGATTTTGTTCTTGGTGTCCGAAGTTGAGTTCCTGTAGCGCGTAACTGTGATTAAAAAAATCCTTTATTTCTCCAATGTTTTCTATTTGCAAGATCTCCATAAACTTGTCCCGAACATTTTTGATTCCTTTTGGATGACCAACATTTTATTTTGGTTGTGTCTCCTTCTAAAATAACAAAGCGAATGGCGGGAATGCCTGTGTAGGTACAGGGAGAGCCTTCTGTGGCCATATACTCCAGGTCAAAGTTCAGATAAGAGTCATTTTTGCCGTGATTGAAGGCCTTCCTTCTCCACAGAGAATCACAGAGGACCAGGATGAGGATGTTGAGGCTATAGACCGTCTCCTCCTCTGGTATCTTGGGATTTCTATCTCATTATAAGTCGCATCATCCTTCAACATATGACAGTTACTCTTTTGCTTAGTTTTTTTTTCATTCTACTTCATCTTACCATGAGAAGCTTTTATTTATTAATTTTTGAAACTCTATATAGGTTCTTGCTTGTGAACGTAGTTACATGCGAGTATAGTTCTAGAGTATTTTGACAATATAATGGACTCCGTAGTTTATGTTTAGATACCCTGGTATTCTTATCAGTTTGTTTGCTCTAATTTGATAAACCGTATAAAAAAGCAGGTTGGCTTTGTAGTAGATTCTGGGAACTCAAGACATGTGTATCGGGGTCGTACCGATTTCTAAATGGTAAAATTAAAGCAAATGCCTTCTCATTGACGAATGATTTAACCATCCGATGGTATTATGTACGTTCTGCAATTTATTTACTCAACAACAACAACGATGATAATAACAACAAAACAACAATATCCATTTTAAATGCCACATGATGATTTTGGTAAAATATTGTTAATCCATCAAAGTTTCATAGACTGACAAATTTTAAGGTAGGCGTCGTTTACTTTCAATAAACTTTAACTTTGTCAATCATCACCCCCCCCCCCCCCCCTCCCCGATGCAGATTGAGTCCCCATGTTCCACAGCATACCACGATAGTTCATGATCAGACCAATACCTTCATTTTAATGATAGGTCTGTGACATAAATGGTACCGATATGAAAAATTCTAGAAATGAGTATATTACATGTATATGCACACCTGGTGTATGTGTAAATTGTGAGTAACTATATTTGCAATCAACAAAACGAATTTTTCGTATCAATCATTTCTAACCGAAAAATCGAGATAGACTTTTGGTAACGTTTACTAGTATCTACCGTGTGTACTAGTATTTTAAGATGTTATCAGTACTTTATGTTTTGTTGCAATGTTATATAATTATTATTAATTTAAGAGATAAAAAAAATAATGTATTTTATATATTATTTTGTCTGTAGGATGTACTACCAATAAAACTACAATAAGTTACTCAATATTTCAAACAGAAAAATAGACAAAAAGAGAACAACATAAATGTCATGAATTATTTCAACCATGAGGTGAACATATAAATTACTAAATAATTGATATTTCGTTTCTATCGTTAGTTTAGGGATTGTAGAAAAGGTAAATTTTTTCGGTTTCGAGATCTATTTGGAAAAAGCAAAGCACACACGATTAACCAACTTAACATTCCATCAAAGTTTTATTAAATCCTTGAAGATCTTCCACAAGGTACTTATTTTTTATTTTATCTTCGTAGGATTGCTTAAGTCATCTGATTCAGTTGAAATGCATGCGACTCTAAATATTTTGCTACATCTTTAAAACAAAAAGAAAAAGAAAAAAATATGCAAAGATATTTGATAAAGACAATTTTAATTCAATTTCAAAGCAGGGAGTTTTCTACAGAAATGTGAGAGTCCTGCACTCATAGTGGTGAGATCCTGAGCGGTGACAGCGACTGTAGGACTGTTTGTGTCGATCAAATCAATGATGGTTTTCTACAAGAACAGAGCAATCTTAAGATTAATAATGATTAAATAATGAAAATTGAGAAAATCCTAAACATTCCCATGGATTTGTTTGAGGTAATTTAAACAATAAAATGCTTTCTTTGGTGATAACGATTCATTCGGGATATGAAGGTAGCGACATTGCAGAAAAAAAATAACACGCATTAGCGAGTTATGTAAATTTTTTTCTGCAATTATCCCTACTTTCATAACCCGAATGAATCATCAAAGAAAGCATTTTTTTGTTTATATTAACATTTTTCTTTTAGCTAATTAATAAATTGATTATGAAAAGTAAGTAAAATTTACTAAATTACTGTCAATGTAAGTAAGTACGTTAGCTAAAAGAAACAGCCAAATCGTCTCCTGTGAGACTTTGAGTGTGACATCATCATGATTATTTTGTGCAGTCCGTGATTTTTCCTAAGTCGCAGTAGGTTTGGACCAATCGATAAACAAGGGGTGTCAAATAAAGGCAATATCTGTCCTGTCATTGTCTTGTCAGTTTCAGCCGCTGTAGATTTCAACCAATCGATAAACGGGGCTTGTAGATTTCAGTCTGGCTGTTTCTATAGAGCTATGAATTAACTATACGTTTCCGTAAGAAATAGAAGGAATAATACTTGGTGGATATAAATATAGAACTGTAAAGGATAGAAGATGATACCTCGATGGCATGGAGTCCTGTTGAGGTATGTACACTTGTTTGTTGATCAGCTGTGAGCATGTATAGGTAGCAATGACGCTGTGTCTTAACGACCAACGTGTGCTATAAGGAAATGTTACAAAAGTACATAAGTATACAACAAGATCCATACAGAGGAGAATATTCAATTGGAATTAATAGACAAAATTAACTCGTTTCTTCATTGTAGGAACATTATTACAATGATATTTGTTTGTTTTTTTAACCGTAAAGAAATAATTATTTGAATGTTTGTAGAAGAATAAAAACAAATTGATAAGTAAACTTCACAAGAATTACCGAATGAGCATCATAGTGGAATAGAAAACTTTCGTTCACATTTGGTTCATGTGTAGGTCCAGTATGATGTCCATGTACATGTGTGTTATGTGAATGATGATGACCATGATGTGCAGTTGTGGTCATACCCACAGCCTATTTCAAAAACAACATAATTTTTTTCATGATATCATTGGCCTAATCATATCATCGTTATAAATGATGTAATTGGCATCAATTTGTTGTAATTTTCTTTTTATGCCGTTATTTTCCTTCACACATCAACTTACATTAATTGAATCAAAATGAATGTACAGAATGAAAGAGAATCACAAAGTCAAAGGGTAAGAGAGAGAGAGAGAAAAAGAGAGAGAGAGAGAGAGAGAGAGAGAGAATGACAAATTTCTTACCACAGACACAGTACTAATTAAGAAAACAGCGGAGAACATCATTCTCTAAAGTGTTGGTTTAAATTCCGATCTTAGAACTCGGAGAAATCCTTTGCTTATATAAGCATAAGTACTCTCTCTTATCTCCATTTTTGCACGATATTGTATTCAAAGTATACCATATATATTTCTTTGGGCTACGTAGTGCGTACTGAAGCACATGAAACGTGAACGAACTATTAGATCCAATGTAAAGGTTCACATAGTCTAACATTGGATTCACGTTTCAGTGTATTATAGTACTGGTGTCTTATACGAAGTATACGTATTCCAAGTTTTTGTATATTTTCGAATTACTTCTGTGTATGTATTTCAGAATAATTTGAATATTACTCTTTGAATAATGTTTCATGGCAAATGATTATTAGGACAGAATCATTGTGACATAGGAACGCTGATTGCTTGATTCTGTAGTTCATGACACATGTAGTTACTTGCGTTTGTTGAGCTTGCAGTTTTAAAAAATCCATAAATGTAATTATTTGAATTTTTATCTGCCCCTGGTAGAAGGAAAGCTAAAAGGTTCAATACCAATATTCTGTTGCTATTATCCATTGGTTACCTTTTTGTAAATAAGCTATCCTTCAATGCAAAAAAGATAAATGTTAACATGTAATAAAATCTTCGTAATCTGTATTACTTCATTTGTTTATCATTTGTATATCATCGTTTGTTTGACCTATCGAGTTTTGGTATATTATTCTTTCATAATGTTTGCTTTTGGGACATTTGTACTTTTATTGTTCGATTATGAACTTTATAAATATCACAGAGGGCGCTCGCCACCACGCAAATGTCGTAGCATTCACTCATACAACTGTGTATCATTAATCATGTACCAGAGAATTAACTAATTACAGTTTTTGTTTTGAACCTTCCAGTACAGTTTAATTACACTCAATATTGATAATGTATGCATTTTAGCAAACGCAATGTAAAAATGAATATGTTTTATGGTATTATCTATGTCTATATCCCGATATATACAGAACGTTATTGTTAGCACGTATTTTGATTCTACATTGCTCTATATCAGCAACCGTCAGAATAAACACCCAAGTAAATTACATAGGGGACGTGGTATTTTGCATAAAGAATAAAATTGGGAATTTTATTCATGCAGTCAGATATTCATCGAATCAAGCTGAGAAGAAAGGAAAATTCATTATAGTTACGTGCTTTCGTCGCTATACTGTATAAAGGATAGCTTTAACTTCGAGTTGAAACACTTTAGCATCTTTAACATATAATCTATGAGTTACTTATTATAGCTACATAAAAAGTGTGCGTTCACGCTTTGAAGGACGGGTAACGTGTACTGATATACTTATTATTTTTAAAAAAAAAAAACTAGTAAAATCTCGAGGTGGCCAGGAAATGTTTTCTCAAGACCAGTCACTGGGTGATATTAACAATTTCAATTTTAGAATCCAAAAATAGGCATTATGACCTGCATTACAAAGTAAAAAAAAATACATATTTGTTTTTGTATTAGCTATATATAGTTCTGTATATGAATAAGATTAAAGTTGCAATTCAGATCGAAAAAATGGTCCTTACAAATCAATTCTTTATGTATGTATGAAACTGGATTTTAAAAGGTAAAAGTACAAGCGATAATATTATGCTTGCTAATGAAATTGAGCACTTTACAGATCCTAAAAATAGTATATATCTTATTTCTTTATGATATTTCATTCTGACCAAAATCAAAGTAACTTTGAACTTTTTACAGACACTTTCAGCTTTTGTTTTTATAGCTTTGGATCGTCATAACACATAAAAATAAGTCTTTTATAATGATTTTAAAACGTGTGTTACTCAAAATCAATGAATCATAGATTATATGTGGTGTAGCTTGTTAGGAACTGTAGACATTGTGTTCCATTATGACTTATGTTATTGAAAATCTTGCTTGAAATTATACACTAAGGCCGTTATGGCGATGCATCGAGTGACGACTATAGTTGATGTTACAGTTTAATAACTTGAATCAGGGGATGCAGTTTATGAAAAGAAGCGTTCTATTTGGCCGATTTGGTATCCACCTACTCTTACACGGTATTCATTTGATATTTTTTATTCAGAAACTGCCAAGCTAAATACACGTTCCCTGCATTAGGACTTAAAAAACTAAATCACCGCAACGGTTGACCAACAATCTTGTTGTTTAATAGTTTAAAGAAAAAAAAACCAGGTACCTCATTTTATTTTTCAGCAAAGTTTTTCATTGATAAAACGCATCAATTTTTTTGACGCAGTACTTATTTTGTCGCAGTTTATTCTAGATAATTTACAACAGATTCACAACAGATACTGACTGTAAATAGTACAGAAAATCTATTTTATTGAACTTCAATCGATCAATGGCACGCTCACTTGGCAATCAATTTTTGGAACTATTTCGTGACTCATTATGTCGGTAACAATAAAACAATATATACTTTTGATGTTGATGTTTAATTTTCCGCTGACTTTCAAACACGCTAACCGACTGGCAATCAATTTTTGGAACGCAATTTACAACTCGCTTTTTGCAATTCAAAAGTAAACTGCATTCTACAACGCATTTCGCTAATCAAAATTTTTTTTTAATTTTGGGTCGGAAATATTTAGCGACATCTACAAGTGGTACACCACTACCTTAGTGAAAACACGGTGAAGTGGCTACATCTTTAAAAAAAATCAGGGAAAACATTTGAATTACACAATTTTAATTCAATTTCAAAGCAGGCAGTTGTCTACAGAAATGTGAGAGTCCTGCACTCATAGTGGTGAGATCCTGAGCGGTGACAGCAACTGTAGGACTGTTAGTGTCGATCAAATCAATAATGGACTTCTACAAGAACAGAGCAATCCCACGTTTAATAATGATTAATTAATTAAAATTAAGAAAATTTTCAACACTCACATCGACTTGTTAGATCTCTAACGGATATAAGATGATACCTCGATGGCATGGAGTCCTGTTGAGGTATGTACACTTGTTTGTTGATCAGCTGTGAGCATGTATAGGTAGCAATGACGCTGTGTCTTAACGGCCAACGTGTGCTATAATGGAGTGTAACAAAAGTACATAAGTATACAACAAGATATATAGAGAGAAGAATGCTCAATTGGAATTCAAAGACAAAATTAATTCATTTCTACATTGTAGGGACATTAATACAAATGGTTTTTTTTTAAACCGTAAAGAAATAATTATTTTAAAGTTTAAAGAGGAATTAAAGCAAATAGATAAGTAAACTTCATAACAATTACCGAGGAGCGTCATAGTGGAATAGAAAACTTTCGTTCACATTTGGTTCATGTGTAGGTCCAGTATGATGTCCATGTACATGTGTGTTATGTGAATGATGATGACCATGATGTGCAGTTGTGGTCATACCCACAGCCTATTTCAAAAACAACATAGTTTTCTTTTCATGATTTCATTGGCCTAATTATATTATCGTTATAATTTGAAGTAACTGGCATCTATCCCGTGTATTTTTCTTTTTATGCCGTAATTTTCTTTCACACATCAACTTGCATTTATTGTATTAAACTGTACGGAGTAAAAGAGAAACGCAAAGCCAAAGGGTGAGAGAGAGAGAGAGAGAGAGAGAGAGAGAGAGAGAGAGAGAGAGAGAGAGAGAGAGAGAGAGAGAGAGAGAGAGAGAGAGAGAGAGAGAGAGAGAATGACAAATTTCTTACCACAGACACAGTACTAATCAAGAAAAGAGCGGAGAACATCATTCTCTGAAGTGTCGGTTCAAATTGCGATTGTTGAAATAAGAGCAACCCTTTTCTTATATAAGGAAACGTACTCTTTCTTATCTCAATTTTGGCACGATGCTTTATTCAAAGTATACCATATTTATATTTCTTTGGGCTACGTAGTGCGTACTGAAGCACATGAAACGTGAACGAACTATTAGATCCAATGTAAAGGTTCACATAGTCTAACATTGGATTCACGTTTCAGTGTATTATAGTACTGGTGTCTTATACGAAGTATACGTATTCCAAGTTTTTGTATATTTTCGAATTACTTCTGTGTTTGTATTTCAGAATAATTTGAATATTACTCTTTGAATAATATTTCATGGCAAATGATTATTCAGGACAGAATCATTGTGACATAGGAACGCTGTTTGCTTGATTCTGTAGTCCATGACATACATAATTACTTGCATTTCTTGAGCTTGCAGTTTTAAAAAAAATCCATGAATGTAATTATTTTAATTTTTATGTGCCCCTGGTAGATGGAAAGCTAAAAGGTTAAAAATTTTGTATGATTATGAACTTTATAAATATCACAGAGGGCGCTTGCCACCTCGAAAATTTCGTTACATTCACTCATACAACTCTGTTTCACCAATCATGTACCAGATACATGTAAATAACTAATTATAGTTTTTGTTTTGAACCTTCAAGAACAGTTTAATTGCACTCAATATTGATAAAATATGCATTTTAGCAAACGCAATGTAAAAATAAATATGTTTCATGGTATGGTCTATGTCTATATCCCGGTATATACAGAACATTATTGGTAGCACGTATTTTGATTCTCAATTACTTTATATCAGCAACCGTCAGAATAAACACTAATTACATAGGGGACATGATATTTTGAATAATAAAAAAGATTTGGAATTATATTTATGCAGTCAGATAGCAGTTCATCTAATCAAGCTGAGAAGAAAGGTTAATTCATGATAGTTACGTGCTTTCGTCACCTTATTTGTATTGTGGTGGTTTTTCCTTATTTTTATTTTAGAGTTATTTCCCTTTAACCCAAACCGGGCGTGGTATGCGCGTGTCGGAACTATAGAGCCCGACCGGTCGGGGTGTTTTAGTCAGTCTTTAACTTTATTATATCAGATACAGGCGCACTTTCGGGGATTAGGGCTAAATTTCATATTCATCTATTTATTACGGTAAATATCACACTCCCTTGGATTTTTATATGATACTGTTTCATACCTGTTACGTTTATATTTGTTTATGTCTGTTATTTATTACAGAATATAGTTTCTAAACACTGAAGATATACTCGTTATCCCTTTGAATCCGGATCACATACATATGTACGGGACTTAACCCCTAGACGGTCCCGTTACATAAATATTTGGGGGCTCGTTCCGAGGATAATTGAGCTTTTTTTCAGTGTTTTTGTTTATTGTAAACAATGTCAATGTGGGAGGGGATTTTAGCAATGCTACGGTTTTTTCTTCCAAGTTTTCTTTTGAAAGATGACAAATCCTCTACATTTGAGGATAAACGTGAAATGGAAATCAAAGAAACTGTTCAAGTTTCAGAAAACACAGTAAATTCTGTGTCCGCGCCCCGTAACTTACTTGGTAGCGACTCAGCATACGACACGCTTCAAACCTCGTTTTCTCAAAATCCATCGATTAATCGTAGAGATCACTCGGAGAGATCAGATCCAAAATTTGTTATTAAACCCGATTATGGGGTAAATTGTCGAGTTACAGTCCATGTTACAAGAAAAATGTGTATTTTACCCCAACAAATACAAAACGTATAACCAGATCGCCGGATCACGTGACCCACCGATATGAAACTATGGAAGATAGTTTGGGTACAAATTTTCGCGATTCGCGGGAATTTAAACAGTGAGATTTTGCTGTGCATTCATTGGAAAATGAGAGTATGAGACCTGAATTTGGTTTAGATAGGGATTCTAAAATGAAATTAAATTTTCATGATAGATCTGATGATTTTTCAGACTTTACCAAATCAGCAAAAAGGTTTCGAAAGAACAAAGAACCTGATGCTTATAATGGGGAAAACGTTGAATGGCCTGATTATTTATGCCATTTTGAGCAAGTGTCGCTTTGGAACAAATGGACAGACTGTGAAAAGGCTACTCAGCTTGCCATGTGTCTTCGCGGACGAGCTCAAAGAGTTCTAAGTGAACTCACAAATCGCTAACTTAAAAATTACGTTGATCTTA
Organism: Magallana gigas; assembly: GCF_963853765.1. NCBI lineage: Eukaryota > Metazoa > Mollusca > Bivalvia > Ostreida > Ostreidae > Magallana > Magallana gigas. Next base: position 44,201,290 of record NC_088854.1, read on the forward strand.
AAAACGCGCTTACACAAAGATTCTGTCCAGTCGAGCGTGAAACCGCATACAGGTGCGATTTTAGAAACAGGCGTAGAAAGTTTGGTGAATCCGTAGCGGATTACGGGTACACGCTAAGACGACTAGCTAGTCGTGCATTTCCATCCTTTCCACTCGAGATGCGCAAAGGTCTAACGGTTGAGCAATTTATTTATGGGTTAGGGTCTCAAGAGTTAAAGCGATATGTGCAATTTTCGCACCCAAAATCATTAGATCGCGCGATTTCTTTAGCCCTGGAATTTGAATCATTTGAAGGATCGCAGGATGCGTTAAGAAAACCGAGAGACACTGAAAAACTGCCACAGCGGCAGTGCAGCGCTTTGATCTCGCCGGAAAGAAATGATTCTGGTAATCATGCAACAATGAAGATCTAGAGAAATCAATTGAACGAATAGTTCAAAAGAAACTTTCTATGTATGTAGATAAGAAACCAGAGAGTCAATCCAGGCGATTTGTGGGATCAAGAAATGTTAAATGCTATACATGTAAACAGAATGGCCACATTAGCAAAAATTGTCGTCATAATCAGGGCAATGAAAGACAAAATAGATTAGAAACCGGAAGCGGAAATGACATTAGTCATATAAACGAGAGCGGGCTGCGCTCGCGGCCACAAGCCCAGCCCCACAAGAGTCAATAAACAAAGTAGAAAATAGGCCAACTAAAAATGTTCCTGTTCGATTGAATTCTATTTCAAAGAGTTGTTGGTTTATGGAAATTAAACTTTATTCGAGAAAGGTTTGTTTATTGGTTGATACCGGTTCATCTCTGAGTTTAGTGTCAGAGAACATATTTGAGTCACTTCCCGAGCATCTTATTTTAGGGGAGTTAGATACAAGTTTAACGACTGCGGACGGAGACTTGCTTTCAGTGCAAGGGAAAACAAATATCACAATATCATTTGCAGGTCACGAGTTTAATGCGTCTGTCGTAGTAGCTAAACTCGGAGGTTTATCTGGAATCATTGGACTAGACTTCTTAGTGAAGTACAATGTTTTGATAGATTCGAGCAATGGGATCTTATATTCGCCTCATTTTGGTGAAGTTCCCTTACTTAGGGAAGACTGTCTCCACAGCAGGTGCGCTCGTGTGCATTTGACAGAAACAGTTAGTGTGCCCGGAAGTAGCGAAATGTTCGTTCAGGGCAAGATAACTGATGAATTTCCCTCTGATATAGATGCTTTACTTGAACCAGAACTCGATGATAAAATGTGTAATCGTATTCTGATGGCAAAATCAGTTGTAAAAACGAATGGATCGAACGTTACGTTTTCAGTATTTAACCCCACAAAGGACACAATCATTCTTAAGAAGAATGCAAGGGTGGCCTCATTACAAACTATTGACTCTGTATGGGATTGTAAACACATGCAAAACAAAGAATCTCACCTAAAGTCTGTAGATGCTGAAACATTACCAGAGCATTTAAGACCATTGCTTGACAAAGTTTCAACAAATTTGACCGAACATCAGTCTAAGATGTTAAAAAGCGTATTGACTCAGTATTCAGATGTTTTTATAGAACCTGATGGTTCTCTGGGGCGCACCGACTTAGTAAAACACAGTATCAATACGGGGGATGCAAGACCTATTAAATTGCCTCCCAGACGCCTCCCGATCCACCAGAAAAAAATAGCAGAACAAGAGATTGACAAGATGCTGAGAGAGGATGTCATTGAACCCAGTAATTCCCCATGGGCAGCACCTATAGTACTCGTTAAAAAGCGAGACGGGACGACTCGTTTCTGTGTGGATTACCGCAAGTTAAACTCTGTTACTAAGAAGGACGCATATCCGTTACCACGGATTGACGAATCCCTTGATACACTATCAGGAGCTAAGTACTTTTGTACTTTAGACCTTGCGAGCGGGTACTGGCAAGTTGTCATGGATGAGGCTGACAAGCAAAAGACAGCGTTTGCAACCCACAAAGGGCTCTTTCAATTTAAAGTCTTACCATTTGGCCTTTCCAACAGCCCAGCCAAATTTGAACGGCTAATGGAAGCCATACTTTCTGGATTACAGTGGGACCGATGTCTAGTATATCTGGACGATATTATTACTTTCGGATCAACATTTGAGGAGACACTGGAAAATCTAACCTCAGTTTTCGACAGATTAAAATCCGCAAATTTAAAACTCAAGCCAAAGAAATGCGTTTTATTCCAGGAACAAGTGTCCTTCCTTGGACACATTGTATCCCATGACGGCATTCGATGTAATCCTGAGAAAATCAGCGCTGTTCGTGATTGGCCAACACCAACTTCAGTCACCGAAATAAGGAGTTTCATAGGAATAGCTTCCTATTACAGACGGTTTATAGAAAAATTTTCTAACGTAGCTTATCCACTGACCCGGTTAACACAAAAAGACAGGAAATTTGAATGGTCCGAGGACTGCGAAAAAGCGTTTAATAGCTTAAAACATCTACTGACAACCGCGCCAATTCTATCTTATCCATCGACAAATGATATGTTTATATTAGACACAGATGCCAGCGCCTACGGAGTCGGTGCTGTGTTATCACAGCTTCAGGATGGGAAAGAGGTAGTAATTGCATATGGCAGTAAAACCCTCTCAATATCCCAAATGGGATATTGTACCACCTTTCGGGAGTTGTTGGCGGTTGTGACATTTGTAAAGCAGTTTAGACACTACTTATATGGTCAACCATTTCTGTTACGAATAGATCACGCGTCTCTAATCTGGTTAAAGAATTTCAAAGAACCAGAGGGCTTATTGGCGCGCTGGATTTCTCTTTTAGAAACCTATGACTTTACCATTGAACATCGTAAGGGAAGTCACCATGGAAATGCAGATGGACTATCCAGAAGGCCCCGGAAACGTTGTAAGAGAGAGAACTTCCGTCAATGCTCTGATGGAACAGAATGCTCTGTCAATGCTCTGACAGAGGGTACACAGCCACTTACCAATTCCAACACGCAATCAGAATCAAACTGGGTAGAGCAATGGAGTACAGAATCTCTACAGAACCAACAGGATAATGACCCATCCATCAGCCAAGTAAAAGGTTTCTTGCTAGAGTGTACAGAGCGTCCCAAAGTCAATGATCCTAATCCTACAGTAAACTGTCTGCTTCGACAGTGGGATAGATTAACCATAGTTAATAATATACTTTACCGGAAATGGGAAAAGGACAGCAAAGAAGTAGTTCTTCAGCTAGTTGCACCGAAATCTCTTAGACGGGAGATCATGTGCATATTACATAATAATCGTATCCAGGTCACTTGGGACGAGAAAAGACTATGCAGTCAATAAAAAGTAGGTTCTACTGGCCCGGTATGTCAGACGACATTGGTCGTTGGTGTCAATCATGCAAACCATGTGCTAAAAAGAAACCAGGACCCGGAATAGTAAAATCCCCAATGCAGCATGTAACTGTAACTGAACCACTTGAGTGCATTGCAATTGACATAGTTGGTCCTTTACCAATAACTAGCAATGACAACCAGTACATAATGGTAATTGGAGATTATTTCTCCAAATGGAAGGAGGCTTTTGCGTTACCCGATCATACTGCTCAGACCGTGGCAGACAAATTGGTAACAGAATTTATATGCAAATTTGGAGCACCTTACCGCATTCATACGGACCAAGGAAGGGAGTTCGAGTCAGAATTATTTTCTGAGATCTGCTCACTACTAGGAATTGCAAAATCACGTACTACGCCATACCATCCCCAATCTGATGGTATGATCGAAAGGTTTAATCGCACATTACAACAAATGCTGGCCATTTTTGTAGATGAGAACAGAACAAACTGGGATGACCACTTACCATATCTGATGATGGCGTACCGTGCAACTGTCCATGGAAGTACTTAATGTACCCCAAATCTTATAATGCTTGGGAAAGAAATAACGCTTCCAATTGACGTCATAGCTGGATCACCCCCTATGTAACATCAACACGAAGGATGTTACAGTTCTTATGTAGAATGGGTGCGGAACTGAATGGAAATGTCATTTTCCATAGTTCATGATAACCTGAAGTCAAGTTTCAAAAGACAAAAGAGGTATTATGATACCAAGTTAAAACCTCGAGCTTTTTCACCAGGCGACTTGGTATGGCGATGGTATCCGCCCAAGGCACAACAAAAACTAGGCTCTGGATGGACTGGACCATATGCCGTCGTACGGAAGTTGTCCGATATAACATATGAAATTGAAAATTCATCTACTGGAAAAACAAATGTGGTTCATGTTGACCACCTGAAAAAGCTCATAGGCGACGGGATATCAGAAAATCAGTATATTTCTGATTCGGATGAATCGATTGATATTGAGCATGAAAGTGAATCAGATAGGAACTCCTACGAAGATGGTGACAACGATAATGCTCTACGAGCATCTCTTCACTCCAAGCCTAGCTCACCCTTGCAATCTGTTAAACAGTCTCGGAGAGGAAGGCTTATCAAGCCTGTTTCCAGATATTCTCCATAAATTCAAAATAATAAAAAATTTAAGAGGTGGGGAGGAGTGTTATTTGTTTGTTATTTAAACTAAATATATATTTACTAGCATATAAATGTACATGCAATTAGTTTTCTGTTGTTAAAAAGAAAATCAACTGGTGGAGTTATATGTCTATTTAAGACATAGGTGTGTCGGTAAAGGACATGAGTAGTACTGGACCTGGATTCCTAACGGTGGAATGGGTGACATGTACTTTCACCATGGGTTTTGCTTTCGGTGACTTGTCTACCCTTGCCACATGTGTTGTATTCTACTACAGCGCGCGTAGTGTAGAATAGTTTTGTTAGGATTTGTACTCTTTAGGTCACTGGGGTGGCTGTTGTCCATTTGACATATATGTATAACTCTGGATATTTTATTTTTCTCAGCATGTAAAATGTTACATGAATAAATTCTTTAAATTCTAATTATATTAATTACAGATGGGGGATGATTTTCTGGACTTGTTTGCTGACATCAAAGAAGTAAACGAAGTGTTACGCCAATGCGAAACGGAGTTCCTTGAGGTAAAGTTTTACCCCAGAGGCATGGGTTGTCCTGTGAGTGGATGTAATGGGATACTGTTTCCCACCAAGACTAAGTTCACTCGACACTGGGAGGAGAGGCACAGGATACAGACAAGGAAGTTTCTGTGCCCGGTGGCTGGTTGTTCGGCAGAGTGCCGCTGCAATTCAGACATGAAGGCTCACCTGAGGAGCAAGCATGAGAAGGATCCACAACGCCTGGAGACCATATTGCTGAAATGTCAGTCGGTGGTGAGGGAGAATAAGGGTTACATCGACCCAGGACTCTTTTTTTTCAAGGGTGCCTCAGTCACTGAGGAGACAAAAACTGTCCTTCCGACAGTGCAGGAGATTGCGGAGACGGTTCAAAGTGACAAGGACCGGACAGGGAGTGACAATGACCGGACAGGGAGCGATCAGGACCGGACAGAGAGCGACAAGGACCGGACAGGGAGCGACCAGGACCAGATTCTGAGCGACCAGGACCAGATTCTGAGCGACCAGGACCAGCCTTTACTCAAGCGGCAGAGGATTTTGCTGGAGGAGTACCGGGATAGAAGCACTGCCCAGAAGGAAAGTTCAGGGACCTCCATGGCAACCCAGACCTCCTGGAAGGACTATTCAAGCCTGTGTCTCCCTGTCCTGCCAAACACCAGAGAAGAACTACAAAGCTGTCTGGCGTGGATTTGTAACAGTATGGATCAACTTGGCAGGGCAAGGGAGATCGCGAAGAAGAGACTCACCGACCTAGAGGGAGGAGAACTACATCGTGAGAGAGAGGCTAGGAGGCTGCTGGAAAAACGAAACAGGGAACTTGAGAAGGAACTACAGAAGCTGAAGGAGAGGGATGCCCTTTTTCTTGAGGAATAGACTATAGTGAATTGACTTTAAGTGAAATGAACACTCTATTAAATATTGATTTATTGTTTATGAATTTAATATACATTTCGTTTGTACATGTATAAATATATTTAATAATTGATATTATAACTTGAAAAATGCTGTTTCTATTGTAATAGTATGTAACGTGTTGATATTTATTGTAATTTAATATTGTCTTTGACTAATGTGGAATCCACATTAGATCTTAATTTGAGGGAGAGGGAGTGTGGTGGTTTTTCCTTATTTTTATTTTAGACTTATTTCCCTTTAACCCGACCGGGCGTGGTATGCGCGTGCCGGGACTATAGAGCCCGACCGGTCGGGGTGTTTTAGTCAGTCTTTAACTTTATTATATCAGATACAGACGCACTTTCGGGGATTAGGGCTCAATTTCATATTCAACTATTAATTACGGTAAATATCACACTCCCTTTGATTTTTATATGATACTGTTTCATACCTGTTACGTTTATATATGTTTATGTCTGTTATTTATTACAGAATATAGTTTCTAAACACTGAATATATACTCGTTATCCTTTTGAATCCGAATCACATACATATGTACGGGACTTAACCCCTAGACGGTCCCGTTACAGTATGAACGATAGCTTTAACTTCGAGTTGAAACATTTTAGCATCTTTAACAAATAGTCTATGAGTTACCTATTCTAGCTACATTCAAAGTGTGCGTTCACGCTTTGAAGGACGGTAAGTGTACTGATATACTAATTATTTTAAAGAAAATAATAAATGGTAAAATCTCGAGGTTTTCAGAAAAAAATATTCTCAGTGGCTGATATTAGCAATTTCAATTCTAGAATCCAAAAATAAGCCTTATAATCCACTTTACAAAGTAGAAAAAGTAAACATATATATATATATATATATATATATATATATATATATATATATATATATATATATATATAAGATCAAAGTTGCAATTCTGAACGAACAAAATGGTCCTTACAAATCAAGTCTTTATACATGTATGAAACTGGATTTCAAAAGGTAGAATTACAAGCAAAAATATTACGCTTGCTAATGAAATTGAGCACTTTACTTATCAGGAAAATAGTATATATCATAATCCTTTATGATATTTGATTCTGACCAAATTAAAAAAAACTTTTTTCACAACAAGATTCAGCTTTTTGTTCTTATAATTTTGGATCGTCATAACAGATAAAAATACGTCTTCTATAATGATTTCAAAACGTTCGTTACTAAATATTGATGTATCATATTAGATTATATATGGTGTAGCTTATAAAGAAACTGTAGACATAGTGCTCCATAATGACTTAGGTTATCGAAAATCTCGCTTGAAAATATAAACTAAGGCTGATATGACGATGCATTGAATGACGACTATATTTGATGTACATGTAGCAGTTTAAAAGCTTGAATCAGGGGATGCTGTCTATAAAAAGAAGCGTTTGAATTGGCTGATTTGGTATCTACCTACTCTTACTCTGTATTCATTTGATATTAATATTTTTTATTCAGAAACTGCATAGCTAAATACATGTTCCCTGCATCAGGACTTCAAAAACTAATCACCCGATTGTTTAATATTGTAAAGAAAAATATCAAGTGCCTCATTTCATTTTTCAGCAAAGTTCTTCATTGATAAAACGCATCAATTTCTTTTGATGCAGTATCTATTTTGTTGCAGTTTATTCTAAAGAATTCACAATAGATTCACAACAGATACTAACTGTAAAAGTACAGAAACTTTATTTTATTGAACTTCATTTAATCAATGGCAGGCTCACTTGGCAATTAATATTTGGGACTGTTTCGTAACGCACTATGTCTTTCGCCTCTAAATTCACCAAACAATATATACCACTGATGTCAATGTTTAACTTGCTGCTGACTTTTAAACACGCTAACCGACCGGCAATCGATTTTTGGAAGGCAGTTTGCAATTCGCTATTTGCAATTTAAAAGTGAACTGCATTCCACAACGCAGTTCCCAATTCAAAATTTATATTTCAAATTTTGGGTCTGAAATATTCAGCGTCGTATACAAGTGGTGTACCACTACCACTGTAGAAATATATTGAAGTGGCTACATCTTTTAAAAAAAAAAACAAATCAGCAAATATATTTGATATACACAATTTTAATTCAATTTCAAAGCAGGGATATTTTTACAGAAATGTGAGAGTCCTGCACTCATGGTGGTGAGATCCTGAGCGGTGATAGCGACTGTAGGACTGTTAGTGTCGATCAAATCAATGATGGACTTCTACAAGAACAGACAAATATCACATTAAATAATGATTAAATAATTAGAATTGAGGAAATCTTCAACAGTTCCATGGATTTGTTTGAGGATATAGTACTGTAAAGGATTGAAGATCATACCTCGATGGCATGGAGTCCTGTTGTGGTATGTACACTTGTTTGTTGATCAGCTGTGAGCATGTATAGGTAGCAATGACGCTGTGTCTTAACGACCAACGTGTGCTATAATGGAATGTAACAAAAGTACATTAACTATTGGAATTCAAAGACAAAATTAATTCATTACTACGTACATTGTAGGGACATTAAAACAAATGATATCTCTTTTTTTTTACTGTAAAGAAATACTTTTTTTAAAGTTTAAAGAGGAATCAAATCAAATAGATAAGTAAACTTCACAAGAATTACCGAATGAGCATCATAGTGGAACAGAAAACTTTCGTTCACATTTGGTTCATGTGTAGGTCCAGTATGATGTCCATGTACATGTGTGTTATGTGGATGATGATGACCATGATGTGCAGTTGTGGTCATACCAACAGCCTATTTCAAAAACAACATAATATTTTTCATGATATCATTGGCATGGTTATAATATCTCATTATGATTTGAAGTAACTGGCATCTATCTGGTGTATTTTTCTTTTTATGCCGTTATTGTTCTTCACACATCAACTTACATTCATTTTATCAAAATGTACGAAACACAAAGTTAAAAGGTAAGAGGTAAGAGAGAGAGAGAGAGAGAGAGAGAGAGAGAGAGAGAGAGAGAGAGAGAGAGAGAATTTCTTACCACAGACACAGTACTAATCAAGAAAACAGCGGAGAACATTATTCTATGAAGTGTCGGTTCAAATTGCGATTGTTGAAAAAAGAGCAGTCATTTGCTTATATATGCAAAAGTACTCTCTGTTATCTCGATTTTGGCACGATACTGTATTAAAAGTATACCATATACATTTCTTTGGGCTACGTAGTGCGTACTGAAGCACATGAAACGTGAACGAACTATTAGATCTAATGTCAAGGTTCACATAGTCTAACATCAGATTCACGTTTCAGTGTATTATAGTACTGGTGTCTTATATTCCAATGTTTTGTTTATTTTCGATTTACTACTGTGTATGTATTTCAGAATAATTAATTTTAATATTACTCTTTGAATGATGTTTTATGGCAAATGATTATTCAGGACAGAATCATTGTGACATAGGAACGCTGTTTGCTTGATTCTGAAATCCATGACATATGTAGTAACTTGCATTTCTTGAGCTTGCAGTTTTAAAAAAATCCATCAATGTAATTATTTTAATTTTTCTGTGTCCCTGATAGATGGAAAGCTTAAAGGCTCAGTACCGATATTCTATTGCTATTATCTATGTTACCTTTATGTAAATACGCTATCCTTCAATGCAAATCAGATAAATGTTAACATGCAATAAAATCTTCAGAATCTGTATTAAATTAATTCATTTGTTTATCATTTGTATATCATCGTTTGTTTTACCTATCGAATTTGGTATATTATTCTTTCATAATTTTTACTTTTTTGCGACATTTGTACTTACATTTTTCGATATGTATGATTATGAACTTTATAAATATCACAGAGGGTGCTCGCCACCTCGAAAATTTTGTAACATTCACTGATACAACTCTGTATCATCAATCATGTACCAGAGAATTAACTAATTACAGTTTTTGTCTCGAATCTTCAAGTACAGTATAAATGCACTCAATATTGATAATGTATGCATTTTAGCAAACGCAATGTAAAATGAATTGTATGTTCTATGGTATCAGAGACATAAATAACATATATAATCTCTGATGGTATGGTCTATGTCTATATGCCGGCATATACAGATAGCTTAAATTGTTAGCACGTATTTTGATTTTCCATTGCTTTATTTCAGCAAACGTCAAAATAAACACTCAGGTAAATTACATAAGAGACGTGATATTTGTATAAAGAATATAATTTGGAACTATTTTTTTACGTGCTGCTAATTTTTACGAGTTTTTGTAAATATTAATGCAGCAATTAATTTATCAAATCAAGCTGAGAAGAAAGGAAAAAAATCATTAATCGTGCTTTGGTCACTACATTGTATAAACGATGGCTTTAACTTCAAGTTGAAAAATTTTAGCATCTTTAATAAAAGTAAATAATCTATGAATTATATACTTATACTACATATAGGTACATTAAAAGTGTGCGTTCAAGCTTTGGAGTACACATAACTTGTACTGATGTACTTATCACTTTATTAAGAAATAAACAGCAATTTAAAAAGTTCACCGGGATATGAAGTTGGTTGGTCACGTGATCAAATCCTGTGAAACCCGAAGGGCTTCTCGGTAGATTTGATCACGTACCAACCAACTTCATATCCCGGTGAACTTTTTAACATTGCTGTTTATTACTTATATTTACGTTTGAAAAAGACAAATCGCCAAGAACTGTTAAAATTATCGAGAATTTTTGTTTATAATAATCTAAGCGAAAACGGTAAGCGCGTGCTATGATCATTGTGACGTCATGAAAAAGTTCATACAGAATTGAAAGTTTTCACTATTCTATAGGTTCATCTAAGGAAGCACATTTGCAAATGTAAATATAAGAAAATAAAAACTAGTAGAATCTTGAGATGTTTAGGAGATGTTTAGGAAAGTCCAATCACTGAGTGATAATAACAATTTCAATTCTCGAATCCAAAAACAAGTATTACGCCTGCATTACAAAGTAAAAAAAACACAAATATTTCTTTTTTTATTTGTTATATAAAGTACTGTATATAAATAAGATCAAAGTTACAATGCAAAAGGTAGAATTACAGACAAAAATATTACGCTTGCTAATGAAATTTTCATATCATCAAAATAGTATATATCTTATTTTTTAATGATATTTGATTCTGATCAACAAAAAAACGTAACTTTAAACTTTTTTGTAACTTTGGATCGTCATAACAGATAAAAATAAGTCTTTTATTAAAGCATTGAATGCTTATTTTTGAATGATAACGCGCGGTATTCAAGTCCTCTACACCGCTTGGTTTTACGACGACATCCAAAAATAAGAATTCAGTGCTTATATTTATATTCATACTTATGTCTATTTATATGAAATATATGTGTATTGTAACTGTAAAGCCATCATATACGCTATCAGTCAGGAATAAAAAACAGATACATGGAACAGCTATACTATCATGCTATTTAGTTTGCTTCCGCGACTAAAAATATAGTGCCAGAAACTTTGTAGAGAAAATTCTTCTTTATTATGGAGTAGATATAATTATATAATTTAATGATTATTTTTCAAAAGTACTATCAAACTGATTATGTTAGATTGAACGTTTCATTCAATCTTACAAAAATAAATATAGTCAAAACACGAGAAGGCGTTAATTTGTGCACATGGCGCATGAATTATCAAAGTGTATTCATAGAAAATTTCCAATGCAAACATAAGGGGAAATATACACTGAACGTAAATATAAATATCTTAAAACGTGTGTTACTCAAAATTAATGCATCATAGATAATTTGTGGTGAAGCTTATAAGGAACTGTAGACATTGTGTTTTATTATGACTTATGTCATTGAAAATTTTGCTTGAAAGTATACAATAAGGCCGATATGACGATATACTGAGTGACGACTATATTTAATAAAATGTTAACAGTTTAACAGCTTGAATCAGGGGATGCAGTTTATAAAAGAAGCGTTTTAGTTGGCTGATTTGGTATCCGCCTACTCTTACGCGGTATTTATATGATATATAATTTTTTTAAAAAGTGGCAAGCTAAATACCTGTTCCCTACTACCGCAGATGTTTAATAGTGTAAAGAAAAAATACCAAGTGCCTCATTTTATTTTTCAGCAAAGTTCTTCATTGATATACATGTAACGCATCAATTTTATTTGAGGCAGTGCTTATTTTGTTGCAGTTTATTCTTAAGAATACACAACAGATTAACAACTGATACTAACTGTATATAGTACAGAAATTTTTATTTTATTTTGAACTACAATCGATCAATGGCACGCTTGGCAATTTTTGCAACTATTCCGTAATTCATTATATCTGTAGGAACATTTTTTCGCTCTAAATTCACCAAACAATATATACTACTGATGTTGATGTTTAATTTGCCGCTGACTTTCAAACACGCTAACCGACCAACAATCAATTTTTGGAACGCAGTTTGCGATTTGCTTTTTACAATTTAAAAGTGAACTGCATTCTATAACACAATTCGCAATTCAAAATTAATTTATCAAATTTTGGGCCTGAAATTTTCAGCGTCATCTACTAATGGTATACCACTACCACTGTGAAAATATGGTGAAGTGGCCACATTTTTAACAAAACCAACAAATCAGCAAAGGTATTTGATATACACAATTTTATCAGCAAAGTTATTTGATATACACAATTTTAATTCAATTTCAAAGCAGGCAGTTGTCTACAGAAATGTGAAAGTTTTGCACTCATGGTGGTGAGATCCTGAGCTGTTACAGCGACTGTAGGACTGTTAGTGTCGATCATATCAATGATAGACTTCTACAAGAACATAGCAATCAACAAATAAATGAATAATAATTGTTTTTGGGGGGACGCTGTCTGAGCATGATGAAAATCACTAAATATTCATTTGTAACCGGTCGTGAAGATTTGCATATAGCGTTACAGAAATGTTCATGTTTTTAATGCATTCATAGGATTTAAATCATAACCATGAAAAGAATGACGCGTGTCGGAAATACCAATATCATATGGATGAAATTGATTTAAGATGATACCTCGATAGCATGGAGTCCTGTTGAGGTATGTACACTTGTTTGTTGATCAGCTGTGAGCATGTATAGGTAACAATGGCGATTGGTTCTCACGGCCAAAGTGTGCTAAAAAATTTAACAAATGCATTATCTAACAAAGTGCATATAAACCGAGTGCTCATTTAGTTTTAATTTCAACTTAATTCGCATCATAAACTTAAAGAAATTTTGAAGATAGAACTGACGGAAATCTTCAAAACAGTTTGGATTTTCTGAAAGGTTGAATCTCTTAAGAAACAGATCTTTAAATTCAAATTCAATGGATATATAGTAAGTATTATTATCAAATACCGTCATGGCATCATAGTGGAACACAAAAGATTCACCGATGCTTGGTTCATGAGTAGGTTTTGAATGGTGTCCATGCAGGTGCGTGTGATGTGAATGGTGGTGACCATGTTGAGCAGTTGTGGTCATACCAACTGCCTATAGCAAAAACAAAATTGCATAGTACATGTATATTAAACCATGCGAGGTGAAAATTTTATTGATAGCGATAAGACAAGATTTAAGGTATTTGTATTTTATAAAGAGCCAGAAAAAGAGAGAGAACATTTTATTAATATCTTCACTTACCAGAGACACAGTGCTAATCAGGAAAACAGCCGAGAACAACATTTTTCGATATATAAGTCGAATTGAAGGTTCTGTACTTCTGGCAACATCTCTCTGCTTTTATAGCTAAGTTATCCTGCCTTATCTCTCTTCTACCAAGAACCTGTATTTAGAGTATATCGTATTTATTTCTGCTGGTTAATATGGTGAGTACATGATCTGAAATTTACGAAACATGAACTTATTTAACTAGGTAAATGGGTCAACCTTTAGCTTCACGTTTCGTCGTAAGTATACGTTGATTTTTATACACAAAATGAATTTTCTGTAAATATCAAATGTGATGTATTTGAGAGAAAATAAAAACTTACATTATTTAGTTTACTATTTCTATTTCACGGGTAAAGTAAAATAAGTCATTACGTTTTTCAGATTAAGATGGAATAACACACATGAAATAAAGTCACTCAAAGTTATAGTAAATTATTTTATTTTACAGATATAATGATAAATAAACTGAACATATGTCAAATAAGCGAAAAATTTGCAGTTTGGGGATAAAAAAAATAAGATAAAAAAAACTGCAATAATTAAGTAACAACAAATGCCCATACGGGGCATTTTAATGATTGGTCAGAATGTTAGAAGTTAAGTAAAAAACGAAATACAGAGGTCCGAATTCACTGCTATTTAGTCCGAGCATTTGTTTTTGGTATAAATAATGTATTGTGAAGAAATTGTCATTATATTTTAGCAAACTGACTTGTTGCAAACATTTAAACTATAATATCATATCTATATTATAATCATCAACAAACTAAGGCACGATTTGACTGAAACTAATACCAAAACAAACACATGTAAACAATAACAAGACTCGAATTATGTTAACAATACAAAGAAACTGGGCGCACAAGATAGTGAGTTTGCAGGAACCATCGACACGAACCAATTGGGGTTTAAATGTCTATATCCTCGAAATGCTATGTACAGGTTTGAACAAAAATTGATTACTCAAACTATATTGTGTTGAGAGAGTTTAAGTGCAAGTCTATGCTTTCTGAAAAGGGAAATGAGGGGTAAACCGATAAAACTTTATATTGGAAATTTTAATACACATGCATATATATTTTAATTGAATTATACTGTATATCATAATAAACTAGTAATAAGAACAGAAAATAGTGTTCATACGGTAGAAATCAATAACGACTAATCAAAATATACCGGTATCCTAGTATAATTCAACATAATGTCATATCAACATACATTTTAAAAAAAAGTTTAAAAAAAAGTTAATTTGAGTCTCGAGCAGGATTTGAACCCAAAACACTGCGTGAATGTCTTCAAAATCCAGACCGAAACCAGTGAGCCATGCGAGACTTTGAAAATTGCGGTATAAAGTAGTGTTGGAGACAATATTGTCATATCTTTGGACTTTGTTTTATTATCTTCCAAAAATATTTTGAAAAGGTATATAATTAGTCATCTCTGGGTCATCTCTCCATCTTTTTTTAAAAAGCGACGTTTTTAATGTTGAATTAAGTCATCTTTACAAGTTTAAAATTTGTGGAGAGAAGACCCAGAGACATCAGAATCATTTAAAAACAGCTGTAAATAAGTACGATTTTGCATCAATTCCGCCGTGTTGCTATATTTAGGCCCATATTATGACAAAACCTTTTGCATTTCAAACATTTTTCTGCCCATTCTACGTCCAACAGAAACCAAATAACGGTTATTATTCGGAAAATGTCAAAAATTAATCAATGAAATTTTCACTATTCTTGTGCGCCCAGATTCCTGCCGAATCCACATCTTAAGCGCCCACTTTCTTTAAAGAGCTTTAAACTCGTGTGTAACTCAATATTTGACATTCAAATCATGGTAAAGCATTATAGGCATCTATATGAATCATTCTAAACATTAAAAATGAGAAACTAAAATTTTAAAACTGAGTCCAAATCATGTCTTTGTCTAGAAAGGCGATTGTAATCCATTCCAAAATTGAATTAAAGCACAGACTTCTCTGACTTTACGGGCTTATCTCAGGTTTTAACTTCTTATAATTGTCCAAAATTGCAATAATGCTGTACAGTTTTTGTTTTCAACATTTGCATCAATTTATATAGGCCTTGTTATTGTTGTTTTTAATATGTGTATGTATATGAAAAACTTATCTCTATCATCTATCTTCAAAAAATGACCATTCGAATTCCCTACAAATCTGTTGTGTTAGTGTGTTATGTAGGTGGCGGGTCCAAACGCAGCATCATCATATCAGTAGTCAGTTATCCATAGAGGTTGTTCTGATTTGGTCTTTTGATTGTTCTCATTGCGAGTCCTTGTACTTTCTGTCAGTTCAATGTCTAGATCAGTATGAAGGTTGTCGAGTGCTTTATACTACAATTAGGACATGTTTATCTAAATGGGTTCATATGGTCACGTTTGAAATATGTCTCAAACTATGCTGTTATATCAAATCTGTAACTTTCTTAAATGAAAAAAAAAATGAAAAAGTAAATGGTCATAATTATTTTTAAAAACTCAAAAAAAAAAACAACAACAAATGATCGATTTGGATAAAACTTTTCTCTAAGTAAAGTTCAACAAATACAATGTAGAATAAGGAGCTATATTTCGTGTTGACATGTTAGGCGTTGTAATATTATTTCATTTCATTTGTATTGTATAAATTTTTTTTTGCATTTAATTTTTTTAATATTTAATGTTTAATTTACTATTGTTTTGTGTAAAATCTATTTGTTTTGAGTATTTTATCATTTATAATTGTTGTATTTATTTAATAATGCTTTATTTGTAATAAAAATTTTAGATTCATTCTTAAATTCTTTTTCATTTAAATTTTGATTGTACACATTTTTTAAAATCAATTTTTGTGATGGCAATCAATTAAAGTCCAACTGTTATTCCATCAAGTTAGCTTTGCTCATTTATTTACTGTTTGCTAAAATGTACCTTTTTTAGTCCCCTACCGGTTTCACCGGAGAGGCCTATAGCTGTCCTCTGCGTCCGTCAGTCTGTCCGTCCGTCCGTCCGTCCGTCCGTCTGTCCCACTTCAGTTTTCCATACTTTTTTTCTTTATGCGATTGAGGAATAATATGAAATCTGCTGAACAGCTTCAAAATGTCAAACTACAGATCAAGTTGACACTTTTGTAGCGTCTGGTTGACATATTTTCGAGAAAACTAATTTTTTATATTCCAATTTTTTTAATGTTCGGGTTCCATATTCTGCATAACAGTGCATTGCTTTCACAATTTCCACAAACCCGTAGGGGACGTGTATTGCTTATGCAATACTCTCAGAATGCTTGTTTACTTTGTCATTTGCATTGTAGACAATATCTAATGAACTATACAGTCTAAAGTGAAAAATAATGAACGAGTTTTCTTCTTCAAAACTACGCTCTTTTATCAAAGAAAAACGTGATGCCATTTTGACTATGTTGTACTATTATTTAATTCCTTAACTTTTTTTTTGTTTCATCTGAAACATTGGACAGCTTGAGCAGTGCCACACGGTAAATTAGTCAACGAGTACTCGAGTACTCGACTATCGCTCAATCACGCCGATCATCGACTAAAATATTCTTAGTCGATTAATCGTTATTAAATGAAGAAGATAAAGCAAAAACAATTTTTTTCTTAACGCAGCAATTTTGGATTTCGATGGAAAATAAGAGTTTTCTTTTCTCTGCATTTTAGATCATGTTACACTTTGTTCCACCAAACGGGTGTCCCCGGTATATTTTTAAGCGGATAAAAAATTTATTAATAATGCTTAGATCACTATATTGTATAAACGATGGCTTTAACTTCTAGTTGAAACATTTTAGCATCCTTAACAAAAGTAAACAATCTTTGAGTTACTTAATCTACATGTAGTTACATTAAAAGTGTGAGTTCACCCTCTAAAGTAAAGGTAATGTGAATTGATGTACTTAATATTTTAAAGAAAATAAAAACTAATAAAATCTCGGGGTGTCCTGGAAATGTTTTCCCAAGACCAATCATTGACTGATATTAACAATTTCAGTTCTCGAATCCAAAAATAGACATTATGACCGGCATTACAAAGTAAAAAAAATTCATCTTTGTTTTTCTAGTTGCTATATATAGTACTGCATATATATAAGAGCGAAGTTGCAATTAAGAACGAAAAAAATGGTCTTTACAAATCAATTCTTTTTACATGTATGAAACTGGATTTTAAAAGGTAGAATTACAGGCGAAAATATTGAAATTGAGGACTTTACATATCAGGAAAATAGTATATATCATATTCCTTTATGATATTTGATTCTGACCAAATTAAAAATAGTGATATCCTCACATTTGTGGATGATAAAACTTGTTTCACAACAAGATTCAGCTTTTTGTTCTTATAACTTTGGATCGTCATAACAGATAAAAATAAGTCTTTTATAATGTTTAAAACGTCCGTTACTAAATATTAGTGCATCATACTAGATTATATATGGTGTAGCTTAAAAAGAAACTGTAGACGTAGTGCTCCATAATGACTTAAGTTATCAAAAATCTCGCTTGAAAATGTAAACTAAGGCCGATATGACGATGCATTGAGTGACGACTATATTTGATGTACATGTAACAGTTTAAAAGCTTGAATCAGGGGATGCTGTCTATAAAAAGAAGCGTTTGAATTGGCTGATTTGGTATATACCCACTCTTACTCTGTATTCATATGATATTGATATTTTTTATTCAGAAACTGCCAAACTAAATACATGTTCCCTGCATCAGGACTTCAAAAACTAAATTACCGCAGTTGTTTAATATTGTAAAGAAAAATACCAAGTCCCTAATTTCATTTTTTCAACAAAGTTCTTCATTGATAAAATGCATCAATTTTATTTGACGCAGTATTTATTTTGTTGCAGTATATTCTAAAGAATTTACAATAGATTCACAATAGATACGAACTGTAAAAGTACAGAAATTTTATTTTATTGAACTTCAATTAATCAATGGCAGGCTCACTTGGCAATCAATATTTGGGACTGTTTCGTAACTCACTTTGTCTGTAGGAATATTTTTTTCGCCTCTAAATTCACCAAACAATATATACTACTGATGTCGATGTTTAACTTGCTGCTGACTTTTAAACACGCTAACCGACCGGCAATCAATTTTGGAAGGCAGTTTGCAATTCGCTATTTGCAATTCAAAAGTGAACTGCATTCCACAACGCAGTTCGCAAATCAAAATTTATTTTTCAAATTTTGGGTCTGAAATATTCAGCGTCATATAAAAGTGGTATACCACTACCACTGTAAAAATATATTGAAGTGGCTACATCTTTTTAAAAAAAAATCAGCAAATATTTGATATACACAATTTTAATTCAATTTCAAAGCAGGGAGTTTTCTACAGAAATGTGAGAGTCCTGCACTCATAGTGGTGAGATCCTGAGCGGTGACAGCGACTGTAGGACTGTTAGTGTCGATCAAATCAATGATGGTTTTCTACAAGAACAGAGAAATCTCACATTAAATAATGATTAAACAATTAAAATTGAAGAAATCTTCAACATTTCTATGGATTTGTTTGAGTTTAAAGAACTGTAAGGGATAGAAGATGATACCTCGATGGCATGGAGTCCTGTTGAGGTATGTACACTTGTTTGTTGATCAGCTGTGAGCAAGTATAGGTAACAATGACGCTGTGTCTTAACGACCAACGTGTGCTATAATGGAATGTAACAAAATTGTAGGGACATTAAAACAAATGATATTTCTTTTTTTACCGTAAAGAAATAATTATTTTAAAGTTTAAAGAGGAATTAAAGCAAATAGATAAGTAAACTTCACAAGAATTACCGAATGAGCATCATAGTGGAACAGAAAACTTTCGTTCACATTTGGTTCATGTGTAGGTCCAGTATGATGTCCATGTACATGTGTGTTATGTGAATGGTGATGACCATGATGTGCAGTTGTGGTCATACCCACAGCCTATTGCAGAAACAACATAATTTTGTCATGATATCATTGGCATAGTTATAATATCATTATGATTTGAAGTAACTGGCATCTATCTGGTGTATTTTTCTTTTGATACAATTATTTTTCTTCACACATCAACTTGTATTTATTGTATCAAAAGGTAAGAGAGAGAGAGAGAGAGAGAGAGAGAGAGAGAGAGAGAGAGAGAGAGAGAGAGAGAGAGAGAATAACAAATTTCTTACCACAGACACAGTACTAATCAAGAAAACAGCGGAGAACATTATTCTATGAAGTGTCGGTTCAAATTGCGGTTGTTGAAATAAGAGCAACCCTTTTCTTATATAAGGAAACGTACCCTTTCTTATCTCGATTTTGGCACGATACTGTATTTAAAGTATACCATATATATTTCTTTGGGCCATGTAGTGCGTACTGAAGCACATGAAACGTGAACGAACTATTAGATCTAATGTCAAGGTTCACATATTCTAACATCAGATTCACGTTTCAGTGTATTATAGTACTGGTGTCTTATATTCCAAGGTTTTGTTTATTTTCGATTTACTAGTGCGTATGTATTTCAGAATAATTTTAATATTACTCTTTGATGATGTTTTATGGCAAATGATTATTCAGGACATAATCATTGTGACATATGTAGTAACTTGCATTTCTTGAGGTTGCAGTTTTAAAAAAAGCCATCAATGTGATTATTTTAATTTTTCCGTGTCCCTGATAGACGGAGAGCTTAAAGGCTCAGTACCGATATTCTATTGCTATTATCTATGTTACCATTATGTAAATACGCTATCCTTCAATGCAGATCAGATAAATGTTAACATACAAAAAAAGCTTCAAAATCTGTATTAAATTAATTCATTTGTTTATCAATTGTATATCATTGTTTGATTTACCTATCGAATTTGGTATATTATTCTTTCATAATTTTTACTTTTTGCGACATTTGTACTTACATTATTCGATTTGTATGATTATGAACTTTATAAATATTACAGAGGGTGCTCGCCGCCTCAAAAATTTCGTAACATTCACCCATACAACTCTGTATCATCAATCATGTACCAGAGAATTAACTTATTAAAGTTTTTGTTTCGAATCTTCAAGTAAAGTTTAATGGCACTCAATATTGATAATGTATGCATTTTAGCAAACGCAATGTAAAAATGAATTGTTTGTTCTATGGTATCAGAGACATAAATAACATATATGTCTCTGATGGTAGGTCTATGTCTATATGCCGGCATATACAGATAGTTTATATTGTTAGCACGTATTTTGATTTTCCATTGCTTTATTTCAGCAAACGTCAAAATAAACACTCAGGTAAATTACATAGGAGACGTGATATTTGTATAAAGAATAAAACTTGGAATTACCGTATAACGGGTATTTTTTACGTGCTGATAATTATTACTAATTTTTACGAGTTTTTTTAAATATTAATGCAGCAAGTAATTTATCAGATCAAGCTGAGAAGAAAGGAAAAATTAATTAATCGTGCTTTGGTCACTACATTGTATAAACGATGGCTTTAAATTCAAGTTGAAACATTTTAGCATCTTTAAAAAAAGTATATAATGAGTTATATACTTATACTACTTATACTACATGTAGCTACATTAAAAGTGTGCGTTCACGCTTTGGAGTACACATAACGTGTACTGATGTACTTATCACTTTGTAAGAAATAAACAGCAATTTTAAAAGTTCACCGGGATATGAGAGTTGGTTGGTCACGTGATCAAATCCTGTGAAGCCCGAAGGGCTTCTCGGTAGATTTGATCACGTACAAACCAACTTCATATCCCGGTGAACTTTTTAACATTGCTGTTTATTACTTATATTTACGTTTGAAAAAGATAAATCGCCCAGAACTGTTAAAATTACCGAGAATTTTTATTTACAATAATCTAAGCAAAAACGATAAGTGCGTGCTATGATCATTGTGATGTCATGAAAAAGTTCATACAGAATTGAACGTTTTCGCTATTCTATAGGTTCATTTAAGGAAACATTTTTGCAAATGTAAATATAAGAAAATAAAAACTAGTAGAATCTTGAGATGTTTAGGAGATGTTTAGGAAAGTCCAATCACTGAGTGATAATAACAATTTCAATGCTCGAATCCAAAAACAAGTATTATGCCTGCATTACAAAGTAAAAAAAACACAAATATTTCTTTTTTTATTTGTTATATATAGTACTGTATATAAATAAGATCAAAGTTACAATGCAAAAGGTAGAATTACAGACAAAAATATTACGCTTGCTAATGAAGTTGAGCACTTTTCATATCATCAAAATAGTATATATCTTATTTTTTAATGATATTTGATTCTGATCAACAAAAAAAACCTAACTTGGAACTTTTTTGTAACTTTGGATCGTCATAACAGATAAAAATAAGTCTTTTATTTAACATTGAATGCTTATTTTTGAATGATAACACGCGTTATTCAAATCCTCTGCACCGCTTGGTGTTACAGGACCGACGACATCCAAAAATAAGAATTCAGTGCTTATATTTATATTCATACTTATGTCTATTTATATGAAATATATGTGTATTGTAACTGTAAAGCCATCATATACGCTATCAGTCAGGGATATGAAACAGATACATGAAACAGCTATACTATCATGCTATTTAGTTTGCTTCCGCGACTAAAAATATAGTGCCAAAAACTTTGTAGAGAAAATTCTGTTTTATTATGGAGTAGATATAATGATATAATTTAATGATTATTTTTCAAAAGTACTATCAAACTGGTTATGTTAGATTGAACGTTTCATTTAATCTTACAAAAATAAATATAGTCAAAACACGAGAAGGCGTTAATTTGTGCACATGGCGCATGAATTATCAAAGTGTATTCATAGAAAATTTCCAATGCAAACATAAGGGGAAATATACACTGAACGTAATTATAAATATCTTAAAACGTGTGTTACTCAAAATTAATGCATCATAGATTATTTGTGGTGAAGCTTATAAGGAACTGTAGACATTGTGTTTCATTATGACTTATGTTATCGAAAATTTTGCTTGAAAGTATACAATAAGGCTGATATGACGATGTACTGAGTGACGACTTTATTTGATGCAACAGTTTAACAGCTTGAATCAGGGGATGCAGTTTATAAAAGAAGTGTTCTAATTGGCTGATTTGGTATCCGCCTACTCTTACGCGGTATTTATTTGATATATTTTTTTCAGAAAGTGGCAAGCTTAATACCTGTTCCCTGCATCAGGACTTCAAAAACTAAATCACCGCAATGGTTGACCAACAATCAGTTGTTTAATAGTGTAAAGAAAAAATACCAAGTGCCTCATTTTATTTTTCAGCAAAGTTCTTCATTGATATACATGTAACGCATCAATTTTATTTGAGGCAGTGCTTATTTTGTTGCAGTTTATTCTAAAGAATACACAACAGATTAATAACTGATACTAACTGTATATAGTACAGAAATTTTATTTTATTTTGAACTACAATCGATCAATGGCACACTTGGCAATTTTTGGAACTATTCCTTAATTCACTATATCTGTAGGAACATTTTTTCGCTCTGAATTCACCAAACAATATATACTACTAATGTTGATGTTTAATTTGCCGCTGACTTTCAAACATGCTAACCGACCGACAATCAATTTTTGGAACGCAGTTTGCAATTTGCTTTTTAGAATTCAAAAGTGAACTGCATTCTATAACACAATTCGCAATTCAAAATTAATTTATCAAATTTTAGGCCTGAAATTTTCAGCGTCATCTACTAATGGTATACCACTACCACTGTGAAAATATGGTGAAGGGTCACATCTTTAACAAAACCAACAAATCAGCAAAGGTATTTGATATACACAATTTTATCAGCAAAGGTATTTGATATACACAATTTTAATTCAATTTCAAAGCAGGGAGTTGTCTACAGAAATGTGAAAGTTTTGGACTCATGGTGGTGAGATCCTGAGCTGTTACAGCGACTGTAGGACTGTTAGTGTCGATCATATCAATGATAGACTTCTACAAGAACAGAGCAATCAACAAATAAATGAATAATAATTGTTTTTGGGAGGACGCTGTCTGAGCATGATGAAAATCACTAAATATTCATTTGTAACCGGTCACGAAGATTTGCATATAGCGTTACAGAAATGTTCATGTTTTTAATGCATTCATATGATTTGAATCTTAACCATGAAAAGAATGACGCGTGTCGGAAATACCAATATCATATGGATGAAATTGATTTAAGATGATACCTCGATGGCATGGAGTCCTGTTGAGGTATGTACACTTGTTTGTTGATCAGCTGTGAGCATGTATAGGTAACAATGGCGATTGGTTCTCACGGCCAAAGTGTGCTAAAAAATTTAACAAATGCATTATCTAACAAAGTGCATATAAACCGAGTGCTCATTTAGTTTTAATTTCAACTTAATTCGCATCATAAACTTAAAGAAATTTTGAAGATAGAACTGACGGAAATCTTCAACACAGTTTGGATTTTCTGAAAGGTTGAATCTCTTAAGAAACAGATCTTTAAATTCAAATTCAATGGATATATAGTAAGTATTATTATCAAATACCGTCATGGCATCATAGTGGAACACAAAAGATTCACCGATGCTTGGTTCATGAGTAGGTTTTGAATGGTGTCCATGCAGGTGCGTGTGATGTGAATGGTGGTGACCATGTTGAGCAGTTGTGGTCATACCAACTGCCTATAGCAAAAACAAAATTGCATAGTACATGTATATTAAACCATGCGAGGTGAAAATTTTATTGATAGCGATAAGACAAGATTTAAGGTATTTGTATTTTATAAAGAGCCAGAAAAAGAGAGAGAACATTTTATTAATATCTTCACTTACCAGAGACACAGTGCTAATCAGGAAAACAGCCGAGAACAACATTTTTCGATATATAAGTCGAATTGAAGGTTCTGTACTTCTGGCAACATCTCTCTGCTTTTATAGCTAAGTTATCCTGCCTTATCTCTCTTCTACCAAGAACCTGTATTTAGAATATATCGTATTTATTTCTGCTGGTTAATATGGTGAGTACATGATCTGAAATTTACGAAACATGAACTTATTTAACTAGGTAAATGGGTCAACCTTTAGCTTCACGTTTCGTCGTAAGTATACGTTGATTTTTATACACAAAATGAATTTTCTGTAAATATCAAATGTGATGTATTTGAGAGAAAATAAAAACTTACATTATTTAGTTTACTATTTCTATTTCACGGGTAAAGTAAAATAAGTCATTACGTTTTTCAGATTAAGATGGAATAACACACATGAAATAAATTCACTCAAAGTTATAGTAAATTATTTTATTTTACAGATATAATGATAAATAAACTGAACATATGTCAAATAAGCGAAAAATTTGCAGTTTGGGGATAAAAAAAATAAGATAAAAAAAACTGCAATAATTAAGTAACAACAAATGCCCATACGGGGCAGTTTAATGATTGGTCAGAATGTTAGAAGTTAAGTAAAAAACGAAATACAGAGGTCCGAATTCACTGCTATTTAGTCCGAGCATTTGTTTTTGGTATAAATAATGTATTGTGAAGAAATTGTCATTATATTTTAGCAACTGACTTGTTGCAAACATTTAAACTATAATATCATATCTATATTATAATCATCAACAAACTAAGGCACGATTTGACTGAAACTAATACCAAAACAAACACATGCAAACAATAACAAGACTCGAATTATGTTAACAATACAAATTTAAAGAGCTTTAAACTCGTGTGTAACTTAATATTTGACATTCAAATCATGGTAAAGCATTATAGGCATCTATATGAATCATTCTAAACATTAAAAATGAGAAACTAAAATTTTAAAACTGAGTCCAAATCATGTCTTTGTCTAGAAAGGCGATTGTAATCCATTCCAAAATTGAATTAAAGCACAGACTTTTCTGACTTTACGGGCTTATCTCAGGTTTTAACTTCTTATAATTGTCCAAAATTGTAATAATGCTGTACAGTTTTTGTTTTCAACATTTGCATCAATTTATATAGGCATTGTTATTGTTGTTTTTAATATGTGTATGTATATGAAAAACTTATCTCTATCATCTATCTTCAAAAAATGACCATTCGAATTCCCTACAAATCTGTTGTGTTAGTGTGTTATGTAGGTGGCGGGTCCAAACGGAGCATCATCATATCAGTAGTCAGTTATCCATAGAGGTTGTTCTGATTTGGTCTTTTGATTGTTCTCATTGCGAGTCCTTGTACTTTCTGTCAGTTCAATGTCTAGATCAGTACGAAGGTTGTCGAGTGCTTTATACTACAATTAGGACATGTTTATCTAAATGGGTTCATATGGTCACGTTTGAAATATGTCTCAAACTATGCTGTTATATCAAATCTGTAACTTTCTTAAATGAAAAAAAAAATGAAAAAGTAAATGGTCATAATTATTTTTAAAAACTCAAAACAAAAAAAAACAACAACAAATGATCGATTTGGATAAAACTTTTCTCTAAGTAAAGTTCAACAAATACAATGTAGAATAAGGAGCTATATTTCGTGTTGACATGTTAGGCGTTGTAATATTATTTCATTTCATTTGTATTGTATAAATTTTTTTATGCATTTAATTTTTTTAATATTTAATGTTTAATTTACTATTGTTTTGTGTAAATTCTATTTGTTTTGAGTATTTTATCATTTATAATTGTTGTATTTATTTAATAATCCTTTATTTGTAATAAAAATTTTAGATTCATTCTTAAATTCTTTTTCATTTAAATTTTGATTGTACACATTTTTTAAAATCAATTTTTGTGATGGCAATCAATTAAAGTCCAACTGTTATTCCATCAAGTTAGCTTTGCTCATTTAGTTACTGTTTGCTAAAATGTACCTTTTTTAGTCTCCTACCGGTTTCACCGGAGAGGCCTATAGCTGTCCTCTGCGTCCGTCAGTCTGTCCGTCCGTCCGTCCGTCCGTCTGTCCGTCCGTCCGTCCGTCTGTCCCACTTCAGTTTTCCATACTTTTTTTCTTTATGCGATTGAGGAATAATATGAAATCTGCTGAACAGCTTCAAAATGTCAAACTACAGATCAAGTTGACACTTTTGTAGCGTCTGGTTGACATATTTTCGAGAAAACTAATTATTTATATTCCAATTTTTTTAATGTTCGGGTTCCATATTCTGCATAACAGTGCATTGCTTTCACAATTTCCACAAACCCGTAGGGGACGTGTATTGCTTATGCAATACTCTCAGAATGCTTGTTTACTTTGTCATTTGCATTGTAGACAATATCTAATGAACTATACAGTCTAAAGTGAAAAATAATGAACGAGTTTTCTTTTTCAAAACTACGCTTTTTTATCAAAGAAAAACGTGATGCCATTTTGACTATGTTGTACTATTGTCTAATTCCTTAACTTTTTTTTGTTTCATCTGAAACATTGGACAGCTTGAGCAGTGCCACACGGTAAATTAGTCAACGAGTACTCGAGTACTCGACTATCGCTCAATCACGCCGATCATCGACTAAAATATTCTTAGTCGATTAATCGTTATTAAATGAAGAAGATAAATCAAAAACAATTGTTTTCTTCACGCAGCAATTTTGGATTTCGATGGAAAATAAGAGTTTTCTTTTTTCTGCATTTTAGATCATGTTACACTTTGTTCCACCAAACGGGTGTCCCCGGTATATTTTTAAGCGGATAAAAAATTTATTAATAATGCTTAGATCACTATATTGTATAAACGATGGCTTTAACTTCTAGTTGAAACATTTTAGCATCCTTAACAAAAGTAAACAATCTTTGAGTTACTTAATCTACATGCAGTTACATTAAAAGTGTGCGTTCACCCTCTAAAGTACAGGTAATGTGAATTGATGTACTTAATATTTTAAAGAAAATAAAAACTAATAAAATCTCGGGGTGTCCTGGAAATGTTTTCCCAAGACCAATCATTGACTGATATTAACAATTTCAGTTCTCGAATCCAAAAATAGGCATTATGACCTGCATTACAAAGTAAAAAAAATTCATCTTTGTTTTTCTAGTTGCTATATAAAGTACTGCATATAAATAAGAGCAAAGTTTCAATTAAGAACGAAAAAAATGGTCTTTACAAATCAATTCTTTTTACATGTATGAAACTGGATTTCAAAAGGTAGAATTACAGGCGAAAATATTGAAATTGAGGACTTTACATATCAGGAAAATAGTATATATCATATTCCTTTATGATATTTGATTCTGACCAAATTAAAAACTTGTTTCACAACAAGATTCAGCTTTTTGTTCTTATAACTTTGGATCGTCATAACAGATAAAAATAAGTCTTTTATAATGTTTTAAAACGTTCGTTACTAAATATTAGTGCATCATACTAGATTATATATGGTGTAGCTTAAAAAGAAACTGTAGACGTAGTGCTCCATAATGACTTAAGTTATCGAAAATCTCGCTTGAAAATATAAACTAAGGCCGATATGACGATGCATTGAGTGACGACTATATTTGATGTACATGTAACAGTTTAAAAGCTTGAATCAGGGGATGCTGTCTATAAAAAGAAGCGTTTGAATGGGCTGATTTGGTTTATACCCACTCTTACTCTGTATTCATATGATATTGATATTTTTTATTCAGAAACTGCCAAACTAAATACATGTTCCCTGCATCAGGACTTCAAAAACTAAATTACCGCAGTTGTTTAATATTGTAAAGAAAAATACCAAGTCCCTAATTTCATTTTTCAACAAAGTTCTTCATTGATAAAATGCATCAATTTTATTTGACGCAGTATCTATTTTGTTGCAGTATATTCTAAAGAATTTACAATAGATTCACAATAGATACTAACTGTAAAAGTACAGGAATTTTATTTTATTGAACTTTAAGTAATCAATGGCAGGCTCAATTGGCAATCAATATTTGGGACTGTTTCGTAACTCACTATGTCTGTAGGAATATTTTTTTCGCCTCTAAATTCACCAAACAATATATACTACTGATGTCGATGTTTAACTTGCTGCTGACTTTTAAACACGCTAACCGACCGGCAATCAATTTTGGAAGGCAGTTTGCAATTCGCTATTTGCAATTCAAAAGTGAACTGCATTCCACAACGCAGTTCGCAATTCAAAATTTATTTTTCAAATTTTGGGTCTGAAATATTCAGCGTCATATACAAGTGGTATACCACTACCACTGTAAAAATATATTGAAGTGGCTACATCTTTTTTAAAAAAAAAATCAGCAAATATTTGATATACACAATTTTAATTCAATTTCAAAGCAGGGAGTTTTCTACAGAAATGTGAGAGTCCTGCACTCATAGTGGTGAGATCCTGAGCGGTGACAGCGACTGTAGGACTGTTAGTGTCGATCAAATCAATGATGGTTTTCTACAAGAACAGAGAAATCTCACATTAAATAATGATTAAACAATTAAAATTGAAGAAATCTTCAACATTTCTATGGATTTGTTTGAGGTTAAAGAACTGTAAGGGATAGAAGATGATACCTCGATGGCATGGAGTCCTGTTGAGGTATGTACACTTGTTTGTTGATCAGCTGTGAGCAAGTATAGGTAACAATGACGCTGTGTCTTAACGACCAACGTGTGCTATAATGGAATGTAACAAAATTGTAGGGACATTAAAACAAATGATATTTCTTTTTTTACCGTAAAGAAATAATTATTTTAAAGTTTAAAGAGGAATTAAAGCAAATAGATAAGTAGACTTCACAAGAATTACCGAATGAGCATCATAGTGGAACAGAAAACTTTCGTTCACATTTGGTTCATGTGTAGGTCCAGTATGATGTCCATGTACATGTGTGTTATGTGAATGGTGATGACCATGATGTGCAGTTGTGGTCATACCCACAGCCTATTGCAGAAACAACATAATTTTGTCATGATATCATTGGCATAGTTATAATATCATTATGATTTGAAGTAACTGGCATCTATCTGGTGTATTTTTCTTTTTATGCAATTATTTTTCTTCACACATCAACTTGTATTTATTGTATCAAAATGTACGGAGCACAAAGTCAAAAGGTAAGAGAGAGAAAGAGAGAGAGAGAGAGAGAAGAGAGAGAGAGAGAGAGAGAGAGAGAGAAAATAACAAATTTCTTACCACAGACACAGTACTAATCAAGAAAACAGCGGAGAACATTATTCTATGAAGTGTCGGTTCAAATTGCGATTGTTGAAATAAGAGCAACCCTTTTCTTATATAAGGAAACGTACTCTTTCTTATCTCGATTTTGGCACGATACTGTATTTAAAGTATACCATATATATTTCTTTGGACCATGTAGTGCGTACTGAAGCACATGAAACGTGAACGAACTATTAGATCTAATGTCAAGGTTCACATATTCTAACATCAGATTCACGTTTCAGTGTATTATAGTACTGGTGTCTTATATTCCAAGGTTTTGTTTATTTTCGATTTACTAGTGCGTATGTATTTCAGAATAATTTTAATATTACTCTTTGATTATGTTTTATGGCAAATGATTATTCAGGACAGAATCATTGTGACACTGGAACGCTGTTTGCTTGATTCTGAAATCCATGACATATGTAGTAACTTGCATTTCTTGAGGTTGCAGTTTGAAAAAAATCCTTCAATGTAATTATTTTAATTTTTCTGTGTCCCTGATAGATGGAAAGCTTAAAGGCTCAGTACCGATATTCTATTGCTATTATCTATGTAACCTTTATGTAAATGCGCTATTCTTCAATGCAAATCAGATAAATGTTAACATGCAATAAAATCTTCAAAATCTGTATTAAATTAATTCATTTGTTTATCATTTGTATATCATTGTTTGATTTACCTATCGAATTTGGTATATTATTCTTTCATAATTTTTTCTTTTTGCGACATTTGTACTTACATTGTTCGATTTGTATGATTATGAACTTTATAAATATTACAGAGGGTGCTCGCCACCTCGAAAATTTTGTAACATTCACTGATACAACTCTGTATCATCAATCATGTACCAGAGAATTAACTAATAACAGTTTTTGTTTCGAATCTTCAAGTAAAGTTTAATGGCACTCAATATTGATAATGTATGCATTTTAGCAAACGCAATGTAAAAATGAATTGTATGTTCTATGGTATCAGAGACATAAATAACACATATGTCTCTGATGATCTGGTCTATGTCTAGACTATGTCTATATGTCGGCATATACAGATAGTTTATATTGTTAGCACGTATTTTGATTTTCCATTGCTTTATTTCAGCAAACGTCAAAATAAACACTCAGTTAAATTAAATGGGAGACGTGATATTTGTATAAAGAATAAAATTTGGAATAACCGTATAACGGGTATTTTTTACGTGCTGATAATTATTACTAATTTTTACGATTTTTTTTTTAATATTAATGCAGCAAGTAATTTATCAAATCAAGCTGAGAAGAAAGGAAAAATTCATTAATATTGCTTTGGTCACTACATTGTATAAACGATGGCTTTAACTTCAAGTTGAAACATTTTAGCATCTTTAAAAAAAGTATATAATGAGTTATATACTTATACTACATGTAGCTACATTAAAAGTGTGCGTTCACGCTTTAGAGTACACGTAACGTGTACTGATGTACTTATCACTTTAATAAGAAATAAACAGCAATTTTAAAAGTTCACCGGGATATGAAGTTGGTTGGACACGTGATCAAATCCTGTGAAACCCGAAGGGCTTCTCGGTAGATTTGATCACGTACCAACCAACTTCATATCCCGGTGAACTTTTTAACATTGCTGTTTATTACTTATATTTACGTTTGAAAAAGACAAATCGCCCAGAACTGTTAAAATTACCGAGAATTTTTATTTACAATAATCTAAACAAAAACGATAAGCGCGTGCTATGATCATTGTGATGTCATGAAGAAGTTCATACAGAATTGAACGTTTTCGCTATTCTATAGGTTCATTTAAGGAAACATATTTGCAAATGTAAATATAAGAAAATAAAAACTAGTAGAATCTTGAGATGTTTAGGAGATGTTTAGGAAAGTCCAATCACTGAGTGATAATAACAATTTCAATTCTCGAATCCAAAAACAAGTATTACGCCTGCATTACAAAGTTAAAAAATACACAAATATTTCTTTTTTTATTTGTTATATATAGTACTGTATATAAATAAGATCAAAGTTACAATGCAAAAGGTAGAATTACAGACAAAAATATTACGCTTGCTAGTGAAGTTGAGCACTTTTCATATCATCAAAATAGTATATATCTTATTTTTTAATGATATTTGATTCTGATCAATAAACGAAAAACCTAACTTGGAACTTTTTTGTAACTTTGGATCGTCATAACAGATAAAAATAAGTCTTTTATTTAAGCATTGAATGCTTATTTTTGAATGCTAACGCGCGTTATTCAAGTCCTCTGCACCGCTTGGTGTTACAGGACCGACGACATCCAAAAATAAGAATTCAGTGCTTATATTTATATTCATACTTATGTCTATTTATATGAAATATATGTGTATTGTAACTGTAAAGCCATTATATACGCTATCAGTCAGTAATATAAAACAGATACATGGAACAGCTATACTTTCATGCTATTTAGTTTGCTTCCGCGACTAAAAATATAGTGCCAGAAACTTTGTAGAGAAAATTCTTTTTTATTATGGAGTAGATATAATGATATAATTTAATGATTATTTTTCAAAAGTACTATCAAACTGGTTATGTTAGATTGAACGTTTCATTTAATCTTACAAAACTAAATATAGTCAAAACACGAGAAGGTGGTAATTTGTGCACATGGCGCATGAATCATCAAAGTGTATTCATAGAAAATTTCCAATGCAAACATAAGCCTTAGGGGAAATATACACTGAACGTAAATATAAATATCTTAAAACGTGTGTTACTCAAAATTAATGCATCATAGATAATTTGTGGTGAAGCTTATAAGGAACTGTAGACATTGTGTTTCATTATGACTTATGTTATCGAAAATTTCGCTTGAAAGTATACAATAAGGCCGATATGACGATGTGCTGAGTGACGACTATATTTGATGTAACAGTTTAACAGCTTGAATCAGGGGATGCAGTTTATAAAATAAGCGTTTTAATTGGCTGATTTGTTTACCGCCTACTCTTACGCGGTATTTCTTTGATATATTTTTTCAGAAAGTGGCAAGCTTAATACCTGTTCCCTGCATTAGGACTTCAAAAACTAAATCACCGCAATGGTTGACCAACAATCAGTTGTTTAATAGTGTAAAGAAAAAATACCAAGTGCCTCATTTTATTTTTCAGCAAAGTTCTTCATTGATATACATGTAACGCATCAATTTTATTTGAGGCAGTGCTTATTTTGTTGCGGTTTATTCTAAAGAATACACAACAGATTAATAACTGATACTAACTGTATATAGTACAGAAATTTTATTTCATTTTGAACTACAATCGATCAATGGCACGCTTGGCAATTTTGGGAACTATTCCGTAATTCACTATATCTGTAGGAACATTTCTTCACCTCAAAATTCACCATACAATATATACTACTGATGTTGATGTTTAATTTGCCGCAGACTTTCAAACATGCTAACCGACCGACAATCAATTTTTGGAACGCAGTTTGCAATTTGCTTTTTAGAATTCAAAAGTGAACTGCATTCTATAACACAATTCGCAATTCAAAATTAATTTATCAAATTTTGGGCCTGAAATTTTCAGCGTCATCTACTAATGGTATACCACTACCACTGTGAAAATATGGTGAAGTGGCCACATCTTTAACAAAACCAACAAATCAGCAAAGGTATTTGATATACACAATTTTATCAGCAAAGGTATTTGATATACACAATTTTAATTCAATTTCAAAGCAGGGAGTTGTCTACAGAAATGTGAAAGTTTTGCACTCATGGTGGTGAGATCCTGAGCTGTTACAGCGACTGTAGGACTGTTAGTGTCGATCATATCAATGATAGACTTCTACAAGAACAGAGCAATCAACAAATAAATGAATAATAATTGTTTTTGGGAGCACGCTGTCTGAGCATGATGAAAATCACTAAATATTCATTTGTAACCGGTCGTGAAGATTTGCGTTACAGAAATGTTCATGTTTTTAATGCATTCATATGATTTAAATCTTAACCATGAAAAGAATGACGCGTGTCGGAAATACCAATATCATATGGATGAAATTGATTTAAGATGATACCTCGATGGCATGGAGTCCTGTTGAGGTATGTACACTTGTTTGTTGATCAGCTGTGAGCATGTATAGGTAACAATGGCGATTGGTTCTCACGGCCAAAGTGTGCTAAAAAATTTAACAAATGCATTATCTAACAAAGTGCATATAAACCGAGTGCTCATTTAGTTTTAATTTCAACTTAATTCGCATCATAAACTTAAAGAAATTTTGAAGATAGAACTGACGGAAATCTTCAACACAGTTTGGATTTTCTGAAAGGTTGAATCTCTTAAGAAACAGATCTTTAAATTCAAATTCAATGGATATATAGTAAGTATTATTATCAAATACCGTCATGGCATCATAGTGGAACACAAAAGATTCACCGATGCTTGGTTCATGAGTAGGTTTTGAATGGTGTCCATGCAGGTGCGTGTGATGTGAATGGTGGTGACCATGTTGAGCAGTTGTGGTCATACCAACTGCCTATAGCAAAAACAAAATTGCATAGTACATGTATATTAAACCATGCGAGGTGAAAATTTTATTGATAGCGATAAGACAAGATTTAAGGTATTTGTATTTTATAAAGAGCCAGAAAAAGAGAGAGAACATTTTATTAATATCTTCACTTACCAGAGACACAGTGCTAATCAGGAAAACAGCCGAGAACAACATTTTTCGATAGATAAGTCGAATTGAAGGTTCTGTACTTCTGGCAACATCTCTCTGCTTTTATAGCTAAGTTATCCTGCCTTATCTCTCTTCTACCAAGAACCTGTATTTAGAGTATATCGTATTTATTTCTGCTGGTTAATATGGTGAGTACATGATCTGAAATTTACGAAACATGAACTTATTTAACTAGGTAAATGGGTCAACCTTTAGCTTCACGTTTCGTCGTAAGTATACGTTGATTTTTATACACAAAATGAATTTTCTGTAAATATCAACTGTGATGTATTTGAGAGAAAATAAAAACTTACATTATTTAGTTTACTATTTCTATTTCACGGGTAAAGTAAAATAAGTCATTACTTTTTTCAGATTAAGATGGAATAACACACATGAAATAAAGTCACTCAAAGTTATAGTAAATTATTTTATTTTACAGATATAATGATAAATAAACTGAACATATGTCAAATAAGCGAAAAATTTGCAGTTTGGGGATGAAAAAAATAAGATAAAAAAAACTGCAATAATTAAGTAACAACAAATGCCCATACGGGGCATTTTAATGATTGGTCAGAATGTTAGAAGTTAAGTAAAAAACGAAATACAGAGGTCCGAATTCACTGCTATTTAGTCCGAGCATTTGTTTTTGGTATAAATAATGTATTGTGAAGAAATTGTCATTATATTTTAGCAAACTGACTTGTTGCAAACATTTAAACTATAATATCATATCTATATTATAATCATCAACAAACTAAGGCACGATTTGACTGAAACTATTACCAAAACAAACACATGTAAACAATAACAAGACTCGAATTATGTTAACAATACAAATTTAAAGAGCTTTAAACTCGTGTGTAACTCAATATTTGACATTCAAATCATGGTAAAGCATTATAGGCATCTATATGAATCATTCTAAACATTAAAAATGAGAAACTAAAATTTTAAAACTGAGTCCAAATCATGTCTTTGTCTAGAAAGGCGATTGTAATCCATTCCAAAATTGAATTAAAGCACAGACTTCTCTGACTTTACGGGCTTATCTCAGGTTTTAACTTCTTATAATTGTCCAAAATTGTAATAATGCTGTACAGTTTTTGTTTTCAACATTTGCATCAATTTATATAGGCCTTCTTATTGTTGTTTTTAATATGTGTATGTATATGAAAAACTTATCTCTATCATCTATCTTCAAAAAATGACCATTCTAATTCCCTACAAATCGGTTGTGTTAGTGTGTTATGTAGGTGGCGGGTCCAAACGGAGCATCATCATATCAGTAGTCAGTTATCCATAGAGGTTGTTCTGATTTGGTCTTTTGATTGTTCTCATTGCGAGTCCTTGTACTTTCTGTCAGTTCAATGTCTAGATCAGTATGAAGGTTGTCGAGTGCTTTATACTACAATTAGGACATGTTTATCTAAATGGGTTCATACGGTCACGTTTGAAATATGTCTCAAACTATGCTGTTATATCAAATCTGTAACTTTCTTAAATGAAAAAAAAAATGAAAAAGTAAATAGTCATAATTATTTTTAAAAACTAAAAAAAAAAAAAACAACAACAAATGATCGATTTGGATAAAACTTTTCTCTAAGTAAAGTTCAACAAATACAATGTAGAATAAGGAGCTATATTTCGTGTTGACATGTTAGGCGTTGTAATATTATTTCATTTCATTTGTATTGTATAAATTTTTTTATGCATTTAATTTTTTTAATATTTAATGTTTAATTTACTATTGTTTTGTGTAAATTCTATTTGTTTTGAGTATTTTATCATTTATAATTGTTGTATTTATTTAATAATCCTTTATTTGTAATAAAAATTTTTGATTCATTCTTAAATTCTTTTTCATTTAAATTTTGATTGTACACATTTTTTAAAATCAATTTTTGTGATGGCAATCAATTAAAGTCCAACTGTTATTCCATCAAGTTAGCTTTGCTCATTTATTTACTGTTTGCTAAAATGTACCTTTTTTAGTCCCCTACCGGTTTCACCGGAGAGGCCTATAGCTGTCCTCTACGTCCGTCAGTCTGTCCGTCCGTCCGTCTGTCCGTCCGTCCGTCCGTCTGTCTGTCCGTCCGTCCGTCCGTCTGTCCCACTTCAGTTTTCCATACTTTTTTTCTTTATGCGATTGAGGAATAATATGAAATCTGCTGAACAGCTTCAAAATGTCAAACTACAGATCAAGTTGACACTTTTGTAGCGTCTGGTTGACATATTTTCGAGAAAACTAATTTTTTATATTCCAATTTTTTTAATGTTCGGGTTCCATATTCTGCATAACAGTGCATTGCTTTCACAATTTCCACAAACCCGTAGGGGACGTGTATTGCTTATGCAATACTCTCAGAATGCTTGTTTACTTTGTCATTTGCATTGTAGACAATATCTAATGAACTATACAGTCTAAAGTGAAAAATAATGAACGAGTTTTCTTCTTCAAAACTACGCTTTTTTATCAAAGAAAAACGTGATGCCATTTTGACTATGTTGTACTATTGTCTAATTCCTTAACTTTTTTTTGTTTCATCTGAAACATTGGACAGCTTAAGCAGTGCCACACGGTAAATTAGTCAACGAGTACTCGAGTACTCGACTATCGCTCAATCACGCCGATCATCGACTAAAATATTCTTAGTCGATTAATCGTTATTAAATGAAGAAGATAAATCAAAAACAATTTTTTTCTTAACGCAGCAATTTTGGATTTCGATGGAAAATAAGAGTTTTCTTTTCTCTGCATTTTAGATCATGTTACACTTTGTTCCACCAAACGGGTGTCCCCGGTATATTTTTAAGCGGATAAAAAATTTATTAATAATGCTTAGATCACTATATTGTATAAACGATGGCTTTAACTTCTAGTTGAAACATTTTAGCATCCTTAACAAAAGTAAACAATCTTTGAGTTACTTAATCTACATGTAGTTACATTAAAAGTGTGCGTTCACCCTCTAAAGTACAGGTAATGTGAATTGATGTACTTAATATTTTAAAGAAAATAAAAACTAATAAAATCTCGGGGTGTCCTGGAAATGTTTTCCCAAGACCAATCATTGACTGATATTAGCAATTTCAGTTCTCGAATCCAAAAATAGGCATTATGACCTGCATTACAAAGTAAAAAAATTCATCTTTGTTTTTCTAGTTGCTATATAAAGTACTGCATATAAATAAGAGCAAAGTTGCAATTAAGAACGAAAAAAATGGTCTTTACAAATCAATTCTTGTTACATGTATGAAACTGGATTTCAAAAGGTAGAATTACAGGCGAAAATATTGAAATTGAGGACTTTACATATCAGGAAAATAGTATATATCATATTCCTTTATGATATTTGATTCTGACCAAATTAAAAACTTGTTTCACAACAAGATTCAGCTTTTTGTTCTTATAACTTTGGATCGTCATAACAGATAAAAATAAGTCTTTTATAATGTTTTAAAACGTTCGTTACTAAATATTAGTGCATCATACTAGATTATATATGGTGTAGCTTAAAAAGAAACTGTAGACGTAGTGCTCCATAATGACTTAAGTTATCAAAAATCTCGCTTGAAAATATAAACTAAGGCCGATATGACGATCCATTGAGTGACGACTATATTTGATGTACATGTAACAGTTTAAAAGCTTGAATCAGGGGATGCTGTCTATAAAAAGAAGCGTTTGAATTGGCTGATTTGGTATATACCCACTCTTACTCTGTATTCATATGATATTGATATTTTTTATTCAGAAACTGCCAAACTAAATACATGTTCCCTGCATCAGGACTTCAAAAACTAAATTACCGCAGTTGTTTAATATTGTAAAGAAAAATACCAAGTCCCTAATTTCATTTTTCAACAAAGTTCTTCATTGATAAAATGCATCAATTTTATTTGACGCAGTATTTATTTTGTTGCAGTATATTCTAAAGAATTTACAATAGATTCACAATAGATACTAACTGTAAAAGTACAGAAATTTTATTTTATTGAACTTTAATTAATCAATGGTAGGCTCACTTGGCAATCAATATTTGGGACTGTTTCGTAACTCACTATGTCTGTAGGAATATTTTTTTCGCCTCTAAATTCACCAAACAATATATACTACTGATGTCGATGTTTAACTTGCTGCTGACTTTTAAACACGCTAACCGACCGGCAATCAATTTTGGAAGGCAGTTTGCAATTCGCTATTTGCAATTCAAAAGTGAACTGCATTCATTCCACAACGCAGTTCGCAATTCAAAATTTATTTTTCAAATTTTGGGTCTGAAATATTCAGCGTCATATACAAGTGGTATACCACTACCACTGTAAAAATATATTGAAGTGGCTACATCTTTTTAAAAAAAAAATCAGCAAATATTTGATATACACAATTTTAATTCAATTTCAAAGCAGGGAGTTTTCTACAGAAATGTGAGAGTCCTGCACTCATAGTGGTGAGATCCTGAGCGGTGACAGCGACTGTAGGACTGTTAGTGTCGATCAAATCAATGATGGTTTTCTACAAGAACAGAGAAATCTCACATTAAATAATGATTAAACAATTAAAATTGAAGAAATCTTCAACATTTCTATGGATTTGTTTGAGGTTAAAGAACTGTAAGGGATAGAAGATGATACCTCGATGGCATGGAGTCCTGTTGAGGTATGTACACTTGTTTGTTGATCAGCTGTGAGCAAGTATAGGTAACAATGACGCTGTGTCTTAACGACCAACGTGTGCTATAATGGAATGTAACAAAATTGTAGGGACATTAAAACAAATGATATTTCTTTTTTTACCGTAAAGAAATAATTATTTTAAAGTTTAAAGAGGAATTAAAGCAAATAGATAAGTAGACTTCACAAGAATTACCGAATGAGCATCATAGTGGAACAGAAAACTTTCGTTCACATTTGGTTCATGTGTAGGTCCAGTATGATGTCCATGTACATGTGTGTTATGTGAATGGTGATGACCATGGTGTGCAGTTGTGGTCATACCCACAGCCTATTGCAGAAACAACATAATTTTTTCATGATATCATTGGCATAGTTATAATATCATTATGATTTGAAGTAACTGGCATCTATCTGGGGTATTTTTCTTTTTATGCAATTATTTTTCTTCACACATCAACTTGTATTTATTGTATCAAAATGTACGGAACACAAAGTCAAAAGGTAAGAGAGAGAGAGAGAGAGAGAGAGAGAGAGAGAGAGAGAGAGAGAGAGAGAGAGAGAGAGAGAGAGAGAGAGAGAGAGAGAGAGAGAGAATAACAAATTTCTTACCACAGACACAGTACTAATCAAGAAAACAGCGGAGAACATTATTCTATGAAGTGTCGGTTCAAATTGCGATTGTTGAAATAAGAGCAACCCTTTTCTTATATAAGGAAACGTACTCTTTCTTATCTCGATTTTGGCACGATACTGTATTTAAAGTATACCATATATATTTCTTTGGGCCATGTAGTGCGTACTGAAGCACATGAAACGTGAACGAACTATTAGATCTAATGTCAAGGTTCACATATTCTAACATCAGATTCACGTTTCAGTGTATTATAGTACTGGTGTCTTATATTCCAAGGTTTTGTTTATTTTCGATTTACTAGTGCGTATGTATTTCAGAATAATTTTAATATTACTCTTTGATGATGTTTTATGGCAAATGATTATTCAGGACAGAATCATTGTGACACTGGAACGCTGTTTGCTTGATTCTGAAATCCATGACATATGTAGTAACTTGCATTTCTTGAGGTTGCAGTTTGAAAAAAAATCCTTCAATGTAATTATTTCAATTTTTCTGTGTCCCTGATAGATGGAAAGCTTAAAGGCTCAGTACCGATATTCTATTGCTATTATCTATGTAACCTTTATGTAAATACGCTATTCTTCAATGCAAATCAGATAAATGTTAACATGCAATAAAATCTTCAAAATCTGTATTAAATTAATTCATTTGTTTATCATTTGTATATCATTGTTTGATTTACCTATCGAATTTGGTATATTATTCTTTCATAATTTTTACTTTTTGCGACATTTGTACTTACATTGTTCGATTTGTATGATTATGAACTTTATAAATATTACAGAGGGTGCTTGCCACCTCGAAATTTTTGTAACATTCACTGATACAACTCTGTATCATCAATCATGTACCAGAGAATTAACTAATACTGTGGTTTCATCAATATTCGTTGAATACCAATTTTCGTGGATTTCGTTGTTAAGTTGATCCACGAAATTTAATGTTCATTAAAATGCAATTTCTATTAATATTTTTTATTGATAGGCCGGTTGGCCACGAATTTACGTATCCTTGAAACTGTGATTTTTACTTTAACCACGAAAATTGATACCCTCGAATATTAATGAAACCACAGTAACAGTTTTTGTTTCGAATCTTCAAGTAAAGTTTAATTGCACTCAATATTGATAATGTATGCATTTTAGCAAACGCAATGTAAAAATGAATTGTATGTTCTATGGTATCAGAGACATAAATAACACATATGTCTCTGATGGTCTGGTCTATATCTAGACTATGTCTATATGTCGGCATATACAGATAGTTTATATTGTTAGCACGTATTTTGATTTTCCATTGCTTTATTTCAGCAAACGTCAAAATAAACACTCAGGTAAATTAAATAGGAGACGTGATATTTGTATAAAGAATAAAATTTGGAATTACCGTATAACGGGTATTTTTTAGGTGCTGATAATTATTACTAATTTTTACGATTTTTTTTAAATATTAATGCAGCAAGTAATTTTTCAAATCAAGCTGAGAAGAAAGGAAAAATTCATTAATATTGCTTTGGTCACTACATTGTATAAACGATGGCTTTAACTTCAAGTTGAAACATTTTAGCATCTTTAAAAAAAGTATATAATGAGTTATATACTTATACTACATGTAGCTACATTAAAAGTGTGCGTTCACGCTTTAGAGTACACGTAACGTGTACTGATGTACTTATCACTTTAATAAGAAATAAACAGCAATTTTAAAAGTTCACCGGGATATGAAGTTGGTTGGACACGTGATCAAATCCTGTGAAACCCGAAGGGCTTCTCGGTAGATTTGATCACGTACCAACCAACTTCATATCCCGGTGAACTTTTTAACATTGCTGTTTATTACTTATATTTACGTTTGAAAAAGACAAATCGCCCAGAACTGTTAAAATTACCGAGAATTTTTATTTACAATAATCTAAACAAAAACGATAAGCGCGTGCTATGATCATTGTGATGTCATGAAGAAGTTCATACAGAATTGAACGTTTTCGCTATTCTATAGGTTCATTTAAGGAAACATATTTGCAAATGTAAATATAAGAAAATAAAAACTAGTAGAATCTTGAGATGTTTAGGAGATGTTTAGGAAAGTCCAATCACTGAGTGATAATAACAATTTCAATTCTCGAATCCAAAAACAAGTATTACGCCTGCATTACAAAGTTAAAAAATACACAAATATTTCTTTTTTTATTTGTTATATACAGTACTGTATATAAATAAGATCAAAGTTACAATGCAAAAGGTAGAATTACAGACAAAAATATTACGCTTGCTAGTGAAGTTGAGCACTTTTCATATCATCAAAATAGTATATATCTTATTTTTTAATGATATTTGATTCTGATCAACAACGAAAAACCTAACTTGGAACTTTTTTGTAACTTTGGATCGTCATAACAGATAAAAATAAGTCTTTTATTTAAGCATTGAATGCTTATTTTTGAATGCTAACGCGCGTTATTCAAGTCCTCTGCACCGCTTGGTGTTACAGGACTGACGACATCCAAAACTAAGAATTCAGTGCTTATATTTATATTCATACTTATGTCTATTTATATGAAATATATGTGTATTGTAACTGTAAAGCCATTATATACGCTATCAGTCAGGGATATGAAACAGATACATGAAACAGCTATACTATCATGCTATTTAGTTTGCTTCCGCGACTAAAAATATAGTGCCAGAAACTTTGTAGAGAAAATTCTTTTTTATTATGGAGTAGATATAATGATATAATTTAATGATTATTTTTCAAAAGTACTATCAAACTGGTTATGTTAGATTGAACGTTTCATTTAATCTTACAAAACTAAATATAGTCAAAACACGAGAAGGTGGTAATTTGTGCACATGGCGCATGAATCATCAAAGTGTATTCATAGAAAATTTCCAATGCAAACATAAGGGGAAATATACACTGAACGTATATATAAATATCTTAAAACGTTTGTTACTCAAAATTAATGCATCATAGATAATTTGTGGTGAAGCTTATAAGGAACTGTAGACATTGTGTTTCATTATGACTTATGTTATCGAAAATTTCGCTTGAAAGTATACAATAAGGCCGATATGACGATGTGTTGAGTGACGACTATATTTGATGTAACAGTTTAACAGCTTCAATCAGGGGATGCAGTTTATAAAAGAAGTGTTCTAATTGGCTGATTTGGTAACCGCCTACTCTTACGCAGTATTTCTTTGATATATTTTTTCAGAAAGTGGCAAGCTTAATACCTGTTCCCTGCATCAGGACTTCAAAAACTAAATCACCGCAATGGTTGACCAACAATCAGTTGTTTAATAGTGTAAAGAAAAAATACCAAGTGCCTCATTTTATTTTTCAGCAAAGTTCTTCATTGATATACATGTAACGCATCAATTTTATTTGAGGCAATGCTTATTTTGTTGCAGTTTATTCTAAAGAATACACAACAGATTAATAACTGATACTAACTGTATATAGTACAGAAATTTTATTTCATTTTGAACTACAATCGATCAATGGCACGCTTGGCAATTTTTGGTACTATTCCGTAATTCACTATATCTGTAGGAACTTTTCTTCACCTCAAAATTCACCAAACAATATATACTACTGATGTTGATGTTTAATTTGCCGCTGACTTTCAAACACGCTAACCGACCGACAATCATTTTTGAACACAGTTTACGATTTGCTCTTTACAATTCAAAAGTGAACTGCATTCTATAACACAATTCGCAATTCAAAATTTATTTATCAAATTTTGGGCCTGAAATTTTCAGCGTCATCTACTAATGATATACCACTACCACTGTGAAAATATGGTGAAGGGTCACATCTTTAACAAAACCAACAAATCAGCAAAGGTATTTGATATACACAATTTTATCAGCAAAGGTATTTGATATACACAATTTTAATTCAATTTCAAAGCAGGGAGTTGTCTACAGAAATGTGAAAGTCCTGCACTCATGGTGGTGAGATCCTGAGCTGTTACAGCGACTGTAGGACTGTTAGTGTCGATCATATCAATGATAGACTTCTACAAGAACAGAGCAATCAACAAATAAATGAATAATAATTGTTTTTGGGAGGACGCTGTCTGAGCATGATGAAAATCACTAAATATTCATTTGTAACCGGTCGTGAAGATTTGCATATAGCGTTACAGAAATGTTCATGTTTTTAATGCATTCATAGGATTTAGATCTTAACCATGAAAAGAATGACGCGTGTCGGAAATACCAATATCATATGGATGAAATTGATTTAAGATGATACCTCGATGGCATGGAGTCCTGTTGAGGTATGTACACTTGTTTGTTGATCAGCTGTGAGCATGTATAGGTAACAATGACGATTGTTTTTCACGGCCAATGTGTGCTAAAAAATTTAAGAAATGCATCATCTAATAAAGTGCATATAAACCGAGTGCTCATTTAGTTTTAATTTCAACTTAATTCGCATCATAAACTTAAAGAAATTTTGAAGATAGAACTGACGGTTAGGATTTTCTGAAAGGTTCAATCACTTAAGAAACAGGGGCTCGTAACATAAAGGGTACTTAAGTCTAAGACAGTGCTTAAGTAGGACTTATGTACATTCTTAGACTTAAGTCCGTAACTAGAAGAGTGCTTAGCAAGGACAATTTACCTAAAACTTAGGCAGCCGGTAGAGGTGACTTAAGTATGTCTTAAGTATTGTTTTCAAACATTTAGAAGTTTCATTGTTAATTATTTCAATTCAGCCTTTGAAACAGATTATTAATCACATATTCACA
Source organism: Magallana gigas (assembly GCF_963853765.1). Classification (NCBI taxonomy): domain Eukaryota; kingdom Metazoa; phylum Mollusca; class Bivalvia; order Ostreida; family Ostreidae; genus Magallana; species Magallana gigas. Next base: position 44,245,869 of record NC_088854.1, read on the forward strand.
CAAAACCAATATATAAATGTTCACCAATATAAAAGTTTTGATTAAATTGATATAAATTTTAATAGTGGTCCTAAGGAGCTGTATTGATTTCAATATAATATGTATCTGGGCTGCTGAATAGGTTGTAAACACGTAATGGTCAGTTCAAAAGAAGTAACTATAATTATGTAAACTCGCAAATCTTGCGAAATTGAAAAAAGGACGTTCGAAGACAGAAAAACCATCAGTGATTTTAAAGACGATTGCCTCATTTCATTACTGTAACAATGTTTATCCACTTAATGAAAAATCATACTCAGAGTATGTAAATTGCCTTATTGGTGGGGTAAGACAAAAGATAAATAAATAAATCCACTAAATTATTCTATCAAAACAAAGAAGTAAGAACAACAGACTGAAAAACATTGCCTAAGATCCATCGCTTTGAGCTTTTTAAAAATTTTAAGTACGTATGTACATGTATGCATACCATGCAACCTTGAATTTTGTTTCTGTATATTTACATCTACCCAATCTTATATCAAAGATATTAAGAATAAACAAGATATTAATCTAAGACAATGATTTTATTATCAATGCATTCAAATTCATCAAAAGATAATATGAAAAATTCATTCCTAAATTTTAGCATAAGCATGACTTAGCTAAGACTTTGCTAAGTTTGTTTTATGTTACGGAATAAGACATACTTAAGTAGGACTTACTAGTATGTAGGTCCTAAGATTCCGCCTAAGTCCTACTTATGAGCCTACTTAAGTCAAAATCTTAGCATGCTTTATGTTACGAGCCCCAGATCTTTAAATTCAAATTCAATGGATATATACTAAGTCTTATTAATAAATACCGTCATGGCATCATAGTGGAACACAAAATATTCATTGATGCTTGGTTCATGAGTAGGTTTTGAATGGTGTCCATGCAGGTGCGTGTGATGTGAATGGTGGTGACCATGTTGAGCAGTTGTGGTCATACCAACTGCCTATAGCAAAAACAAAATTGTATAGTACATGCATAACCATGTGAGGTGAAAATTTTATTGATAGCGATAAGACACATTGTGAATCCTTTAAGGTTTTTGTATTTTGTAAAGAACCAAAAAAGATAGAGGACATTTTATTAATATCTTCACTTACCAGAGACACCGTGCTAATCAGGAAAACAGCCGAGAACAACATTTTTCGATAGATAAGTCGAATTGAAGGTTCTGTACTTCTGGCAACATCTCTCTGCTTTTATAGCTTAGGTAAGTATCCTGCCTTATCTCTCTTCTGCCAAGAACCTGTATTTAGAGTATATCGTATTTATTTCTGCTGGTTAATATGGTGAGTACATGATCTGAAATTAACGAAACGTGAACTTATATAACTAGGTAAATAGGTCTACCTTTAGCTTCACGTTTCGTCGTAAATATACGTTGATTTTATACACAAAATGGACTTTCTATAAATATCGGATGTGATGTATTTGAGAGAGAAAAAGCATTCACTATTAAGTATTATTAAGTATACTATTTCTATACACGGTTGAAGTAAAATAAGTCATTAAGTTGTTAAACTTTCAGATTAAGGTGGAATAACACACACGAAAAAAAGTCACTCAAAATAATAGTAAATTATTTTTATTTTACCGATATTATGATAAATAAACTGAACATATGTCAAATAAGCGGAAAATTTGCAGTTTGGGGATAAAAAAAATTAAGATAAAAAACCTTAAATAATTAAGTAACAACTAATGCCCATACGGGGTATTTACATGATTGGTCAGAATGTTAGAAGTTAAGTAAAAAGCGAAATACAGAGGTCCAAATTCACTGCTTTTTAGTCCGAGTCTTTATTTTGGGTATAAATATTGTACTGTGAAGAAATTGCCATTATATTTTAGCAACTGACTTGTTGCAAACAATTTATACTATAATATCATATCCATTTTATAATTATCTACAAACGAAAGCAAGATTTGACAGAAACTAATACCGATACAAACACATGTGAACAATAACAAGACTCGATCGAATTACGTTAACAATACAAATTTAAAGAGTTCTAAACTCGTGTGTAACTCGATATTTAACATTCAAATCATGGTAAAACATTATAGGTATCTATATAAATCATTCTAAACATTAAAAATGAGAAACTAAAATTTTAAAACTGAGCCCAAATCGTGTCTTTGTCTAGAAAGGCGATTGTAATCCATTCCAAAATTGATCTGACCAGGCTGAAATGAACTGACTTTTCTTCGTATACTGGTTAAAATAATAAGATTCTTAAAACTTTTTAAACTTTTTAAACCTTTTCAATTCATGGCTTTACTTAATTGAATATCAATTTTAATTTAATTAGCTATAAAAGATTATTTTAACATCATTCACTTATATCTTTTTCACTTTTGGTGTTTACTTTGCGTGGATTATTTCTTATTAAAGTTACATATATATACATGTACATTTAAAGCACAGACTTCGCTGATTTCACGGGTTTACCTCAGGTTTAATTTCTTATAATTGTCCAAAATTGTAATAATGTTGTACAGTTTTTGTTTTCAACTTTTGCATCAATTTAAAGGCCACGTTATTGTTGTTTTTTATTGTTGTTTTTATATGTGTATGTATATGAAAAACTTATCTCTGTCATCTATCTTCAAAAAATGACCATTCGAATTCCCTACAAATCTGTTGTGTTAGTGTTTTATGTAGGTGGCGGGCCAAACGGAGCGTCATCATATCAGTAGTCAGTTATCCATAGAGGTTGTTCTGATTTGGTCTTTTGATTGTTCTCATTGTGAGTCCTTGTACTTTCTGTCCGTTCAATGTCTTGATCAGTATGAAGGTTGTCGAGTGCTATATACTACAATTAGGACATGTTTATCTAAATGGGTTCATATGGTCACGTTTGAAATATGTCTCAAACTATGCTGTTATATCAAATCTGTAACTTTCTTAAATGAAAAAAAAATGAAATAGTTAATGGCCATAATTATTTTTAAAAACTCCAAAAAAAAAAACAAAACTACAAATGATCGATTAGGATAAAACTTTTCTTTAAAAAAAGTTCAACAAATACAATGTAGAATAAGGAGCTATATTTTGTGTTGACATGTTAGGCGTTGTAATATTATTTCATTTCATTTGTATTGTATAAATTTTTTTATGCATTTAAAATTTTTTAATATTTAATGTTTAATTTACCATTGTTTTGTGTAAATTCTATTTCTTTTGAGTATTTTATCATTTATAATTGTTGTATTTATTTAATAATCCTTTATTTGTAATAAAAATGTTGGTTTCATTCTTAAATTCTTTTTCATTTAAATTTCGATTGTACACATTTTGAAAATCAATTTTTGTGAGGGAAATCAATTACAGCCCAACTGTTATTCCATCAAGTAAGCTTTGCTCATTTATTTACTGAAATGTAACTTTTTTGAAGCTAAAACTTGACAAGTTGAACGTGCACATTTTAAGCTCAGAAAATGTTTAAAGATATCATAAATCTTCGAAAGTTTAATACAATAGAATAAACCTATAATTCAACATACATAGTTTGTATATTATTCGGACCCTTTCCTTTTTACTTTGTTATTTACATTGTAGACAATATCTAATGAACTATACAGTCTAAAGTGAAAAATGATGAACGAGTTTTCTTCTTCAAAACTACGCTTTTTTATCAAAGAAAAACGTGAAGCCATATTGACTATGTTGTACTATTGCCTAATTCCTTAACTTTTTTTTTTTGGTTTCGTCTGAAACATTGGACATTTTGGGAAGTGCCACACGGTAAATTAGTAGGGATGTCAACGAGTACTCGAGTACTCGACTATCGCTCGGTCACGCCGATCATCGACTAAAATATTCTTAGTCGATTAATCGTTATTAAATGAAGAAGATGAATCAAAAACAATTTTTTTCTTAACGCAGCAATTTTGGATTTCGATGGAAAATAAGAGTTTTCTTTTCTCTGCATTTTAGATCATGTTACACTTTGTTCCACCAAACGGGTGTCCCCGGTATATTTTTAAGCGGATAAAAATTGATCGCTTTTGAATTTGTAAATCAAATTATTGTTTTAAATAGAAGTACTTATGCAAACATGTACTTGAAGAAATCAATTTGTAGATCATTAAATCAGTTATTTATTGGTCCAGGATTAGATGTTTGTATTAATCAAAAATTTAATCATTTCATCTCATGGCGTTTGTTTAATCATTAACTTTAATTGTTGATTTGCCAGGGCACGGGACAATGACTTCATACCATGAAACAGGTGACATTTGATTTGCCTAAGATGATATGCAGCTCAATTTTGTGTATATAAGCATCACAAGAAAAGGGGAAAGCTAAGACATCATCACAAGTTTTTACAAGTTTATGATATAAGATACGATGTATGTGACAGACGACGAGTATAGAATTATTTGATTTGAAAAGGACGCACAGTTTCAAATAAATCAACGAGTACTCGACTATCGCTCGACTAAAGGCTCCAATTAATCGACTAAGCCAACCGAATAAAATTGACACCCCATAAATTAGCAAAACAATATGAAACACCTCACCACCACGATCTCAAGTTAGACAAAAAGTGATTTGAAAATGGGCATCGCATACTGCTTTAAAATATATGCACAGTCAACATATTTTAGTCCGAATATAACCTGTTTAAGTTTCTGTTGGTTAGCATCGTTCCCACCGAATAATCGGTAAATCAGTTTTTCAAACAACTATTTTTCTATTTGTATTGAATACACATTTTATTCATAACGTAAAACCGTCTGTATTTTCAATTTTTATTTTTTATTTTGATTGAATACTTTCTTCTTTTCATTTGTAATGTGTTCTGTGGGTTATTTATCTTAAATAAGTATAATAAGATACGACTTTTTCAGTTTTTATCCACTACAGGTTTGTACTTAGACCGCTAGGAATGTTATCATAACCCCTTTTAATCGTTGCAGTCACGATGTAAGATGTACTCTAATATATAGGTTGGTTTGGTTATCTTGATAGACGGGGTTAAAATGTACATGTTTTCTTAAAATTTAATGTGAAATTTGGAACATATGTTTCATTTAAAATTTAAATGACGAGGAAACTTTACAAATGGTCTTCAAATTAATTTAAATATGATTTCATATTTATCAGGTATGATAAGTAGTAGTAAACAAACTATTCTCTTTCTTTTAAAGGCTGTTTCTAACTTACAGATGATGTCAGATAACTTTTTAATGGCCCCTGTAATTCAAAGGAGAGAGAGAGAGAGAGAGAGAGAGAGAGAGAGAGAGAGAGAGAGAGAGAGAGAGAGAGAAGATTTATAAGTTTTAAAAAATTCTTACAAAATACATAAATTTGCTTCCACCCTTAAACCGTTCTTTACTTTACTTTTTGGGAGAATTGATCAGTCTGTCAAAACGTAATTTGTGTTTGATTTGGTCAAAACCGCTATGATAAGTACAGTATTTTTTTTTTGGTACCTTGTTGTTGTCTGAATTTTATTTTTTTTTCTTTCTGGTTCATAATTCTTTTTATTTGTTTATTTTTGCATACGTTGTATCTGTGCCCCCGGGTCCCTGTTTGTAGGTCTGTAATTTCGCCTTTTCCAATTTAATGGTTTGACAATATGCAATATCAACTGTTTCTTTTTTCTCTTTGTTCTTTTTTATTTAATTCAAAATGACATTTTTTTATCATCCCTACTTATATATTACTAAAACCGATTTGGTTTGACTTTACCGATCGCGTCGCGTTCAACTCTTTCAGCTACGTCATACATAAACAATACCCGCACCTTAACCACAATTTTTTTATTGGTGGATTCAGCTTACCGCTGATTGGCTGCTGGTTAACTAAGACTAAATTATGCACGGACAGAGCAACAACATATCTGAGAATGAAAAATTCACATGGGTACTCGTGACTGTCGAAATTGGGCTATTTTTCGAAAGTGTACACTTGTGATAAAACAATACATACATGTACGGTACACTGGCGTCGGAAGCAAATTGAAAGTGGGGGGGGGGGCTAGACTAATCCTCAGAAGTATTGAGAAAAAAGTAATTCCCAAATTCATGAAAATCCTAATCCGTGGGGGGGGGGGGGGGGGGGGGGGGAGAGTATACCTATACTTCCAAAAGAAAAAAAATTTACTTTCCCAAATTTTCTTTTCCAACATTACCAAATTCCTATTCCGTGGGGGGGGGGGGGGGGGGGGGGACTGCGAGAAAAAGTGGGGGGGCTGGACCCTCTATCATACTATGTTTCTAATGGTTTGGTATAACTTTGAAAAAAAAGTGGGGGGGGCTAAGCCCCCCCTAGCCCCCCCCCCCCCCCGGTTCCGACGCCTATGCGGTACATAACATATATAGCTGTAGCTCTATGTATAAATTTTGGGTTAGAAAATATATAGCTACAGTGCATACAATACTTACATGTACAAAAAAACTTTAAGGCAATTTGCCGCATATAAAAATAACGCTATTTTTGAAAAAAATAATAATTCTTCATTTAGTTTACCCAAACCTTCTCCTATTAAACAACCTTCTTCCGTACTCGGAAGGCGGATCAAGAACTGTATTTTTTATGTATGAAAACAAACCATTGTTCATGTATGGAGCTGGTGATCGGCGGTTCAGAGACAGGTAAAATAAAGAAATCTGCAGTAAATTGTTTGTGGATATTTTAGTATATATATATTACACCGAAAGTGATAGGGCAACAGAAGAGAAACGAATCGGACACTTGTCTAATGAAGACACACATTTACAAACCCCCTTGCACTCTCCACTTCCGTCTCGTTCTTTCACACCATCGTTCAATTCTTTTATTGACTGTCGATTGCCGATCGAAAGGTGTAGAAATCGAGGAATTCATATCTTTCACTTTGACTGGCAAGTTAGTAGGTAATACATGTGCATATTACACATTTACGGTATTTACATTAATTGAACGCTTAGCACATGCAACTTCTAAATATTATATTTTTTATAACGCCGTACTCTGGACCGTAGCTTGAGTTGAGGCTATGGTTTAACGCCCGTTTACAGAGAGAGAGAGAGAGAGAGAGAGAGAGAGAGAGAGAGAGAGAGAGAGAGAGAGAGAGAGAGAGAGAGAGAGAGAGAGTTTTGCACAAAAATTAAACAATGGGGATAGTCGATTTTGAATGAATAATATTGGGGGAAATGAACTGTTCTGAGAAATCCTTCAGCTCTGGCATTGCATAAGCATTTACTGATAACTCCGCCTAACTCAACCACTCATAAAGTTTTCACAACGGTGGCGTGTATAATTTATGCATGACGTAGCTGACAGAAATGATCGTGACGCTATAGGAAAAGTCAAACCAAATCGGTTTTGATCATATACTGAACATGCATGCAAAATAAGCTTCAAATTGCATCGATATGACAGTAAAGTATGGCTTTTGCTAGTATATATTTAATCTCTCTATCAAAACCAAAAAAGAAAAATTAAAAACATCATCTGAGGCAGGTATCACAGTCTATACTTAAAATTGCTAGTACACACATTATCACGGGAAATATATCGCGAGAGCACTGTGATGTCATCCATGACCTTTTTTGTTTTTGTTTACGTATCTCGACTCAATACGAAGATATGGAAGTATGTAACAAATCTCTTTGGTCTCGCCAAAGCTGGGGCAGTACTCAGAACGTGTCTTCAGACCTCAAGACACCGTAAATTACGATTTAAATGGCGGCTATTTTTGGCTTCGCACCACGGGTGAAAACATTAGAGAGCATTATGGGACGTAGACAAAATATTGTTTCATGAATCTATAGGTTTAGCTCGTTCTTTTTCCCGCGTACATTGGTTCTTAGAGCTCGCTTCTCTTGATATAACCCTTTAAAGAGGTTTGTTCCTCTGTTTTGGGTAGCCATTTTGAGTCACCTCTATTCTAGAAATCATCATATATTGATTCTACCTATAAATTCAAATTTTATAATGCCAATTAAACTATCTTAAATAAAATAGTAATGAAAAAAGTACATATTTACAGAGTTTAGTATGGGACTATATTTTGTGGCGGAAGGTTTTTAAGAAGAAAATGAACATTTTTCATAACTCAGTTGTTTAAGAGTACCGTCACTTTAGCTTCCTTATTTTCAGTCCAAACAAAATTTCCAGATAGTTTGTGCATTAGGATATCTTCAATTTGTTACAAAAAACATGATTTTACCATTTTTCAATATTTATATCGACACTTATTGGCAAATTTAACTTATATTTCATAAAAGTCAAGGAAAAATGAATCCCAATGTTTGCCTAAAATCAGCTTATTTCATGCCATATCTCAAATTTTACATAATAGGCCCATACGTTTTGTTTATTTTTCTGAAATTTTAAGATTTTTCTGACAAGTTTATCATAATGTGAGAAAAGGTTTGAGACTGTTAAATAGTTTCATTACATGTTGAATTGCTAATGGATAAAAATAGCGCTTTATCAGTGCAAAAAGGTCAAAATATCAAATAGGTGAAGAAATTGTAACATTTTTCTTTATGATAATTTGATTTTTATTTATTTTAAATAGTATAAATTTGTATTTGGTGCCATGGTTCATTTCGATAATAAAATATAGAGGGAAAAGCGATTTATGTGCAATCTGCACTTTCAGTGCAGAAAATTCATATTAAATAGACCTTAGCGCCAAAATGAGGCATATAGACCCCAAAATTTTGTTTTGAATTTTGGTTAAGCCATGTGTGTAGATTAAAAAAAAAACACTTTAGGAAAAAACTTTCAGACTTTGATCGCAGGATCCAACGTCCTTAAGTTTACCGGTGACTTTGTGTAACTAAAGAACCGCGGTTCGTATAGGCGTTCAATATTTGCTCGATTCAAATTATCACCCCATGATATTCAAAGAATGATTCTTTATTACATGTACTTATATTTATATTATTTTCAATTTCTACACTTTTGAAAACAACATTTCAAAACCACTATTTTTTCAGGTAGCACATGCCACGTAATTACTACGCGACTCAGCCAATACCATTTTCGGTTATTTTGCTGTAAGGCACGCCTACTTTGTGTCGCTCATCTTTTATGAAATTATTGGTTGATTGGCTTCAAAATTGATTCTTAATGTTATCACAGACAAAGACAGTTGAAAATGAATATTCATTGATGATGACAAATTACAAACAGAATGCTGAAATGAAATAACGACGTCTTTATTCAGTTCAATCTCATGGCCGTGAGTTTTCCACAGAAATGTGACAGTCCGTGGCTCATGGTGGTGAGGTCTTGTGCCGAGACGGCGGTGGTGGCGCTGTTGGCGTCAATCAGATCGATAACGGTCTTCTGCAAGTCAGATGTACGGGACTCAGACTACAGCTTACATGCATTTAGAATTCGATACCAATAAGGAAGAATACAGTTACATTTTAAAATGAATAGAGAGAGAGAGAGAGGGAGAGAGAGGGGACCATGGGACACACACACAAACAACCTAGGCTTGTTTGTTACCTCGATGGAGTGAAGGCCAGTTGATGTGTGTACTGTGGTTTGTTCATCGGCTGTGAGCATGTACAAGTAGCAGTGTTTGTGCGTTTTCACTGCAAGGGACGTCTGTAATTCATCAAGTACCGACAATTTTATTATTCATATAATTAGAGAGAAGATAAAAATTATAATTAATAATGGTAAAAAGGTTGGGAAAAAGTGCTGTCTTTGCAATATCACATGATGTTAGTTGGTCAGGTACTCTGGGCTGTTAAAGAACTCTTCCTAAGAAGCAAAGACGTGTTTTAAATTTACTACGTGTACATTCTTACCGAATGAGCATCGTAATGGAAGGAGAAAGCTTCGTTGATATTTGCCTCGTGCGTGGAGTGATGATGGTGCGGGTGTGACACATGGGAATGGTGATGGTGTGGGGGTGTTGTCATACCCACTGCCTATTAAAATAGAAATGTCAGCAAATGCATATCACAGTGTGAAAGTTTGTAACCCTTCCAAGAAGACACATCGACAGTTCTTCAGTTCCTTTTTAGCAATTCTGTGTCATGTTTGCATACGAATTCAGTATGAATGCTCAACACAACTTAGGTTAAAAATGATCTTGTGTGAAAACTCCAGTCGTTCTAAGCTTAAATAGAATTATTGTAGCAAAGTGTTCTTCCATTCCAACAAAAATAGGTAACAGAATAGATTGAACTAAGGAAAATTTATTTGCTGATACTTTTTTGTGTCAAAACACAGTGATTCCCTCTAAATATTGAAGGTACACAATAGAGTCCATATTGGGTACACTTCGTTTGTCTTCAAAGTATATAATGCACCGTATTACAAGTGTTAAGATAACAAATGTTTGGATTTTTCCCATTACATATTGTATGAAGTCTTCAAACTCGAAATGTTCAACCAGGGCTTGAATACATGTAGCTGGATGTATGTAGTCTTTTGGTTGATATTCTGCCAATAGCCTCAAAATTATGTCGTATTCAAATATTAATTTTTCGGGTTTTTTTTTAAACAGAACTAGCGAATGCATTATGTAATTAAACAATAAGAAACGTGTAACTCTAAGCAACACTCAAAAAATGGCAGAGTAATACATGATAACATATTTCATAGAACATTTGTTAAAATTCTAAATGTTATGCAAGACGTTCTGTAATGTAAACAAATCCTTAGATATTACGAGATCTGATAAACAAGACGGATGTTTGATTTTTGAAAAGTCTTACCACAGAAACAAGACAAGCAACGAAAACCACTGAAAAGACCATTGTGGACAAGCACTCGTTGGAATATACTGAGGTACCAATTGTATCGGCAATGAGAAAAGAGGTTCCTTTTATGTTCGCAAATTTGGCACAGTCTTATCTTTTGCCAATCACGTTTTTCCGAACAGAGAACCAAAACCCGGTCTAGGGCAGTTTGGTCTTGTTTCTATCATGAAGTTTCCAAAATGTGAGTAATGTGAAATCCAACAATATGTATACATAACGTTTCACGTCCAGAAACAGACATGATAACAGTTGGAGCTGACATCAATGAATGCTTCATATTTTTCAAAATAATATATATTAGTTTCTGGAAAAAATAATTCACCTATGAAACTTATTGATGTTTAAAAGACCAACTTTTATGATTAATACATAGATTTAGTAGATAAATTGATTCCAAAAATTTGGAAGCATTTTCGAAGTACATGTACATGTATTTACAGATTATTGTATAACCATGTACTCTTAATAAGGCAGACTATTCATATTTCTATTCATGACTTGGCTACCATGAAATTTCGGGAAATTATTTTGCAAAACCTGTCTTTTACAATGAAGAGAATTAAAGTTGTATACCCAGGTAGGTGAAACAAGTGATGCACTTGTTTTGAAAGTTTTCGTTATTACTCTTGATATAAATTTTAACAACAATATATTTAATTAAACAACAAGTACTCTATCTGTAGAATCGATGATAAACTGTAAGTAAATAGGCAAAATTACATGTAGTTTTAAATATTGCATTCATTAACTTAATTTTGAAGGTTGAAAAATGTTAAATGCTAATGACTGTAATTAGTATAAATCTGAGATCAGATTTTAGAATGTCTGTTTTTCTTTGACTTTTCCAGTCCCATGACGAACGATGCCCTATTGATAACATCTCCTTTTGATCGCGTCTCAAAGAATAGGTGTTGGAGGTTTTCATCGTCCTGCCATGTCTGGACCTCAAACATTTCTCCTGCCGCCAAACCATCTCTGTACTCAATGTCTACCTCCAGTATCGGGTACCAGCAAATGTCCTGTTCGAAATGACGGTAAACGCCAGCATTAATGGCGTTAGTGGCGCAGTCTGTGTAGTATTTGCAGTATGAGGCATGAGACATGTGTTGCTTGAAGTCTATGTCACTGTATGGAACGCGAACGGACATTGTATAGGACGGCATCTTCTTCACGTCATCTGGAAAGATGTTTTTGACATGCCATATGGCCGAGGTTTTACGATAAAGGTCCGAGTACCGATCGATTACTTCCGGGTTTAAAGCCTCATGCTGTTTTGTTTTTAAATTAACGTGTACTACTCGAGTTAAACACTCGGCAAATATTTCACTGGATCCAGAAAGGTTGTCGAAAAGTTGTTGGTGTATCGTGAAGGTAGAATTGCCGATTTCGACCAGTTTATAAGTCACTTTAGGAAGAAAACGGGAAAACAAACTTATATTGTCGTGAAACCTTTGGCCGAATTTGAACTTTTGTCTTCGGGTCATCAATGTGTAATCTTTGCTTTCAAATGTTAGTCGAAAAATATCATTTTTCATTGTTATTGCATGTCTGCTGGCTTCAAATATGCGCATGAAGTTCCAGATACCCCAGTGACCTAGAATATATTATTAAAAATATTGATATACATTTTGTATGACTGCGTACGACTTGTCTCTCACGGGATTTCGGACAACATACCTGTTCGATCAAACTCAGCGTAGGGAATTCCGTGACAGCACATATCGCCGCCTTTGTCTGTCAAGTTCTTAAACGTGATAAACTGCATGTTGAAGGAATCCTAAAATATTCAATACGTATTTTGTTATGTAAAAACAATCAAATGGCTTCAAACGTGCCCAAAAAAAAACACCTAGAATGTCAATCAAATCCTCTCGTACTTTTCCGACAAAACTCGGAAAAACGCTGATTTTTTTTTAAATTGTTTACTCCCGCTTTGCTGAAAGTCAATATCGATGAATTAATAAAAATAATAGACCTCTGAAAGTTTTAGTACTTATTATTTTAGAATAAGTTGACGCTGCTATCTAAAAGCGCGAATTGTTTTCTTACCCAGCTGATATTGGGACCCACAATATTAGGGAGCGAAATTCTTGTTGTCTCATTCTACCCTTTTAAAATGCCAAAAATATACATAAATCAAACACTTTGACAACTAGTTAAAGTTAAAAACATCAAAATGGCCAAATTTTCTGGTTTTGTTGATTTCAACCTGTCTACTATATCTAGACATATTTTTTTGAGAATTTGAGATCAACAAAAAGCTTTAAATAAAACACAAATATTAATGTTGTTTAAGACTTTGTATCAAAGGTAGAAAGGTGCTCGGATTATGGATAATGTTGAATAAAGATTTAAAAAAGTTAAAAGACTAGTATTATATGTGGTATCCGTTATCTTTGATAGTTTAAACACATAATTACGTGTATCGGCACATAAATTATCTTTGAAGTTTTAGTCATGTAATTTGCTGGAAAGGATAACATATTGTAATCGTCTCTATTGTATGGAAGTTTTCAAAAAAATTATCATGAAACTTACTAAAAAAAATCATATCGTGGAATAATTAGCTGTAAAATTTCTTATCTGGAACCAACCAATTTGGAAACATGCTTCCAAAAACGATATAAAATAATTACATGTACATTAAAGGGACTTGGACACCATTTAAGATCAAAAATTTTATTTTTATTTTTTATGTATAAAATGGTTAACTGATACTTTTTAAATGATTGACCAAAATATTGAATGTTAAAGTCAAGCTACAAGCGAGATACAGAGGTAAGAATTGGTTGTTATGTAAACAAAGCTCGAGTCTTATAGTTGTTTACAAATAATGTAATGTAGAAAATTACTATTTCTTAGACAAAATCACATGTAAAAAACGTTTTAAACTAATTCAATATCTTCATAAATACTATTAACAACAAAAGAAAGATACATTTGATTTAAACTTACACCAATACAACATATTCGGTAAAATGACAATATTAAGCTTTGTTTACAAAACAAAGAATTATGAACTCTGTATCTTGATTATAATTTGATATTTCACTTTCAAATTTTGACAAAGCATTATAAACGTCAATATTTATCAGTATAAACATTAAAAATGGAAAATTAAATTTTGAATCAAATCGTGTCCAAGTCCCTTTAACCTCGCTATTGCTGAAAAACTAAAAACATAGTCAACATTATTTTAAAAAGTCTTTCTAGGTCTGCTCTCTCAAAAAAAATCTATACAACAATCTCTATTTTTTTTTACCTTAATTATGTATGCATTTTCTCAAGATCGTTTGTGTGCATTTGTTTATATTTAAGTTTAACATGAATATCATATACCAGTGAACATAGTGAATAAATAATTGAATGTAATTGCAGAATCGCCTATCGAAAGATATACTTTATAGATCCATCAAATCATGAATCGATGAGTAAAGCAACCGTTATTGTATACGCATAAAATATGATAATGAAATAACGTCTTAATGAGCAAGACTGGAAATTCAAGTTATCTCGCTTTTCTCAAGGCATCGAAACTTATTAATCATAAAATTAACGTAACAACGATGCGTTAAAATTGAAAGTGAGCAATAAAAATATTGTTAAAAATGTTACTTTACTTGGCGGAACTTTGTATACCTCAAATTTAAATCAAAATAATGAACGAAACATTGAAAATGCTCCAAGAAAATCAACAACGAGGGGCTTACCCGCCGATAAAGAGGTGTAACTGGGTTTAGAATCTAGAGTGACATTTGTATGGATGCCCATTTCAATCTATTATCGATGAGACACATATATATATTAGTCAGTTTAGTTTATCAATGTCAAGTAATTATAGCTTACCTTGGTACATTCTGTAGCTTTAGGATAGAGTTTGTGTGGATTTCTAGTCTGAAAGTTAGGTGCCATACATTAACCGATTCTACTGATGAATTTGAATTCTACAAGCCCGAATAAATTATGCCAGTTAAGTTTATAAAAAGTTATAATATTAGTATCAATTTTACTGTACTATTCTGGCATGGTAGTTTTTAATACAGGCCAGGGGTATTTTATGCAATTAAATACCTCCATTTGGTCCTGAATTGCAAACGGCATGAAAGTACAAGGGTGATAATTAATGATATCATTTTATACGGTGTGTTGGGTAGAACTTTCGAATAGATAAAAGTCACATTTTCCAATATACATCTGGGAAATAAAAATCTTATTTCGTTCTTGACCCTTTCCAAGGCTGAAAATAGATGCAAATCAATGTAGAAACAAAAAGTAATATGGAAACTCAAACCTAGGGCGGAGCATAGTTCGCCAAAGCGGAAATGACTGTGTTATTTCATCAAATTTGATATTTTATTTTAATATTATCAGTAATCTTAAGCCTGTCAATATATGAGAAATGCATAACTGTATTATCACTGTTTAGAGTATTTGGGGGGGGGGGGGGGGCAAAGGTACTGAGCGTAGTAGATTTTGTAATTAATGTGCGGTTTGAGTTTCCAGTTTGTTGTATGATCTAAACAAATAGTAGAGTTTATGGTTGTATGCTTTTTAAACTCTTTAAAAAACTATTTAATGTGTGGGAATACCTTAGTTCCAAGCGAAATAATTAATTCAATGTATATCAAAAGATGCACATAATACTTAACAAATGACATTTGTACATGTTGTCAAAATAAAAATGAGAATTGCCTTATAAATATAAAATCTTACTCTGTTATAGAGAACATACCATATTCTTGGTTGGACCTAAGGGAAACAAAGTTCCTGGAGTCACATGACAGACCGAAAATAAAACTCTTGAATTTTTATCTTTTTTCCATATCATAATCACACCCCTGCATATACATGCATGATGCTCTTTAGTGAGAGAGCGTTATGTCTACTACCAACTACAGATATCAACTCTCATATTCCCTTTTTTCCTCTAAACTTAAACATTTTTTGATTCCTTTAAAATTTAAAATGAAGTTAGCATTCAATTCCTCAGAAACAAGAACGAAGAATCAAAACTCCACATTTTAATTTTCTTTTGGTAAAATGCATGACGTCACAATGTGACAAACTTTTATGTTTATTTTTGTAAAAAAGAAAAAACAAAAACAAAAAAAAACAGACATACAAACAAACAAAAACAAAAAACGTCAAAGTTCAGGGTAAAAGTTGACGAGGAAAAAGATGACGCCATGTGTCGACCACAACTACATGTCATGTTGTTAATTAATTTAATGGGTGGGTGTAAATACAAAAATTACAATATGACATACACTTATGTCGGTCTCTGTATCATAAAAACCGAGAAATTTCAATTTTTTGCCATTTGAGTAGAAAATGAGGGATTGCACTAGTTATTGACGTCACTAAAGCCAAATTATACATTTATTAATTGGATCTGCTCAAAATTTTCTTTTAGCAACAGATTTATATATTTAGTAAAAGAATTTTTTCTGGTATGTAAATATAGTTTTGAATTACAAATAAAAGAGATTATAATTTTCAAGTTCATCACTTTTTTTTTCTGTAAGTTTTATTAGATTCAATTTCTGTGACGTTCACTTGAGAATGTAGAAAACCAAAAACACTAAAAAAAAATTTGTTCTCTCTTAACCGTTTACAACTGATTGTACGTTAACATATTCTTCTACATATACATGTACATATGTACTTGTCACTGCTAATAATTACACTTACCTGTTATTTATTGGGATTTTTCGGGGGGAAATGGGTTATTTTAGTTTATTCTATTTAGTTAAATTTGTTTCTTTTGTTCTTTGTACATGTGTATATTTCCATGTACCAGTTTGAATAAAGAAAGAATATTAAATAATTAAGGTCTACAAATTAAAAAGAAAGCTAGTATTTTGAATCTTTGATTAAAAATAAAACCTCCATTTTTAAACCCTAGACGGTTTCGTCAATCCCTTTAATGACCTGTTTATTGTAAGAATAAACAGCATCTGTTTATTTTCTATTTAGAGACTGCCAGACTGAACAGTCATTAAAGAAGATTTTAATTTAACCTGATGAAAAATGTCAGTTTGCCAAGAGTTCCATATTCCTATCTACCAATAGTGCGTTATAAATCTGATAGTCTTGGACCATATAGAATGTTATAAATTTCATTCTGTAGAGAATTTCTTAACAACAGGAGAGTAGGTAGCAGGTGAAAGTATACCAAATTAATTAAAGCGCCTCTTCTTCGAGTCTGCCAAATTGCGGACAAATCGGCATGGTAAATATTTAGCCCTGCTCTCGACTCCCTGATAAAACGGCGAGATGAAAGATTAAAACGAAGTGACTAGCAAAGGTGTCACTACCCGACTAAGGTAAACCAGCCAGGGATGTTCAAAGGACCCAAAGCAAATAATGCGACCCTTAGCTGCAAAACCTTGACAGAGTATGGAGTATCTGTATTTAGGATTTGAGCACTTCAGGACCTCACGAGTGCTTGTTCAGTCGTTTTCAACTAGCATGTAATCATATTAAAACTCAAAAAATCGAATTAAATATTTAAAAACCGAGTGGAATAATCTGTTAAATTGTCATCCGTGAAGAGTTTTAAGAAGTTAAATGGGGAAAAAGTTGTCTACACGAAGAAAAAAAGAATCTGAAATGAAAATACCTCGAACTCAAAAAGAGCAAAATCTGTTTAATTATCTTGTAGACAAAATTAAATTGCAAGAATACGATGGATTCTATATTTATTTTTGGAAGATGAGGTACGGCTTATATTTTGGCGTGGGTAACTTTCACACACTACGTGAAAGAATGTCTCTAAACTTTGGTAAATTAACCGAGAAGCCATAATAGCTGGTTATGTGAAATGCCCGGGTGCTTTCAATTAAAGTGGCTTTAAAGGATCTCGGTTGTTTTGTTATAATTCAGAGTATCTTCTCCCCACCAGTTTATCAGAAGTCAAGATATAGCGGTGATAGGAATCCTTCCCAAGAAAATTACAATTTACACGCTTATAAGTTATTTTTCTTGCAGAAAAAGGACAGCACTTCAATGCATTTTTCATGACACGGGGTAGAATACTGTTTACACAATTTATAAAGGAAGAACATAACAAAATATAAGCTCAATCTCTCAATCTCTCTCTCTCTCTCTCTCTCTCTCTCTCTGTGTGTTATAATTAAAATACAAATCCTTGACTAATTTCAAAATTTTGCTTAAAAGGAATTTTAAAGCAACCTTATTTATATCAAGGACCATGTGCTTCTGTTGTATTTTAAAGTCTAAATGAATGTGTTATTAAGCACTAGTGAAACAAACAAACAACATTTACTTGAGATGATGAACTTTGTCTTTCAGTCAACTTAGAAATGACTTAAAAATTACTGAACGAGGTGGCTTCATCATGTTGTCATCCTGATAAGAACCATGAACAGGTTTTAAAACATATCATGCATTCCTTTTTAATTGAAATACGCAACAAATGATATACTCGACATTTTATTCTCTAGATATTCTACATGTTAATGAAAACAAAATCGAGTTGAATGAATGAATGAATGAGTTTATATTTTTCATTTTTTTTTCTTTTTAATGAACTGTACATGGGTTCAAACTCCATGATTTGTTATAAATATGATAATTAAATACAATTTTTATCCAACTTGTGATTATTTAAGGAAAAAAATATTTAGGGAAAAGGATCTTGTAAAACTATTCAAGATTAATCACAGAAAAGAAATGTAGATTATAATAACTGAATGTATAATATCCAAAATGGGACATAAAACAAAATTAATGTAGATCGGGGTTATTTCCTTTTATTTCGTCGAATAATTTACAATACTGCAATTCATTTCCGGTACCCAGTACTGTATGATTCTATTCGCAATAGCTACAAGCAGCAATATATATTGCAATTTACTGCAAAGTCACTTAAGTGTCACACGCTTTTTTTACAGGCAATTTATGGAATAAAAAACTGTTAAACTAGATCAACTTTCCATTTTAAACAAAATACGCAACAGCGTCTTATCACCTAGAATATTGTTACATCATCGGATGGAATGTGTTTTAGTTCTTCTTACGTATATCAATAGTGTAAAAATATATACACGTACAGAAGTACATTATGATCATGTCTTAATTAAATTTAAAAAATGCTCTTAACTGATAAAATGTGTGAAAATTAAGAGCAGTATTTTCAGTAAGCCATATTCCTTATTCTGATTGTAAACAACTCTTACTATCTGGGGGACGCATATTTTGGAGGGTCCCAGACTGATCAGCAATGGAGGGACCATCTAATCGACGAAAAATCCGGGATGTCAGCAAATCTGAGAGAGATAAAAAGACTTCAGAGACCTTGTACGGCAACCCATGGCGATGGTTGGGCATAAATAGACTTCTTTATCATAACATCAGAATTATTGGTCGCATCGCATTATTATATTGGGTGTTGACAACTTGAAGTGACTGTGTTGTTTGCGTTGCTTTGATATTTCGACAAGATACACGTGTTATCGTCACGACCAAATTACATCAAGTCGAAATGCCGGCGTTTTACTTATATAGACGTGTTGGTAGTGCCTCCATGCTTGGAGGTGATATATTACATGTTATTGATACAGATTAGCATTCCAAGCGGGTTTGGTACATACGATATGCCTTGATCTTGTTCCTTTTGGGAAAGAGTTTACCAATACAGAGTTTCATATGAGAACAGAAAGGACCTTCTTCAAAATGACCAGATTTGATTTGATGATATGCGCTATCTATTCCACTTCACAGGTTAAAATCCAAGTAACTCTGTCATTTCAAGTCAAAAATCTTTTTACATCTTGTGGGGTCTTTTACGGGTATAACCTTCTTTCATAAATGGAGTATTGTCTCCAAAAAAGCAGAAAGTAAATGTTGCAATTTTCTTTCAGTTCTTTGCGAAAGCAGTGAAAAGGGGAAATAATTTAAGAGATACTTAAGTCAGCCACATCGTTCACGGGGATAGGAGCAGATCTTTGATTAGTCTTCTATCTGTGTCCATTTGAAACACTTAGCTACCCGGAGAAGAAACTCTCGGTAACTTAATCCAATAATTCACGCAGAAAGTGATTGTCGCTCCGCCTTTGCTGACTACGGGCATGATATTGGCGAAAGGAGTTTAAAAAAGTTTCAAAGGTTTTAATTATGGCAATCAGCGCCATATTGTAGAAAAATCTCCTTATCGCGTCAGCAATCATGTGATGATATAGCTTGTATTCATTGGCTTGTTCTTTTTTAACGGATTGATCGGAGAATTGATAAGAAAGAATGGAAAAATTAACTTAATTTTCATAGAAAGAAGCAATGGATCTAATTCTGGTGCTAAAAAAGATATTATTTTTAGTGAATTTAAATTTAATTTGCAAAAGAGTCCACGGGAATATTTCAAGCCAGACATCGTGTGCAGGTAAGCTTTTACTTTTGCCTTTTACTTTTGCCGACTTCTATGTGTGTGAGATTGTAAATGATAAAGAGATCTCCAAACATAATACCTGGCGAAAAATGCAAATCTAAATCTAATAGATGGAATATTTGCCTACATCAAACAACGAAATTTTCATTTAGATCGCTTTGATATCTTTTCTCTCTTTAATTTCTGAGGCGATTTTTTCTGACACATAAATTAAACAAATAATCAATTACTATTAGTAATTAATTGCTTGGTATCATTTTGATAATTGATATAGTGATATTGTTTTATAAAAATTTTATTTGTTTGTATGATTTATCCTGACCGATATTCTAGAATTTTCTCCTATTTTGACAATTAAAAAAAAAACTACATGTCTCTTTTGATGCCAGTCAAAAAAAAAAAAAAAAAAAAATAGAAGCATCTTTCATTCGATTTAATAAAGGTGGCTCTATAATCCTACAAATTAGAATATTTAACTGGTTCTTTTTGTCGAGACTTCGTGGGGCAAACCTCATTTCTCTTCTCATGTTTTAAATGTTGCTAAACCAATTGGTTACAGACACGTCCATTGAACTGCTCTTAATTTGCACATAGTCAGGTGAAATTTACAAGGATTTTCCGGAACAATATCATAAATATTTATTCACCGGAGGGTCGATGGAATACTATTCACATAAAATAAGATTATTTACTTTCACAGGCGAGCGGCAATTTCCTTCGCTACATTAAAGTTTGTTTACATGCAAATCACATCTACATGTCGATTCATTAAATTATTCAAGTCCACATACAAGCTGTAATGAACCCCAGACCGATCACCAAGGGCAGAAATTACAACAAGCGTGGGATGGCCAGAAACTGTATAATTCCCTTTCTTTAAATCGATAATTACCTTTTTTTGAGGTTTAGGAAAATGAATTAAAAATGTTTCTATATACACTGTAAAACCTTTGTAAAAAAACAAGAAGGTCAGAATTTGCTTTAAAATAACATTTTGAAAAAAAAATGATGCGAGTACTAAATGCATAGATACATTTAAAAAAGAGGAAAATCCTTTCAGAAGCAAATTTATCGTGATTTGAACTTTCCATTTCTTAAATATCGTTGACATAATGGTAAAGATTTATTTAACCGACTTCTTCTATTCGAAATATACGTACATGTAATTTTTTTCCTTTGCAATCTGAAAACAAATATCAGATATGCCAACAAGATTCAAATAAAGTCTTCAAAAACTAATCTTTAAAAAAATCTTTTTCTTGAATAGTGCATTTAGCGAATGAAGTTGCATCTGTCATTGGCACAATTTAACTTAATAATTGGATCTTGCCTCTTTTAAAAAAAAATCTGTTGCTAGATTGATATTTATCACAAAAATCTGATTTGTTGCAAAAGTAAAGTTATTGACTTTGTCGAAATTCAGCTGTACCGATTCGTACCCGTATCCAATCAAAAACCGTCTTATAGGTTATCCATCATTTAACCTTTTTACCAACCATAAAACATCAAATACCCAAGTTTTGTCATTTTTAAAAACTTAATAATGTTCACTTCAAAATAATTTTGCATGTAAAACTTTGATCTAGCGCATTTTAAGTAAGACATCAAGATTTTCTTTATTTCCTTAACATGTAAATTCTCAATTACTCGCCATTTCCGCGGTTTTAAATGTTTTCAAATCGATAGTGACGCACCATTTGGTGTCTCAATTGTGCTTTTAAGAGCACAGGTGTTTATTGTGGGCCATTTCATAATGAAGTCATGCCAGGCGAAGGGTAGTTCACTCACGTTTAAGCCGTCTCTATTAAGAGAAACTGCGACTTAATTCATAAATAATCAAAAAATTACATCTAAGATTCGAAAATATTTCAAACCATTAAGTCGCAATATAGAAGTCATTATTTATGATGTTTCGTTTTGTATCAAGATATTCATGCCTCATATCTTTTGAAATTTTATGTCGTTTTCAAAAAGTTCAAATGACTGTTCTTTCGTCCAAGTAACGAGCAGTCAATTAAATGTGATGAAATTAAATGAAGTGACACAATCAGCGTTCCTTGAATTCCTTCCTTTAAAGAAACAGTGACTTTTAGTTTAATTTGACATTTTGGAATCAAAAGGCAAGATCATTTACAAAGAGATCGTTCAAAAATCCAATTAGGTTACTTTAGGAAAGTGAAGAACTTTAAGGAAGAAAATCAGCTGGTACCTTAACACAAGTCGGGTCTAAAATGAGCTTGAAGCAAGTTTTTTGGGCTAAAACTTGATGAATTATGAATAAGCGATCAAAAGAAAAAGAATAAGGTTTCCAGACCAGTCTGAGTTAAATGCCGTGTTTGCCCTGTCCTTTACGAACAGAGATGACTTTTAAATGTCGTTTGGCAGTTGACGGTTTGCTTGTCCAAAGGGGCGTGTCGTCAGTGTGTGTCGACCCGAGAAAAACACGTGTTTAAATTGATTTAATTGAATAAGACAACTTATGTTTGAATTCAACACTTTTATTCATCTCATTATTTTAGCATTTGGACGGAGATACCCCTATTGCATTACGTTTTTTATGAAACCAAAGCAAACAGAACGCTCCTGGAGATTCGCCACCCCTTTACCACCCCCCGAAAACTCCTCCGAGCGTACCCTAATCAGGTGTAAACAAGAAAAGATCATTCGATACAACAGACTCAGGCATCTCCGATAGCCAAGGTTAATGGTCAGGCGACCAATCTTAAAGCACTGACAGTTCAACAAGAAATGTTGAATCATAACGGTTTTTTAACCATCATACAGCAATTAATAAAGTTTTCGCTACTTAGGTCTTACTGTTCTTTTTAGATATAACTGTGCTCAACCTTCTATAACTCTTTCTATGTATAGTTGAAGAAATAAATGGTTTTTGCAATATTCAATCACATGTAAGTTTATTGGTTAGGTTCCATATTTTGAAGTACTACCCTTTGTTCAAATTAGGATCTCCTCGATCATTTTTACTACAATGTATATTCAAACATTATCGAGTCACAGTGAAATATCAAGCGCCACAGTAAGTTTCTCTGCGCCACAGTAAAATCCACCACACCTCATTAAGATCCACCACTGTTACAAGAGTCTTCTCGGAAAGCGGAGATAATTATTAATGAAAATAGAAATAATAAGTGTTATAAATTGATTGTTGTATATAGACCGATCTCTGTCATTATGGCCTTCTAAAACGTGGCAAGCTGTGCCAATTGTTATTTTTAAATGATGGACAACTCTCTTACATGTGTTTAATGTATTTATAAGAAATAAAACACCAACTTGTGCGCATGTGTACAGAAACATTGATTGCTTGGAGTGCTCAGTTCATATTTATGAAAATGATTATTGTTACGTAAACTATTTTATTCTTCATTGCTTTTGTTGCATAGGCGTCGGAAGCAAATTGAGAGTGGGGGGGCTAGACTAATCCTCAGAAATATTGAGAAAAAAGTAATTCCCAAAATCATGGAAATCCTAATCCGTGGGGGGGGGGGGGGGGGGGGGGGAGAGAGAGAGTATACCTATACTTCCAAAAAAAAAAAATTATTTACCCAAATTTTTTTTCCCAAAATTAGGAAATTCCTAATCCGTGGGGGGGGGGGGGGGGCTAGTATGCTTCTGAATCTAACTTTTCAATCTTAGGAACAATAATCTTTCCTGCGAGAAAAAGTGGGGGGGCTGAACCCTCTATCATGCTATGTTTCTAATGGTTAGGTATAACTTTGCAAAAAAAGTGGGGGGGCTAAGCCCCCCCTAGCCCCCCCGGTTCCGACGCCTATGTGTTGTATATGCTCAAGCTTTTAAAATTCCATGTGATTTTGTGAAAAATATAAATAATACAATACAGTTTATAATCTTTGTTTTAGGAATTTTACCGGCAGACCTTCTGGAAGAGAGTATACCAAAATACGGGTTTCTACCAAATGGAGTCAGCGTGCTGTACGATACTAACAGTCACGCGCATGCGTATAAATTCTCAAGAAACAATATAGACTTACAGTTTCCTGTCTCCAAAGTCTTTAAAAACTGTTTGTATTTTCCTGACGAGTTTTCGATATTCTTTGTGATAAAACATGAACCTTTGTATGATAAAAAGGAATGTATATTACATATAGGACAAGACAATACTACTTTAGCGTCAATACAACTCTCTAGGAAATATATAGTATTGACTTACAATAACAGAAAAGTGCAATATAGAAATTTCGCTTTGAAGGACAAGAAATGGCATTCTGTCGGATTCAGTGTGTCTGCTAGTGATATTACTATGACAACAGACTGCGTGAATAAAAGAAGAAAGAGATTAAAGAGAAAATGGCCGTCAAATCTACCACTGAAGAACGCCACCTTTCAAATTGCAAGCTGTGCGCCTGCGCGGGGAGTAACGCTGGTAAGATATGACTAAAATGTTGTCTTGTTCCTATATATAAAAAGAATCATAAACTGGGTTACGAAATTCTAACTATGTTTCGTTGGTGTTGCTTCATGTCAAGAGGAATACAATTATTATAAATATTCTTAAAATTCTAATATGCATTAAATGAATGTCAACCATTCCAGGGATCAGCAGCTGCGAGCTTTTAAACTCGAAAATTGAGTAATGTTCACTAGTCAGGCACACTCTTTTGGATGAGATCACTTTTTTTTAAGTTTCTCCATATAGAAGCGACTGAGGGTACCAAATTTTTAATAAGATTTTTTCCAGCGCTGCTGTTTCGTCTTCCAATATTCAATATTTTGTGAAATGTGAAATTTTCGTTTAAATGTTAACAAAGAATCAAATAAAACCACGCGTGTGAAAATACGTGTATGTTTTTGATAAACTCTGTACATGTTGAAAAATTAATTAGCACATTATTTAAATGACAAGGCAAATGTTTTAATGTACAGTAATGTAATTAGCATTCCAGTGATAATATACTTATATATTTAACAAAGGTCCATTTCGTGTGTATAGAAACAAATAAAAGTAAATACTAGTAATCGATTTAACCAGTTATGTATTTCATCTGTATAGCACATTTAGCTATATTTTTTATCTTGCTATGGCTTAGAAAACAGAATTAGTTTTTAAAACGAAATTGAGATGACTATTTTTAATTTCAATATCGGCAAATTGGCATGTCTTTCTCTAAATTTTTCAATTATTCATTTATTCATTTGATATGACTATTTCAATTGTTTATATGTGTTTTTATGTGTTTTATTTAAAGACGAAAATGTAAGCTAGAATATTTCGGCAACCATTCTGCTGTTCAAAATACCCCCCCCCCCCTCCCCTTCCATACAAATAGTGCTTTCCTCCTCCTAAAATTTTTACAAGCAATCACCTATTGAAAAAATGTACATTTTCTCTCTTGCAAAACTTTTACAAAATATATTGATGCATAACAGGATAACAGACGTTGGAACATGATTAAAGTGCGATTAACTGAGAATATAAGTACATTTTTACATGTATATATATTTCATTTGTATCTTCTGTATGAATAACGTTCTATTTAAAGCCAAATTAAGAAAACTTGAATATTTAGATAATAATTTTTGCCAACATGCATGCAGTTTTGTTAGCTAGTATTTGTATTTTAGGTTAATAAGATTTTTTTAAGGAGGACGTCGTCCTGCAAGACATATATATAATGAATGTTAAGAATTAGCATATTTGCGTAGGATCCATTTGTAAATACCAGCATGCGAAAGGACCGAATCAACCTCAGTCCAGCGGGTCGTTCAGTTGTACATGAACGCAGATGTCTGGCATGTCAACTTGATGAAGTCCCTGTTATGAATTAAATATATTTTTCCCAATAGTCATACTGTTATCTGAAAACCTTTTTTCTCAAGTTATCATTCTTTTTTTTCTTAGTTTTGAATTGCGTACATTTCCCTTAATACTCGAAAATGTAGGAATTTCATTATTTGGGCCTTTTTCCTCCAGTAATCAATCTTTTTTTAACACCAAATCATATTCAAAAATGATTCTGAAGAATTCGAAGTACGTGTTAATACTATTAATAAAACACACGAGGCTTTTATTAAAAAACCACGATTTATTTTTTTTAATTCTCAATATAAGCAACCGATTAGGTACAACTAAAACTCACAACGCGTCTCAAAGCTTGTATATGCGTTGCGTCGCATAACGACTTTGTGTCGGAGTATACATTTCACAGGCGATAAGTTTGTTTGTCCGGCTTATCTTAGTAAATAATTACATAATGTATCCACCGCAAAGTCTCCTTACAAGATTTACAAATTTAGAACATAAAATTCTCATTTTGACGCGATGTTAACAAATTGAATACCTTCAAAACGATAGCTTCGCCATCGGCTACTGAGGAAACCGCGACAGTACTTGGCTATGTTGCAAACTGTCGCCCATTTATTTGAATTTCTAATGATTTTGAAAAAAGCAAATTTAAAAAAAAAAATGAAGAATTGAAATAAATTTTGCTAGTGCTGATAAACTTTCCATACTATTCTTCGCTGATTTTATATTAGAAAGACTTATATGATTCTTTTATTATGTGACATTTTTGTATGTTAGTACTGTTCTTTACAAAAACTTATATTATTGGAAATTATCATTTGTTATGCACATATTTTGGTTCTCAATAACCTAAATTTTAGTAAAGAAAAATACATTCTTCCATTTTGACAGCCATATTGTATATTTAACTTCGAGTCGGCCTTAAATTTATCATTATTACGAAGTAGAAATGATATAAATATTATATATTATGGTAATTCATGTTCATCGATACACATTATTATAATGTGCTGGTTTACATGCAGTTAATCATCAATACCCAAAAATAAGTTTAAGTATATGTATTCCTATTTTATATTTGTTTCCTAACTGACGGAAAATTGTTTAGTTTTTTGACTAACAAAAATATTTTGGATATTTTTTTTTTTGTCTGTCATTTAGATTGGTTTTGATTTTAGCCATTTTAAGCTAGCTTAAAAGGAAAAATTGAAAGTCTACATTTATAAGTGACATCTTCGAATTCCCCAGTCAAGGGCCTCTGATCCGAGCGGATCTGAATCTCTTGACTAGGGAAGATGCCTAATTGATTTATCTTGACAAAATTGAAGAAATTCGTTAGAGAATTTAAATCTTTTAAGACTGACACCGATTTTTTATACATATTTCAACTAAATGAAACAGATACACATGTTCCTTGATAAAGAGACGATTCTCTCAGATTGCCATTTAAGGCTAAATAATCCTTTTACAGATTTTTATCGAATACCTCGCCACGTGTTAAAGCAATATCGCCACAAACTGACAAAAACCAGGAATTCAAATGAATTCTCATTTCTTTGTCAGCACCAGTCAGTTTGCGTCTTAATGGACGCGTGTTAATTTATTACCTATAGCTTTAGCGGGTATCACTTTTATCGTCGGTTAAATTACACAATAAGAGACACCGCAAATAAATAGTTCGCTGACAGGCGAATAAACGGCAGTCCACAATGGCGTTACAGAAATCTTATGTCCCGATTGATATCCTCCACTTGATCTCAGTGCAAGTTTATTCAAATGTATTTTTTTACAATCTGTTAATTGCTAGGTATTAGTAAACACGTGGTGTAATTTGTGCCTAATTGATTTCAGACTGTACCTTCTAACGGGTGTTTGCCAATGTAGTTTGATACGGCCACCCGAAAACTTTCAAGAACCATCCCCATCTAAACAGCTTCTTTAAAGAAATCTATTAACTTTGGATAAACACATATTCACATCATAATTGATATGTAGAAAGTTCAGTTGTTGATATATGGGGCCCAGAAGATAATGATATATGCGGCCCCGCCTAATGATACCTTTGGTCGTGAAACTGATAGTTTCGGTAGCGCGTTTGACCGGGGTTAACCCAAAATCAGCCACCAAAAACCTCAACCTAATAGATGTCCTCAACTGCATGACAGGTTTATCTGTCTTGCTGAAATATTTGGGAAAAGGAGACATTAGATAAATTTACCGCAATTTCAAATATCTTGAGCATGTTATAACAAACCAACTTCTAAAGTCTGTTATTATCTTGCACCCAATACGTTTTCCATTCATAAAACGGGGTATATGGGGTGGAATGAATGGCTTTCACACAATTTATGGCTCAAAATGAGTTCTAATGAAGCACAAGGGTTTACCGCATGCCAAGTATTCACTTCCGTTTCAAAATGGTGTCAAGTTAAAAGATAATTACACATAAAGAAAATCAAATGGAAACACATGATTAAATAATAATATTAATTAAAATGTATGTTACATTGATATTGTACGTATTTATATATACAGTACATATATTGATCATTAAGCAAAATATATTATACATGTATATACATACTGTAGATTCCTTATTTTACGCGAGTACTTAATTCCGCGATTCATAGGTTTTCCATCAAATCGCGAGAACATTAAATCGCGAATGTCAAAATTGTATCATAGTTTCATGTAGTTTACACATAGGCGTCGGAACCGGGGGGCTAGGGGGTGGGGGCTTAGCCCCTCCCACTTTTTTTTGCAAAGTTAGACCTAACCATTAGGCAAATAGCATCATAGAGGGTTCAGCCTCCAAGCAAAGATAATTGTCCCTAAATTTACCTTGAAAGAGTGAGAAGTTGGAGTCATATGCATGCTAGCCCCCCCCCCCCCCCACGAATTAGGAATTCCATGATATGGGGGGGAAAAATTTTGGTAGGTAAGAATTTTTAGGATTTCTATGTTTTGGGGGGGGGGGGGGTTTCTTAATATTTCTGAGGATTAGTCTAGCCCCCCCCCCCCCTATCAATTTGCCTCCGATGCCAGTGTTACATATGTTTGAAAATTAAAAGCGAGATTTTAAAATTCGCGAGACGGGCTTCTCGCGATTTTACACGGATATTAATTCCTCGCGTTTAATAAGGAATTTACAGTATTGGTCGTGGATACAAGAATTTATATCCATTTTGATTGTATTTATGTAGGGACATATAAAAGATCTTATATTTATCCCCGGGGCTGATGCAGCTGTCAGGGCATGTCCCCCAAAGACGCCACAACATCGTCACCTTGACAACCGTTTACCGGCTGTACCGGGTATGTATAAATCATTCACGTGAATCATGTCATACACATGTACATGTTTCGTTTAATAATATTCCATAAGATGTAAATAATGAGTAAGATATTATAAGGAATACAACTCAATATTGCAAATCATCGATCTGCAATCATTACAGGACGATTGATTGGTACGTATAGCCTACAGACATTTTGCATGATATTGTGCACGGCTGCTTCTGCTGTTTCTATATAGCATCATGTGCAAATCTATATGAAAAAGTGCTTATTTATAATAATTATATCGTGAAAACGTATTCATTAATAAGACTTTATATCAAATACAACATATAAAAACAAATTAAATTACTCGATCTTTTTAAGAGTCATAGATCGATATTGTACATGTAAAAGGTTGGGTACCATGGGGTTTTTAAAAAACTTTTTTGTTCTTGTTTCTATGCAGTTATTGTTGTGTGTGTTTGTTGTTTTTTTATATATTTTTAGGAGGTGTCTTTTTATGCTTCTTTTTCTGGTAAATTCTATTGACCTGTGAGGTTGAGTTTTTACAGTCTAGTTTATAGAGTTATGTACCCTTGTAGACGTGTATCGCATCGGATCGCCGGGGCCGCGCTGGGACGACTGTACTTGGACGGACGTGGGGGACATCGCGTATGACCTTCACGCCAAGTCCCTCAAGGTCTGTGTCAACGGCATCTGGCAGCACGTCACAGTCAACATAGAAGGTATACCACATCCCTACGGTATACGATATCATCTGAAACTTACTGAATTGTGACTATTGGTCTAACCTGAAAATCCTAAATAAAACATCAAAAATGTGCAATTCTTCTTCAGAACATGCTTTATTCGTGCACAGTCCATTGAACTTCAGATTCAAGGCTCTTGAAAGATAAAAGAATTAAGTTAAAAACTGCTGTCATTCATTTACTACATACTTGCCTTACTCTGACAACAGTTCTTAAAACTGATAAACATATTTTACATGACAAATAATTTTTTTTTAAAAATTACCATTTGATATATACTTGCTTATAAGCCCCAACCAAAGCCCCGGAACTGCCCCGGAGACTGGATTACATAGATTACTACCAGGACATCCGGACTCCCGGGCCCTCCATTGACGTAGAACTGTTCACTATTGACGGCGAGGGGACGTTCGCCGTGTTTGCGTCAAGCCGACCCAGGAAATCTAAAAAGGATATATCCATTGTATACAAATGGAGGAAAAAGAAGTTTGTTTTTTACCAGAGACTGAACACGGACGCAGCACAATGCTGGAAGTTCTTTGCTATTGATAACAATGTGAGTTTTTTTAGATTATTTTTTATGTTTCACTGAACACGTGAGCGATCCTCGTCATCATTTTATGGTTTTGAATTTTCCAGATTCGTAGATAAGTACATCCTATACCAAACTACGTCCTTTCAATTTCAGTTTTTCCTTGCAGTTGCCAATTACGGAAAGGATTCGAGAGTCCAAGGAAATTCCACCATATTCAAATGGCACAAGCGACGAAAAAGATTCAAAGAATTCCAAATCATACCGACTTGGACGGCACGTGACTTTGAGCATTTTGTGATGAATGATAAACATTATTTGGCTGTTGCTAACCACGCAAAAGGTATCCTCTACACATTATATTATCATTTTTCTTAATTATCCTATATATGATTGAAAGTGTTGTTCATAGAGAATCGACAAATTCAGTATATACATATTTTTTCCTTGCATTGTTTAAGGCAATGGTACCTATAAATTACTCTTGTAGTAAAAAGTGTGTATATTTACAGAAATAATGCATACATGTACATTTATTCCCAAGAGAATACCAAATAATTGAGAATGAATGAATTATATATATATTTTATTCCCCTTTTTGAAAGGTTCTAGCCAAATGGTTGACTCAGGGATATACATTTGGAGTACGAAACTTCGGCGGTTTAAATTATTCCAAAACATCATGACAACTGGAGCATATGACTGGACCTACTTTTCGGTCAATGGATACCACTTCCTGGCGACTGCGCAAGCGTTTGATGGCTTTAGCACGCTAACTGACTCTAGAATATATGTCTTGCAGGACAAGCAATTTGTTTTGTTTCAAACGATGGAGGTTACTAACTTTATTATTTCTCTATACTCCTTCTTGGAAAAAGTCAGCAAAGTAATATTATATGATTAAAGAATGAATTTAAAAATAATTGTTTATTTAAAATCCCAATTTGTTTAAAAATTGATTTTTTTAATATTTGACAAAAGGGCGTAATAATAAAACGTATGCATATTCTAATTATTAAAATTATTAGAACACTGCTGTTTTAAAATTTTTTTTTGGAAGAGAGTGGTGTCTTCAAATTATTATACGTTTTTGTCTTTTATTTTGTGCTTTATCTCAGATTTTTTCCTACTTTAAATTTTGCAGACCAATGGAGCTACGGACTTGGAGTATTTCCAGATTGGAGACTCGGTCTTTCTTGCAGTGGCCAACGCTTATAACTACGGACCCCAGAACATCAATAAAAAACAGGAATACCTCACCAACTCAACCATTTACAAACTAGATAAAGGGAGAAGAGTTTTTAAAACCTTCCAAACCATCGAAACCTTCAGGTAAAACAACTCAAGGGGACAAAGAGAGACAACTTGCCTAAGGTAGCTCACCGCCAAGGGCCTATATTTTGTAGGACGCAAAGTCACAAGATGGCGAGTTTACTGTTAGATAGACTTAATTGAATATATTAATCGAAGCTCAGTTGTTAAATCATTGTGCTTGTAAACCACAGACACGCAAAAGCTTAAGCTTTACTGATTCAGAATTTGAACTTTAAAAAAGCATACCCCCCCCCCTGCAGTTGAGTATTTTTCTTATATTTGACTTTTATGCTTCTTGTGCAGTATGCTATACTGTTTTAAGGTAAAGTGAGCAACCTTAACAGGGTAAAAAGAATGGAAGCGGCTATCCCACTAGTCTAAAAAGCATTGACACATTAAATAATAATTATACTTTATTTAATGTACATAGAATCTGCACATGAGAATCAATGTATCAATTTGTTACACATAATACAGCAAATCTTTCTGATTTTGATTTTGAACAAAGTTAACATAACTTTCTTTTCTTTTAGCCCCCCCCCCCCCCCAATAAAAATCCTTCACCCTTGGTTATGTGTGTAGTATACAGTAACACGCATTCTCATGTCTCGTTTCTACGCAAGCATTTTTCAAGGGGATGAAATATTTGGTTTCCACTTTGAAGCTTATCCTGCTTAACCCTTAAACAGCTGGGTCTTGTTTTGCATCAGAACGCGTGACTGATCAAAGTCTCTTGTTACAGCGCAGTGGACTGGGAGTTCGTAACCATTGGAGACGAGCACTTCCTCATTGTCTCTAATGCGCAGAACCGTGCTTTGGAAGGTGATCACCTGACAAGTATCTACAAATGGCGGGGTGTGGAGAAGTTTGTACGAGTTCATCAGATGGACGTTCTGCCGAATACTGACTGGGAGGTATTCACGGACAAACGAGACGTGTATTTTGTCTACTCCAACGCCAAAGGCAAAACTTCACAGGTCTTGAAGGCGGTCTTTACGCCATCTTGACCATAGCACTCTTTAAAACACCACTATGCAATTATACCTATGTTCATTAAAAATGGTACAAATTATTTATTCTATGCACAAGAATGGTTCGCTTTAAATGTGAATGGTAAATGTAAATTAATATGGAAATGAATCAAGGGAAACATAATGAGCAGAATTCAGAATTGTGTTTGAAAATAATTATCTTGCTTAATTACAATCCATTTGTTAAAGAAATGATATTTGATTCAATTAATGTTTTCAACAAAAAACATGGTTTTCAGGCTTGAAATCGCAATGTGGATGACATTTATTTATTTTCAACTCCTAGGTATTACGATTTGATATACAATTGTTGTTTATATTTTTTGTATGCTTAATACTCACTTAATAAAGCGTTTGAATTTTCTCGTTTTGATTTTTATTTTCCCGACAATTTTTTTGTAAATCCAGAAATAAAAACAGCCTATTGTATTCAAATTTACATTAACTTGGAAAAATTTGTAATTATAGTGAATAAATATAAACCCGAATATTTTAAATGTATCCACGTGCCTTAATATACAAGTGTAATCTTGAGCATGTTGAATGAAATGTAAGCATAGCAGAAATGCTACAGATTCTTGCTAACGACATCAATTGGACACCTTGTCATTTATGAACAATTCCTAATGATGGAAGTAAACAAACGGCGTGTGGAGAGGTCAATGGGGCACCAGAACAGCCGTGTGTCACCTGTATCCGGGGGACACGAAATCACACAGACCTCTCTACACCAAAGACGTCGGACGGTCATCATAGAGTGGTTCACTTGTAACGGTCCCTGGGTCCCAAGGGGAATCGTGACTGCTTCCTCAGATTTCTGTTTTATCCTCATTCTCTTTTATGATATTTGGGTGAAAGGGTTTTATAAAGGTTTATCACCCTCCTTTTTTGAAGGGTTTCTTAAGTATAACAGTTAGCTATTTTGAGGCAATAATTGTGTCATTTTATCAATGAGGGCATTAACGTTTTTTAGGTCGGGACTGTTGATTTTAAAGTGGATCAAAGTATATTATAATTTGAATACTTTCATGGGTTTAGAATTTTACAATATTTAATATTTAACCCAAAAAATAGTTTTTGAAAATATTTGGAGAGGCAAAGAATGTATATTATAAACAAACAAACAAACAAACAAGCGGGATTTGAACTCATGACTTTCAGGTTCGTAGTAAACCCTCTATCCCACTTCTGTGCTGTTAGGTGACAAAACCCGGAAAGAAACCACTTTATTTTATTGTTTAATTCGATAAACATACCACCTTAACTAACATAATTTCAGTGAAATTATTTGAAATTGCACAATACTGGTATTTGATTACTAGCCCGATCCATTGGCGGATCAAGAGGGGGGGGGGGGGGGGGGGGGGTCCGGGGGACATATGAATTTTTTGGAAAACTTGTAATGCCTATTTAAAGGCAATTTTTCCCATTTATACCATAAATACTTTAATTATCTCAAATAAATGCTTTTAAAATTGCTCATTTAAAGAATTTCTTAAGCGGGTTATGCTATTTTTCTGGAATGCTAGCTACCTTCATACCTGAATCACAAACGAAGCCTTTTTTCCCCCCAAGAATCAGAAATTACGTTACAAAAATACCATGTAAGGGGTTTATATGTAAACTATTATGTAAATTTATGCACATTTTTCACAACTTTCTTGAATATGATCGCATCTGTACTAGTGCCGGGTGATGTTGCGCACCCATTACAGAGGTCACATCAAGTTCCCTGGGACGACTATTGCTTGTACCATTGTATTACACATGTACAATCTATTCAGCAGATAAAGTATCCCCATTTTTTGTCATTTCCTATCATTTAGGCCTTTATTTAAGAAGGCAGTCAATAGAAATCAAAATCGATAAATAGTTCAGAATTTAAACATCAAAGACATAAAAAAAATTACCAAAAAATTCATATTTATAATAGCTTGTCGTAATAAGTCTGAATCATTTTTGTTTTTTGTTTTTAGTGGTGTTTCTTTCTATTAAGCATAGACGCGCGTTCTCATTGCTGAGACTTGTTTTTTTTTCTAAGGCTAGAAATTGTGCAAATCTTCCTTACCTAACCCAAAACGCTTAATAAATGCAGTGCACTCTGATTTTAAAATAATTATAAAATACAAGTAGATATTGACGAGATAACTGTTAATTAAATTTACGCATGAAAAACGTTCAAAAGGCCTTGTTTGTTGAAAAAAAAATGAATTTTGCACGTATTGATTATCAATTGGAACCCCCCCCCCCTTTTCCAAATTGCTGGATCCGCCTCTGAGATCTATGAAAATGCAGTGATTTCAAATTAGTTAATACTTAAAGAAATCATCGTGGATGAATATTTTACCTGTTTTACCTCAACATTACTAAATAAAAGCATCTGAAATTCATTTTCAAATGCTTCTTTAGAATGTGATACTAACAATTTATTCAAAAAAGCCTTTTTGAGGATGCCGAAATCCTGCATAGATACAAACACGAAGAAAACTGATTGGAAGTGACACCATCTTGTATTACAATTTATATATTCGGTCAAGTAAATACTCACAGTAAATGATTTCGTAGTTTTTTTCCGAAAGGCCCGAGAGGTTGCGATTGTTACAAATCAGTCAATAATACAAGTACGAAGGTGTATGTTTGAAGAAAAAATACAGCATTTCTGTAGTTTTTACGAGTAAAATTTTCAATCGGGAAATGACATATAAAAATATGAAATTGATCCATACTTGCAAATATTTGATTACATTTTATGAATATATGTAATAATATTTGATATAACCATCTTTAAAGAAGGTATACAGAGCTGAATTTATATGCAATCCCCGGATTGTGTACTTATAATTAGTAGAGAATGGTATGAAAACTTCCGTCTGTTTTATAGGCCAATGCAGATCCAATTCGCAGATCTTCTTTTATTTTAAAACTTGCTTATGCATTAAAATAAACACCATCTCAGGACGTTTGGGAAAAATGAATGATAAGTCATAGAAATACAATCAAGGTTTCTTGAATTTTTAAAAAATGAAATAAAATTTCTAGTACTTCCTTAAGCCAATGGCTACTTGCTTCATGATAAATCTCCGCATTATCATCAACAAAAAATCTGGGTTTACACAGTTCATTTCTTCCGCTCAAAATAAAACTTAATTAGGCCTAAAGACTTTAATTAATTCTACCGTCAAGATGATCTCTTTATTTCATGATTTAAAACTAACTCCGGTTCAATGTTTCAACATATAACCTCCTCTGGACATGGACAAATCTAAACAGTAAAAACAAAAAACATGTTTAACTAATTAAACGAGAATTTACTTTGCATTAGGAAGAAGAAAAGAATTGGATCTGTCTCCTCTGTGCTATAAGCAAGGACAATGACCGATACTTACAACAAAACATGAATGTGGAGGGAATGATCGACACAAAAATCCCCCCGAGTCCCGTTCGTCACTAGTTAGCAATGATTACATCAACTAATTCGCTCTAGCATACGAATGTCGAATTTTAGAGTTTAGTGAAATTTCTTTTTAAAAGTGTTTCAAAGTATAATCCGTTGTTTGTTAATTTTATTTCTTGTGAAGCAGTCAATTATTTTTCATGGAAAAGGATCTGTATAAAGTAGTTTAGAAACCTTTTTTTACTTGTAAAAATTGTTTAATTGTGCGTATCATATGGTTAGGGCACATATTATCGTGTAATCAATATATAGGAGATTTTTAAAGAAGTTCTATAAATGAAAAACCTTCTCCCGATATTAGCCATAACAGTTGCCATGTAATGACAAAAAAAATAGAAAAGAAGAATAAGTAATAAATACCAAAATCTCTTAGATTTACTAATTTTATGAACCGTTGAGAAAATAAAACAATTCATATCATGAGAGAAGAGTATCTACCTGAAAGAAAATTTATTTCGCAATTTTTTTTATTATAAAAAAACGACCAGACATCCATTTTTAGTTTCCACAGTACAAGGACGCAAAGAGGGCCATAATAAATAGTAATACAAATAGTAATTTATACTTATTAAGACGAAGTATTTTGACGATTTTCTTGAAATGCAACCATATTTTTTTTTAGCATTTTAATAATTGATCATTGCATGCACTTTTCACAATTCTTACATCATGTCCCCTTGTATGGACAATCCAGGAAAAATAGGACCCCGCGAACACAAATGAATCTGGATCAAATGGTCGTGTAATGTACATTTAAGTAAATAATCTATACTCAATAAAATCGACAACAACAAAAATTGACACGAGTAATCTTTCGAAACACCGTGGCGAGGTAAATAGAAAGAAAAAAAATCTATTTTTAGCGAGAGATTTGGTCGGAGACAAGCAGCGCGTGGGCGTCCGGGTGTTCGCGTAGACCCGTTTATTACCTTTATAGGGCGATTTCTTAGACGACCGACATAACCCATTCATCACTGCGGGTGGGGAGTCCAGATACAATGTAATGGGTGCAAAGAGGCCCGGACCCTGTGACTGTACGCCATGACATCATATCGTGCGATGTAGGCGCATGGATATAAATGCAACCTTACTATAAAAGCTCATCCATATTTGTTCATTGTTTTTCCCATGTCATATTTTGTTTCTTTTTTTATCATTGTTGCCTACAGTTAGTCATACTTATTTGCTGCACCTTTCTAAACTACCCACTTTTGGGTTTTTTGTGTCGCGCCCTTTCTACATTTTATTTATAAGATAATGCAAATTAATTTTGGTCGATTGTCTTATCAATTTATAAAATATCAATTAAAATAAAACAGAATTGTTCGTATAAGGTATTTGGTTGCAAAAGATATAATGAACTTAGATAGTTTCATTAATTAGTTGTTTTGGGGGGAGGGGGTCAAGTTAATATCTCAACTGCTTTTAAAGATAATAGCTTTTTTACAAAAATAAAACGTTTTATCTTTTATTCTCTTGTAACAAGAGAAACAAAGTAAGTTAAAGGCCAGGCAACTGTGTATACATCAAATGTCCCATTGATTTAGAATACTTCATCTTTTTGAAAATATGTAAAAAGATTGCCCACAGGCACTGTCATCAAAGCTCGAGAGAGGCGTTGTGCTTTTATCAAAAAATAAAATTCACGTATTTTTTCCCAAATTAACTTTTAATTAATTGTCGATGGGTATGACTAAGATTTCGGTGTCAATTCAAAACTGATAGAAGCGAAAGGTTTCTGACAGAGACAGATAAATTTAAGCTGTACTTAATGCATATTATTAATCCAAAAAGTGAAAAATTATGTATTTCTTAAAATTTTATATGAAATGTGGATAAAATGATTTCCATTACAATTTCTAGAATACAGCTTTGTTAGTTTCTCAATTACAATGGAATATAGTAATACAAATACACTGGAAGAAAATATTCTGCAATTTTTCTTAATCTAATCTAACTCTTGGTTTCTATTTTATTGGGGGTTTTTTTTCAATTTTTTTTAAATTCTGCTCTAAACGATAAATTGTTTTAGTTACGTGTTTTATACATGCACCTAAATGTTGCTTTCAAGTTAACATTACCAAATCAGAATTTAAAGCAAATCTGTCAGTGTGCAAGATAGGCATTTATAATTTCTTTGCAGCAAATGCCGATTGGTTTAGGAATATCTTTTTTCTCTTCAATATTCTAGTTTGAGCATTTCTCTATATTCATTATACTTCGAGTCAGCATCTTTCTTACTGGAATTTTTTCAGGGAATGTTCACGTCAAGTCTGACAAGATAACTGCAATATGGAGCGCGATGGACAATGATGGTTTTAATTTATTACCCCCATACATCATAACATATGTAATCAATTAATAACACGGAATCCGTCACTTGACAACAATAAAAGTGACTGGGGTCATAAATTACCTCCACTGTCCGGAGAGTTCTTCTTTTTTCCATTGATTCTGCCTTACCTCACGTGTACCTCTTCAGTCTCATTTGTCTCCATATACAAAAGTGTATAGACCAGAGGCCGAATCCCGCCACTCGATCATTTATAAAACTCCCCTCATGTGAGACACAGAATAAACACCTACATGCAGGACATTTCTTGACTCCTCCCGGCGATGCTGAATATGTCAGTATAAATAATTCACTGCCCCCAAACCAAAATCTTCTCATCAAAGTAAAGTCAAGAAAGAAGAAAAAAAAATCTCTCTCTGTGTTTCAGCTTTGTAAAGCTCAGACTGTAGTTTGCTGGGCAATTCAGCGGAAGTTCTTTGCAGACCAACAGGTTTCATGTCGTGTTGAACATTTTCTTTTACACACAGGTAGGACTTTTATTTTGTCTCAGTTTGATTTCCCGTTATCTTTTCTAAGATGTGGGCTTATTTGTGTGTTTTGTTATACGGATTTCGGCAATGTTGCAGGTATTTTCTAGGTTCTTTGGAAAAAGTCTCAATCTCTGCTATATATATCGTAACTATGATTTTTGAACATGTTATTCCATTCATTTAATTCGGCATATTTTTCAATTTGCCTTACACGTATGTATGCATGAAAATTATTACATGTAAGATATTATTTCAAAATTCTTTTTTTATATTAGTATTTAAAAAAATCGATATCAAGGTATCATAATATTACATAAATTTAAAAAAAAAATTCCGACTCTGAAGAATTGTGCCGAGAAAAAATTTGAAACTTTTTTCAGCGCACTTTATCTTTCGCTGTTTATTTCGTGTGTTTGCGTTAATGGGATCATTCAGCTTAGGAAAACAACACCCCAGGTGACGTTTAAAGGTTAATATTAATTACACATTTAATATATATAGGTGGGGGCCCCATTCCTCATCACATATACGCAATGTATACGTCCGAACTTAACATATATATTGCACCGCAAAACAAACAATAGTAAAACTAATTCGGATGGTATTTTGTCGCGAAAACATCTTGAATATTGAGAAGGTAAGTCACAAAATAGCAAAACAAGTGCCAAATAAAATTAATTCTCAAATATACTAGTAACAAAGACAAGGAGAAAGGAACAATTTTTCTTTAAAAATTTTATCTTACAAATTTTTTCAATTATATTATATATGTATTTTTTTGTATGTTTAAAATGGTCATTTCAATTTCTTTTTTTATTGACACAACAAATATCTGGATTTATGTTTAAGTAAATTCTTGTGAATTTTTAAAATAGCCTTTGATAAAGACAATACTAATTATATGGATGTATTACGGTGACAAAACCACGTAATATTGGGCCACGATGTCTTATCAAACATGATGTAATTATTGCCCATCTTAAGAAGTTTGATTAATCTCGATTCAAGCCGTGAAGTGGACTTTTTTCTTGCGGCTTGTTGACAAAATTGCTTAATTTTGTGAAATTTACGGTTGTCATTTCTAATTATCTCAATCGTGCGATTTTAATCGCACAAAAACTAACTTTTCGTTGTCAATAGCTGCCAAACAGCCAATTTGGATGACGCACGGCAAATCACAATTCAGCATGAAAATTTAATTGAGAATCAAGCAAAAATCATCGTGTTCCTGAAGTTTTAATGAAAAAAAGTGCAAAAATTGTGTTATAAGTTGATAATTAACTGAGTTCATTTTTAATGGTTATTATTTATATACAGCTGATCTGACATATACACGATGCACGGTTCTTATTTTACAGTGGTTCCTGAAGCATGCGCCTGCCGATCTTGCTGGCACTGTTGGGCCTGTTCGTCCACAATGCCTACCTACAGTGTAAGAACTTACAAAAATTTGGATATATAATATCTTTTTAAAAGACTTATGAAATTGTTTTCGTGTGTATGTATTTAACGAACACATAAAACAGTTTTAATGAAGACTTTCAAACATTGTCTTTTACTTATCGCAAACTTTTTTACTAAAAAAATGAATGGCAAAGCATGTACTCTCTGATTTGAATATTTACATGATGATATACTAGGTATTAATGTTTAAAAACGAACATAGTCCAAGAATATAAAGCAACCTGATCATTAAAATTTTGTCTTAACAATAAAGTCGTATTATAATTTAATCAATTTGATCAAATGATTAATTTACTTGATATTCCAGCACTAAATTGCTATGTCCCCGCTGACATCATGATCCTGCTTGACGGTTCCGACTCCATTCAGGACCGTGACTGGTACAAGATGAAGGAGTTTGTTCAACTTCTCATTGACAATTTCGACATAGCCCGGGACGCCATCCATCTTGGAATGGTGGTCTACAGTTCTCGGATTGGGGATCATATTGGCCTCAACTCATTCAAAGACAAAAACATGCTGAAGCTGTTAGCAGGTGCTCTTAATCACCCGAAAGACAGCACAAACACGGCTAAAGGAATTGAATATGTAAGAGAGAAGTTCCGAAGTGATGGTCGACCAGGTGTTCCGAAAATCGCTATCGTGATCACGGACGGAAGTTCGGACAATCCAAGGAACACAAAACTACAGGCGAATGCGGCTAAAAACGAGGGCATTAAAGTCCTAGCTGTAGGAGTCGGGGGTCATATGTTTAAGGACGAACTTCGGAGCATTGCCTCTAATCCCAGCAAAGTTTTCACCTCTCCAACCTTCGGAACTCTAATCACGCTGGTTTCTGAGATACGAAACATGGTCTGTCAAGGTTTGTTTCAATGTTATGGTTGTTTTTTTATGGTCAAACTTTTTATCTTTGTTATAAAATGGAAATCCAATTGAATTTACTACCGTGTTTTCTGTTTTTTCTTCAGTCATTACAACTACAACCACTACCACAACCACTCCTAAGATTCCAACACAGCCGCCTATCTATGTGCCACCACCAAAGGGTAAATTATCACCTTAAAATAACCACTCACATCATGGTATCATTTTACCATTTAGAAGCATTACATGAGTTTTTTAAGAATTAAAGCACACACATACACCAACAAAATGCAAGCTTTTATTGAAAGAGTATATCCAATTATTAATTGCTTAATAAGTACACTGCAAACCGAACGACTTATTTTTCATTTCGGATGATACAATACTTTTTTTAGAACAATTTTTATCAATATATTTAGATATGATCTGCAATGTTCCTGGCGATATCGTTTTCCTCATGGATGGTAGCGACAGTATCAGTGACGTTGACTTCATGCGCCAGAAAGCCTTCGTCGCCAACATGGTGGACAACTTTGAAATCAGTCCAGAGGCAATACATGTAGGCATGGTAGTGTTCTCCACAATGATTGGAGATGTTATAGGCCTACAACCAGCAAAGGGCAAACCGCTACTCAAAATTCTGGCCAAGAGTCTGAAACAACCAAAAATAGGAACTAACACTGCGAAGGGTATACAGAGGGTCAGAAAAATGATGGCGGAGGAAGGTCGACAGTTCGCGCCAAAATTGGCGGTGGTTATTACTGATGGTCGGTCAACTAGGCCGCAAGAGACCATTCGAGAAGCAAGTCTTGCCAAGGCCGAAGGAATTACAATGATAGCTATTGGAGTAGGAACCGAAATCTTCCAAGACGAACTTCGACAGTTGGCGTCTTCACCCACGCAAGCTTTCGAGGTCCGGGATTTCAGTAAGCTAGGAGAAATTATCAACACCATGAGGGATCTCATCTGTCAAGGTACTTGTCTTGTGGAGAGTTTGAAAGAAAGTTCTTTGCTGTTTGATAGTAACTAAGTTTTTACGGTTATTTTTTGTTTGACGTACTGTGTTACATTGGTTGATTATTCG
The DNA here is from genome assembly GCF_963853765.1 of Magallana gigas. Classification (NCBI taxonomy): domain Eukaryota; kingdom Metazoa; phylum Mollusca; class Bivalvia; order Ostreida; family Ostreidae; genus Magallana; species Magallana gigas. Next base: position 44,288,436 of record NC_088854.1, read on the forward strand.
GTTGTTATCATAGAGATAAAGACCACCACTTCAACAACCACCACTACAGAGATGCCTACCCCACCACCCTCCAGGGTGCCACCACCAGACGGTAAAACAGATCACAAAGTCTAATATATTGAAAACCCCTACTGTTAGTTATGTAATTCTCTTCAAATATGATAAATTGGTTATTACATGTTAAAAACGTTTCCTTTATAAATATCTTTTCGAAAGGCTATTCGAGCAAATTTATTTGTTTATCTTTATTTCACTTTGATGGTAAAAAGATGTAAATTAAGGAAATAAGCATTAGTTAAGAGGGAAACTTGTCTTAAAGAAAACCAATACTTCTAACGTTTTTAGTGTCAAATTGCTTTAACATAATGAATCTGTAGGTCTGATCTGTAACGTCCCCGCCGACATTGGTATCTTACTGGACGGCTCTGACAGCATCAATGACCGCGGGTTCATCAAAGAGAAGAACTTTGCTGCCAACCTGATAAACAACCTTGATATCGGTCCGGACACAATCCACGCTAGTGTCATTGTATACAGCACACTGATTGGTCAAACCATTCCCTTCACCCCGTTCAAACCAAAGACCTTGCTAACAATTCTTACCAGAAACTTGAAGCAGCCGAAGGTTGGTACCAATACTGCTAAGGGAATAAACAAAATGAGGGAGTACTTCCGAACACAAGGTCGATCTAACGCACCCAAGGTCATGGTTATCGTCACTGATGGCCGGTCCACCAGGCCAAGGGAGACAATAGCGGAAGCGGAACTAGCAAAACGAGAGGGAATTGTGGTTATTGCTGTCGGTGTTGGAACAGAGATCTTCAGAGACGAACTGAGACAGATTGCCACCAATGAAAGGAAGCTGTTTGAGGTATCCGACTTTGCTGCTTTGCAAAGGATCATCATCGCAATTAGAGATTTGATTTGCCAAGGTAAGTTAATCAACTGCACGAATGTACAGTTTAAAAAGTTAATACTATAACATTTTTGATAAGATAGCTTGTTTTTTACGATTTTATTCAAGAGCATTAGGACCATTTTTTTAAAAATAATTGTTAGAACTGCCCAAAAAATTCAATTTTCTCAAAGTAAATTTGGAAAAAAGTTCGTTTTGGAAAAAAATGTCGCTTAGTGCCTCGGCAATGTTCTGTGATATATTAACGGTTTTGACTTAATTAAAAGTCAGTCAAGTGTAAGCGTAAAAGTATAGATAGAGGTTGTCCATCATAAACTTAGTTAAGTTGAACAGGTAATTTCGGTCATCTGTGTCTATCATAATAAATGTCATTTCTCTAATTATGACCTTGTGTAAATTAGTGCATACAACATAGTCATAGGGTTTAGGAGGGTTGAGTTTGTCATCAATCTTGCTTGTTTCCGCTGCGCATTAGTTGCATTTCTTCATCACCAGATTTCTTCGAGCACTTCCGTGTAACTGATACTTATTCATTAAATAAAACGAATAAATGATGATGACGATGACTTTTTTCTTCACCTCCCTATGATGTTGCATAAGCAGTGCTTAATTTAGATTATCAAAGTGAAAATTTAAGAGTTAGCCCCCGGGAATAACACCATTAGCTTGTATGACTGATAAATTTGCGGGTAAGTAAAGAAAATGCCCGTATGACTATGCGAAGGAAGTAGCAACAGTGGGCAAGAATCCAGCTACGCCCAGTGGAGAGGGATGACAACGTCACAATTAAACATGGTGGATATTTTTCATTGTCACTTAGGCGCCAAAGGTCAGATCGGTCAGCGGTTACGCAGGGCTGGCCCAGCATTTGTCGAGATTGATGCTCCGGTGTTCATAGGTCTTTTGTTGTTATCACGTGCAAAATGTCCACAGGCGCCGCGATTGTTAGAAATCAAAATAACAATATTATACACATACTTATATTGTATCCCAAATACCAAGTTATGACATTTTCTTAATTTCGTTTGTGGGCGATAAACTAGAAATTCAGTCATCTTTTATGTAATCTAAATAATAATTTTATTTGAAAGGAAGAAATCTAATAAATAAAAAAATTTTAAAAAATCATCACAGTTTAATGATTCCCTAAAAAACATCCATCATTCTTATTCCGTTTCGGGATCAAAGAATTACTCCATATTTGAATATATTTAATTATTTACATTTTTTTTTATTTCTTCATTTTATTAGCTTCTTTTTAATAGTGACAGATCTCTTTCCATTATTTTTTTATAAATCGAAACTTTGATATTTTGTAATTTCAAAACTTTTGTGAACTTAATTTTTCCTGCCTACAGATATACTTTATTTTCAGACTAGATTCTAACATCACATTGTTTTTTTCTATTTTGCAGTTATCACCACCACACCAGCTATACAGACGACAACCCCGCTACCGGCCACCACAACACTGACACCAAGTAAGTTCTATTATCACAACACTTGTTCTGATTTTATCTTCATTAAAGGTATCAACTTATCAAAAGCTTATGCTTATTAAATTATCGACAAAAATTGTAATTTATGTTTTTATTTCTTTTCTTCATTTTACTAAGTTGATGTAATAGTTAATGATAAATGAACTATTTTTAAAATGTGTCACCATCTGGAAAATCAAAATTATTTGTACAACATTTCACATTTTTTTCGTTCATGGTTGTTTATTAAAAAAAAACACACAACATTTTTTGTGATAAACTGTTTAAGCAAGTAACAATAAATAAGAGATTACGAGTTAAATCTGTCAAAATAGGTTAAGCATTAACACCAAAGACAACCTCCGCTTCCTTACAAACAAAATGTCACGATCTCTTCTTAAGCTGACAGTGTTTGATCTTTATAAACAACAAACAAGGGGAAAGCAAGCTTCATTGTGATGTTTAATTTATACATTCATCTTTCATAAGAATTAATTACTAGTCCCCGTGATGTGTTGCAGAGGTGTTCTCAATCAACAAAATATATGTGTACATGTAATAAAAACCATCTTCACTTTATAAAGCTATTTAATGAGAACGGTTTCTTCACTTCTTGTGGATGTTATACTTTTCAACAAACAGATAACATTTGTTTTGATATCGCCTACCAGATCAACAGAAATGCTATTGAATCATTTTTTTTTTTATCAAATTTGCATTAAATTTTTCTTCATCCAACTACATGTATAATGAAATGTCTTGCACTTTTTAAAAGTAACTTATGTTCTTGTTTTTTATATAAAATTATTCAAATCAAAGAAATCGTCCCATTATCACTGCAGTATGCTGTACAAAATGCAATTTACACACCGTTACAAATGTTACCTTGACAGACTGGCGTTTTACATTATCAGAAAAGATTTGAATGGGGGAGGCCAATTTTTAATGGCCACTGAACAATGTAGGTTCTTGAATCGAACAATGTCAAATTCAGAATTACACGTGTCAAAGAAATATAAAACAGGCTTAATGGAGAATCCTGACCAATTTTAGGAATATTCCTTGTATGTTGTCTCGTGAGGAAATAAATGTCACGGAATATCCGCCATAAGATCACACAGGAATCATCGTGTGCGCTAATTATAGAACTTTTGAAGAAAAGAAATTCTAAAATAGTGCTTATAATCTTGTACTTGACAGCAAAAACAATTTTTCAAAATCGGAAATAAAAATCATTCACGAAAAATGTATTTAAGAAAATTGACAAATAGTACATGTATTTTTAAAAATACTTGTTTTTCGGCATTATTTGTTAATTAAAAGATGAAAGTAAAATACAAACGCAGTAACATCACCCCGTTCAAATATTAGTATTCCAGGGTAGATGAATAAATCATAAAATTCAAACCTTGCTTTTTCATATGATATTTCAGTTCCAAATTGCGACGTGCCGGCCGAGATCATGTTTATGCTGCAAGGTTCCCAGTCTACGGATGACCAGAGCTGGGCAGACAGTAAGCGATTCCTTAGTACCGTGGTCAACAACATGTACGCCAGTCCCAGCGCTCACCATTACGGAGCCTTCGTCTACGGCAGCGCCATCGGGGACCACGTGGGTCTACAGCCATTCAAAGACAAATTCGAATTGCAGAATTACTTCAACTCTATGATGAAACCGACATCATCTGGTTCAGATGTAGCGGCAGGTCGGTTGAACAAAGTTTAAAATACTTTAATATAAAAACAGTGTGTATATACATGTGTCACGTTCTTAATAATTTTGTTATTCTAACAACAGCTTTGAAGATGATGCGAGAGGTGTTCCGAGAACAAGGAAGACCATCAGCTCCAAAGATCGGAGTCATGATCACCAACGAGCCGACATCAACACGGCGTCTTACAATGGCGGAAACCGACCTGGCTAAAACGGAGGGCGTGAAGCTTTATACTATAGGCGTTGGAAACTTGGTGGATAGAGGCGAACTGCTGAATACAGCCACCAGTGAAAAACACGTCATGCTTACCCCGAACGCTAGAAGCCTGGAATCTATTTTACCAAACCTTCGACATTTGATATGTGATGGTAAGACATTTCCAAGATATGCTAAATAAGCTTATTCACGAGTAATTCAAATTTATTCTATTTATTACTAGATTTTTTATTGAAGATTTTTAATAATGCATTTTCTCATATCCTTCTATTTTTCTTCCCTAGATATCATGACCCCGATCACAACAAGACCTCCACGTCCGTCGCATAACTTCACAAGTAAGTATTAGAATACAATGTAGGTGTTCATTTTCTGTTGACCTTTTGAACACGTGTAATCAAGTCTGTGGAAATCAATGTTTTTAACTGCCAATTTCTTGTACGTATCTTGTAGGTCTGTGTGCAGGATGTCTCTATGACAGAGGAACAGGGTACAACTTCTTCCCCGGAGACTGCAGCAAGTTCGTGCAGTGCTGGGAAAATAATGGCTATGTACATGGCGTCGTGAAGCAATGTCCATTTGGAGAGTTCTGGAAACAGGAGGAATTAAAGTGTGTCCCATCTATACATGTTCACTGTACAATGGGTAAGTGACATAAACCACATACCAATACATTGTTATGGAGGTAAAACAAATATGTTTGAAATATTTCTCAAGATGAAACCAATTCCTTTATATTCAGACCCCTGCTTACGCGCTCCCAATGGATTCACGTACGGAATGGAGGAATCCCGCTGTCGTTCGTACTGGATCTGTGTTGATAGTCACAGTCTTGGGTCATGCTGCGCTCCTGGGACCCACTATGTCGAGGGCATGGGATGCATGCGGGGATTGGCATGCAACGATGCTTGTCCTCCGAATGGCGGGAAAATCTATACACGTGAGTATTAATACTATGTTAAAGAAATTTAACCAAATCATTTAGTTAGAACTAAGTAAAAAGTGTTTAATTAATCATTTTACATTAGTTTGACTTTATGAACGAAGATGTCAGAATGTTTTGAAAAAGTTGCTTTTCATTTCATTTTAAAGCGTGCAAGAAACAGGCCCATTGGGATAGGAGATTCTACATGGACGATGTCCCGCAACAGAAACTTGTCCGCCATTGTTCTCCTGGAACAATATTCAGCAAAGAATACTGTACCTGTATTCCTGATATGGAGGGACTAATTCCTGTACTTTCTGGAGGTATATATATGAAGACGTTCTTTTCCCTGTATAAATCAAAACGTGCTTAACTATTTTTGTAATCAAATAAGTCTTACAATATAATGAATTTTTTGTATTATTTTTCCATAAATGTACAATATATCAATTAGTCTTTTTTTTTCTTGCAACAGATCAATGTAAAGCGTCCGCCTACCTTCCTTTTGACGTCGATTTGGAGGACAAGTCTGGATCCAACACTGCAGTGATGGTGAGGAACGTTACCATGACACCCTACGGAAGCGCCCATTTCACGGGCAACAGCGCGCTGACCCTGTACAAGTATGCAGATATGAGCCTCGGAAACAAACTTCTCATCAGCTTTAAGTTCAAGTTTGACCGTTGGCCCGACAGTTTAGACCACGCAGGTAAAACAATATATCTTTTTATGATCCGTTTGTTATATTCTCTTCCATTACTATAAGATGTAATTGGTCTATCGTCGTACACTAATATTCTATATTCGATTACTTATACGATTAATTGTTTCATCATCATAAAGTCCATGAGCTTTTAATTATATATTTTAGGTAGAGTTGTACATTATGAGAAGGGCGAGACACATTGGAGATTTGACATACAAAGCAAGACATGGACTCGTAACATTACAATCGGCGGAGGATGGAATGCAGGCAGACTTACAAGAATGTTCCGGAAGCTGATGGGTTCAACAAATGCACAGCAAATGAATCTGCACATGATTGAGATCGCCAACTCTCCTGATTTCAAGGCTTTACTCTACCATCTAGGATTTATGCCAGATGCAACAAATGCTCTTCAAATCCTGCGCATTATATTCTCTGGACAGGGATCTAATTTGATCAACCAGATATTGCAGAAAATTGGAAACGTTCATGGGTCAGAAGAAGTTAGAAAACTTCTATACAATCTTCTTCGAATTGAGGGCATGAATAAATGGATTAAAGACCATACAGGGGGAAACCATAAGCATGCATTTGTCAACTGGCAGAGATTCCTAAATTCACTCAACCTGAACGAAAAAGACTGGAACAAAGGCGGGATCCCTGGATTAAATGTTGATCACAACATGGGAAAACTTATAGCTGATCTTTGGAGGATATTTGTCAATGAACATGGAATGAATACGAGAGATTGGAAAGACATTTTGAAGATTACCTTTAATGGTGATAAGAATAGACACTTCGGAATAGAATTTTTAGGTGAAATTGAAGGAGTACTTGGACGTAATAAAACCATTAAAGATCTGTGGTTTGACTTTTTGAAAGGAAGAAACGTGAGTGTTTCCATCTTTGGAAATTACACACACGGTGGTGAGGCTCATAAGAAACATCCACACTTTCTCCGCTACATAGAAGATCTGGTAAAAAGTGGCAAAGGTGGCGAATGGCTGAACTACGTACTGGGAGGAGGAAAAATACATACAGACCACGGAGGATTCACGCACGAAGGTGTTAACAACATTGCAGACATCTGGAGAGAGTACGTAACAGACGCCAGACTAGACCAGCAGTCCTCCTTACATCCACATCTTACTTGGACTCTCACTGGCGGAGGAACAGGTGGACAGAGAACTGAAATTTTCATCGATGAATTAAGGAACGTACTAGCAAACGATACAGTTCGAAACCACTTCCTAGACTTTTTAAAGAAATATGACATCAACCTTGTCGGAACTGGTAATGGGTGGAAACTCGTCCGTGGAGGCAACCAGAATGATGTTGGTGCATGGTTATACTGGCTTTTTACTCAGACTGGCAACAACCACGGTGGATCCGGAACAAGTACATCCATCACTTGGCCTTGGTTCCCAGGGGGAGAAGGACTAGACGGTTGGGATATCGGTCTAGGGTTTGAGTGGATATTTGGTCCAGGTGGGTGGAACAATGGTGGACGTGTAGGAATAACAACTAACGGCTTTACAACATTAGCAGACCTATGGCAACTATTTATGGCCGAGAATCCTTTAGATAGAAATGTGTGGGGTAAAAAACTTGTCTGGACATTACGTAGTGGTAACAATGGCTACAAAGATTACTTCCTATTACTTAGAGAATTACGACATGTTTTATCTAACGAAGGCATGATTAGGAGGTGGCAAGAGTTCTTACAAAAACATAACTACAATATAGTACTAAATAATAACGGTTGGGATATAGTTAAGGGCGGGTCGCGCAATGACCTCGCAGCGTTTATAACCTGGCTTTTCGTAGTGGTCGATGAAATGGAAAGCTCAACTGCTGGCGCCGACTTTGACTGGATATTTGGAAAAGACTGGAGAACAGGAATAACAAGCACTGGGGTACAGACTCTTGCTGAACTTTGGACCAGATTTATTCAGGAGTCGAACGTTGACGTCAATGTATGGGGACGAGTGCTTTTCTGGACTCTTCGATCCAACACCGGTAAACCAGGACTACAGGACTATATTTCATTGTTCCGAGAAATGCGTCACGTTCTTGCTGATGACTACATGCGACAGCTTTGGATAGAGTTCCTACAAAGACACAACCATAACATTATTCTCACAAATAACGGGTGGGATGTAGTCAAGGGTGGGTCGCAAAACAATATCGGCGAGTTCATCTTCTGGCTCTTTGCTACGGTTGATGAAATTGAATCATCCGGACCTGATGCCGATTTCAGCTGGCTAATAAGTGGGAAAGGCTTGAACAATCTCAGGATCAGTATAACGCAGAACGGTCTTCAAAGTTTAATGAACCTTTGGGACCTTTTCATGGTAGAAACCAACTTGGACAAAAACACTTGGGGACAATATATGTTCTGGACTTTACGTTCTCCGTCAGATACCATGCAGAATCAGCATTACGTTCTCCTTTTGAAAGAAATGAAGCATTTATTATCTGACACTAATATCAGAAACTTATGGCTTCAGTTCCTTGCAAAACACAATTATAATATCGTCTTAGTCTCGGAGGGATGGGATATTGTGAAAGGTGGTTCGACCAATGACGCTTCGGCATTTATATTTTGGTTATTCAACATAGTGGAGAGTATTGAAAACCGATCAATCACCGATATTGATTGGATCTTTACTCCCGGGAAACAGAGCTGGGAGCGATATATTAGAAGAGGATTTACTACAACGGGTTTACATCAGTTGGTAATACTCTGGGAGCAATTTTTAGCGCACGTTAATCTAGACGTTTCTGCATGGAGCAATGTGCTGTACTGGACACACCGAAAGACACACACCGGAGAAGTTACTCATCAAGACTATTATCTTCTTTTCCAAGAAATGAGACATTTGTTGGATAACGATTTGATCAGGAATCAATTCATCGATTTCATGGCAAACAGCGGATATAACTTTGTGCTGACCACTGTGGGATGGGAAATAGAGCTAGGTGGAACACGAAACGACATCGCTGGATTCATCTACTGGCTCGTAACAACAGTCGACACCATCATGTCCTTAACACCAGAAACAGTAATTGATTGGCTGTTCATTACGGATGTTTCGTCATATACCGGTACGTCATCAGAAAACAAGTTTACATTGAATGGTATACGGTCACTTTCAAAGCTTTGGGATATATTCCTTGCGCGCAATCAAGAAATTCCAAAGAAATGGGGTAAAAAGTTATTATGGACTTTAAGAAACGTCAAGGGCGCAAACAAAGTAAACTATGTTTTACTTCTGCAAGAAATGCGTAATATTCTTATCATTGGTGAGGTTAAGAATAAATGGAAAAATTTACTGAAAGCGCATAAGTGCAAAATAGCGTCTACAAGCAATGGATGGGACTGCTTTTGTGGTAGAAATGTTTCAAAGGACGACACAGACTCGTTTCTATATTGGCTTTTCAAATCATTTGGCGTAAAAGAGTGGCATCACTCAACGCGTTTGAAGCTAAATAGTCGTATTCCTTTTGCGCCTAGTGGGATCAAGGCAATAGCGCGTTTCTGGCGCTTTTTTATTTCGAAAAATAACGTGCGCAAAAGGGGATGGAAAAAATATATATGTTGGAGTAAAAGCAAAAATAAGAACTATATATCTCTTATCAAAGAGATGCGCAATATATTGGGATTATCCAGTGCGCGCCTATCGTGGCTACGCTGCATGAAAAGTAAAAATCGTCATATCGTACTCACAAATGAAGGATGGGATGTATTAAGCCAGGGGTACGCCAATGACAATAAATTGTGGGTCTATTGGCTCTTTACTGCATATGATGAGCTGATGTCCACATCCAATCGAGCTCAGTATGACTGGTGGTTCGCGGGTAAAGGGAACTATTCAAACTGGAGGGTCGGTAAGACAGAGTTCATATTTACGCCCGCTTAATGAGAGGTATGCATTGACTGCTGGAGCCATCCCCCCGAAGCTTTACGCCTTGCTCTAGCTGAGTATTAACATGCGCTGCACATTAGCACAGTAGAAGATTTTTAAAAAACCGCTTTACGCTGAATAATGCAATCCGCTTGCGCTTTAGAAACATAGAAATGATCTAACGACTAACGTCAGATATTGTTTCTACAATACGCATGCTGTTGCATAAGTCGTAGTACACGATTATCAGTATTATCCATTATATTATTTAGATTGGTTTGCACAAAAAATATTTATTTATGCATGATACAGAATTGCAATTTTCGTTTCACTGGGCTTTTGATAATGCTTTCTTGTACTGCTTTTTATGTTCACGGTATACTCATTTGCATATAGTACGCAAGCCCACTGGAGGTCACTGGAATCGCCCTATTGGTTCGGTGGTGAGGAAGTTTTTCTGGGAGTATGATGAGGAGGGCTGGCACAAACGTCTGTTCACCGGTTACCCGTCAGGCTGGTTCGGTCTTAAATACGGTTTTAGTAAATTGGGGCAAAATTACATAATGAAATTATGGAAGGAGTTTATTGCTCGCTTCAAGCAACATATTTTGTCGTGGCAAAACAATCTTATTTGGTCTGACCGTCAAGACTTTTCAGAATCATTGTCCGAATATGTAGATTTTATCACTGAAATGCAAATTCTCCTTACCAATACATCCTGCAAAGATGATTGGCTAAAGTATTTGAAAGAGCGCAGAATCCGCCTGTCGGTAACGGAGAACGGATGGGACGTCAGTGATGACGACCATGACTTCGACAACAGTGAGTGGGTCAGCTGGTTGCTTCAGTTTCCCTTCGCTGACTCAGGTAAAATCGCAGCATCATAGGGGAGCGGATGTAGTTAGAGAATATGGCATGCCGAATATTCTATGCATGAATGAGTCGGTTTTTTTCACTAAAAGAAACTTTAACGTCCTATATGTGTTTCATTTTCTTTCAGATGCATGGTATTTCAACTTTAAAATTTCTTCAAATGGTTTCGTTTATTTAACCTTTTTCCTTTAAACCTCTTGAACTACACATGTAACAATTTTTTTTATAAAATCCTAAATAGTTACAAAGTGAGCAGCTTACAAATTTTAAGTACATTTCCGCCGGAACATTTTAATGCAAGTAATTTGTTGAACAGCTGTACATTTTGAGTCCATACTTTCAAATTTTATTTATTTAAAATATGTATCATTTTTGTGCGTTGATTTTGAGGATTTGTTAAAAACCGTTCATTCAAAATTGATAATCTAACTTTTTAGTAATGAATTTAACAATAATTATTTAACTTTCTAAATTTCATTGCAAAAGAATAATTCTCGATAAGATATAAAAACCTTTTTCTTATGAAAATTGATTTTACTGACGTACTAAAGCCTCAAACATATTTTTTTTTTCTATTTTAAGGTAGACACGGCCTTTCATAAATGTATTTCAAACAACTGTGTAACAGTTAAAACAACTTATAAACCTACTAAAAAAGCCATGATATTTATACCTTGGCACGTTTCATTTAGTTCAGTAATCTTCGGCTAAGATGGTCCAAAAATTCAACAGCTAATTTTTTCATACAATGAAGCATAATCACAATATTTATTATATTATGCAAAAAATGCATCATGATCAGTTATAAATTAAGAAAATATAATTTTAATCATTGAATTAACAAAGGCTTACTTTTTAGAAAACATAAAAATTATTATAGTTATTTTTCACACGACCTAAAAAATTCACAAAATTTTCGGAAATTTCTGAAAAATTATAATGTTTACATCTATTTCTATTAAACGTATTTTAAAGAGTTTAATATTTTCTTAACAAAAAAAACTCCGCACAGTTTATTAAGACTGATCAGATAGTTTTTGCTTTATAGTGTCTTGAAGATACCCTCATAGTTTTGGATATAGTTTAATAAGTTGTTTTTCGCAAACAACTTAACAAAGGAAATGTACCAAAAAGACATCATTTAACAGTCACTAAAATTATATATTTAATCAAACTGCATCATACATATTAACATTTCGGTCCTAGCTGGCGAAACCGTAGAGACAAGTGTAGTATCACCTTCCCCTTTTCCGTAAAGTAATTTTCTAACTTTTTGACACGCTTATGGTTTTCCTCTCCTTTTGATATAAGCTTTATATTTTTCTGAAGCAAGCGAACCATGCTTAAACATTATTTAAATCAAATAAATGTCACTTTAAATGATTACAATCGCAACTTATTTGGCCCTTCCGGCAGAGCTCAGAAAATCACTTAATATGTATAAGCATTCAATTAACGGACGTTAAATATTTAGGAAAAAATAGAGTCGCTTCCCTTCAACTAGTTATCGACTGGACAGCCTTGTATTATTTTTCTGTGGTATATTTTAGTGTATATCATGGAATTTAACGAGGTCAAGCTAAAACTTCAGCAGATAATAAAATAGTATGTATCTATATCAAGTTTTTTCTTTATTAAAAAGGGGTTGTCATGGACGCCTATATTATACATTCGAGGTGTTTTTCCGAGCTCTGTCGGAAAAGCACGACAAGTTGCGATGGTAATGATCATTGATGTGCGTAAAATTATAACCGGAAATTTATCACGCTGTTTTAAAAATGAACCGGACACGATAACCACAGGGGTTACCTCAAGAAAGCGAGGGGGAAAATATTTTTATTAAAAATTGTTTATGAACACAGAAACATGATTTCTTTAGTTTAATTATCTGATGCTTAAAATATTTTTATGAAGCATTCAAATAATGCATTAATAAACGACAAGTTTAAAGCCTCAGCCTTTAATTTTGTTATTCACACGGAGAACATATTTTCCCACTTCCTGTATAAAATACAAAACTTTAAGTTTTGATATAGTATTTAAGAACATATATCGAATTTTTTAACGATGAAGTAAATTTCTAAATGGTCTTTTATATAATTATATCCATCATGCGAAAGTTATTGCTTGAGCCGGAATGGAGGGACATTAAATTTTCTGTTCTTTTTTCAAGAAATGTCCTTAAAATGAATTGAAAGTACTCGGAAATGTAACAGCATATGTTTTAAAACTTTCTATTTAACCACAAAAATATCTCTAAACTAACTGTTCTGCCTGGTCAATTCAAATTTACATGTAATATTTTTAAAAAAACAATTTAGGTTACTAATAAATACACTATATATTAATGTAGAACATATACTAGTAAATAGATCTAATAAATAAACGCTAAACAGCTGTAAAATTCAGTAGTTTGCATGGTTTATATTACCATATTTTCGAATTAGAAATGTTGTAAATCTGTATTCGGAATCATACACTATACATGTATGTAGGCTTGTTGTATAACTTTGGCTTTGCTTTCTTACCTCCTTGAAACAGGTTCTTCTTGGATAGGGGGATCGTCTTCGTCGGGGGGCTTCAGCAGTCAGAGAGTGAACTCGGCGTTTGGGGAGGGCTGGTCTAACATGCTCTTCGGCGGCCCGTCTGATTCTCATTCTGGCGAGAGTTCGTCCGGTGGTTCGTCCACCGAGTCATTAGACTCAATTTTGAAAAGTCTCTCTAATGGTTTCGCAGGTGGTTCTGGAACCAGTTCTATACAGGATAGCCAGGAGTATTATTCAGGAGGATTTGGAATGGGTGACATGTTTGGATTACTTGCTGCCGAAGAATTCCTGAGGAAAAAACGATCTACAGATAATGTTGTTCGACATAAGCGTCAGGCGCATGCGCCTTTCCACTACCAATCATTGGTTGGTAATTGTCATGGCAACAATCCGTCAATAGATATTGCAGCCAATGAAAGGAATGTGAAAATGATTTTAGTGACGGATGGAAGCAACCAACCTGGTGAACTTATTCTTCCAATTGTAAGTTGGTTTAAACATTTTATATTCTTTAATTAAAGAATTAATAGAAGTTTTCATGCATGAGAGGAGAATTGTTGTTCGTTTAAAAAGTTTGTGCCGTTTTATTTTCCCAATGATAGGTTCAAGGCTGGAATGAAGTTACATTAGTATACAACGGCAGAGATATGCATGGAATGGTGAATAATTGGCAAGGGGAAAAGAAAACATCAATACCAATGAGAGGTAACTTATAATAAAGACTCAGTTATAACGCCAATATGATCTTCAACTACAATATAATAATATCTCAAAATTTGTGACTGACCGTTTGTTATTTTCCTTTTGATCTCGTAGGTAATATTCAGTCACGTCCAGAGGGGATTTCTCTTGGATATTGTCCAAAATACGATGGTCTCCAAGGAAAAATCGACGATGTAAGTGTATGAAATTTTGCTGCAAAAGTTACTAATCATTCATTACAGTCTTTAAATTTCGAAAAAAAGGTTGTTTGAAATGGTATCTATATGGATGTATACATTTGGATTTGGTGTTTATGTACTATATAACATGCCTTTTGTTACAGTTCGCCTTCTATGAGTGCATACCACTGGCCATACAAAACAAGATAGGACGTTCCTAGCATACTAGAGACAACGTTCCTTCGCTTTCCTCTCCCTCCCTTTGTCAAGAAGAGGAGCTTGTAAACTCAAATGTTCATTTTTCATCTCCCTTGGATGCACAGATTCGTTTACGTTGAGTGGCGCATTCTACCCGTATGATGTGACTTTACCATACTCTGAGCTTTTTGTTATTCTCTGCTGGCTCTCTACAACAACTATGACAAAATGTTTGTCTCATTAAAAGATATCTACTTATACCGAACAACGATCATTTTCTTTGAAGCATGGTACTCTAGACACCGGATGTTTGGATTGATTTCGTAAAATAAATCATATATACAATTTTAAATACTTCATTTGTGCTTAAAATTTATTCATATGACAGATAACTTGTTTAAGACGTGCAAAAGTTGTATCATGATATATAATTCGACAGTAATATATTCAGTGAACAAATGGTCTAATTTACCTAGAAAGAAATTTAATTCATATTATTGAGAGGCAAAGAGATTTATTTCACTTAAAATATTCTTGGAAGTATTTAGAAAGTAGAATTGACAGTGCCCGTCGGACATGAAATTTTGGCTGAAAAAGCAATTTTTCACTGGGAAAGCATATAAATATAAATCAGTTTCGAAAAGATTTAATGCAATAATTGCTGGCACATTATGCCGCACTATATTAACTAACCAATTCCTGCAACCATATATTTTCTTTCTTTTCGGAAGCACTACCAAATTAAAACATCGGATATGGGTTAAATATATACAAAATTTGTGTGTAATTTATTTCTTGGCTATTTTTACGTGCATTGATACATTCACAACAGAAGTTTGTAGATTTATGATTTGCTATACACAGAATTTAAGGTTGTCCATTTGTGTGAGCAGTATCACTTGGTGACACTGTTATGGAGTCTGATGGAGCCTGTAT
This sequence comes from Magallana gigas, assembly GCF_963853765.1. Taxonomy (NCBI): domain Eukaryota; kingdom Metazoa; phylum Mollusca; class Bivalvia; order Ostreida; family Ostreidae; genus Magallana; species Magallana gigas. The sequence continues at coordinate 44,303,734 of NC_088854.1, forward strand.
ATCCGGGCATTGCGGAGGATAGTGCCTTTACCCTCCTTTTAAAGCAATATGAGCTGTATTTTTTCGATTTTTATTTTGCTGCAAAAACCTGCAAGTATGATAAGTCTGCAACTAACTTAAACTTTCATGATTAATAAGATCTGAAAAAAATCATTAACTTTTGTCAGAGGAAAGATTTTTCTTCAAAAGAATATATAGCAAATCAATTTTTGTACAGGACAACAACAATTCAACTTTGCTTCAATTAAGGCCTCTTAACGGCCTTTTCTACAAAATATGGCCAACACAAATTTAAAAACCAAGATATTTTTTTTTAATTTCAGTAGAAAATAACATTTTCGTAAAAAAAAAATCAACATGGAAATTGCAGCTCATTGGGTTACGGTATTCAATACTTTTTAAATATTAAACCGGTCGGGTTAGATTTTAATGTATATTATTTATGTACAGTTAATGTTATCCATTTGAAAATTCGTATTTGAATTTGCCCCATGTAAATGGCTTGCTTTAATTTGTACACTTCTTACTTAAATCTGTAAATTTTACGCTTTAATCTGTAAAATTTACAGAAAAAAAACATGAACATTAACAGAGAAAAACCTAAGTTTCACAGATTAAAATGTGAATTATACAGACATTGAAGATAAAAGTAACAAGAGGCCAATTGGCCTTAACGGTCACCTGAGTAGCATCTAACCCATTCACAAACATATGTCGAGGAGTCTCATATACATGTATGCATTTAATTAATTAGGTTTCATTCTGGAGTAGAAAAATTATAAATTTGTAATGACGACCACCCACCTGCCTTAAATCTTTCAAAGAGAACTATGAAACCTATCATTTTGGCGAAAAACTTAAAGATCTGGTCTACAAAATCATGAATTCAGTTTTCCTTTCAGATGTGTGGGAGTAAAGAAGATACTTTTTTAACATTATAGGCATTAACACCTATACATCCATTTTGGCCCTGCCCTCGGGTCAAATCCATTCTCCAGGGGACATGAAAATTAAACAGTAGAGGACTTCCTGGTAAATGTAATTATAAGTCAGTTTTTTTATACAGATGTGTGAGAATACAGAAGAAAATTTTTAAACATTATATGCATTAACAGTATATTGCCATATTGCCACCCCCCCCCCTCCATGTCCTGAACCCCTGACCCAGGGGCCATGAATTTCACAATTTAGGTAGAGGAGCTAGTGGACATCATAACCATGTATTCAGTTTTTTGCCCACATGTGTGGAAGTAGAGAAGAAGATTTTTTAAGATTTAAAACATTTTAACTATAGGCTATGGCCATATTGGCCCCATCCTAGAGCATGAACCCCTAACAAAGGGGTCATGAATTTCACAATTTTGGTAGAGGGCTTCATGGACATTATAACAAGGCATTTATTTTTTAACAAATGTATATGGGAGTAGAGAAGTAGATTTTCTAAGATTTAAATAAATACATTTTTACTATATGGCCATATTGGCCCAACCCTAGAGCCTGAACCCCTGACCCAGGGTTCATGAATTTCACAGGACACCTCATGGACACCATAATCATGCGTTTAGTTTTTAACAAATATATATGGGAGCAGGGAAGAAGATTTTGTAAGATTTAATACATTTTTACTATATGGCGATATTGGCCCCACCCTAGAGCCTGAACCCCTGACACAGGGGTCATGAATTTCACAATTTTGGTTGAGGGCCTCATGGACATCATAATCATGCATTTAGTTTTTAACATATATATATGGTAGTAGAGAAGTAGATTTTCAAAAATTTAAAACATGAATCTCACAATTTTGGTAGAGGGCTTCATGGACATCATAACTATGCAACCAGTTTTTTCCTTATATGTGTGGGAGTAGAGAAGATTTTTGAAAATTTTGCTTCTTTTTTTTGGCATATTTGGCCCCACATGTGTGGCGCCCCGGGGGTGGTAGAGCCATGAATTTCACAATTTAGATTCCTCTTACCATAGAGGTGCCTCACACCAAAAATGGTAACAATCAGCCTTGTAGTTTTTAAGAAGAAGTTAAAAATTTCAAATTGTTAACGCACGACGACGGACGAAAACGGATAGCAATAAAATATAAAAGGAGTATAAGGAGAAATAAAAAATAATGTCTATGGATTAAAATATGAATGGTTGTGTATAGTTGAGCAAATGAAGTACAATGTATCAAGAGTTAGCTCTCTTGGATAATTATGCTAGTATCCTTTCTTCCTGCAAGTAACATTATTTATTATGTCAGTTAATTAAAAGAATTTTCTATACGGTGTAGATCATTTATGTTACGGCAAATACGGTTTTGATCAATTAAAATAAGAGAAATGAAAGCCGGCCTCTTTTTGGTACATATTTAATTAGGATAACAGCAAAAATTGTGTTTTTGTCGAGTAAAATTTAATTATCAATGAAACCATATGAATCAGGATTATATTTTGCAATGTTATTGTTTTTTTATGAACTGCGTATTAATTTATATTTTTATAACATTATATAATTAATGAAAAGGAATATTTTTACAGCAGCGTTATGTAATTTACTAAAGTCTTAAATGCACGATTATTGCTTAATGTTAAACATCTTCTTGACAACCTCAATATACTTTCACTTTTCTTCTAGTGAGTTTGTATATTGTTTGTCATAAACTTATGTACAGTTTTCTTGGTAAAGTTCAAAATAATGTCTTTAATCAGATTTTCTCGATACACAAAATACCAATTTCTTGGTATAATACCAATTGTATACGTTTCAACATTTAAGCTGATTTATAAATATTTCAAAACTATATTTATATCAGGAAGTTGGTTGATAAGTATTTTTCTTAACAACGCATATTGCAATAATCATCATTCTTTCTGTGAAAAAAAATAGATTAGAAATAAGGAGGGATTAAGGGACGTGGCGAGTATTAGTTTCATAAAATGAATAATTTCTTTGTATGTTCATAATTAAAAAAAACTATGATAATATTTCATGCAGAAAGTGCATTTTAAACGAGTGCCAGCAAGCGCTATTTTCAGAAATAAATTTTTTTATTTGATATACCAATTCCTATCATAAAATCCATAAAAAGCTAAATATATTTAGAGCTAGGCGTTTGAATTTTAATCAAAGCTAAATTTTAAAAAAGAGATAGATTAATTATCTCTTCTCTTTTTGGAAAAAAATTTCGAGATTAAGTGCAAAATTATGCTTGGTGACAATATATTGTGTATTTAAAATAATGACGTTTTATGTGTGAGAAAAAAGGGAGTTACTGTCCTCTGAATGACAAAGGATCTTACTGGAAACAAAATTTTTGACGCACAGCGTTGAATGATTGGTTGTAGATCTTGCAAAACTTGATCAAGTAACAACCTATCATTAACCGATGAACATTGCTCAAATCCCGACTAAAATGTCGTTTTTTAACGCTGCGATATGCATTTTATTACAAGGAATATTTGTGATTTTCCAAGGTAAATGTGAATATACCCACTAAATTTCTTTGAAATACTAGTATTCCATTTTTAGAATACGTATTAAAAAACTACCAACTGTTAGAGTGAGGTTGTTTAAATTTTGTATTGATATATTTATGTAAAAATAATGGATTTTGTAAATTAACTGATATTTATTTGGAGTTAATTCCACTATCTATTTCTATAAAATTCACGTGTTGTGTGTTAACCAAAATAGTTTCGTTACATTTAGCTATAATTGTTTTCCCTTTTTCGTGCAAGTAATTTTGATCTGTTCAATGGATCCTTTTTTATAGAATAACTGCACACAACTCCGGTATTGCATCATTGCAAAATAATTTAAAATCTTCTCCTTAGAAACTACTTAGATGCAATGTGTGAGATTACTATTCAAGCATCATAAAATTATGAAGATTCTAAATCATTGAAACCCGAACCAATACTTCATGCTTCGTGTAATCTCATAAATTGTAGCATGGTAGTTCTTGAGAAAAAGATATTTAAACTTTTTTCCTCTATTTCTAATTGTGAAAACTAAAATACTACAATTCATGAAAATACTTCGCAAGCTTTCTCAAATGTTGCAGATACCAAATTGTTAAAAGTTGGGTTCATTGTGTTAAAACGACGCACCGGTCGCAAGAAATAGTAAAATGTGAAAAACATACTAAATTGCTTATGTTACATTACAACAAGTTTCTATCTCAATACTATTTCTAATTCTTCTTTTATACAAAAACTGTAAATGACAAAAAATAAGATTATACTGGGTTAATTTGCACATCTGCTCATTTTTTTCTAAATCTTAGTTATGATTCAAGGCTCGCAGTCTATGGATGACCAGAGTTGGGCCGACAATAACCGTTTCCCCGGTACCAGGGTTAACAACATGTACGCCAGTCCCCGCGCTCAACATTACGGAGCCTTCGTCTACGTTTACGGCAGCGCAATTGGGGATCACGTGGGTCTACACCCTTACACGAATAACTTGAACTCTCTCGGATCGGATGACGTAGCGGAAGGTGCTGGGAAAAAAATTGTTTTCTTTAATTTTTTGTTCAAATTTGAAATAAAAACAACGGGAGATTATTGTTGTTAACTTTTTGTGACATCAGTCTTGTATTGAGACCGGCCATTTGGATGAAAATATATCATCTTATCTAAAATAGAACAATCGTTTTTTGCTATTTAACTTTTATAGTTGTTAGTCATTAAATACATTTTAAAGTACGTTTTAAGATAAAATATCTAAATTCAAAAATGAAAAATGTTGATTTCGAAACCATGACTGACAGATCATTAATCATCTGAGCTTACTTTAAGTCGAAACGTTTGTGTAGGGTCAAAAAATAAAGAAATAAACGTTTCACAGCGGATCTAGACATGTTTTTAACTAAAAACCTTTGTCTTGACTTCCAATTTCTTTGTAATTGACATAGATTTGTGTGCAGCAGTTCTTAATGGCAGGGAAATGTGGTACGCCATTTTCCCAGGAGACTGTAGCAAATACGTGCAATGCTGGGGTAATAATGGAAACATCCAAGGAACCGTGAGGCAATGCCCGTTTGGGCAATTCTGGAAACAGGATGAACAAACGTGTGCAACATCCTCAAATATTCGTTGTGATATAGGTAAGTTATATGTTGCTTGAAAGGTAAAAACAAGTGTTAGAGAAGTCTTACATGTTTTAAAAGTATCACTTTGATTCAGATCCGTGCTTGAGCGCTCACAATGAATTCACCTACGGAATGGACGGGTCCGGTTGCCGCGCGTATTGGATCTGCATGAACAGTTACAGTGTTGGATCGTGCTGCGCTCCCGGGACCCGCTATGTGGAAGGCATGGGATGCTTGCAAGGATTGCCTTGCAACGATCCTTGTCCTCCAAGAAGATAGGACTACCGACCGTCAAATATGGCCCCATCTCAATTAGATATATGTTGACTTATACCCTTCCTTTTCCGTTTTATTTATTTAATGATATCTAAAATAATTCTTTTCATATATACATGTAAAATTTTTAGTATTGCAGTGCTTTAAAAGAAAACAGCTATCTGGAAAGATACGTTTTGTTGAAATAAACTAACTCGACTTGGAACTGAATTATTAAATGTATTAGTATATAATATTTACCCATTTCATGATCAGTTTTACAAATATATCATGAAAAGCAAATTAATACAGAGTATCATGGGATCATTTAAAAATAATAATAAAAAACTTGAAAAATTCTACAAATTATAATGTTCTATTCAAGTAATGTCGGTGTTTTTCAGAAAATCATGCTCCTATCGCAAAATTTATGCAACTGTAATATTTCAACGTTAATATTTGAACCAAAATATTATATGCAGAGAATTTCTCCTATAAATTGCTATGCATAAAGTTTCGACTTTATTTTATAGCGTTCATTCTTATATTTTTTGGTATCTACAAAAACAATAAAATCTTGAAAATTTGAAAATTCCATTTTTACCTTGTCATTGGAAATCTGAAAAATTAATTTTTTTAAAGCCATTCTGATTGCACAAACAAGTACTCTGAAGTTGACATTAAAAGATGATTGAGTGTAGTTTTTGGAAATCAAGTCCTTCAACAATCTGTTGGAATTTCCATGGGTATCAATTGTGCCCCATTGTTAGCAGAACTATTTTTTGTATTCTTTTGAAGCAAACTTGAACGTGAAAAAAATAAATTACTCGCTGTGGCCTTCAACTCGACATTCAGGTATATCGACGACGTGTTACCAATTAACAATTGTTATTTCCACTTTTACGTCGACTCGATATATGCCAGTGAACTTGAAATAAAAGATACCACAGAGTCTGCGTCATCTGTTTCATATTTAGATAATTATATTACTGGAGAAGAACATTGATGGTAACCCAACAACAAAACTTAATGATAAACCCATTGACTTCATTTTTAAAGCGCTAAGCATAGCTGCAGCGCTTTTTTGTCGCCAGGTTTCTCACCCCTGCGAATGTGTTCGGAATGTTTCCTTTATCGTTGCTAAGTAAGTAATAAATCCTGAGGTGCTCGAATGAAAGTTCACGAGACTTCACCGATATTTGTTCAGTTCCTGTGAAATTTCGAGCGGAAGTATAAGTGTTCGGATAATATTCTCAAAATACGTAAGTACTGGTCGTTTTTCATATCATATCCTACTTTGATTTATGTTAAAACGGGAAAAGCTTTCAAGATGTATGTCTTATTTTATCATCTAGCAGTTATTTATATTAAACGATAATATTCAGAACAGAGTTATCGTTCGTGTTCAAACACGTGTAGAGTGGTTGAAAATATAAACATTGGGTTGCTTAATAAAATCATAGCCATGTTTGATGCTTGTGGTGCGCAATACCATGTTTTAAAAAAAATAATGGGTGTCTGTTTTGCATTAAAACTTAGTATATCGAGCCATTTTCAAGGAACATTCTGCATAAAATGGTATAGTCTGTTTTACTATTGATGTTATTACTAGGTCAGGCGCGGATCAAAAATTAATCCTCAGGAGGGATCTCTTTTATGCATGTTAGTTGTTGCAACAGCAGACAAAAACTAATTTTTGCATAGTCACATTTATTTCTAGAACACATTTTATTCACCAATTAATGAAGATAAAGTTTAAAATCAATAAACCTCTAGATTTTATATTTGACTATAAGAACCTAGATACTATGAAATAGACTTTAAACACGAGGTACGATTTTAACTGCGAAACTGAAAGGGTCAAATAAAACCACGTGGTCTAAAATTTGAATGACAATAACATTCGCAGGGGTGTTTCTAATCCTTCCTCCACTTTCGTTTTCGCATTTCCGAAATACCGCCACCTACTGGCGTATGCTAGAGAAATCGTACCCTGGAGAAGTCGTACCAGGGAGAACTTTAAAGCGCTAAGCATAGCTGCAGCGCCTTTTTGTCGCCAGATTTCTAATCCTTCCTCCACTTTCGTTTTCGCATTTCCGAAATACCGCCACCTTGTTTAAATTTTGTATTGATATATTTATGTAAAAATAATGGATTTTGTAAATTAACTGATATTTATTTGGAGTAAATTCACTATCTATTTCTATAAAATTCACGTGTTGTGTGTTAACCAAAATAGTTTCGTTACATTTAGCTATAATTGTTTTCCCTTTTTCGTGCAAGTAATTTTGATCTGTTCAATGGATCCTTTTTTATAGAATAACTGTACACATCTCCGGTATTGCATCATTGCAAAATAATTTAAAATCTTCTCCTTAGAAACTACTTAAATGAAATGTGTGAGATTACTCTTCAAGCAGCATAAAATTATGAAGATTCTAAATCATTGAAACCCGAACCAATACTTCATGCTTGCATAGTAATCTCATAAATTGTAGCATGGTAGTTCTTGAGAAAAAGATATTTAAACTTTTTTCCTCTATTTCTAATTGTGAAAACTAAAATACTACAATTCATGAAAATACTTCGCAAGCTTTCTCAAATGTTGCAGATACCAAATTGTTAAAAGTTGGGTTCATTGTGTTAAAACGATGCACCGGTCGCAAGAAATAGTAAAATGTGAAAAACATACTAAATTGCTTATGTTACATTACAACAAGTTTCTATCTCAATACTATTTCTAATTCTTCTTTTATACAAAAATTGTAAATGACAAAAAAATAGATTATACTGGGTTAATTTGCACATCTGCTCATTTTTTTCTAAATCTTAGTTATAATTCAAGGCTCGCAGTCTATGGATGACCAGAGTTGGGCCGACAATAACCGTTTCCCCAGTACCAGGGTTAACAACATGTACGCCAGTCCCCGCGCTCAACATTACGGAGCCTTCGTCTACGTTTACGGCAGCGCAATTGGGGATCACGTAGGTCTACACCCTCACACGAATAACTTGAACTTTCTCGGATCGGATGACGTAGCGGAAGGTGCTGGAAAAAAATTGTTTTCGTTAATTTTTTTTTCAAATTTGAAATAATAACAACGGGAGATTATTGTTGTTAACTTTTTGTGACATCAGTCTTGTATTGAGACCGGCCATTTGGATGAAAATATATCATCTTATCTAAAATAGAACAATCGTTTTTTGCTATTTAACTTTTATAGTTGTTAGTCATTAAATACATTTTAAAGTACGTTTTAAGATAAAATATCTAAATTCAAAAATGAAAAATGTTGATTTCGAAACCATGACTGACAGATCATTAATCATCTGAGCTTACTTTAAGTCGAAACGTCTGTGTAGGGTCAAAAAATAAAGAAATAAACGTTTCACAGCGGATCTAGACATGTTTTTAACTAAAAACCTTTGTCTTGACTTCCAATTTCTTTGTAATTGACATAGATTTGTGTGCAGCAGTTCTTAATGGCAGGGAAATGTGGTACGCCATTTTCCCAGGAGACTGTAGCAAATACGTGCAATGCTGGGGTAATAATGGAAACATCCAAGGAACCGTGAGGCAATGCCCGTTTGGGCAATTCTGGAAACAGGATGAACAAACGTGTGCAACATCCTCAAATATTCGTTGTGATATAGGTAAGTTATATGTTGCTTGAAAGGTAAAAACAAGTGTTAGAGAAGTCTTACATGTTTTAAAAGTATCACTTTGATTCAGATCCGTGCTTGAGCGCTCACAATGAATTCACCTACGGAATGGACGGGTCCGGTTGCCGCGCGTATTGGATCTGCATGAACAGTTACAGTGTTGGATCGTGCTGCGCTCCCGGGACCCGCTATGTGGAAGGCATGGGATGCTTGCAAGGATTGCCTTGCAACGATCCTTGTCCTCCAAGAAGATAGGACTACCGACCGTCAAATATGGCCCCATCTCAATTAGATATATGTTGACTTATACCCTTCCTTTTCCGTTTTATTTATTTAATGATATCTGAAATAATTCTTTTCATATATACATGTAAAATTTTTAGTATTGCAGTGCTTTAAAAGAAAACAGCTATCTGGAAAGATACGTTTTGTTGAAATAAACTAACTCGACTTGGAACTGAATTATTAAATGTATTAGTATATAATATTTACCCATTTCATGATCAGTTTTACAAATATATCATGAAAAGCAAATTAATACAGAGTATCATGGGATCATTTAAAAATAATAATAAAAAACTTGAAAAATTCTACAAATTATACTGTTCTATTCAAGTAATGTCGGTGTTTTTCAGAAAATCATGCTCCTATCGCAAAATTTATGCAACTGTAATATTTCAACGTTAATATTTGAACCAAAATATTATATGCAGAGAATGTCTCCTATAAATTTCTATGCATAAAGTTTCGACTTTATTTTATAGCGTTCATTCTTATATTTTTTGGTATCTACAAAAACAATAAAATCTTGAAAATTTGAAAATTCCATTTTTACCTTGTCATTGGAAATCTAAAAAATTATTTTTTTAAAAACCATTCTGATTGCACAAACAAGTACTCTGAAGTTGACATTAAAAGATGATTGAGTGTAGTTTTTGGAAATCAAGTCCTTCAACAATCTGTTGGAATTTCCATGGGTACCAATTGTGCCCCATTGTTAGCAGAACTATTTTTTGTATTCTTTTGAAGCAAACTTGCCAATATATTCCAGTGAACTTGAAATAAAAGATACCACAGAGTCTGCGTCATCTGTTTCATATTTAGATATATTACTGGAGAAGAACATTGATGGTAATCCAACAACAAAACTTAATGATAAACATTGACTTCATAAGCATAGCTGCAGCGCTTTTTTGTCGCCAGATTTCTAATCCTACCTCCACTTTCGTTTTCGCATTTCCGAAATACCGCCACCTACTGGCGTATGCTAGAGAAATCGTACCCTGGAGAAGTCGTACCAGGGAGAACTCATAACTATGCAGTAGGGAAAACTTAATATCTTCAAGTTATCCTGCATGCAGATACATTTGTTCAATCACTATCATTATTAAATTGGCAATAAATTTCATTTTATGAATATTATTATTATATATCGGATATGGGTGCTTCAAAAGATATCACATTCATGATGATGATTTTTTTCCAATTAGAATTTTGAAAAAAATGGGTTTTATATGCATTGAGTTGTGTATTAGGTGCTAAGTAATAATTGGAATAACTTTGTGATATGAATAGGTTTTGAGTGTTTTTAATCGGTAAAGTCTCAAAGTTGAAACCGCCGGACCAAACGTTTCTTTATATAAACTATATATTATTATTGCTACTTCTATCCGGACGGAACAATTTAAGTGTCAGAAGACACTAAATTGCTTTCCATATCTCATTAAAAGTGTTTATAATTGTAAAAACATCTAGCCTTATCCCTTTCCGATGCAATCACCTGAGTGTTATTTGCTACCGGTGATTTGATTAAAATTCATTATCAACATGGAGCAATAGACCCTCGTTTACGCATAATATGTCGAGCTACATGTAATATGTTATAGTTATAAACACCATGTTTTATATAAAAATGCAGAAATTTTATACAAAATATTTCACACGATAATTTGTGCTGTGTTTTTTTTTATCAATTTTATTTTAGGCTTCGTTTTCTGTATGCAATATTTCAGAAATTATTTTCTATCAATTTGCATTGATATGCAATTTTTTGATAATCCAACACAAATAATTTGAATTTAATTCATAAAAAGTGTAACTGTTGAGCTACATAAATATATGTAATAATCGTTATAAAGTGATACCTCATTTAAATTGCGTATACGACGCTTCATCGTAAGAAACTATGATTTTAGTTATGATTTAACAGTTTTCCATCCAATCGACAGAGCTCGTATGTATTGCAGGTGTCACTACAGTATTTAAAAATTTCATGCGCGGATCCAGAAACAAAAATCCGGGGGGGGGGGGGGTCCGATGGTTATTTGAGTTTGCCGGGGGGGGGGGGGGGGGGGGGTCCGAGGCATATTTTTGGTAATTTTATAATGTAATTTAAAGAAATTTGAATTTTACAAGGGACCCCCCTTAACCCCCCTCTAGATCTGCGCATGAAGTTTACTATATATCCTTACCATAAATGCGCATATCTAGGTACAAGTTATAAATTCAAAACAAACTTCTAAGAAAATCCTCTTGATATCTTTGAAACAAAAAACAAAAGCACATGAGAATCCATCAAGGCGTGAAAGTTTGTTACATCGAAGTTAAACGTGTGCTTGAAAAGCACAAGACCGCTAGTCAAGAACTTTTCATTCATGTTCCTCTCAAAAACAACACGCATAAAAAATTCAAATGATCTTGCGTTATTACAAAACTTGGATAGTCAGACACCTTACACACGTTTTTTCATTACATAAAAGGTCAGCCCTTGCTGCAGGCGGAAACGACCCAAATTCGAAGGAAAATTCGGAAATTATTTTTCCTCAGCCCTGTTTTGACGTGAACCTGCTGAAATAATGTTGTGACATCTGAATCGGCGTCCATGACAACACCCTTTATATTAAACTTGTTAAAACACGCTTTTTTTTACGTACGGTGAGATGTGAGCTAGAGACTTCATTAAATTCAATGATATACCCTAAAATATACCGCAGAAGAGACTGTCTAGTTAATACTTAAACTGAATAGAAGCGACTCCATTTTGTATAATATAAAATATTCTAACATCTGGTAATATAAATACATTAATGGTCTTTACATGGGGTTATGAAGCAGAAGGCTGGAAATATTGTTCGAATACCGAAGCTAAAATTTAGAAGAATAAGTGGCATTTCCTGCAAGGCAGATTTCTAATGCGATCAGTATTAATATCTTTAGTTACTTTTGTCAAAACTTTATTGCTTTTTATTTTTGCAATTGGTATCGTAATTTGCCACTGTATTTTTTAGTGTTTGTCATGTTTTTGGTTTGCAAGTTGTCATATGTAAGAACAGAGATGATGAAAATTAGCAAATAAACATAAATAAATATTATTCATAGTCTGATTTTTGTTACTTACGACAATCTTATTTTACTTTATTTTCTTCACAAGAAGCATATGCTGTGTAGCTCTGCTGAACATTAGCAAAATCTGTTTAAAGGGACTTGGACACGATTTGTCTGAAAATTTTCAAATATCATTTTTCCATTTTCATTGTTTATAATGATAAATATAGAAGTTTATAATGTTCTCTCAAAATTGTATGGTCAAATATCAAGTTATATGCAAGATACAGAGTTCATATGCATAATTTTTTGTTTTGTAAATAAAGCTCAAATACTGTCATTTTTTACATATGTGTTGTATTGGTGTAAGTTTCAATCAAATGTAACTTTCCTTTGTTGATAATAGTATTTATGGAGATATTGATTTAGTTTAAATTGTTTTTTACAAGTCATTTTGTCTAAAAAATGGTTATTCTCCTCATTTCATTTTTTGTAAACAACTATAAGACTCGAGCTTTGTTTACATAACAATCAATTCTTACCTCTGTATCTCGCTTGTAACTTGACTTTAAACATTCAATATCTTGGTCAATCATTTAAAATGCACCAGTAAACCATTTTATACCTAAAAAATAAAAATAAATTTTTTGATCTTAAATCGTATCCAAGTCCCTTTAAAACTAACTAGCAATATCATTATAGAATTACTACAGATTTGTAAATTGGAAACTTTGATTTACAGTCAATTTGATAAAATTTATGCTTCAAAAATAAAGAAACACTTGCATTAATTGCATTACATTGAATGTTGTGGTTATGATTTTATTTTAAGTCATCAGCATTCTGTTTTCACTGTAACACGACAGCATGCATTAATCATTGAAAAAAATTATGCATTCTATAACCAAGGTATTTCCAAATTCTATATTATTTCAGAATTCTGAGTACGTGAACTTTTACAATAACGAACAAATCCCGATTCAAATATGATTCTTTACATGTATTTACATAACATACGGTATATTTTAACCCTTTCTCTCGGCTTAGCGCTTTCCAGTACTTTGAGTACTTTGATTTCTATAGTCACCTTTCCTTACTTATGTAGCAATTTACCTTCTCCACCTGCATATGGTGCTTATGTCTCTCAGTTAATTAATACGCCAGGACATGCTCTTCGTATGAACAGTTTCTAAGGCTAGGCAAGCTACTTGCAAAAAAAGTTGATTAAACAGGGCTATGAACAGTCTCGTGTGAAGTCACCTTTTCGTAAGTTCTATGGTCGATACAACGACCTTGTCAGCAAATACAATCTTCCACTAAGTCGCATGCTGACTGACGTTTTTCATACTAATTGTTAGACCATAATTAATCACCAAATTGTCTAATGCATTATGTTTTAATTCGATACAGTGCAACAAGAAATAAAAAATAGTTTGAAATACATTATATCCAAGAGAATAATGATGATTTGAATTTGTATTTGAATAATGTACAAATCAATGTGTTCTCCTTTACTTCATAATATGGCAATGGTCATACAATTACCGTTAGACATGCTTACAGTAACGAACTCGATTCTTAATAATAATAGTAAAATGTTAAACTTCAAAACGTGTTGATGAAAATATATTAAAATAAATCATCAATATTAGTACAACCAACTCGTTATTTTCTTCTTTGTGGTGTGTTTTTTATGTAAACAACCAATGACGTTTCATACAACAATCATATTTTTTGCGGCCCATTAAACGCTTAAAGTGTCAATATGTTTTCTTGTTTCCATTAGTAAGACTCAAAATTCATTAAAAGTGAACGGCCAATCATGAAGTAATACCGACTTCAGCGCTGTGGATCTTGCTACAATCGATCAAGTGACATACGCTTTCATTAGACGGTAGACGTGGCTCAAATTTCGACTAAAATGTCGCTTTTTAAAGCTGCAATATGCATCTTATGTCAAGGAATTTTTGTGTTTTTTCAAGGTAAATGTGCATTTTGACTTATTGGTATTTAGTACGGCTTGCTACCTGTTAAATCATTATTGTGTTCTGCATAAAATGCGATACGTTTTATTGTTTGACCATTTAAAAAAAAAGTTTAAATCAAAATAAATATGCTTAAAACAGTATTCAAACTACGAAATAAATTTATTCAATCAGGGAACTTATTTCTAAGAATTATACCATTTCTAGAATCAGTGATAAAAAAAAAATTCACACAGTAAGAGGTTAATTGTTAAAAATTGGTAAAAACAATTTTTTTTTATTTCGTACATAAACTGATATCTGAATTTACCGGTAATCATATCAACTAATTAAATCTCCATACATTTGAATTATAACAGATTAATGGGTTGTGTTTTAACCCAAATATTTTGTTACATCTACATTTAATAATCCCTTTTTCGTGCAAGTAATAAAAGACTTCTTTTCCTTCACACTGAAGTATTTTTCTTTGGTGTAACTCAGATGAGGAAACAATTCACAGTCCTGGCAATTAAGATTTTGAATAATTTTACTGATCAATGATACATATCATTTCAGGGTTAATCAAAGTAATGTCATACAATGTAATGGATAAATTATTAAATTTTTTTTAAAAAGAACAGCTGCGGTTTGCAAAAGGGCTTACGACTTACGACCTAATTAACGGATGCTATTTGATAACAAACTAATCAGTGTTTCAATTTAGTTCCGTTAAAGTATAATTATAGAAATCAAAATAATTGTGAATTAACGGTGTTTTATAAACTTTGTTTATTAAAGATCAATCCATGAGACTAAAGGTATTTACGACTTTGTCGTAAGTTCTTTTGTAAAACGCAGCCCAGGACAATCAATGCAATCTTAATAATCATATATCTAATTTATTAACTTAATTTATATGTTAGATTTTTTTCAGATATTTGGTGTTGATTTGTTTTGCGCATATTTAATAATTAGGTACAAAACAATGGGTAGGAATTGGGTTTTGTCTGCTTTTTACCCGAGATTTACCTGCATTATATAATATACAATTATTTAATGCTTGAACAGTCAATAGACCAGAATATTTTTCCCGAGGTGCAGGGAACAGCTCAGTATGATCTATTGCCCGAGGCCAACGGCCGAGGGCAATAGATCATACTGTGCTGTTCCCTGCACCAAGGGAAAAAATTCTGGTCTATTGACTGTTCAAGCATCAAATAATTGTTTTATTACCTAATTCCTTTTTTAGTTTTCGGGGTTTACAATTTGCAAATTGCAGATGGTTTTCGTGCGATTATGCAATATACTCAGATTTTATTTTCATCTTTTACATGCACAAAACATGTTGCATGCATTACAACATATCAATTTAATATTAGATTACACAAAAAAGGGGGAGTCTTCAACCCATTAGATTTTAAATAGTCTTTTACCCTATATAAAGCTTTAAAACTTTTGATTATTTGATACTCCATGCATTTTGATAACATTGAATTTAGTTTCACCAAGTACTAAAAACAGCGTCTACACAGGTAAAATTGCAACATATGTTCAACATATGTTTAACATATGTTGAACATATGTTCTGAAACATATGTTCGCCATAAAAAACGAGCACCATATGCTAAACATATGTTCATAAACATATGTTCACCATATGTTTAACATATATTAAACATATGTTTTTGATAACCATATGATTACCATATGTTTATAAATATATGTTAGACATTATTATGTTGAACATATGTTAATTCCATGTTTGTGTTTACTCATTTTCTTTATCCTTTGGGATTGTTTACACAACATCTATCACATATGTCTTATGCATATTTGAAAATATGCCTTTAAATATTTTTTTTATTTTTTAATTCATTGTTGGTACAAATTCTCTTTCTGAATTACCCTCTTCAACTGATTATCCTGTTTTTACAACACCGAGTCTTTTAAAAATTGCATTAATTTTGCAGCTCCAGCTATCTGATGAAAAAAAAACAGAGATAAAAATACATGTCATTTTTATTGTTGCAAATATCATATAGACAAGTTTGTTATTCTTTTGTGAATGGTTCTCACTCACTGCAGCTTTAAAAGTTTCTGAAAAAGAAACAGAGCATGTAACACTTTTTAAGATGGTAAATAGTCTTTTACCTTATTTGAGGCTTTAAAGCTGTTGATTATTTGATACTCCATTTTGATAACATTGAATTTGGTTTCACCAAGTACTAAAAACAACATATATGTAAAGGAATATACATTCCTTGAGAACTATCGAAAGGATGTAACATTAACATACCCGCGTTCTGAAATACGTTGCCGGTCCAATAGATCGCAGTCTATTGACCGGCGGTCCAATAGATCGAAGTCTATTGACCGGCGGTCTAATAGATCGCAGTCTATTGACCGGCAGTTCAAAATAGACGCAAATATTTAATTTGTAATAAAACAACAAAATCCCGTTGATTAGGTAATAAAAAACATTATTTATAATATCGCACATTACATTAGGTGTGCCGTTTTGCACACGTTTCCTATACTAGATTTTCAAATGTGTGCAAAACGGAAACAAATCAAAAAGACGCATCGGTTGCAACAAACTACATGTATCTAGCTGTGTATTATCTAATAAATAGTGAAATGTGAAAATAACAGACTGTATTGTTTGATAATATAAGATATATAACATTATTTTACAAGTTTCTTTACAAACACGGTGTACTATTTCCAATTCTTCTTCTATAAGTAAAGTGTAAATGACAAAAAAATAAGATTATACTAGATGTATTATGTTCATATGTTCAGATTTTCTTTTAAAATCAAAGTTTTGTTTCCAGGCTCGCAGACTGTGGCTTCCGTAAGTTTGGCATACAAACGTTTCCTCGGTAACAGGGTTAACAACATGTACGCCAGTCCCGCAGCTCACCATTACGGAACCTTCGTCTATGGCAGCGCCATTAGTAATCACGTGGGTCTACAGTCAAACACGAATAACTTGAATTTTCTCAGATCAAGAGATGTAGCGGAAGGTAGGACTTAGTAGATGAAAGAAGAAAAAACACAATTGTGTTAGGTGAAAGATTCACAATAACTTTGCAATTCCTTAAACAACAACAGTGGGGTTTAATGTTGTTAACTTTTTGTGACTTCGGTCTTGTATTTGAATTAATGAGACTGGCCATTCGGGTGAAAACATATCATTTTATGTAAAATACTAGTAGAGCAGTTATTCTAAAATATTATTGATAAACATTTTAAAATTGTGGTTCATTAAATGCGTTTAAAAGTACGTTTAAAGATAAGATTTTAAAGTAAAGAAATGAAAAAGCTGTTTTTATTGAATTAACATTGCGACCCAGCGAAAAATGTACGGAGTTTAATTTTGGCGGAATGCTACCTTCAATACACGCATCTGTTGCAAGTGCATTGCCTGGGGTGGGTGCATCATTCATGTCGCCAGGGCTTCCTGGGGCTGCATTCTACATCGGAGAGGCTCTCTGCATGTTCCCACGTGGCGGTTTTTTTTCATTTCTCTTTCTCTTCGACCCCTTGGTTTCCTCAGGCCCCTTTGTTCCCTCAGCATGACCTCTTTTGACCTTTGGCATGTTTGCTAAAAAATATCCCAATTATTTTAAATTTAAATTTCAAATCCTATTGTTTCATCAGTAATAAATTAAATCTTTTCAGTCAAAATATAGAAAAAACATACTTGTATGAATATACAATTAAAATTGTGCTCGTGGTTAACCGCAGGTCTAATGGCTTGCACACAAAAAAAATTAATATATTCCAATGAAATGTCATCGAGCAAAATAGATGAGAACGCGGAACATGAACTGGCAAGATTGGAAATATACAGCTTAGGTCAATTTCAACAAATCAGTTAAAACATTTGAAATGGGCGGGAATAAATTCATGCGGACGTCTGAGAAAACAATGGATTGAAACTGTATTTTTAGGAAGTGTATTTTCGATCCACCTCGATCGAAACAAAAACTTTTATTTAGAATCAGCAAAGCGATTAATAAAGATTTTATATCATCAATAAGTATATAATCAAAAAATATGGAAAGATCCCAATTCGGAGATATTATACGCAAAGCAAAGCTGAGTCCGATGACTTCAGAGAATTATTCGTAACAAGTATGAAATCAAGTGGGGCCATTGTTGAAACGGAGTTTATTCCCAGAGGAGAATAATTCAAATTCCCATTAAATAAATGAAAATTATACCCAGATAAAAATTTTCTTTTTTGCTAAGTATATATTAACGACAAGATATGCGCGTTAATTGTTTATCTAACAATACACTAACTTGTGCCGACTTTTATATATATATATATATATATATATATATATATATATATATATATATATATATATATATATATATATATATATATATATATATATATATATATTCTGATGTCATCGGACAATACTTTGCCTTGCATTGAATCTCTCCCGAATTGGGGTCTTCTCATACATATTATGTACTTGCTGGTTATATACTTATTGATGATATAGAATATTTATCAATCGCTTTGCTGATACTAAATAACTGGCACGTAGCATCGTTTTTGAAAGGGGGGCAGATCTTGACAAGCAAAAAAAAAAAAAATAAAAAAAAAAAATGAAAAGGTTACTTTCTTAAATCCTGAAAATCCTAATTTTCAATTCACTTTTTATTTCCCTGTTTTCAATTCAATCTTTACGTGGTCACAGAAAAGTGCTTTATGTTAATTCAATTTTTTTAATGTAAATTTAAGAAAAATCTTCGCTGCACGTTGAAAATACAACTGTTGTTTCAATCCAATGTTCTCTCAAACGTCCATTTGTTTCCATTTCAAATGGTTTGACCGTAACGGGTGAAATTGACATAAGCTGTATATTTCCAATCTTGCCACATGTTCCGCGGTCTTATAACCGCTTTAGACTGTGATACTTATTTTGCATAAATGCTCTATTATAAACAGTATAAGTGCCAAAACTATTTCGACATCGGTCTTGTAATGAGACCGGCCATTCGGATAAAAATGAATCATATTATCTAAAATAAAACAATTGTTCTAAAATGTTTAATAAAAGAAAATTTAAAATTGAGGTACATTAAATGCATTTAATTTAAAAGTACGTTTAAGATAAAATATCAAAGTAAAGAAAAGAAAAAACCGGTTTCGTAACCATGAATGACAGATCATCAATCTTCTGAGATAACTGTACTTGACGAAACGTTTTCGAAAGGAAAAAATAAAAAATGGAGTAAAAACGTTACATAGCAAATAAAGGCATCCAAAAGCGTTTGTCTTGACTTCCTTATTCGTTGTTATTGACAAAGGTTTGTGTGCTGCAGTCCCTAATGGCAGTGGAACGTGGTACGCCATTTTCCCAGGAGACTGTAGCAAATACGTGCAATGCTGGGATAATAATGGAAACATCCAAGGAACCGTGAGACAATGCCCTTTTGGACTATTTTGGAAACAGGATGAACTAACGTGTGCAAAATCCACAAATATTCGTTGTGAAATGGGTAAGTTATATGCTGTTCGAAAGGTAAAAAAAGGTGTTCGAGAAATCTTACATGTTTTAAAAACAATCCCATTTGATTCAGATCCGTGCTTGAGCGCTCACAATGAATTCACCTACAGAATGGACGGGTCCGGTTGCCGCGCGTTTTGGACCTGCATAAACAGTTACAGTGTTGGATCGTGCTGCGCTCCCGGGACCCACTATGTGGAAGGCGTGGGATGCTTGCTAGGATTGCCTTGCAACGATCCTTGTCCTCCAAGAAGATAGGACTTCCAACCATCAAATATGACCCTATCTCAAAAATCTAATCAATTAGATATATGTTGACTATATTGTTTTTCTTTTCTTTAATAATAATGTCTAAAAACTTCTTTTCATAATTACATTTTAAGTTTGTAGTATGGCAGTGCTTTTAAAGAAAACAGCTATCTGTAAAGTTACAGAACGTACGTTTGTTGGGAAAACAGTAACTCGACTTGGAACTGAATAATTATTAGTAGATAGCATTTACTTTTTCATTATCCGTTTTACAAATACTAGTATATTATGAAAAGCAAATAAATCCTTTGCATCATGGTGTCATTTTTTTTTATTAAAAACTTTGAAATTCTATCTACATATCAGTCTATCAGAAAATGATGTTTCTATCACAGAATTTATACAACTGTAATATAACGTTCACAAATGAACTAAAATTGTATGCAAAGGAATTTTTTTCTTAAAAATTTCTATACAGAAAGTTTGACTTTGTTTTATTGTGTTCCTTTTCGTATATTCTTTTTGGAACCTATAAAAGTCAGTCTGACTTGTCCAGCCTCTATTTACGGTATCGTAAAAAGGATGACAGAAACAGGGGAGCAGGTGGAAAGGGTAATTTTGATTTTCGAATTTCTTGAAACTTTAATTTAAAACAAATAGTGAAACAAACATTCAAAACATGAAACCATTTTCGCCTGTTTCCTAAAATACTACTTTGAGTGGCGTGATCACAAACATAAACAAGAGGCCCATGGGCCACATCGCTCACCTGAGGAACAATAGGTATGATAAAATCAGCTTAATGGAGTCATAATACAAACAATCTGGACAATGTACAATAATACATGTAGATCCTGTATAAATAAAATCCACTTTTCCCCCTGGATATTCTTATGTTTATAATCATTAGTCCCTTTTCTAACAGGATGATTTTATAGTCATATCACATGTTGAGTATTGCAGTTCTCAAAAAGATCCTTAACAATTGTTTATATATGGGATATAAAGCTACATCAAACATTGAACCTTCTTGTGAGGCCGAAGAATTGTCCTGGAGCCAAAGTCTTAACAATTATAAAGAATCATCTGGCTGATTAGTTTCTGAGAAGAAGATTTTTAAAGATTTCCTCTATATATTCCTATGTAAATCTTCGACCCCCTATTGTTGCCCCACCCTACCCCAGGGGTCACGATTTTCACAACTTTAAATCTACACTTCTTGAGGATGCTTCCACACAAGTTTCAGCTTTCCTGGCTGATTAGTTTCTGAGAAGAAGATTTTTTAAAGATTTACTCTATATATTCCTATGTAAAACTTCGACCCCCCCCCCCATTGTGGCCCCATCCTACCCCCAGGGGTCATGAATTTCACAACTTTGAATCTACACTACCTGAGGATACTTCCATACAAGTTTCAGCTTTCCTGGCTGAATAGTTTCTAAGAAGAAGATTTTTAAAGATTTACTCTATATATTCCTTTGTAAAACTTCGACCCCCCATTGTGGCCCCACCCTACCCCCGGGAGTCATGAATTTCACAATTTTGAATCTACACTACCTGAGGATGCTTCCACACAAGTTTCAGCTTTGCTGGCTGATTAGTTTCTGAGAAGAAGATTTTTAAAGATTTACTCTATATATTCCTATGTAAAACTTTGACCCCCCATTGTGGACCCACCCTACCACCGGGGGTCATGAATTTCACAACTTTGAATCTTCACTACCTGAGGATGCTTCCACACAAGTTTCAGCTTTCCTGGCTGATTAGTTTCTGAGAAGAAGATTTTTTAAAGATTTACTCTATATATTCCTATGTAAAACTTCGACCCCCCCCCCCCCCCCATTGTTTCAGCTTTCCTGGCTTTCTGGTTCTTGAGAAGAAGAATTTCTCGAAATATTTCTTTAATTTCTAATTATCTCCCCTTGAAAACGGGTGTGGCCCTTAATTTTCACAACTTTGAATCCCCTTTGCCTAAGGATGATTTGTGCCAAGTTTGGTTGAAATTGGCCCAGTAGTTCTTGAGAAGATGTTGAAAATGTGAAAAGTTTACGGACAGACGGACGGACAGACGGACGGACAGACGGACGACAGACAAAATGTGATCAGAAAAGCTCACTTGAGCTTTCAGCTCAGGTGAGCTAAAAATGTTTGGATCACATTTTAGTTTGAAAAATTGTGTATTACATACTGTGGCGAATAAGGAGAGAGTATCCCAAATACGTTCAAAAATTGCGGTTTTAAACAAAAATTGCGATTTTAAACTCAATGAAAAGATTATCAGGGGGTGGGGTGGGGGTGAAGACCATCCAACTCAGAGAAAGAAACACTCTTCTAGGGATCGGGAATTCTCTTCCCTGATCTCTGCCGATGAAGTCTAATGGAAACATAGGTAATCACAGATTACAAAGCTCACCGAGACGAGACATCACCCTTATGAGACTTCATCTTTATGAGACCACCTTTATCATATTAAATGAAAATCATACTTTATGATCTTGGATATTCATGGATTCTGTTTTGAAACAATATCGTATATCATCTGTTAAAAAATTGAATGATAATCATATGTTTACAGTTCATATGTAAATCAATACAATAATATAAAATTAAATATTGCATCCTATCATATTTACAACATATATCATATAATACAATAAAATACCATAATAAACAATGATGAGATCTGATATTGTAACGTATGATATGACATTGTATTGTGTTATACGTTATTGTATTTGATCAAATAATACAATATCATAATATATAAAACAATAGTATTATATTAAAATATCATATTACATAATACATTATAACATTGAAACATATGATATTATATTGTATAATATAGTATGATATTGTATGATACTGTATCATTTTTGATACATAATATGATATAGTATCATATGATACTGTAACTGTTTTCAATATAATTTGATACAACATTGTATCATATCAAATGATACAATATTATGTGATAAAGTAAAATATTATATAATACAATATTATATTATACATATTGTATCATATGATACAAAAATATATTTTACAATTTCATACAATACAATTTCATGTGATGTGATAATATATCATATTATAAACCAATATCATATTACACAATATCGTATGATACAATATTATAAAATGTTACAGTATCATATTATACAATTTCATGTGATATAATTCTATTTACAGAAACTTATATGATATTATATAATAAAGTATGATACAATATTATAGAATATACAATATTGTATTATAGGATACAATATTATATTTTGCAATATCTTATGTTATACATCATGTGATAAAATAATAAATTAATAATACAATATAATATTATACAATATTGTATCATAATATACAATACTATACATTACGATATCATGATACAATATCATAACATAAAATATCAAAAAAATTAATACAATTTCATATCGTATCATATAACTTTTTATAATATTACATATGATATTATATTGTATCATATTAAACAATATTGTTTCATTCCATACAATACTATATCATAGGAATCATGTTATATCATTTATCAACAAACACATCTATCTATCGAGCAGGTTTGAGTGAGGTAGGAGATTTCTTTAGCATCCTTGATAATGGAGATCACGCTCTGCATCTGAAGCAACCTCTGCGTTTCATTTAAAATATAGTTAAATCAACTATGCAAACTATCATCTATAAAACATGTGACCTGTTCCAAAAAAACTAAACCTCATCCAGCATCAGAAACCTATGGCTCAGATTCAGCATTCAAGCCTGTCAGGTGCATCAGTATACATAAGACACATCTCCATGCAAGTTTGGTGAAGTTCAGACCAGTAATAACTAAGATATCATCATCAGAGGGCACTAGCAATTAAAACCTTAACCTGCTCCAGCATCCGCAACCTATGGCTCAGATTCAACATCCATGCCTGTCAGGTGTATCTGTATCATAAGGCACACCATCCATTCAAGTTTGGTGAAGTTAGGACCTGTAATAACTAAAATATATTTTTTAGCATCCTTGATAATGGAGATCAAGCTCTGCATCTGAAGCTTCCTCTGTGATTCATTCATACTACAGTTTAATCAACTATACAAGTTTGAAATAGTACTATTATCTATTAAACATGTGACCTGTTCCAAAAAACTTAACCATATCCAGCATGTAAAACCTATGGCTCAGATTCAGCATTCAAGCCTGTCTTGTGCATCAGTATCATAAGACGCACCATCCATGGAAGTCTGGTGAAGTTAGGACAAGTAGTAACTAAGATATAATCATCAGAGGGCACCTGCAACAAATACTTTAACCTGCTCCAAAAACCTTAACCTCCTCCAGCATCCCAAACCTATAGCTCAGATTCAGCACCCAAGCCTGTCTGGTGCATCAGTATCATAAGACACACCATCCATGCAAGTTTGGTGAAGTACGGACCTGCAGTAACTTAGTTATTGCAATAAAAGGGCACCTGCATCCAAGTCTTTCAAGTCCATAAGTAGGTCCAGATGCATCATCCATGCAAGTTTGGTGGAGATAGGACAAGTAATAGCTTAGATACAGGACCTGCAACAAAAACTTTAACCAGGTCCGGACGCCGATGCCAACGCCGACACCGACGCCGACGCCGAGGGTATAGCATAAGCTCCCCCTGACTTCGTCTCGGTGAGCTAAAAATCTTTTGGTGAGAAAGACTCGTAGATATGGCATGGTTGTGACGATACTTATCTCCTATTTCTGTTCAATTTCTGTCCATCTAACTTATCAACATGTGGATGCACAGCTAGGTAAAATCTAGTGGGTTTTTTTTTTTTAAGCCTAGTTTCATAATCAGTGGCTCTTTTTATATTAAAAGCCGGAATGATTGTTAACATTGTAGTAGAGATACCAGGCATAAAGACAATTGAACATGATAGATTAAAGATTATTTAAAAGGATGCCATAAATTTAGTAAAATCCAGTTACCACTTGAGACATTAATTAAACCAATGTTATTTCTTGTACCACAGTTGTAGGTACAAGTAAAATTACTTCTGTTGGGGTGTTCGTTTGAAGCACTCTGAACTATCGCCAGTTCTGACAGCAAACCTGGAGGAGTGAACATTCAATAGAAATGAAATGACAAGTGCAACAGTTACTCACCAGCTGATAGCCATCTATCATTTTTCCTGGTTTTCAGAGGATGAATCATTCTCATTTTCGTTACTTTAAAGGATCTGATGCAATCTTTAAAGTTTGCAAAGAGTAACTTTTGTCATGCTACTTAAGAATATTTCTGTTATAAAGTAGGCTATGGTTATGTTTTAACTATTTGGCTTAAGAAAACCCCAGGCTCCGTATCTCCTCCTCCCAATTCCCACAAAAAAGAAAGAATTAAATTATAAATGAGATTTAAGGGCATGGCCGAGTTTTGACCAAATATTCCTCAACGGTTAGTCTACTCCATCTTTTGCAATAGAAGACTATCTTGGAAAGCGCAAAGGCTTGTGGCAAAAAATATCTTAATCCCAAAGAAAGTGAGCGCACAAGATTGTAAGTTTGCAGGAATCCTCGACACGAATCAATTGGGATTTAAATGTCTATAACCTCGAAAGGCTATGTACAGGTTTCAACAAAAATATATTGTGTTGAGAGTCGAAGTACATGGCTATTCCGGTTATTAAAAAACTCACAAAGCTTTCAAAAAATGGCAATTAGAGGTAAACCGATAACTAGTTGGAAATGTTAATGCAAACATATTTTAATGAAGTTATATTGTGTATATCCTAAAAAAAACTAGTAATAAGAAAAGACATTTTTTATAGTGTTCATACAGCAGATCTAGAAATCAATAACAACAAATTAAAATATACCGGTATATTATAATTCAACATCATGTTATAATAACAAACATTTAAAACAAAAAAGTTTATTTTAAAAAAAAAAGGCCACCAGTTGGATTTGAACCCAAAACACTGAATGTATGTATTCACAAATCCAGGACGAAACCACTGAACCATGCGAGACTTGTCAATATATGCTCTATAAAGTACAGTTTGAAACAACACTGTCATATCAATGGACTTAGTTTTTTATCCTTCAAAAAATAATTTGAAAAAGTACATAATTAGTCATCTCTGGGTCATCTCTCCATCTTTTTTTAAAAAGCGACATTTTTAATGTTGAAGTATGTTATTTTAACACGTTTCAAATTTGTGGAGAGAAGACCCAGAGACAACAAAGTCATTTAAAAACAGTTGTAAATAAGTAGGATTTTGCATGAATTGCATCGTGTTGCTATATTTAGACCCATATTATAATAAAACCTTTTGCATTTCAAATATTTTTCCACTCATTCCACATCCAACAGAAACCAAATAACGGTTATAATTCGAAAAATATTCAAAATCAATTGATGAAATTTTCACTCTCCTTGTGCCCCCAGATTCCTGCCGAATCTACATCTAAAGCGCCCACATTCTTTGTCCAATTGAGTAGTTCAGTCCTTTATCAAGCTTAATGTTGTTGCTTGTGTTGCAGACTTTTTTGTTTCTAGAACACAAAAAGTAGAATAGGGGGTGGGGTAAGGGTTAAAGACATTCGCAAAACACCAAACAACTACCCTACCATTAACATGAGATTATCTTGCTTTGTTCTATGAATGTTAGTGTATGCGTATTTCTTGTTTACACAGATTCACTTATCCACTATCCACTAATAATTTTGCAGAAAATATTTTGACAAGAATAAATGACAACATAGAGTTAGCTTTTAACACAGAACAGGTATAACATTGTTAATTTGCAATAAAAGAAGAAAACATCTGTAAAATAAAAGGTTTATTGGATAATCATCTGTACATTATGCTGCACTTTTAATAATCATCAAATTAACCAATTCCTGCAACCATGCATTTGTGTCTTCTTTTTTTTTTTTTGCAAAAGCAATATCAAAACATGTGACATATTAAAAAAAACATTGGATATGAATTTGATTATATACAAAATAAACATGAAATACAAAAGTATGGCTGTATTCACTAGCACACATACAACATTCACATCAGACATTCTTTCCTCATCTCTCTGTATACAGAACGTTTGTAGATTGGTGATTTGCTATACACATTAGGTTAAATGGATGAGTCTAGATGTCCATTTGTGTGAGCAGTATCACTTTGTGACAATGTTATGGAGTCTGATGGAGCCTGAATATCCGGAGCACTGCGGAGGGTAGTGTCAATACCCTCTGCTTTGAAAAACATTGGATTACTAAAGTTAGTGGAGTCTATTTCACTTCCATCCTCTGCGGTTCTGTTCACACTGGGCTGAAAATAAAAAGTCAAAAATGTTTAAAACCTTTGAATTTTTTAACCCCCAAAAAACAATACTTTCTTCTATAATTTTGTCTGCATAAATCTGTCGTGGTTTGATCTGTTTACCTCCTCAAAATTAAATGGGGGAGCTATCTGGACATTGCCTCCATCTCGGTAGGATACACTGCTAGATCCAACCTTCAAATCTCGCGCCTTCAGCAAAAGTTTTCTGTAAAAAAAAAAGTGCTATTTATTAGAAAATTAAATCTCAAAAGCAACATTTAAGTATATACAAAATTTTATTATGAATTTAAATTTACCTTCTCAGTTTCTTCAGATAACTCTTATTAATTAGTTATTTCTTTGAAATATCGTCACCATATTCACTCTTTAATATTTGTTTTCAATATGGCATTGTTCTTTGAAAAACTTATTACTCTTTGTAAAATAATAACTTACAACAACCTGTACATTTTTTGAATGACATCGACATCTTATAAAAGTCCTTACCCTTTTTTCTTTAGAATGAACAGGAGTAAGATAAAAGCCATCATTACAAATGTCACCACCACAACAGGCACAATGATACCGATGACATCTGTAAAAACAGAAATACTAACAGTTTAAAACAAAACATTTCTTTATGCGTCAAAAATTAAACAAGAAATACAACAAAGGACTATATATGATAAGGGCCTAAAATGGCCCCCTAAAATGAACATCATCATTTTACTATCATTCTTTGTTTTCTTAGTACAGATATGTATGTGATGTGTTTACATAATATTCATTTTGGTTCAAATGCCCACAATTTAGAAATATGACATTTTAAATACAACCTTTTCCCGCCAATTTTGCATTTTTAGCATAAAACAGCTTGTTTTCAAGCAGTTTTTCCTTCCGAAAACATAGAGCGCATTCTTGAACAAATAAAATATTTTAATCAGAGATGTATCTAGCCAAAACTAATTAGTGACAAAAAAATTTTCCTTGTTCAAGCATGCGCTCTATATTTCCCATTCGTAAATAGATAAGAAAAATATAAATTTTTGGCTGATTTTGATTAAATTATAGAAATGGCGACACTTCTGACGTCATATACTGCCAATGAGTGCAAATAAATCAAATAAATAGATGAAAAATATATTTTATATCAACTCTTCTAAAAAATTATTTAACATTTTATTGTACCCGAAACACTTAAAAAATGGCGAATTATGGGGGCCAAATTTAACTCTTATCATATATAGTTCTTTAGTAGTTAGAGCTAAATGTATGAGACAAAAGTAAAACCTGTGGCTGATTCCTCTTGATTCTTCAGTTTTTCAGGCAGTTTTAACAGACAATCATAACCGCCATATCCTACAAAGGAAAAACCACAATTCAAGTATTCAATCTTAATTTCCATTGCATTAATTTGGGTACAAAAATAGTAAATTTGATCATACACCAATAAACTGATGGATAGATGTATACTGACCACTTCTACACAGACAGGACTCGGTGCCATTAATCATCACACAAGTTCCTCCGTTGTAGCATTCACACACCTCAGGGTCGGGGATCTCCTCCTCCCAAGCTTACAACAGTAAAGATAAGATGTTAACACAGTGAATACAACCAATAGAGTATGGCCATCAGTGCATATACATGTACTAATAATTTAACATTTTTTCTTAGGTTTTTTCATCAACTTTCAAAGTTACTTATAGTCAAATATGATGAAAAAAAATTTCAGGGACCTTAGAATTTGGAAAGGTATTCTTACCTGCATCACAGGTAAACGGGTCCCTGAACTGGGCCCTTTCTGGACAAGCACAGCTGAAACCGTCAGGTGTTAACAAACACAGATGACTGCATTTCTCCGTGGAAGTCAGGCAGCGGTTTTTAACTGCAATATGATGATGTTGATGTCTTCATTTATCAAAAATACCTAATTCTTTAATCATTTAATAATTCATTTAAACTACATTTAGTTATCATGGTGACTGAAAGTCCATCATAAAAAAAAAAATTAACCGTCACGTTACCTGTCATATTGTGTCTTTGTGGGTGGAAGATCTTGAGGGAGGATGGCAGCAGGAGTCCCGCCTGGAGGGTGACATTGACACCCCTCCCAAACTTGTCCATTGTCATCAGCTTCCCTGTCT
The DNA here is from genome assembly GCF_963853765.1 of Magallana gigas. Lineage (NCBI taxonomy): Eukaryota > Metazoa > Mollusca > Bivalvia > Ostreida > Ostreidae > Magallana > Magallana gigas. Next base: position 44,333,257 of record NC_088854.1, read on the forward strand.
GCTGGGAGGCCCAGTACAGGGTACTCTCAAACACGTCCACACTTATAGGGTTGATTATACCTATTCAAAAAATGCCAGTATATTTCTTGGTACAAATAATCCGTACATGTTAAAATCATTTACTTTGGGTAAAGATTAAAAAAATAATAACTTAAAGATGTGTTTTTTCCTTAAAAAATTATAAGGAAGTAACATGTGACAAGAATGACAGACAGGACTAAAACAATTTGCCCCAATCTTCAATCCAAAGGGTATAAAAACTACCCCTAAAATTCTTAATACATGTAGTAAATTTAAAGTAAAGATTTGTGGTTAAGATGTGAAATGTATACAAAAATACCAATTAGGAGGAAAATATTTCTAACTATGTGTACATGTGCATTGCTTTAGATATTCTCTTCTTTTCTTGTGAGACAAGTCCCCAAGGCATACAAAAAATGGAGGATTTTCAAGTTCATTTTAACATTTACATGTATTTAGTTGTCAAAAATTATCCATTGCACTTGATTATATTATACAGATCAGTATGTGTACATATGGCATACCTTTCCCAATAACTATGACTCTATCTGAGCCATCAGCATTCATTGACTCGATGAGGTTTTCTTTAGAATCACACCAGAACACTCGGTCATTCATGTGGTCGTCGATGGCGAGCCCTGTGGGGCGCCCCAGGCGGGTAGATACCAGCTCCTCTCGATGCTCACCATTCATCCAGGCCCTCTCTATCTTTGGTAAAGAACCACTCGCATCTGTCCAGTACATCCAACTATCAAAACATCAAACAAAATATTTTTAACAATGAAGCCAGCCTGCATGTAAAGTTACTACAGTCATGATCTTGAGAAAAAAACTCACACATACCCTAATTTTGAATTGACAGCTATGGCGAGGGGAAATTGAAGATCATTCCTGATCAAAATCTTTGCATATCTGCCATCACTTTTTGCAACAGATATCGTATTGTGGGCTGAATCCGTCCAATAGATATTCCTACGTTAAAAACAAAACTCATTGTTTTGGGAGCATTATGCTATGAATGATGCTTAATTCAAATTAAGCTTGAAGCAGAGAAGAAGCACAGGAGAAATACTCAACATATTTTGCAAACATTTTCCAGCAAAAACTTTACCTTGCTACCCAGTCAATGGCCACATCTTCTGGTTGGTAAGTCATGATGTTGAGATCTTGAGGCACAGTCTCGGAATCAGCCTTCATGTTCCGCGGGATGCCAGCCCGTCGGATCTTTTTCATGGAAGTATCTGTCCAGTAGATCAGTTTCCGACTCATATCTACGTCAATTCCACCCAGGTACTGTCCACTGTTGACCGTTCCGGAGTACTCCTTTCTGTCCAGGATAATCTGACGAATTTCATGTCCGGTGGTAAAGAAAACAGTGGTCATACCTGGCGAAAAGAAGATTTTAAATCTTTTACTTAAAGCTGAACACCGCTCGTAAATAGGCGGCGTCACACAGATTCCTGTACATAAACCATTCGATTCCGTTACACCCGATTGCACACCTGAAACCTCGTGGCCGACGTGTAGTATTCCTTTCCTGGTCTTTCGATTTTATGCATTTACTTCTTATTCTATGTGTATATTCTGTTTGTAAATAATGCATTGACCAACTTATTTGATGTTAGTATTCTCCTGGCTTGAAAAAATGCGTAAAATTTGATAATTTCATCGCAACCGAGTAATACGGCGAGTCAAGATGTACATCCACACAAGTGAGAACTCTACAGCGAAGTACTTTGAACTGTTTAGACGTCCGTGCCTTATATAAGGGTTGTAGGGACAGCAGTGATAAAAGAGAAATATGGCGGACAGTGCCTATTTACGAGCGGTGTTCAGCTTTTAAGACAGAATAAAACATTAGAGAAAGCTTTAAAATCATGGAGTCCATGCCAGAAAAACTTTATTAATAAATGTGTGATAGTTATGTTGTAAATGATGCAGCAACATACCCTCTGCTTTGCACACTGTTCCTTTGCCTTTGACATCAGAGAATCCAGCATAACACATGCACTTGAAAGATCCCTTCACATTGTGACACATGTGTGGGCACTGATTTCCCCAGGTTACACATTCATCCACATCTGTAGAAAAAAAAATTGGGAACTAAATTAATTTTCCTTTACTTAAATACCAATAAATGGAAACTAATACATGTACTGCAAAATTGTCAGTTGATCCCAAACATCAACTGGTTGTCATCTAAAAAGTCTTGTTTCATTGGCAAGTCACAACTATAAAACAAGTTGTATATCAAATAATTTTAATGCATTAAAATGTCTGTAATTTGAGGGTGAAAAAAAAACTGAATTTGCAAATTTTTTCAAGGTATGTTTATACACATAACATATTCTTATAATTTCAATCTCCGATCAAAAATAACTTTCTCAAAGTTATATTCTTAAACAACAAGGATCTTTTATCTGACATACATCATCATAGATAATCTGTCAAAGTTACTAGTCCCCCTTCCTCTTCCTAAACACATATTCTGAGGAGAGCTGAATTAATGAATGAATCAGACCTTCACATGTTTTCTTGTTGCTGGAGATCTGGTAGCCAGGTTTACAGGAACAGAGGTAGCCGGACCCCTTCAGGTCTGTACAGTTGTGGTCGCAGCCGCCATTGTCTACACTGCAATTTACGTGACCAGAAGTCTTATCTGCAAAACAATTGTGCATTCAACGTACAAGCATCCAATAAAATAAAATGAATATTTATAATATTTCATACTTTCCTTTTTGTATAAATCCTTGTGAGCAAAGAATCTATCAAATATTCATATAATAATATTATTAGTTAGACTCTCCAGAGAATACTGGGAACCATGTTTTACTCCTAAATGAATTTACCTAATTCAAGATTTACCTATTAAGATAAATTTGCTCTTGGTGAGCTATTTAAGCAACATAGGCCTTCTCAGCAAATATTGAGATATTTAAAAAAAGCCTGATTTACAGTTAGTAATATTCAGGATACATTTAACTGCAAGATTCTTGTGAACCTCCTGAATTATTCTCACACAAAATAATTAAATTGGTTCACAGGATAAGGTTAAATTGAGAGAGCATGATAATTATGAATTTGTCTCTACAACAATAAAAAATACTGTTCACTTACGACAGCCGAGTTCATCTGAGTGGTCTCCACAATCGTCCACACTGTCACATACACCGGTCGCATTGATGCACCGTTTATTAGCACACTTAAACTGTGAAGCATTACAATGGCCGAATTTTTCACCACCTGAAATTGATTGACCATATAAGCATCTATAACTAAATATTGTAAAAAAAAAAAACATAAACTTTATTTATGATAACTTCATTTTGTAACTGACTAGTGATAAAATGGCTCATGGCAACAAATTTTGGTACATTTAATAACAAGGCTAATATATGATTGAACAGAGCGCCATTTCTTACATAAATCCAGATTGTTTTCATCTGATCCATCTCCACAGTTGTCCACCTTGTCACACAGGCGCCACCTGGGGATACACCTGTTGTTCTGGCAGCGGAACCGGGTTTTGGGGTCGCACGGAATGTTGCTGCAGACTGCGTCCTCCTCATCCGACTTGTCCCCGCAGTCATCGTTACCGTCACAGCGCCATTCTTTGGGGATGCAGATCTAAAAAGATTTAAAACAATCTGTCAGACAAAAACTTGTATAATACCAAATTCCTTCAAATAGGAAATCAATAAAAAGTATACCATTCATGTTTTAATTATTGAATGGTAATTTTTTTACTCAATTCCTTTCTTATATCAAATAATTTTGATGATCATTTCATTCACAATACTTTCCGACCAGTTTTAGGACAGTAGCTTTATATTAGAACAGACAGCTCTCCATTAATGAAATCCAAACTATAGAACTTATATGGTAGAAATAAAATGACAGCAAATTGTATAACATGTCTGGTTAATCATGCTTCACTTCTCCGAATCTTACTGTGTTAGTGCACTCAAACTTGGACGCTGGACAGAATCTTCCACCAGGGAAGCGAGGGTTACAGCTCTTCTCGTCCGACATGTCCTGACAGTTTCGTCGTCCATCACACAAAGTCTTGTTGCTGATGCAGTGACCGCTTGCACACTGAAACTGATCACCCTCACACTGGTGGTATTCTAAGGGAAAAGACAAAGAGAAAATATAAAATGAAAATTAATGATAAAAGGAAAAGAAAACTGTGACACTCTCTCTGAAACATTAAACACACAAAGTGAATTGATGTATTCATAAAAACGACTTACTTTTGCAGTAGACTGGATCCTCATCTGAATTGTCCCCACAGTCGTTGTCATGGTCACAGCGCCACTTCCCACGAATACACTTCTGATTGTCACATCGGAACTCCGATTCTGAGCAGTTCCTATACAGATTGGCTGTAAGCAGAAATAAAATTTCTGGTAAGTAATCAGAATAAAAACCCAAGTATGTTTTTTACAAAGGTTACATGCTAAATCTCAATAATTACCGCAGAGTTTTGGGTCTTCATCACTCTTATCATCACAATCACTATCAAAGTCACAAAGCCAGCGTTTGGGAATACAGCGTTTGTTGGCACACTGCCAATCTCCTGTGGGATGACAAGTAGGACAATCTGCCTCGTTTTCATCACTGTTGTCACGGCAATCGTCTCTCCCATCACACCGCTGCCAATTAGGTATACACCGGTAGTTGGTTTTACACTTCCACCATCCCTCTACACATTTTCTGGCCTCTGTCAACATCATACAACACTGGTGCATTTTTATCGTAAGTAATACTTCTTTTTAAGGTACATGTACAACTGTATTGCTATAGCCAATATGATTAAAAAAAAACTTTATGGGAAAAATAAACAAATTGTGCTTAAGAAACACTTTACCAACAGCTAAACTAATCCTAAACTAATGTTCACCTTTTACATGTAGCTAATAAAATTTTGTTAATTTTAAAAAAGTATGTCCAAAGTTACAGTAGACAAAGATATAGATAGACCTTCATGTAAAACATTATAAACCTGATCTGGGCAGGAGAAATAACTTACCACAGTTCCACTCTTTCTTTTCATCGGAGCCGTCCCCACAGTCATCGTCGTAGTCACAATGCCAGGAGGAGGGGATACATTTTCCATTGTCACAGGTAAACTGGTGGGAGTCGCATGTTCTGTTACCTGTTAACACCAGAGATAGCAACATACACAAAATCATATTTAAGGAATTAAAACATCACAAACACCATCAACAGCATACAACAAAATGAGGCCCAAGGGGAACATCACTCACCTAAATAACACTTCTTGTTTCTCTTTCGAAAATTTTAAATATGAAACTCTTCTAAATTATTGTAAAACTTGCAAGAATTCTAATATGTTCCAATATATAAAACAATATGAAAAACGAAGATCACTGAAACCTACTTTTGAAACATCATACATGTATCCTAACTTCTAAGATGCTCTCTTGAACCTAAGGCTCAGGTGAGCTAAAACACATCATAAAAGGAAGAAACAAATCATAACTACTTCTGTTTCAACTAGTAAAAAAATCCTTAACTTTACAACAGAAGGAAGATAGGGCAAATGTATAAAGGGTTATTTTTCGCCCCTTTTAAATTTCGCTCTTCTACACCTGCAAACAGTTTCACCCCATCCTGAATTCGCCCAGATGCAGCTGTGTTTTAAGAGATTGGAATTTGCCCAGTTTTAAATTCGCCCGCTGACAACGAGGCCAAAAGAGATAAAACAGGAGTGAACATTTCCCTGTATACAGTAGCAAGATACACAATGCATCAAGAAGGAAACAATTCAGATTTTTTTAATTTCTACAGAAAAAAAAAATGGTTTTCTTACCACAGATGGAGGAGTGTTCCTCACTATTGTCCCCGCAGTCATCGTCCCCATCACACACCCAGCCCTGGGGGATACACTTGTTGTTGCCACACTTGAACTGGAAGTGCTCACATTGTCTGTTCTCACAGTTCTCCTCGTCCGAGTTATCTCCACAGTCGTCGTGGAGGTCACACACACTGAAGGCGTACGTACAGTTCTTGTTCTTGCACTGGAACTGGCCTGGAGCACAGTGATTGGCAGCTGAATATAGAAAGACAACATTAAGGTAGATAATATTTTCTATAATATTCTTTTTGTTTGAAAAAATGGCCATTTATCATTTAAATAAAATGAACATGTCATTGAATAATCTATGTAAAATTCAAACTACAAGTGTACGTGCCTACCACATCACTGGATTTTTATCCAAATGCTGATTTTGTGAGTATAAACTCAAATGAAAAACATTCAGCTGCAAATTAATCGTTTTCTTATTTTCATCAATTCAAAAATTACAAAAAATATGATTGCCCAATACCTACTGTGGAAACAAAATGCAAAATTCGCATTTGAAGAAAATACCAATCGCACATCATATTAACTGTATCACTAAAATTGGGTTGAACAAATCTAAGCTGTAAAAAGTTACATACGACAGTCTTCAGGCTCATCCGAGTTATCCAGACAGTCCTTTTCTCCGTCACATTTCCAGATTTTAGGGATGCACCTATCGTCTGTGATTCCACACCGGAACTGGCTTCTGCTGCAGTTAGCTACACAAGTTTTCAGATCCACACTCAGCAAAAAGTCATTTGGGCAGTTACAGGTGTAGTTCTTACCCCCAGGTCCAATCAAACACAGGTGAGAGCATCCCCCATTGTTGTTCCCACATGGATTAATACCTAGAATTGTTTATATTGTATAAATTTATTATCTTCTTCTAACACATCTACATACAGAAATAGTTTTGAGGTTTAAATTAATGAATACAAACAAAGGGTATAGAGATTCCTAAATCTGAATTTAGCATAAAATTTATTCGGAAAATTTAATTTTCTTATTTTGATTCAAAGAAGCAGTCTACCGGAAATAACATGTTTTTCAACTAGTATCACACCCCAATATATGGCTCAATTTTATTTACATGACATATACATGTACTTGTAAGAAATCTCATTTAACCATTTAAGTCTACAGTGTTCTGTTCTTATTTAACATCATGATACATTACTTTGCTTAATAGATAAAATTTTCGATTTTGATATGAAGAGAGGTGAGACCTTTGGGTTGCTGTAAGGGGTGGTAGATGTGGATGTCCATGGGTCGGTGGGTGACGTGTTGAAGCACTGTGTGATTGGCCCCCGTGAATCTATTGGCTTTCTCCACAGACTTGTGGTTCCAGTCGGTCCAGTACATGAAGTCTTCAAACAGCGTGATGGCAAAGGGGTGGGGCACTTTACCCTGCATCACAATGTGTCTGTTTGTTCCATCTGTGTTAGCATATCTGAGAAGGAAAAGCATATGAATATACATAAGTAAGAGCTTTTCTATATAAACCCATCGTCGGAAACCAAAGGTTTGTTCCTTTCTCCATCATAGGCTTCCGACAATGATACTAACCATGACTTCGTTTCCAAGAGATACAGCTAAACGCTAAACATAATTATCTTAATACATGTATTTATTGAATATGCCATGCATACACATCAAATCATTCTTTTTGTATTTACTAAATACATTGAATGTACAAACATCCAAATTTTTTTTTCTTAAACTGTTGTAATATTTCTAAAAGACTCACTCAATGTAATCTAGATGAGCATCTCCCCACCACAGTCTGCCATTGACGATGTCTACAGCCAGAGCGTTGGGCCAGCCAAGCTTATTGGTGATCACTTTGGAAGCATTGATTCCATTCATCCCTATGCATCCAATATACGGCGTAACAGCCCAATCTGTCCAGTAGGCATAACTAAAAACACCCAAAACAGTTCTAATAACCTTATCTGGTATCAGAATAGGGATATGATGTCATTCAACATATAAGATAATCATTCTGTACTTTATGGTTGATTTATTACATTATAAGCCACACTTTATGGTTGATTTATTACATTATAAGCCACACCCACCCCCTGATTGGATCCACTACGAAAGCCCTGGGGTTCTTCATGAATCCTCCCTTGAATAGAGTCAGCCTACTGGTCCCATTCATCTCCGTCACGTATATGGACTGTTTTCTGCTGTCCACCCAGTACACTTTTCTGTGGTAGCCAAATCAATCATTGAAAAAAAATCCAAGATAAACTTACAAATTATAATAAAGTTCAAAAGTATTTTGCCCAAATTATGGGGCTTTGACTTATTTACATTTAAGTATGACAGGATAATATTGTAGCTTAATTTTAATGGTTTTTAAGAAACAAAGTTTTAACCCCAATGACGTTCACTATTTTTGTATGGTATTACCGTCCAATCCAGTCCACAGCGAGTCCCTCAGCTCCAAGCATACTGTGTCGGACAATCACCTCCTTATTGGTCCCGTTCAGGTGCATCCTGTACATCTTCTTGGCCCTGACGTCTGTAAAGTACATCCTGTCCTCCCTGTAGTCAAAGTCAAAGCCTACCACATTGTCAAAGCCCTGGGACACACGCCGGTAGTTCTTGCCGTCCGTGGACAGTTCCCGGATGTAGTACTTGTTGGTGAATATCAACCAGGGGGTGACATCTAAAAATGGAAATACCACCATTATCGCAGGCAGAAATTTAAACAACAATTCATGAAACCAGACTTTGGTATATCTTCAGTACTCACTGTCAGTTTTTTTGCAGGATCGGCCATTGATTTCTTTCTTGAAGCCATTCTCACATTTACAGGTGTAGTTGCCAGGGGAGTTAATGCAGGTCTGACTGCAGGACCCAGGCACCTCTGTACACTCATTAATGTCTGCCAAATACACACACAAACAGATATTTGTGGATGCAATAAGAAATAATATTTCAAAGGACAGATACACAAAAGGTGAGTATTGTTGACCTACCCTCACAGCTCTTTTTGTCGGTCTGGAGTTTGTAGCCTGGGTCACATTCACAGACAAAGCTGGTGATGGTGTCTCTACACTTGTGCTCACAATTGTTGGTCAGAATGGACTCACACTCATTGACATCTACACAACACAGCGTACACATGGATTAAGATCAACATAAGTTTTTTATATGAAAACTGTTTAATACGAATGCAAATTTACACCTTATTCTATTAATCTCCTGTATAAACTTGCACATATACATGTATATTCAATGTTTCCTAACACTTAGTATTTTGCTGGAGGTGCTACCAGTACTCACTGCATTTGTTTTCATCCGACTCGTCTTCACAGTCATATTCTTTGTTGCACACCAACTTATAGTCAATACATTTTCCATTCTTACACTGGAACTCTCCATTGGGACACTTGTTCTCTGTGTGAGCTGTTCATCAACAAAATAAGCCTTAATAGACATTTAATTAGATTGTAGTAAATCTCAATAGTTGTTTGATCTTGTGTTACAATGACTTACTGCAGTTCTTCTCATCCGAGTTATCTGTGCAGTCATTGTCACCATCACACACGTATCTTCCTGCTATGCAGCGCTTGTTGTCACACTCAAACTTCCCCTCATTACAGAGGGGATATTCTACAAACAAAATCATATAATATCATCATTTAAAATATTCACTACAAATTTTATTTCACATTATTCAAATGAATGCATGTATCGATACACTACAGATATTATTACTGCATGTACACTACAGATATATCATTGCATGTAGACTACATATATCATATCATTGCATGTACACTATAGATATATCATCATAGCCTATACACTAGATATCTCATCAATGTATGTACAATATATTAAATATCATATCATTGCATGTACACTACAGGTATTTTATCATTACATGTACACTACCAATATCATACCACTGATGATATTACAGATACATGAGAACATGTATCTCATTATTACAAGAGTTTTGGCTGTAGTCACTTACTGCAGGCCTCCGTCTCGTCCGATCCATCCCCACAGTCTTGTTCATGGTCGCAGTGGAAGTGCTGGGCGATACAGATACCGTTGGTGCACTGGAACTCGCCAGGCTGACAGGTGCGGCTTGTACAATTCATCATCTCGTCCTCACCCTTCACACAGTTCTTGACGCCATCACACACTAGGCGTTTGTCAATGCAGGAATAGCGGCCGGACAGTTTGTTGGACTCACAGGTAAACGTGTCAGCAGGGCAAGCTCTTTCCACTGTAATCAAAATCAAAAGTTGTTATATCCTAATTCTGGAGGATTGGTTTTACATATTACATGAGCATTTTATATAAATTTTTCTCTTTTTCATTACCTATTCATTAACTTTTTAGAACTTGGAAATTTGTTTTAAAATAAGTACTAAGTAGTTTCTTTTACATGTAGTATGAATTCGCTAACTTTAATTAGACTCCATTTTATATCTTTACAACACTGACCACACTTGAGTTCTGGGGCTTCATCCGAGTTATCCATGCAATCATCATCTCCATCACACACCCATCTCTTGGATATACAGCGACCATTGGCACAGGTAAACTGGTTACTGGAACAGGTGTTGTTTGTCTTCTCTAAAGTAAATCAATTTCATGAATATAATAATACACATTTATACTTATGTACCACAAAAAATATTACTCAAGTTTAATTTCGCCATGTGATTTCAAACACAGATAAATGATCTAATAAATTTGCCAAAAAATCAGCATTTAAAGAGCTGGCAAATGGGACAGAAATAAATAACCTGCATATAGTTTGCCATATATTTATTTATTTTGTACCAAACTAAAGCTGACAGTTGATATCAACTGTTAGGTCGTACAAACTCACTACAGTTTGGCATTTCATCCTCTCCCATTCCACAGTCATCGTCTCCATCACAGTACCAGTTCATGGGGATACATTTGTGTGTAATCTTACATTCATAGTAACCTATCATAAATAAAAGTTTCTTAATCAAATACATTGTTTTTAAACATATGACATTTCTGGTACAAGCATTTATAAACAAGAAGCATTCCTCTCTCAGACAGATCAAAATTAAAGTTTTGCTTAGAATTTGACTGCCTAAGGAGGTCGCTAATATCAAACATCCAGTAAGCATTTGCCTTCCTTCATCAGTTTTTTTTAACCATATAGAGATGTACATTTATTTATAATATCTTAATTTTCAGTGCTGTTCTCAGAAGTTTCACAGCATATTTTACCATCAAAGCTGCCCAAAAATTACATTTCTCAATTGTACATGTTCAATGTGTAATCCTATTTTGATTAAGACTTTCAGTTTCTTATTTCATCAAGTACCACCTACTGTCTCTAGTATCTTACCATCAGTACAAGCCACGGATTTACAGAACAGAGGGTTCTCATCCGAGTTATCTCCACAGTCGTCATCCCCATCACAGAGATAGCGGCGAGCCAGACACTTGTTGCTGTTGGGGCACTTTGTCTTTCCTTTCTCACAGGGACGATCCGCTACAGAAGAGAACACATACAATTGTGTTCATTAAACACAAAGGAAACTCAACTCTTACATTAATTGTAGGGCAAGAATAAGACTTACGGCATTGGATTTCATCTGTTTTGTTGCCATCTCGACAATTGTCTTCTCCATTGCAGACCAAGTTTTTGCTAATGCATCGGAAGTTCTTGCACTCAAATTGCTTGTCTGTGCACTTTGGATAATCTACCAAAATAAAGCATGATTTATGACAAATATATGAACTAATCTTATAGTTTTTCTGAAGCTTTTAACACCTTCATGTTGTAAAACTACTAAAAAACTGCTAAAATATCCTTTTCAACACAAATATGAAACGTTGCAAGTATGCCTTTCAAATGCAGAAATATGTAGTCTTGTATTAACAATTTCTTAGTCTTTGACGTACCACAGTCCATTTCATCCGAGCCATCTTTGCAGTCGTCATCATAATCACAGCGGTACTGGGGCTGAATACACCGCCCATTGTTACACCGGAAAAAGGTCGGGTCACAAACATGGGTTGCTGTCATGGCAATAAAATAATGAAATCTTACTACATTAATATTTTGTACAATAATCTATCAATCCAACTAAAAATATCATTACTTCAATAACTGTATTTAATCACTGAAGTCATTATAACTTTAGATTGCTGTTTTCTGCACATTGCACCTAGTGCAGTTTCTGATTTTTCTACTCACCACACATATTCTGATTTTCATCAAATCCATCACTACAGTCTGGGTCCGAGTCACACACCCACTTGTAGCTGAGGCACTGTCCGTTGCTGCACACAAAGCGGTTGGATTTACAGGTGTGGTTGCTGGGTACACACATCTTGCCTCCGTTGCCCAGTATGTAGGTCACGCCATCTGTCTCAGGACACTTACACTCAGCCTGACCGTCTGGAGCGGGGTGACAGCTGTGACTACAGCCGCCATTAAACGGAGTACAGGGGTCATTGTCACCTGAAATTCATTATAGTATATCCCCTGTTATTACCAGTTCTACATTTTCATTAGGGTAATTCATACTAAAGTCATGTAACTTCAATTCAAATGCTCTACATGAACAGTGCTGCTTGTTTTATGCATTAAGAAATTCTGTTTTATCTCCACACATGATAGAATTTGTTTTTGTTATACTAAACATCATATATTAACAGTAATGATCATTCAGACAGTAAATACCCCCAATTTTTTATGCAATATGTAAGAGATTCACAAATATATTTCCCTTCGTATTTCATGGACCTAAACATTTTGACAGCCCATATCTACAATAAATTATCCATTACTGAAAGACTTACATTTTTGCCTGCGGGGAGAGAAGACGGTAATTCCCATTGGACGATTCAAAATTCCTTCCACCATGACCACCATATTAGCCCCTGTGTGTTTTTCAGCTCTATATACACCATCTACAACATCAATTTCATGGAAAAATATTTCAACGAATGTTATCAGAAATAAAATCTACTTTCAATTTCTGGTGCTGCACAATAATAAAGTATTGGACCAGTAGTAAGTAATCTAGTGCTACTCACGGAGAGTCCAGTCTGTCCAGTACACATAATGACCAAACACAGTCATGGAGTAGGGGTGGACAGTGGACTGTACGATGATCTCTCGGTACTGTCCATTGAAGTTCGCTCTCTCTATTCTGTCTCTACATGTTAATCACAATTCAAAGCACTCTCCATTTATTGGGAAACATTTTTTACTACACATAATGATTTAAAACTACCAAATCTGAATGCCAAAAATCTATTGGATAGCACTTGTTTGTAGTATAGAAAATGGTCTTGTACAAACCTCAGGGCATCTGCCCAGTAAATCATGTCCTCGTCGTAATCAATAGAAAGCCCGTTGGGCCAGCCTAAGTCAGTCTTCACAATGGTTTTACGTAGATTGCCAGCCATGGTGCTCCTCTCTATCTTGGGATGAGTCCAGTCTGTCCAGAACAGCAAACTACAAAAAATTTTGATTCATCATAACAATCATCTACAATAACTAATTCATTTTTTCTGCAAGTAGGTCACAAAGTGTACATGTACATGTCAAAAAAAAACATTATATTGTATGTCTGTGCATTGAGCACTTAGGTTGATTGGTATGCTGTATAAGCATGTAAAAAAAATTAAATTTGGCATGAGACTATTCCATTTAAACAGAGCATAAGATACATATGTCATGTTTGATATTTCTTCACAGTACTGACCCCTGGCAAGGATGGACAGCCACGGCTCTAGGGGTGGCCACATGGCTGAGGGGGGTCTTATGTGTCTTGTTGAGGGTCATACTCATAATCTGACCAGTAAACACATCGGACCAGTAGACCTTCTTCCCTACCCAATCTACAGCCAGCCCCTCAGCTGTAGCTGAGTTAGCTCTGGGACTTCCTGGAAGTATACATGTAAATCTTGTTTGTCCACATGTTAATATATCTGTATTCTAAAACAGTTGTTTAATTAACACATAAAAAGACAAGGAAAAACTTGTGTATTATTTGAAAATGAAGAAATATAGCTTCATTATGATATCCTTTTTATTTGCAGCATACCAGAGTCATTTCCAGTCTTTGCCATATCTTCAATGTCATTGGTACCCATTTTGACCCTACCAATGGACCGTCTCAAAACCTGTGAGAAATAGATGTAACTCTCATCATAGTCGAAGTCCACAGCGACCACTCCAAATAGTCCCTTGACCGGGGGTATAGGGGCAGACTTAATCCTGGGATCCAGAGACACACTGATTATTTCAGTTTCTGCTGCCACCACAAGGTACTCGGTAGGAGCTGGAAAACAGAAGTATATACTGGAATATCTATTGCAATAGCTGATGAAGTGACTGATTGAATGGTTGATCCATCAAAACTATTTTTTATTTTGAGTTTTTATTATATTAGTGATTCCAAAAATTTTTTGGTCAAATAAAGTAAATATGAGAAAAAATATGTTGATACCATTGCAGGATTTCCCGTTTTTATCCAAGACACCCGTGGCACACTGACATTTAGGCTCCGTCTTGTTTGGGAAGGAGAAGCAGAGCTGTTCGCAGCCTCCATTGTTTTCACTACATGGGCTGGACACTATAATATTAAGTAACAAACGTACCGATGAGTAAAATAATGATAACGCAGTACAATGAATCGTGGGGTTATTCAAACACTTTATTTTTGTGATGTTTCCTTACCATTTGGCTGAACAGAAACATGGAAGATTGCAATATCTCGTAACATTTCCAAATTATTCTTTACTACAATCGCTCTAGAGTTTTCCATGTTTTTTCTGGCTTTAAATACCTGAAAAATTTATATCATATACAATCATGTTATGAATACATCATTAATTTTAATGAAAGACAACCTGTATAACTCTTATGAATTTTTTTTTAAGAACAGGCAGTGTTTTTCCATGGTGAATATACCATTATTTAGTTATTAAATTGATCAATATTTTCATAAATAGCATTGGAACTCGAACCATGCCAGAAATAATTTGCAATAACTTGGAAATACATCAAAATGCCTACTTTCTTCAGATTGCGATCTACCCAGTACATGTAATCATCTTTGATGGCTATTCCAAATGGTGAAGGGAGGTTACTCTTGACATACTTTCTGTTTCCTCCACTGAAGGACATTTTCTGCAGACAAAAACCAAACAAATTAAAACAAAACTCAGATACACTAACTCACATATAGTTAGAAGTCAAATATGTAAATACATGTATATAAGTATTTCAGCTCGACATACACTCTATAAGTAAATACAAGTATAAGACTCAGACCTGAATGGCGTCCACTCTGGAGTCGACCCAGTAGACTTCGTGGGTTGTGATGTCAATGGTGATTCCCCGCGGATATATGATCCCGTGCTTCACAAGAACAGTCCTGTTACTGCCATCCAGATGGGATCTCTCTATCTTAGGGAACTGACCCTGGTCCAACCAATACAAATATCTACAGAGAAACAAAATTATGCATGTGTTCAAAATTTAATTTTGTCAAAAACAGATATCCCTAACTTAAAAACATTTGGTCAAAATAATGAAGTAATTATCAACTCTAAAGTGAAACATCATTACAGGCTATTGCGTCCCATGCTTTACAAAGACAATATTAAGATATTAGGCTGTTAGATATAAATGGTGGCCGGACCTTTTGATGGGGTTGACAGCCAGAGCTCTTGGAGTAGCCTCTTTCTCCTGGAACAATATCATACGGTGGGTTCCATTCATCCTGCTCACTTCCATGTAGGTCACATAATTCTTGGAGTTGGTGAAATATAAATTTCCTGTGAAGAAAACAAAAATTCATTAAGAACTTCAAATTGAACAGTCACAGACAAAATCTGCATTGAAAGCATATTTACATGTAACCATTATCCAATATATTTGCTAGGAATATCCTGTCTTGTTAGCTGTGTTTTATTATATACCAATTTATAAAAACTTCTACTATGTTAAGATCTACATGCCTGCAATCCAGTCGACAGCAATTCCTTTGATGCCCTCTCCTGACTTTATTCCGATGCCATCCACCACAATTTCCTCGTATCCGGAACCATCCACACGAATCCGTCGGATTCCATTGTTGTTGCCCAGCTTCAGACCTGTGGGGTCGTAGTCACACCAGTATATGTGCTGGCCAGCCACATGGACATCCACATGTAAAGCTACACGGTCTGCAAAACATTTTAACAACATGTTACTCAGTACTAAACTTTTGTTAAAGGACTACCGTAATTGTAATTTGAATCATAAATTTTAAGAAATAGATTCAGTCCATAATGAAAGGGATTAAACAACAACATAAAGTTTGGCTCCAGATGTGCTCCTTTTTGACTGGTATGTGAAATTAACATTTTTTAATTCTTAAATTTATGCTCGTTTACAGTAAAATTTATGAGGAGATAAATTGTGTGGGTTTGAGGAGGACGTGAGAAATCAACTAATTTTTCAGTACTTTCATCAAAAGTTACCTGGCCCTCTGATAGGAACCATGGCATCGTTGTGACCCGGAATCAGAGAAAATCCTCGAATCACCTCCAGCATCGACACCACTGCAAAAGTGTCCTCCACTGAAATATACACATGTACACACTGTATCAGCACACAAACGTGAGTATATGTACCGGTACACTTATAAGCCGCAATGGATGATCTTTACATACTCTGGCATTTCCCAGTGGTGGAGTTCATCTGGAATCCTGTGGAACACTGACAGAGGTTCTTCCAGCGGAACTGTCCGGGCCCCGGGAGACAGAGCTGTTCACAGTTCCCGTAGCTCATCTTCCTGACAGCGGACACCTCCCCAAACTTCACCACACAGCCATGCGGCTGTACATCTGTTAAAACCACATGTAGATTAGAGTGAGTGAATTGACTCACTGGTATCAATCCAAATAAATGTTTATATCTCTACAAAAATCTGTTGTACAATGGGAAGTTATCCCTTTTATTTCTTTATATTCATTTTCTATCAATTTTGCTAGGTGTTTAAGAACAACCCTGACCTCTGTGATAGCAGGAAACCCTAAAATCTCACAATGGGACCATAACAATTTTAAAACTGCAGGCACACAAAGTTTCATGAAAGGTTTTTTTGAAGTTTCACTCTTCAACCATCATTCATGAATTTTATGGTAAATTTTACTGGAGTGGGTTAGTTGTTAATAGCATCCCACATTTAAAGGGGCATGGTCACGATTTTGGTCAAATTCTATTTTTCTGTTTTTATTAATTGCAATGCTTTAGAAATCATATTCTAATGATCAAATGAAATTTGAGAGTCAGTCTTTTTAAGTTTTAAGCAAGATACAGAGCTCACAAATCTGTGTCATGTAAACAAGGCTCGTGCCCTGTTTTTGTTTACATAGATTCAATATACCAATAAAAAACCTTTTTCAAGCTAAGTTTTCTATCTTCTTATTCATTTTAATCATAAATAAACAGTTCCTAACATTTAACACATTCATTTTAGGTCTAGAATTGAAATTTTCACTTCAACATTCAAAATGTAAACAAAAGCTTTGTTTACATGGCAAAGAATTGTAAGCTCTGTAACTCGCTTAAAACTCAACAAATGACACTCAAATTTTGGTTGCATATTAAGAATGCCTCACTGAAGCATTGTAAACATTAAAATCGGAAAAATAATTTTTGACCAAAATCGTGACCATGCATGCCCCTTTAAGGTATGCCAAAGCCAATTCTTGCCAAATACAATCTGATTAAAATCAGCTATTCTAATATGCTACCACTCTATAACATCTAAAACAACCAGCTTCGAGGTTGTGACAAATATTAAATCATTAATTTAATAAATGTACAAGTACTTTTTTGATGGAGTTGTCTGTAGATTTTCAGTCCATGAAGCATGACGATATTTGTCTTGACAACTTGCTTCTTAGCATTAGGGGAATTAAGTGGTAGAGAGAAGATGGATTCAAAGTCAGCATCCACATAGTACAGTTTGTCTCTGAACACAGCGATCCCCCGAGGGTGACTCAGGTGGTTCAAAAACACGGTCACACTGCGGGGCCGTATTCCACATCTCATAATCTGAGAACAAGAGAAATGCCATTTTTATATGTTAAATTTCTAAAGAATTATCATAATTTGTTGAGCACTAAATTTAGTGGATTTTCTTGTTGAACTTATCCACTAAAATCACATTTTTTTCATCTAAGAAGGAAACACAACAACACTTTTTATAGGTAGAGTTACTTCTGTCCATGAATTAACTGTGTGTTTTTCAAAAATCCCCAAAAATTGATACTCACAAATTTTAATGAAAGCACAGAATTGTGAACAGGATGAGAAGAACAATTTAAAACTTTGGCATTTTTTTTCATATTCAACAATGAGAAAATATCCATAAAAAATCTTATTGTTTAAACAAATGAAAGCGGAACAAGTGTCAATGGGAATTCTAACCCACTGTCTGCCGGAGTCTGTCCAGTACAAAGTTTCTGTGTTTCTGTCCATTGTAATGTACTCAGGTTTTTCCACGCGTCTTTGAAGGACAACAAACGGGTTACTCCCACTCAAACTCATTCCTCCAATCTTGGAAGGCAGCCCATTTCCTCCTTGGTCAGCGTAGTACAACTTTCTATAACCAACACAATACATAGTATTTATTTCATACAGAGAATGTTCTGATTTCGTAAGTACCCAATGATTTGTAATTTCACAACTGTGACAATGATTTTAGAAAAAATCCAGTGTCATGCCATTGTGGTAAAAATACTGTTTTATGAATCAAAAGACTTCTTTAGTCAGTGTAAAGTTCAATACATTTCATGAAAAATGGACCTACCCATGATCTGGATCTAGCACCAAAGACACAGGCCGTGCACAGTCATAGTTTTTGCCTGTGTTACTGAGAAGAACTTTCCTGAAGTGATTTTCCCCATCCATCCTCATAACCTCAATCGTCCCCGACTCATCATCTGTCCAATACAGGTTCCTTGCTATCCAGTCCACTGCAATGGCTCGGGGGCTCCCAGAAAACAGAGTAGGATTCATTTCCTTTATTTTTCCAGTTTCTATTGAGATGGCCTTCACAGACGACTGTAAAATAGAAGTCATGTTGGTATCATGAAGGAACTTGAATATGAATCCTAGCAGACCATATGTAAAAATTAGATTTGATTTAGTGCAGTTAAACCTCATCTGCCTCTGACTTACATTTCCAACCTCTGGGCTCTGCACTATATACATTGTCTTGTTGAGTGTATCAAAGTCCACGTCCAGGACATTTTGTTTACTAGAGATGGGCAGCACATCATGGATGGTGTTATTGTTGAGGCTTAGCCCTACCAGGCCTGTCTTTGTAATGTACACCAAGTACTCCTGAGTCACTGAAACCACATAAAAACACAAAATAATTGTCAATCCTTAAATGTATTACAAATTGATTTCATTCACTTCAAATGAAAACAGAAAAAAGGAAACCAACAGAATGATGCCATTAAATGTATAACAAATATTGTTAAACAAAAAAATAAGATGAAATATTAAAGACCAAATCAAAAAAGAGTTTAATCAACAGATTTAATGAAAAGCGGCTAAAAATCTGATTTTTAATTAACAGTTCATATTTCATTGTACCTTCTCTACAGGTGCTGCTGTCCGAGTTGAGATTCATACCCACAGGACAAGCACAGGAGTATCCGGAGCGTTTGTCAGCGGACAGCAGACAGAGATGACTACAGCTGGCCGAGGCACAGGGATTGGTGTCTGTACAGAATAGAAATCTTTATTATGATATTGTAAACCAATAACTTTTATTCATAAAGACTTTGCAATTTACCAAAGATAAACTGGTTTGTGATGTACCACAAACATTTAAAGACTGGTTGTAGGAGAGAAAAATTCATGATGTTAAGGCTCTTGCGAATCTTGCAAAATTTTATGCATTCCAAGCAAATATTTTAAAGTTTGCTTTTTTTCTTCTATGGAATCCTTTGAAATTGAAGTGGATCAATTTTAATGGATTTTCTGGGTATCCCTTATCCATATTTAAGTTTGGTTTTTTTTCCCTATGGAATCGTTGGAAATTGAAGTGGCTCAATATTCATGGATTTTCTGGGTATCCCTTATCCATATTTAACATCCCAAACACATGCATGCAGTCTTTATTCTCCATAGTCTTTATTCTCCACACATACAGGTAATCACTAACATTGCATCCCCATAAACCTCAAAACAAATTTGACAACCCATGAAAAACTGACCACCCAAGTTTGAATGATTCCACATTTCACTGAACCAATAAATTCTCATGTAGTACACAATATTACTGCAAGAAATATTTTGTAATTAAGCTTCTTTTTTTAATTCTAATGGTTATGCTGAGTTAGTATTTCATCTTCAATCGACTGACCCTGAGGGAGAATGACCTGTCGGGCGGGGTGCATGATGGCAATTCCCAGGGGGCGCAAGATAAAGCTGACCACCACATTGCGACCTGCACAGTCAAACTTATTGCATTTGGAGACACGCCCTGCCATCCTGTCCGTCCAGTACATGTAATCCTCAAACACAACCAGGTCATGGGGATGTCTCAGAAACTATAAGCACAATGCTCTTATCATTAAAGACTAGGTGGAATTATAATAAACTTGATTAGTTGATTGATCTACATTATCACTTTACTCAACTGCAACTCTAATAAGGTCCTTCATACAACTATGTTTTGATTTATTTATTTTTTGAAAATGAAAAAAATTATCACTATTTTAAAAAAAAGGCACAGTTATAGTGATTGGTTTATTTGCAGTTATTTTTATTACATCAACATTTATATCATCTTAATGCAAAGAGATGAACATACAGTAACAATTATTGGTGACTATATATATTTTTTTTTAATTTTTATCATTTTTCCATAACAACTGCAAAGAGCCCAAAAATATATAAATTTTGATTGTCATGAAAAAAAAACCTTGCGACACAGTTCATAAATTGCTTTACACTTACATGATCATTTGCAAACACCTTCCTTCTCCCAGATCCATCATAATTACAGAACTCGATGAAATCCAGCCTGGCATCTGTAAAGTACAATCTCCTATTGGGGTAGTCCAGTGTCAGCCCATTTGGCCAGTACAAGTTCTCGGAAATGATCACCTTTCTTCCTATCCCATCCATTCCTGACCGCTCAATCTTTGGGTTCTGTCCCCAGTCAGTCCAGAATAGATATCGAGCTCTGGAAACGAAAACAAATTTCAAAAACATAAAAAACCAAAATAAATGTACATCAAAAAACTTTAACATGATTGTATACTGTAGACCAAATTTTTATTTGCAGCAACTTTATTCTGGGATTCTCCAGTGGTAAACTGATTTAATACTCCCCCTTTTTTGGGGACCTAACCTACAGTTACCATCATAAACAGAGACATTAATGGTTTGTTTACAACAATTAATATTCAAGCTTCTAGTAAACCTTGCAAGGTTTTCTCACAATAGTTGGTCTGCAGTGTAACTGAGAAGCAAAATTGCATAAAGTTTTGTTAAATGCTGTACTGTACCCACTGCGGGGATCCACTTCAATGCCGCGGGGGTTAGTTATGTTCTCGCTGAACAGAATTGTCTTCATGCTGCCATCTAGTTTGGCGACTTCAATGGTCTCTACAACGTAATCGTTCCAGTACAAGTTTCCACCAATCCAGTCGACTGCAAGGTCCTCTACCACATTCACTCCTACTTGAAATACCTTTAATATAAAATGTTAACTTTAAGGTCAAGATCTAGTAAATGAAAGGTGCTAACAGGTTTATGAAATTAAAGATATAAACTATTTTAATGATGCTTCATTAACAATATCTTTGTTTCACAGGGTGTACTGGGGCTTTAATTTTTGTTAGACAAAATGAAAAATCATGTTTTAAACAACAATTTTCTATGAAATATGAAGGATAAAATTAACAAATCTCGGAGTTTTGTCCATTTTTGACTAATAAAATATATCTAGAATGCCTACAGTCTCTCCAAAAACAGCATGAAACAAGCTCTTGACCTCCTCTTTAAAATGATGTCAAATTGGATATAGGTACTGGGATTACTTTTCCATTGGTTAAATATAGAATATCAAAATATTGTTTTATTTTCTACATAATTCTTTTAAAGCCGTAAAATATGGGAAAAGATTCATCAAATCAATTATGACATCAAAATGGTTCTAGCACCAAAAAGACAGTCTGGAATCATTTACTATATCTTGACCTAAAGTGCATGTACTATTTTCGCATTATTCAATTTTTAAATCTCATGAAAAGCAGAATATTCTAACTGAAAACTACGTTTACATTATATTGCATTAACATCTATATTATATTGAGATTTTAAAATAAATGAGTCTTGTAAACTAATTTAAGACTGGGCGAATTCAAATGTCCCAAATTATCTCTCTTTTAACATAACTGTGCTAGTTCAAGATGTGACGAAACTGTTTGCAAATGTAAAAGGGTGAAAATTACATGGGGTGAAAATAACCTTGAATACAAGAATTATGGAATTCTATCTAAAATGGCTTTAAAAGCAGGCTTAAAAATCTTTAAAAAAAAAAAAGAATTTACAAAAGTAAGAAAATTATTTTTCCCTTCTATGCTCTTACATTTTATAATGCATGTACAATGTACATGTACCCATACTACACTATAACATACCTCTGTCAGATTGCTGCCATCAGCATTGACCCTAAATATCTTCTTTAGAGAAGAGTCTGAGAAATACACATGCTGTTTCTCTACATGAACGTCCAGTCCTGCCAGAGCCTTGATCCCGGGGAGCTGTATATTGCTCAGCTCCATCACATCCAGGCCGGCCTTCATCAGGTCCTCCTGACTGGTCACAAGTAGGTAAGGCTTAGTCTCATCTACAGAAAAGTCAGAATCAATTGTCTGCAGAAAAGTCAGAATCAATCGTCTACAGAAAAGTCAGAATCAATCGTCTACAGAAAATTCAGAATCGATCGTCTACAGAAAATTCAGAATCAATCGTCTACAGAAAATTCAGAATCGATCGTCTTCTGAAAAGTCAGAGTCAATCATCTACAGAAAAGTCAGAGTCAATCGTCTACAGAAAATTCAGAATCGATCGTCTTCTGAAAAGTCAGAGTCAATTGTCTACAGAAAATTCAGAATCGATTGTCTTCTGAAAAGTCAGAGTCAATTGTCTACAGAAAATTCAGAATCGATCGTCTTCTGAAAAGTCAGAGTCAATTGTCTACAGAAAATTCAGAATCGATCGTCTTCTGAAAAGTCAGAATTAATCGTCTACAGAAAAGTCAGAATCAATCGTTTACAGAAAAGTCAGAATAGCCAGAATCAATCATCTACAGAAAAGTCAGAATAGCCAGAATCAATCATCTACAGAAAAGTCAGAATCAATCAAACACAGGAATTATTTGTGTCAAGTATCATAAAGCCCCTGATGTTTATCACATAAAATGAATTCTAATTGATTTAATTTTAAAGTGACCTTGATCTACCTCAGATGACCTTATACAAAGGTCAAGAAGAAGCATTTGATAGTTGTTTAAAACAAAGCAATGAACTAGATATAAAGTGCACAGACATGGATGAGCAATACTTTTGCTATATTTCCCTTAAACTTTCTTTGCTATTAAGAGATTTATCTACCTGGTAAATTCTGTTATCTACTTACTTCTATTTGCAAGACAAGTGGTTTGATTGACAAGTTCATATCCTGGATCACAGGTACATTTAAACGATCCTTTGGTGTTGATGCAGTGCTGACTACACTTTCCTGGGGGATCACACTCATTGTCATCTGAAATATACAGTTTCCAAGAGATGATGCACGGGTCAGTTTTCATAATACATATGTGGACATTGTGGACATTATGGGCTTTCCATCTTACCCACACACTCCTTGGTTCCATTTAAGACCTGACCCACAGGACAAACACACTCGGCCCCTCTGGGTGTCTGGATACATAGGAAGTTACAGTGACCATTCTCTACCCCACATTCATCAGTATCTAAATGTAAATTAAGAAGCCAAAAAATTTACATATTCTTATAACAGTACTATTGTGTGAATAAAAGGAAAAGTTCTGTTGAACCATTTATATGATATATATATATATGTATAATATATACATGTTTCATAAATAACATACTACAGATAGGACTTTCATCATCCCCATTTGGACAGTCAGCATTCCCATCACAAACTTTTGTTCTATTTATACACACTCTGGAATTCCCTGGACATTCCCACTGATAATGGGGGCATTTAAAGGTAGGAGGTGCTGTAAAAGATGATACAATATAAATCTATTGTTCTTGTTCCTTTGAACAGGTAAATCCCATCAGATCTTTACGTTGACTTACGGCATGTGAGACTCTGATCTTCATCAGAATTATCCCCACAATCATCGTCTCCATCACAGATCCAGGACTGGGAGATACAACGACCATTAGCACACCTGAATCTATCCGACCAGCAGGTGGGCTCAGCTGTCAAAATCAGAATGAAACCGTTGAACACAATTCCTACCGGTATGACAACATTAAATTATACATGTATATTTGTGTCAACAAATTGGCCTTGAACTTGATCAATGACATTGAACTTAGCCATCTGACTTTGAAGTTCAAGGTTTCCAAGTATGAAATGTTTATTTACACAGTACAGATATATAAATTAGGAAATATGACAGAAAAATACAGAGAGTCAGATCAAAATAACAATATATACCCAAAAGGAATAAAAATTACAAAGACCAAATAACAGGATTTACTTTAAGCATTTTTTAAGGTTAATAAAAATTTACTTTAAATCATACATGTACGTTATATCAAACACAAAGAACAGATACAAAATAAAATGAATGAAACCGAGCACTCACGACAAGTGTCAGGTTCATCTGATCCATCCTCACAATCGGGCTGTCCGTCACATTTCCAGCTCTTTGGAATACACCCACCCTGTGTGCAGTTAAACTCATCCACCAAACATGTTTTCTCTCCTCTTGTTGCTAAAATAATCATACATTCCATAGTATAATCAACAAGAGGCCAATTGGCTTTAATGTTCACCTGAGTAGCATATAACCCAAACACAAACTTGTCGAGTAGTCTCATATATGCATTTAATTAGTTAGGTTTCATTCTGGAGTAGAAAAATTATAAATTTGTAATGACGACCACCTCCTTGCCTGAAATATTTAAAAAAGAACTGTGAAACCTATAATTTTGGCAAAAAAACTTAGAGATCTGGTCTACAAAATCATGAATTCAGTTTTCCTTTCAGGTGTGTGGGAGTAAAGAAGATAATTTCTTAACATTATATGCATTAACACCTATACATCCATTTTGGCCCTGCCCTAGAGTCAAAACCCATACTCAAGGGGACATGAAAATTAAAATTTCAGTAGAGGACTTCCTGGTAAACATAATTATAAGTCAGTTTTTTATAGAGATGTGCGAGAATAGAGAAGAAAATTTTTTAACATTATATGCATTAACACTATATTGCCATATTGCCCCCCCCCCCCCACCCCCCATGTCCTGAACCCCGACCCAGGGGCCATGAATTTTACAATTTAGGTTGAGGAGTTATTAGACATCATAACCATGTATTCAGTTTTTTGCCCACATGTGTGGGAGCAGGGAAGAAGATTTTTTAAGATTCAAATTATTTTTACTATATGGCCATATTGGCCCCACCCTAGAGCCTGAACCCCTGACCTAGTGGTCATGAATTTCACAATTTAGGTAGAGGGCTTCATGGACATCATAATCATGCATTAAGTTTTTAACAAATATATATGGTAGTAGAGAAGAAGATTTTTTAAGATTTAAATTATTTTTACTATATGGCCATATTGGCCCCACCCTAGAGCCAGAACCCCTGACCCAGGGGCCATGAATTTCACAATTTTGGTAGAGGGCTTCATGGAAATCATAACTATGCAACCAGTTTTATCATCACATGTGTGGGAGTAGAGAAGAGGAGTTTTGAAATTTGGCTTTTTTGGCATATTTGGCCCCACATGTGGCGCCCCAGGGGTGGTAGAGCCATGAATTTCACAATTAAGATTCCTCTTACCATAGAGATGCCTCACACCAAAAATGGTAACAATCAGCCTTGTAGTTTTTAAGAAGAAGTTAAAAATGTAAATTGTTAACACACGACGCACGTCGCATGACGACGGACGAAAACGGATAGCAATAGGTCACCTAAGTTTATTCAGGTGACCTAATAAATATAACATGCACATGTATTACTCTAAATTTTGTTAAAGTTGTGATTTTTTAATTTCGACTAGATGATAAGTTAAGCTTACGACAGTCCAGCTCGTCAGTTTCATCCTCACAGTCTGGAGCCCCGTCACAATGGTACCTCTCAGGTATACACTGTCGCCTCTTCTTACAGGTCCATTTACCGTCCGCACACTTCAGAGGGGGACAGTCCTTCTCGTCGGATCCATCGTAACAGTCCTCCTGACCGTCACAGAGCTTCCTGGTGTATATACATCGCTTGTCCCCACACTGGAAGTGGTCCACATCACAGGTGTGAGTACCTAGCAAAAAAAATAGTAAAAATGTAAAGGAATTTAGCGATGATGTCAGTGAACTGTAATCTCTATATGCATGCATAGCATTAATGCTACCTTTTAATTTGATTTCGGATTCTTCATACACATTTTTTATCTGTACAGTTATTTTTACTAGTTAACAAAATACTTACTGATTACTTAATAATCTGATGTTTATAACTGAATTGGTTATTATTGTATACTATCGAAAAATATTGCATATTTAAGAGTATGTGAATATCTCATTCTTTAATCTACATCTTTCAAAGATTGTTAACATTTTTGACAGCATTTTCTTATCCTTTGTATATATCCCTATCTACCTGATACATTCATATTCGTACAAAATTAAACATTATCATTTTGAACTAAAATAAATGTGGAAAACATCCATAATAAAAGATGTACCGATAATAAAAGATGTACCGGTATATCATATTTCCAATATACTCACCACAGAATTCTCCTTCATCAGAACCATCACCACAATCATTGTCTGTATCACACTTAAACCTGCAATTGAATTTGCATGATAATACATAAGGTAAAAATAAGTACCAGTACATACTGAGTAATTTCAGAAAATCAATAGATAAAAATATAACCCATATTTCATTTTCATTCACCTATTTTTTTGTGACATAAAGCATGCAACCAATTCCAAGGCTCTGAATATTTCAACATATACATTCAAGTACTCAATATGCTAATTCCTGACACCTTTGTTAGTTCTCTCTGACTTAAAGTTAGTTTTATTAAAACTCTCCCCTAACATATCATGTACATTCCACTCCAGGATAAAGCATATTTGTACCTCATATTAATACACAGGGTGTTATTACACCTGAACTGTGTAGGACCACAAGTTTTATTGGCTGAAATTAAAGAGAAAGGTTTGAAGGACACAAAGTTCAAACAGGTAGGGATTCTATCAACAACTTAACTCAGACACATATCTCTAGAATCGATTTGGTACATATCACACACTGACTGAGTAATACTTACAACAACCGATTTCATCTGAGCTATCCCCACAATCATTGTCACCATCACACTTCCACTTCAGGTCAATGCAGCGGTTGTTATTACACTGGAAATGTTGAGGTCCACAGGTCTTTCCTAAATGAGCAATAAAATGCATTGATTCATGTACAGTAATTCAAATCTCTCTCTCTCTCTCTCTCTCTCTCTCTCTCTCTCTCTCTCTCTCTCTCTCTCTCTCTCTCATCTCATATATCTCATAACATACCTTCTGTGCAGTTCTTTTCGTCTGATTTATCTAAACAGTCGTTCTCCTGGTCACAAGTAAAGGTGTTGGGAACACAGCGCTTGTTGTCACAGGTGAAGAACCCTGCCCTGCATTTCTCCTCCTTGAACACCTCCTCGTCCTGCTGGCAGGTCCTCATGTCCTCATTCAGCTTCATCCCGAACGGACATGCACACTTCCTGCCCAGCCTTTGAACACCCCCCGAGTAAGGCACAGGGAAACAGAAGTGGGAGCAGTCCCCATTCCTCTTTACACATGCATGATCAGCTGCAAAATGTTAATATTGCATTTCAGCATTTGTTTTCCAAACACAATAGTTAATTTCTGACTTGTTTTCTACATATTTTTTAAAGGTTTTAGTCTGTTGTATAAAGATAATATAGATCATACCTGGTTTCTGTTGAATATCCTTATCATAAATTGTTATGTCTCTTAAGAACTCAATTCCTTTCCTCAGTGTGACCTGTTGGTTCCCTTGTTTGTTGATTCTGATGATAGCCTCCAGTTTCCAGTCAGAGAAATATACATGTCCTTCGAAAATAAACAAATCTAGGTTTTTACAAAACAGCAATACCAAACTAATAGGCGATTTAGAAAATTGAGAAATATTCTATTAAACACACAGGAACATACTTGGACCATTATATACATGTACTCAATTTCTATTCAGTTTTTGGGTGATATAAAATCTTCTCAAAAGCTAAGTATTATTTACAGGTACTTAGAATGAAATATCTAAAAAGTGTAAACCATCATATAAAGGCACACTTTGAAGAGTCCAAACCTCTATATGCAACTATTCCAAAAGGATGAGCAATAGAAACTCCAGTTATTGTCTTCACATCCTCCCCATCAAAGTTTGAATGCTGTATCCTATTCAAAACAATAAAAAAAAATTATCATCACTTAAGATATAACAGTAAATGAAAATTCAAAAATCTATTCAGAAAACCTAGAAAATAAAAAGCCCTACCTGTCAAAGTAAGCATCTACCCAGAAGAGTCGGTCAGTGTGGAAGTCTATGCTGAGACCATTGGGCCAGCCCAGCTCGTACTTCCTGATTTTGGTCATATTAGTGCCGTCACCAAACGTTCTGGCAATATAAGGACTCTGCATGGTATTCTTCATCCAGTCCGAGAAAAATAACCAGCTAAAAATAGGAAAGTAAATCATTCAATGTGGTTAATGGTTACATTTATACTAAACAAATTGATATGAGGAAGAAGAGTTACCCTTTCAGTGGATGAACAACAACTGATCTTGGTTTACCAGTCCCTGACATTAAGACCAAAGTCTCATTTGGGGACTTGAGTCGTAGTACAGACAGAGTGCCCTGGAAGAAGTCGGTGAAGTAGAGGTTCTTGGAGACCCAATCCACACTTAACCCTTCCACAGAGCGTACCTTCTTCACTGTCAGCGCTGTGGGTCCTGCAACATTACAATTCACCATTTTTAGGATTCGTTGATCAGGTCAATATCATATACAATGTGAATTTCTTTGAATACAATTTTATAATCCAACAGATCAAAATAGTTTGAAAAGAATCTCATTTCCTACGTATATGTCAAGATTACTGGTACAAGAAAGGGACAAGAGAGCTAATACATATGCATGTATATCTTTAAAGAGTTTTAATATGAGCTTTCACAATTTGTATCTAAATGCTTTACGGAGAGATCCATCCACTTTGGCTTTCATGATGGCAAAGTTCCTGATGTCTGAGAAGTAGACCATCTCATCCTCGGCATCATAGTCCACAGCCACATAGTTAACACCCAAGTGACCGGTGTCTTTGGCAAAGAGTTGAGGAATGGCATCCACAGCATACGCAGTATCAGAGGGAGGGGTCAGGGAAATCCCCCTGGCTGAATACTTGGCAGCAAACAGGAGGAAGTTGTTAATTTCTGTGACAAAACATATGTTAAAATGTAATTACAATACATGAATGTATAACATTTTTAAAGTATAATGTCAGAATGTGAATTAATTTGGATACTTTTTTTTTATCAGTAACCAAACATTTACAACAACAAAAAACACGAGAATATATCAATCAACTAAGCTGAACTATGCATTACGCAGCATATCAACCATAAAAAATTCTTTACTTGAGTTATAAAAATGGATTTATGAATCTAGATAAACATTTCTTATCCTTAAAGGTTTGTCTTTTCTCTGTTAAAGTGTCAGTTTTACTACACTTTTTGTTCTTACTTGTGCAATTCACCCCATTGTCAGAGAGTTCATATCCTATTGCACATATACACTTATATCCTAGACCATGGTTTTCCCTCACGTGTGTCAAAACACAAATGTGCTCACAAGTGTTACCAGAACAAGGATCTACAATAAAAGATTTTACTGTATTAACTGAACAGATGTTACATGTACATCACCACTCATAGAGGTTATGTACAATGTACAATACACATTAAGTTGAATGACCATCATATTTTGTAATGAAAGAAATCAATTATTCATAGAAAAATTATACCATTGAAAATTATTCACAAGTTCTGTAGTATATAGAGTTCATAAAATTCGAAATTTCAATAATTCAATTACATGTACATGTTTAAAAGTTCTGAAATAGCATCTTCTTGGACTTAATCCCAAATAAACAAAATTAGAATCTCATCCTTTTCATTAATTTTCTACAGAAAAGACCACTGTATTATATTAAAGCAACAAAACGATGCAACTTTTTCGCTACCCTGTGATCATTTAAACTTAGTCTTATGTCTTATTAATGAATGCAAACTACATCCATTTGATGACAGTCATTGAGCCTAATATCCGACATCCTTACTTGTTCTGTCTTTCTGGTGCTGAATGGACTGATGGAAGATTTTGACGCTGCGGAGTCGTTTGTTTTTCTGATCTTGGAATATCTGCTGTGGATCTTCGTCCCCGTACTTATTTACCTTCAACACTCCCATCTTTGTGTCATCAGCCCAGAAAAGCTTATCCTCAAAGCGAGCCAGACCAATAGCATTGGGAATCTTAATACCACTCGATAGAACTGTAAACCTGCAATTGAGAAGTTATGTTAATGGTTGCAAAAAAACTCTTCTTCTGTGAGGACATTGAAATCTTTGATGGCTTTTTGTTGATTTTTAGTGTACTCCTCAACAATGAAGATACATCTCATGAAATTATTTCCCAACAGACCTTTGGAAAAACTGCACAACAAGTTAGTTATAAATGCTATTGGCTCACTACACCTTGAAATATTTTCTCAAATCAGCAGAAAATTACTTGATTATGATAGATATCATAATAGATAAGAAGTATTTTAGTAAAAAAGCAAAAAAATGTGCAATTTTGGATGAAAAATTACATTTTCGAAAATTTGATTCAGTAAAGTAAACAAAAGCTCCAGGCAGATTCGAACTCATGATCTGCAGTTCAGAAGCCCAATACTTGAAACCCTGAGCTACAACGATTTACAACCCAATCGAACAATATAAACAGTTCAACAAAACATTTAAATTGCCATCTGGTGGCATAGTGTCTTAAAAAGTATAAGTCTAGGTGTAGTGAGGTACCTTATACAAATCCACAGTGATTAACTTGACTTTTCAACTCTTAAAAGATTTCTATTGTTGTTACATGTACCTGAATCTTCCACTGAAGTCCACCGTCTGAATATGATCTAGTCTGCTATCTGTCCAGAAAATTCTCTTGTTGACCGCGTCCACAGTGATACTGGTGGGGGCGATGATGTCCTTGTTCACCAGTAAAAACCTCTTACTGCCGTCCATGTAAGCACGCTCAATGCGAGTCTTGTGTCTCGGCTTTCTACCATAGTCTGAGAAAAACAGATACCTGAAAAGTTTGGGAGTTCCCATCAAAATTATTGCCAATATCACTATACATTTCTTATTCAAACATATTTTATCATGCACTAAACATAATTGGATTACGCAGCCTCTTCATCTTTATAAGCCTCTACAAAAATTCCTATATCTCCATTTATATCTCCATCATGTCTACACACAGTAAGTCTTCTCCGTAAATTCCTAAATCTTCATAACTGTACATTCAAAACATGCAAAGAAAATTATCATTAGAACTTAACTTATAATGACTATCACAACAAACCCTCCCTTACCCTGTGAGTGGATCAATAGCCAGAGCCCTGGGATCTTGGATATTATCACTGATGATATTGGTTTGATGCTGAGAATTCAGATCTATGACATCTATAACTTTGGCCCTCTGGTCGACCAGATACAAGTTCTGGCTGATCCAGTCATAAGCTATGCTTTGTGGCTTGTACAGATCATTCACTAGTATTTCTTTCCTCTCTGTACTTTTTCGAAGGTCTATTGTGAAGATCTATAAAAAAAAACAACAACCCTCACACTTAAAATAGGGCAAAAAAAAAAATTATTGTTTGTTTGGAATTGCTTCCCACCTCATTGAAATACCCCAGGTAATGAAATTTTAGCAAAAAATAAAGAATTTAACTTTTATTATGAGATTTTCAATTTTTTTAACCAATTTTTAATTAGTCGAACTTCAATTTTGAAAAATAAAAAATTTTCCTTCCTCCCACCTGGGTCTAGAAACCTTAGGCGGCAATTCCAAACAAACATTTTTTTAAAGATGGTCTTACTGTGGAATCATTAGAATTCGTGGTTGCTCAATTTTCGTGGTATTCATGGGTAGTCCTCCCCCACAAATTAACATTAGCAACGAAAACAAATTTAGAACTAGTTATCTTTGTTACTGAAACTGAAAACCAACGCATCCATGAAATTACATCCCAAGGAATAAGCTAAATAACCCAAATCCACGAAAATTGGCCCCCACGAATTTAAATTATTCCACAGTATCTTCCAGTCCTCTACCTATTCTATCACCTATTTTTCTCATCCATCAATCTAATAATTAACATACCCTTGAATTATTCTTACATAATTATAACAAAGAAAATCAGAATGATTATTAACTTATTGAACTTGATCATAATGTCTTTCAATCACCTTTTTGGAGGCTTCATCAATCCAAAACATTTTGTTGTTGTAGACATCAAAGTCCATATCTTCCACCGATCCATTGATGACCACTTTGTGATCGTTTCCGTCAGCATCCATACTGAAAATGTGATCCTCCATGGCGACAAACACTCTCATTGAAGCTCCTACAGATCACACAAAAAATTTAATTAAATCTACGGTCTATTACAGACCAAACACCTGTCTCCTAAAAAAAAGAGCTTGGTTTTATTTATCTTGTACATATGAGTATTACCATTGATTTTAAGAATTTCATATGAACAGTTAGTTTCAGGGATCTTTTTACATATCATAAGTCAATCCTTCAACTCTCCCTATATATAACAATACACTAAAATACAATATTGTACTGGTATGTAATTTGGAGCATGTGAACTCTGGATAAACTGTTCACATCAAGAAAAAAATACAAATTCAGTCAAGAAATCTTCCAGACTCCCTACAAATAAAACATAACATCTAAATAATTGATCCAACTGTCCAATCTAAGCAGTTTCAACTGTAACAAGAAATGTTAGTGAAACAATTATACCCCCTTCCCTTGGAAACATCCACAAAGAAAATTAACGGAAACTGCAAATAATTGGAATTTTTTAAGTCAAAGGGGCATAACTCTGTCGAAAATTGCTCAATTCTCACCAAAATCAAACTTGACCAAGACATTATCATGATACATCTGTATACCAAATCTCATTTCAGTATGTGCAACCTCTGAAAGAAAATGAAAGGAAACTGTAAATAATTGTTATTTTACTAAGTCCAAGGGGCATAACTCTGTCGAAAATTGCTCAATCATACCCGATATCGAACTTAGATATTATTATAATAAATCTTCTCCATACAGACTGACTGACAAGCAGACGGACAGCAGCAAAGCAATATGCACTTCCTTCTTCGAAGGGGGGCATAAAAATGTACATTATTATCATTAATTCTCAAAGTATAACCTTATATGACACAAAGCTTTTTTTCCAAAAGCATTTGGCTGAGAGTTGTTTGACTGTACATAAAAAATATGTGGCAGTGTCATTTAGGGCAGCATAATGTATTCCTTATTGACCAGACACTGTTGACAACTAGATGACAAGTCAGTGGAGCAGTAACTCTCCTCTCTCTGTTGTTGACAAACTCTCAGTGAACCAAGTAAGACTACTATTGGGGGGGGGGGGGGGGGGGGGTATATAAAAGTTATATAAAATTCAAACAGGTACAATACTGTTTCTGTTTCCAACCAATTGCAGCTGACTGTGACAATCTTTCCAAAACAATTTACAAGATCCAGGAGAACAATTTCACATAATGTGTTAGTTGTTGGGTTGGAATTCTCTTCCGACTTTGAAAAAGCGGTGCAAAAAGTAAGAGACCTCCATTCTTTATGGTTCATTAATCAGGATACATGTGTACTGAAATTTGAAGATGAGGACAATTGGAAAAACTCACAGTTAACCATGGTTTCAAAAATATGATAAATATTGCAGCATCAGTAAAACCTCAATTATAGGAGCTGGTTTATTTATGTCATTCTATTACATGCACTTAATTGTCATACATGAACACTTTCATGCAGTTATCATAAATGGCCGACACTAAAAAATGTAATATGTTCCTTAATCCTTATGGGGCTTCCATATTTCCAAACCAAATTTAGGTCACCATACAATATGATGTCAAAATATCCACAAAGTGAATTAATGAAAACCTGATCAGACATCTACTATATTAGTCTGGTGAACTTGAATTCAAATCTAAATGCAAATGACATACATCACTTTAACTTATTATGTCATTTACTTTACTTTATCAGCTAGCTAATTAAATTCACTTCTTACACTAAATCATCATTACCATTAAAAAAAACTGGAACTGAATTAAATTTATAATGTAAAGTATACATGTACATGTTGAAGATTAATTACATGTATCACCATATTTTTTCAATTTCTTGCCATCCTCTAGAATTTGTGACTCATTCTGCCTCAGACCATAATTCATATGTATACTCATCTACATGCATGATTCATATCTAACTGCATTTTCCTCTTGAATTGTACATTTCAAATGCATTTAAGTTAATATATGACCATAAACTTGGGGATCTCTAGTCAAAAAGATGACATCTGCAAAATGCATTCATCTTTTACCTGTATATACATGAAATAGTACTACTTGTATTTGACCGTGACCTTAGGCTTTGATAATGACACTTTATTTTGATGTAGTGTCCAGATGCTTTTGTTATTCTCTCCTCTGATCTTTTTTTCAATTATTCCAATATGCAACATACATAAACAATACATGTGTCCTTATTGTGATGACACTGTGTCCAGATGCTTAAGTTGGCTTTCACTACTGTGTTCTTTTGACAGTACCATTATATGCAAAATATATCAACAATATATGCTGTTTCCTTAACATTATTTGATATTTCCCAGATACTTTCAATCATTAATCAATGGTCACATTCCTTTGAGACATAAGTGAAGTTGTAAAAGAAGACCCATATTCATTCCATATCACATTTGTTAATGTAAGTACATGTAGATAAAAACCAATAAAATCTATCACAATTGTTGTGCATCTTCTCACCATCAGGTTTATATATACATAACAAGCAAGAATGCACCAAACAAATACTGAGTCCATTCTTTACGCTGCATCAAAAATAAATTGAGAGCAATACATATAAATCTTACGGGGAGCCGTTGATCTGCAGGATTTCTTGCCGTTCAGTATGTACCCTGGGTAACAGCCACATGTGTAGTAACCATCAAAGTTTTTGCATTTCTGGTCACATGATCCCCATGTTTTGCACTCATTATAATCTGGAAATCAAAATGATAAATTGAAATTAAAAATAATAGGGCTAACAGAATTATTCCATTAAATATATGTGTGTATCAATTTCATTATTGCTCACATTAATCCATTATTATTAACGTACATTAATTTAGGAGAGCATTAAATCATAAAACAAATTATTGTTCTTCAACATTTGGATTGATGTAAGCAATAAATCAAAGTTGAAGATACCATCAATTATTTGAGACTTTATTCATTGAATTGTTGCATATCATGTGGACAAAAAATAAAATGTTGCATATGCATTAATTGAAATGTTGATATATGTATCTTCAAATTGAGGAGACCATCAATTATTTGAGTTTTTGTCAATTTGGTGCTCCAGAGATCTGCCACACTATTCTGCCATGTAATTTGATACCAACAACTTTTGATAGGGGGATACATGTACCTATGCAGGTCCTGTTGTCCCTGGGGTCTATCTGATAGCCAGTGTTACAGAAACACATCCCTCCAGTGGGCGTGGCCTGACACCTGAAGTCACATGACAGCTGCTGACAGTAGGTTCTACCTGAAGAAACAATCAACCACATGTCTACATTTCCTTGAAATTTATTTTGCTCCACTAATTCTAAATGAAACAAATGTATCATCATCTGTTACACAAAGCTTTTCAGCTTAATTTGTTTGTGCTTCTACGATGTGTCTTTTAATGACCACATCTCAACAACGTTACAATTAAAATGCAAAGTTACAGAGTCCGATGTTTACTGCATAATTACTGGGTTTTATTCGGAGCTGACTGAACCACAGAATAAATTATAACCACAAGCAGAAGCAACCTGCTTTGCAAATAAAAATCCCTCTACCTCTTTAATTTCATCTTGACTTGGATGTTTACTTTTAATACCTATACACATGTCGGAATTATATACAGGCAATAAATGTACACCATATACGCATCAAAGAGACCATCCCTGCTTACCTGTTCTGTTCTTAATAAAATAACATTTACAGCAATGCATCATTTCATTTACATGTACTAAGTCCAAATTTTACTTTGCTAAGAGAAAACCTTCATAACTAATTGTTCTGTTTTTATTGAATGTTGATTGTTGATTTCCAAGACTGTAGTTTGAATGCATGCCCACTCACTTATCCATTTGAGCACAGTACATGTGTATTTCTGAATAACTTTATTGGTGGCAAACTTCGTTTGATACAACCCTTATCCCCACCATATCCCATTCATCATATCTACCGAGTGACAAACTCTTTGATCCAGAGTATAGAGATATAACATTTTCTTTCTCATTTTGTTTTGGCTTGGAGAATAAAACCCTGTATAATGTTGACAGTTATGCATTTCCACTGTTATGAAATACACGTTTCCAGTGATTTACATGTGTGATTTTGACTCCTTTTGCCTCTCTCTAGGGAATGGAAATAGACAAAATTTCCAGCACTGTATTGTGTTTATATACCAGGTTTCATCATCATTTGTCATTGTTAAGTTACGAAATAAATTTTATGCCCACAGAAGGAAGAGACATGATCAAAAAATTCATCAGTAGGATCATTTTCCATTAATTTGCTACTAATTTCATTAAATCCAGGAAAAATATTCAACATGATGGGGGAAACACTCCACTATCTACACACATCATGTTCTCAAACCTACTAACTGCCTTGAATCAATGATGAATAGTCAGCTTGCCATCACTAGAATTAACCTTGAATAATGACAATTTTTCTTTTTTTTTTTGCGAGATCTTGTCAATTTCTTGTAACAGGAAGAAATGTCAGTGTCTTTGTAGGACAAAGGTCACATGTATACAATCTTCTGAATAACCTACAATTACCAGTATGCACCAAGGTCATCAAGATTAATTTTTTGTTAAAGACTGATTATTTATCTGCTATAAACTTATTTAAAACAAACTTTAAAACAATGTAAATATGATTTGGAAATAAAAAAAGCTTTTCTAATAATTGATCTGGGGAAAAAAGTGGGGTTTTTTTTCTCCTTCTATTAACTCTTTTTCTAATTACAGTTGAACTCCGATATCTCGAACATTGATATCTCGAATACAATGGATATGTCGAAGTGCTTTATAGGTCCCAACTACTTATTGTTTAAAGCATTTTACTCTCGATATCTTGAATACTCAGATATCTCAAAGTTTTTAAACAGACTCCCATCTAGTTCGAGATAACGAAGATTGACTGTACGTCCAAATACAGGTAGAACAAACAGGAATGCAAGGACTGTGTTCTGTCACAAAACATCATTACCACAGGGACTTTATAAAGTCAATGAGAACATTATTCACAACAGTATATAAATCAAATGTTTCTGGTTTTTGAATTATTATATACATGTATATGTTGGGGCTTATATCATATTTTAAAGTGAAGACAAGTACATTTGTGCATGCAAATTAATGTAAATGAGGTATTTCATTAAAGAGAAGGACTTGAAACTCCTAAGAAGAGGAGATTGATTTATCTTACGGTAAATGATAACTACCGGTAGTTTTGCGTATGTACCTTCTCAAATCTAGTTATACTAGCACTCACACATCTTGTATTTACAGAATTTAATTTTGAATAAAGCACTTGGCTTGATTTTCATTTTCGTGATTACACGTATTAACAATCAATTTTTATTCCTTTATTATATATCTCAAGTATAGCAAAATACCCCGTCCCCAAACACCTGCTAACCTCTTTTATCCTACCAGTCAAAAGTTGGAATAAAAACTCTATGTACAATACTCACAACCCTATCCCCGAATTCTTCAACCCCCTTCCCATTCCCCCAAAACCAACAAAATTGAACTTAATTTAACATTTAACTTGTATACATTCTAGTTATTGGTTTGGCATCCCCCTCCCTCGTTCTCAACCACACCCAACAACCACTTTCTACTACAGGTAGTTTACAGTGTACACTGTACAGGAGATATTGCTAGGATATACGTAGGATGTTGGTGTAGTGGCACTTACTACAGATAGTTTTCAGTACACAGATACTATTGTTAGTGTGTGTAGAGATGTTGGTGGGGTGGTTAACTTACTACAGTTGACAGATACTATTGTTTGTGAGTGTAGATATGTTGGTGTGGTGACTTACTAGATATGGTTTGCAGTACAGAGATACTGATATTAGTGTTTGTAGATATGTTGGTTAAATAGATAATGTTTACAGTACACAGATACCATCGTTAGTGTGTGTAGGATGGTCAAGTGTGGTGACACTTACTACAGGTGGGGCCCTCATCCTCCCCCTGAGGACAGTCTGAGGTCTCAGTACACAATTTGCCAATGGGGATACACTGCTTGGACTCTGGACACTGCCATTCCTGAGGACTACACTTCTCCCTGTCTGAAATCAGGAATGAAGCACAGATTTCAAAACCATGAAATACCTGATTATATTTCGTTTTGTTTTACTGTCTTGTTCATTTTAAAATGAACTAGGAATCATACTCACTCACATAATATTCAAAATAGTGAAATACAATGAAAAAGATGTATTATTTAGTTTTGTAGAATGTACTGTCTGATTAAAAATTAGATCCTTGATGCTCTCGATTAATGATATGTTACCTCATAGACTAGTAACATATGATTAAGAAGAGCATCAAGGATTTTGTTTTAATTAATCAGATTGGTAGAGTGTGAAAATAGTTCAAACAATCATGAGAACCCAACATGTTTCATAAGCATGTTTCAAGTCCTTAAATTCATGGTGAGGTTATTATGAAAGAGGATACACTGAAAAATTCAAAATACTTCATCATAGAATTAAATACACAACAGAAAAGGCAGGTTTATTTTTAGTCATGAAATGTTTATGATAGGAAAATGAAATACATGTATAATCAACAGAAATAAATCATGGTAAGGAATAATCATGAAAGACTACAAGGGATAGAATATGTAAATAAATTGATTCTGAACTATTAGACATTATATATAGTCTTGGAGCTATTGAAGGACAACAGATTTTCTGCCTTAATTGACACTTGTTTCTTTGATAATTCAACTACTAGAATTTTGAGGTTTTCTTTTCACATAGCCCAAAATAAATATGGGCGTATTTTTATCTTTTTATTGCTTGTCCACATAATACCATTTCATATATCTGTAACATTAGTTTAAACATATCACTTCATTCACTTGCTGTTAAATATTAGCGTCACTGAAAGTATGTGACATTTCTTAGAACGAACCAAAAAAATATCATTGATAGGTAAAGGGTAAGAAACAGGATATAACACATCAAGAAATGAAATCCGATAAACCGACAAGAGTAATGTTTTGGTATTATATACAAAAATAAGGGGCATGATGCAGTCTGTCACAAGGCTGAAATTTCTGTTGGAATGGGCGGCTTCAAAGAGGTCAATTTTATGGGAATCATCACACAATCTGGACATGTAACCTGGCAATCGGTGACCTGTTATAGGCCTAGCCTGTCAACCTGACTGGCAGATACATTTTAACCTCCTGTTTCCTGTTCAATCATAAAACTCTATAAACTCTCCACAACTGTTACATTCATGAATGGTCATGAATGATAGAGTTATTACTGCAGTCTGGCAAATCTACTTCAGCAAAATGTCAATAAAAAAAGAAGTTTTGAAAACAACTGCATATGTGACAAGATTGAAAGGGTCAGTTTTTAACTACCAGTAATTACTGAGCATGCAAAGAGATCTCAAGATATTGAGCAGACAGAATCTTTGTGTCAGCTATGTCCAGAATGTTTTATCCTTGACCTTTGACCTTGTGACTCAATAAAACTCCTACTCTAAGAGCCAGTTCCTACAGTATCATTTTCGGACTCATTTGACCACAAAACCAATAGGGGTCTTAAATCAAAGTGGACCACACTTTGTATACCAGTTAATTTCAGAGTAGTTTTACATACCATGGTAGTTATTCAAACTTGATCTTTTGTGGTGTACCTAAACTTGTACAAAATTGTATGTGTGTCATAGGGCTCTCATTAAGTTATTGTGGATAACACTTAATCTACTGACTGATATCCAGACAAGTTTGACAGTTGACCCTGTGACCTCAAAACTGATAGGAGTCATCTACTCGATGTCGGGTTACTCGGGTACCAAGAGTACCAAGTTTGATGTCTGTCCAGCAAAGGGCTTTTAAGATTTTGAAAGAATAGGACAGCACTTGGTCTACCAACAGACTAACCAATGGATGTAAAGCTTTTCAAAGAATTCATTGTCATAAAAATGCCAGTCCAGTTATCATGGTTATATAGATTAAAAATATTTAATTTGTGTAATGTGTAGGCATTCAAACAAACAAGCATTCAAGATCATCTGAACCACTGTAAATGAACAGTCAAAGATTTCATTCTTATTCCTTTTTTATGCAAAATGTATTTCAACCCAAATATGCAGACAGAAGTATTTTACCTAGAAATTTATGTCTTCATAAATCAATGGACAGGGAAACGTCCTTTTGCAAGAATTTAAAAACCAGTTTTACATACATTATGCACAAGGAATATGTACTTTATTATGCCAGCATCCAGATAAACATTAATTGATTTCATGACACAAATATCATTGTAATTATATATATGGACTCTTCTAAGATTTTCTAATCACGGAAATCAACTACTT
Source organism: Magallana gigas (assembly GCF_963853765.1). Taxonomy (NCBI): domain Eukaryota; kingdom Metazoa; phylum Mollusca; class Bivalvia; order Ostreida; family Ostreidae; genus Magallana; species Magallana gigas. The sequence goes on from NC_088854.1 coordinate 44,374,495, forward strand.
TATAAACCAGAGTTTGACAAAATTCATATGACAGATTTACTGCACAGTGCAGTGGAAGGTAAATATCCACAATGAATGACAAAGCTAATCTCCATAATAAATGCATTATTCTTTATATCAGAATTCCATTTCTGTAACAACAAATGTCAGATTTCTGTTTCTCCGCAAAACTTCATCAGGTACTCACCACAGCCTTTCTCATCTGAAGCGTCACCGCAGTCGTCCTTGCCATCACAAACACTGGTCTGGTTCACACACTTGTAGTTATCACAGGTCATCTGGTCCCCCAAACAGGGCTTGTAAGCTGTCGATACATACAGACTCCTTTAAATACTTACTCTTGAGCTTCAGTTTATACATAATATGATAATTACAATACATGTACATATGTATGCCTTTCAATCATAAAACTTTTTCCCTCTTGTAAAACACGCTTATAACAAAGTACCAAGGATGGGCTATTTTACTTTGTTATTATCGTAATTTGTTATATTCGTCAAGTTTACAACATGTAATAAAGTCACTAGGAATTAAAATCACTTTACTCTAAGCGTCAATTCATTGTAAGCGTGTTCGCTATAACCGTGTTTTACTGTATGTGTATTTTGTGTACAATGTTTTTTTGATTCATAATTATACAATCATCTTGTTGCCCTATGAAGGCCAATAATTAATGAATAAATTATGGTAAATTGAATATACACACGCTAAAAACTAATTTACATTTCAGGAATACATGTGTATACTTACTGCATTTATCCATTTCATCTGAATTATCACCACAGTCATTGATGTGGTTACATTTATCTGACTCTAGAATACATCGACAGTTTTTACATTGGAATTGATTACTGTTGCAAGGTAGTTCACAACCTATTGGAAGAAAAAAATACACATTACAACAAAATTAATGACTTACCAGTACCTTCATTTGAATCAGCAATACAATGCTACAGAACATAAAATTTCAGATAGCATAATATAGTGATGAAACCTCCTCACAGAGAGTTACAAGAGGACAACTTAACCCACTCTTTACATAGTATATATTTCATAAACTAATTTTAAAGTACTAGTAGTCATAATTACCTATGATGGGTCTCATTAATTAGCTCCTGATGTATTGACAAGACGAATAAAATTCATCAAAAGAACAAAAACAAACAGGGCAAATTATATGAATGTTGATAAAAAGAGAAAAATCTTTACAGAGCAAAAACCTCTGAATAAGTCCATTCTCCGTAAATGTCTTATGAATTTCGGTATTGAAAATATGTGACCTACTACTAGTAAACTTAAAAGAAATAAGACGTATTTGGCAAATACAATGTATTATACTTCATTTTACTTTTGTGAAAAGATCACAGAGCAATTAAATTACACATTTGAAGTCATTTGCAAATTTCTTGACAATGAACACAAACGAACAAGATTTCACAATAAATTACACCAGTAATAATTACAGTAAATCAGATCAAAAATGATGCAAGAGCAAGTAAGACAGAAAATTTGCAAGATTAGATTTTGAAATGTACAGTATATAAAGAAAAATACCAGATTTTAAATTGTTAACACAAGCATATATTTGCTGTTTCTTCCTGCATTTATGTATAGTGGTGTTCAAAAAGTCACATCTTGTTCTAATTAACCCATTCACCCATTCATGGTAACTGTGGTACTGCTCCTTTGCAGGGCAAAATGACATCGTTTTGTGAAGTATGATCAACGTAACATCAATTATACGTTTCATTTAAGTTGCTTAATTATCTATCTCTTAAAATTTCGGCAAAGTATATCAGCCCTTCAAGAGAGAAGTCTATAAAGGGTCTATAAAATGAAATACAGAGGTATATGTACATGTAGGTACATGTAAGTTACTAGGCCTACATGTATATATATATGGCAGTAAGCATGGTACATGTAAGTGTTTATCAGTCAACAGTGACTGGGATAACACCTGTATATCTGCAACCAAAGTCATAAAATAAATCAGTCCAAATACGACATATATACATTGTAAGTTAATAATATTAATCACTCATTAACTGTCCGTCAATTTCTGTTTAATATATTCAAACAAATTTTCATTTTCACCCCATTGTCCAATCATCAATTTTTTGACGAGTTACATGGTAACATACCGGTAGGTCATAAATCTAATTAAATATATAAATATTTTTAGAGAAGATTCATAATCAGCATGTACCATGTGTACTATGGTAAACTGGGCTAATCGATGTTAACACGTTAAAATGGTTTGAAATTAAATTTAGTGAGCACACGTGCATTATGAATTGAAAGCTTTTTTATTCATGCATGTCAAGAAAGTTGGTATTGAAATTACCAGGTTTTTTACAAGTTTACCTACAAGACTATTTACAGCAATTATAAAATGGTTTTCCGTCCATATTTTCAGTTTCAGCAGTCGATTTTGCCGCCATTTTGATCACCTAATTTTGAAGCCGGATAAGGATGACATTTCCGGTTAGTTAGAAAGGGAGGGGAGGGGGGGGGGGGGGTGACCGTTATAGACAGAGAGGACAGGTGTGGACGTCGATATAAACAAGGTTACTTGTATCAAAATAGTGATAAGTGTTTATTTTTAGATTTGTTGTGTAATATGCTTGTGATTGTAAGGGTGAGGAGTGTTTTATCTTCGTAATACAATTATGTCAGTTTACCAGCATATGCACGTATGATTTGTCATTCTCAGTTCAGATTTTAATTCAGAAATAATTTATTAATATCATAGGCATAAAAGAAACAAAATCACTGTTCTTGACATATAACATAAAATACGCGAGTTTTAGAAAATGATGTGGCTTTTCAAGTAAAACAATTTATGCAAATTCATTTTTCACAAAGACCACTGCACACGTGTTGTCTGGACGTTTTGGCTCCCTACAGGCCTTCATTAAATAGGAATAATAACCAGTGTATTATTGCGCCAGCTACTGATGAACTCGGCTGAATGCCTCCCAATTAGCAATCCTTGGGTTGTGTCCATTCTGTCACGTGTTTACGACTCTATAAATGCCATACTGTCGGGATAATTGTATCAGATGACCAATAAAACCGACAGTTCTTTCTGTAGCATTACAAATAACACCTTCTGTACAAAGGAGAGCCATTTTTTTCGTATTCTCTTTCTATAATTAAAAAACTTACCACAACTGTCTGTAAAATATTAGTGATAAAATTACGACCTGCAACACCAGACTGATTTTGGTTGTGCATAAGATCGTCTTTGACAGTATTAAAAGTTAAACTATTATTTCTTTTTCATGAATCAATTATGACTATTTATTAGAGGATTTTTAGCATGAATATCAATTTTAAGAATACTTAAGATATATATTGTTAACCAATTTAGTATATTTACAAAGTAATGGCAAGAAAAATGTTCTGATTCTACCAGTTAGATTTAGATCTGTATATATAGATATGTTAGAACTGTTGACAACAATTAAAACTGCATCATTCTACGTTTCATTAATTACGTCTGTCATTTGTACTTGCAAGATAATGAGATAGAATGGAAATTAATGCAAATCTTTCCCATCACGTGTGGGATCGAGGGTCAGAGGCCAGGTGCACGGTATATATATATACCTGGATAATTTATCGGTATTATGCAAAAATTAATATTATCGTTCCCACGTTGTATAATAAATGTTGTAGATTATAATAAGAACTGTACATTGTGTATAGTAAAAAAGATGTACACAGATTATATCTGTATTAAAGTAAAAGAGGTACAAAATTTACGTAGTCTTAATTGCCAGCAATCACTTCTCCTTCACATTATTTACACGTAACATCAGATCATTCATTGCTTTACAGCGGTGGGCGTGAGATATAGAACTCATTGATGTCTTATCAATATTACACATTGACATTTGTAAGATTTTGGATTACACGTATATATGATAAGGAGAGTAAAGGGGTTTTTATTGGGGGAGGGGGGGGGGGGGGGGGGTGGGAACCATTATCTCTTCAGGAAGGACTCCATTCACGTGTTCGCGTGGTCAAAAGAGAAGGACAAATCAATCTACCTTTTTTTAGTACAAAAACCAGGTGTTTTGATCATAAAAACGCCAGTTTCTAAGTTATAAATGAATAGGTTCCCATCTTCTAGTTTTTGTGGAAAGTTTCAAGAATTTATTAACACCCCCCCCCCCCCCCCACCGCACCACACCACATTACACTATTCGCCCTTTTCAATTGTTCTGTGTTTAACTTTGAATAGCACATTTTTTCATGCATGAACGATATATGACACCTTAGCAAGTGACATGCATTCCAACCTGTAGTTTCTCACAGACATAAAACACATGCAGCACCCAATTTACATACAAATTACTCGTATGTCTAGCACAATGGAAAATTGCGACGAAATTTGGAAACAAGAGAAAGAGATTAAATTGAAGGGGGTTTTCATAATAGAAATACTGTACATAATTAATTGGAATTTATGTATATGTGTCTGTCTTTACAAGAAAGCATTAAATTTACATCGATCAAGTTGTTCGATCAACTTTTGTAATGCATTGAACCATGTGGTAAATACATACTTTTGTTGCAAAAATTACGAAATGATCGATTTTTTTTTTGGTCAATAAAAAAACTCCTTTGAAAAAAATCATCACATTTTGCAAACTAAAAGTTTCTCTTATACTACATGAATAAGCGATCGAAAATACATTTATTAACATTTTCTTATAATGTATAAAGTTAATTATTAACCTGCACACTTACCTTTGGAAAATACAAAAATTCCTTGTAGTAAAACGCATAACATAACATACAGGTGCGACATTTTAAGTCAGGAATTGAACAACTTCTAAAAGAAGTCATGAAAAGTTAAACGACTATCATATAATCCGTATTAGTTAGACTCCTCCATCGTTAGTCGCAAAAATTCCAAGTTATGAAACTCCGATTTTGTGTTTCGACAACAGAAGGACCATATTTCTGTGGAGCAGGAGACAGTAGAGTGAGAGCGATTTGTCAAACTGAACTATAACCGTGAAAGGGTCACTTTCCGTCAGCTGTGACGTGCGTATGAAATTAACATCAACGAGACACATATTTCAACGCAGCACAAACCCATTCACTTTATAGTGCTCAAGTCGGTTGAAATTCTGCGCAAAAATTGTATATTTTGTAAATTGTTGTCTTAGACACATGGAAGATTAACAAACGCACAACAAAATATATTGCTTTGGTTTTATAAATTAAAAAAAAAAACTTAATGACGATGAAACAGCGCATTGCTCTCTCTCTCTCTCTCTCTCTCTCTCTCTCTCTCTCTCTCTCTCTCTCTCGCTCTCTCTCTCTCTCTCTCTCTCTCTCTCTCTCTCTCAAAGAGATTAACTGAAATGCAGGCACTATAAACTTATTCTTAGAAATAGAATACTAGCTTGTATTTAGTGTTCGGATATTGGCTTTATACAACAAGGCAAAAAGCACTACACAACACAATCCCAATATCTACGCGTTTGCAATAGTGTCCCCAAAGTTGTCCTCACGTATGCTTTCAAGATTTTGTTTACTGAAAATTTTGACAGGTTTGACAAGTATTCAATAGTGACTAAAAATACTCTCTATGCACGTCTAACCTAAGAGTTTGTGATTATGTACAGTTTCAAGTATAGGACCATCGATGAATAAATCGGAATTATAATTAGTATGATGTGTTCTATGATAATATACAGTGGAAAAACATTTGATTTCATCTTTCCTAGAAGCAGTAAGAATTTTGTCAATTCTGTCTTTTTTTAATTGATCAGTTCATATGATAAATTAGATCCATACTTTGCATTTTAAAAGAAAGAACCATTGCATAACATCCAAAATTACATATTCAAGGCATTTTGTCTCTAATCTTGTATGTAAAGTTCATTTCGTCTATGTTGTACACAGGTATTTCAACCAACATTTTATATCCCACAACTAAGTATATTTACTATCATTTTTTCATAATAAATGTCAGTATTTGCACTAACAGCTAGTAAATCTTCACATAAATGGTGTACCACGTGCAATGATAGCTGGTGTTTTTGCCACATAGTGGTCAAACTAAACCATTTTAATGGGAGACAAAGGGCTTACTAAAAAGTCTTTATTTATATAACTATTCATAAAGAAAGTATTCATAAAGAAAGTAAATCTAATTAATAAATTAATTAAAGTGATTATCTTTTTTACAAGAATAAATTTACGTATTATTTTAAAGGTGCGTTACGCATTTATTAAAAAAAGAAAAAAAGAATAACTTGGAATGAAAATGTTTTTTTTTTCTTCAGTAGAGCTTCAATGGAAACAATAGACGAATTTTGTTGGCTCAAAGCATAGACATATATCGTTATGTGTCTATGCTAAAAAAAAAAACCCCAAGGAGTTCTAAATTAACGCTGCATGAATTAAGAGGGACTCATGCGACGAAGGCTTTGCCATCAAGTTTTCCAAATCGTTATTAAAATTCATGTAGGGAATCACCAGAAATTCAAGAAATATATTTATACAAAAACTTATTCGAAGTAGGCCTGAATATGTTGATCAATTAGATCTTATTTATTCCATAGTAGATTACAACGCCCCTTTGACAAGAGAGATAACTCCTACAGACAGAACCTTTATTGAAGGCAATATTTTTTCTTATTAAATCGATTATTTTGCGTGTATCAATTTTTCTTTTAGGAAATTGTTATCGATGTAGCAACCTCTTGCACGAATGTACCGCTGGAAATGATCAGTATTGGTAGAGTATTCAAGCTTGCTGTTAGAGAACTGGTACTTTTTTGTACTTTTTGTATCATAAACTAGTATGGTGTTTCCTTCTGAATGTCCCTGTTTTTAGTATAACATTTCTTTTATTCACTAGGAGGACTTTCAAGCAAGAGATCTTACTTTGTGGCGAAATTAAAAGTTCACTGTCTGATAAAAAAAATAAATTCACATTGTTTTTACCATTCTCTGCAATGGTAGCCACCTTTATAACCCGCATGAATAATCAAAGAAAGCATTTTATTGTTTAGATTTACATCTTTCTTTTAATAAAACTAAATCAATGAATTGATCGTAAATAGGAAGTAAAATAAACTAAATTATTGTTAATCTACATTAGTACGTTAACTTAAAAAAAATTAACCAAGTCGTCTAAAACGGGAATTTGAGTCTGACATCATCCTGAGTATTTCGTGCAGTCTGTGATTATTCTCAAGATGCTAAAAGTTTCTATCAATTGATAAACACTATCGGGGTTTGCAGATTTCAGTCCTCTCAGAAGGCACGGAGCATCGTTTTTGAAAGGGGGCAGTCTAATCAAGAAATTCTTAGACAAGCAAAACAAAAAGGGGGGAGGGGGAGAAAAAAAATCGTGAAAATCATGATATCCATGGGGGGAGGGGGGCAGAGCACACTGAACCTGAATATATCTAACTTCAATTTTACTATTAATTTTTCACTTCAATTGTTACTTGGTCACCAAACAGTGAAGGGAGGGGGGCAACTCTATGTTAGTTCACTTTTTTTAAATTTAAGAAAAATCTTTGCTGCGAGAAAAAGTTAAGGGGGCAGGCCCCCTGTCCCCCCCCCCCCCCCCCCGATGCTACGTGCCAGCTCAGTTTCTATAAAGCTATGAATTACAATAAATTTCCGTAAAAGGAAGAAAGAATCGTACTAGGTGGGTGAAAATATTTCACTATAAATAGCCAATATATTTCTTTTTTTTTTTTTTTTTTTATAAAGAGGCGTTTTAATTAGTTTCCAATTTTAAGAATGTTATGTTCCATATTTAAAATAAGCATGTTTTGAAATAATCGTGAATGATATAAACTTTTTGGACTCATAATCACCGTTCCTCATCTCCTCGGCTCCATGCTGTTATAAAGAAAAAATTATCTATCTACAAAGCTTTAGACTTTTTTTAATGATCGGGTTCGAGGTAAAGCTTCACGGTATGCATTTCCGGATTTCCCCTTGTCTTAAAATAACAGTCCAATCAGATTCCAGATCCCAAGGGCGACACGTGTATTTCCCCTCGAGCTACGAATATGTCAAACTGTCTTATCTACTAGGAATTGCCACGTTGAACAATTGGCTTTATATATCTGTTTATACACCTGACACATCCTTTATGATATTCACAAGATGGCGAAATTAACGTATCTGTGCATCGCTTGCTTTTTCGTTGCCCTTGTTGCAAGTGAGGAGGGAGAACTGAAGATTGATGTTCTAAAGACTGTAGAAGATGATAAATGTACAAGAAAAAGTAAACGACTCGACATGCTTAGCATGCATTATGTAGGAACACTAGAAGATGGAACCAAATTTGACTCCAGGTGAGCACGTGGACAGGTGGAAACTTTGTTACAGGTCGTGTAATGTTTCATGCTGGCATCATTAGCTAAACTCGACTTGAATCATACATATGCATAAGCTTGTGTTGATAACTACCATATTGCAGTCTTATTTTGAAAGTAATGTTGTCCATGCATGTAGACACGTCTATAATTAGGCCCAATGGTAAATAAGTTAAGAGTTCCATACACATATGGTGGTTATGATTTATAACTGTTAATTTGTTTTTAAAGTAAATTTAAAAAGTTGAAAAGACAAATTTTACTCTTTTGATATTGACCACACATTACTTATATGCTATATACATTGAATATTAAAAGATAAATACTTTGGTTGATTTAAGTCATCAGTCAACTCTAGTTAAGTAGCTTTACCTTTAATTATTGTCAAAAGATTTTCTGCTTGACCAGTTGAGAAAAGAAAAGAGTACCATATGCACATGTCAGAGTGTAAAGGGAGATTTGTTTGAGGTCAACCTTAATCTGTATAATCCTAATCTTCTATACAGGTTCTAGCTTACACTTACATCAATGATATGGTCTTATCGGGATAGAGTACAAATTTAATGTTTATTTTATCATTTTTAAACATACATGTATTCACATAAAGATAACATTTCACCCACAACAGTAAGGTATATTTCTAAAGCACACCAAAGTCTACAACCTGTGCATATATTAATTTTATTAGTGAAGATCATGGTAGACTGTTTGTGTTCCAACTGGGCCTGGGACTTTTAGGCCAGAGGTAGGCAAGCTTTGACTAGGATTGGTTGGTCAAGGTAGAATCATTGAATTCTTCAATAAAACGGAAGTTAGCAGCTAATTTTTCAACTGTTTGTTGATGGTTTCGAAAGTTTGTCAGCTATCATGTCCAAATTGGAGATGCTTGAATGCAACATATGTTGCTTTGCATACCAGCTGGTTCATTTTAAAATCAGTGTTCATGATGAATGAAATAGATACCGGTACTGAAACTTCAACAGTAGCATAGTACATATATCCAGTTTATTAATTATTCAATGCGGCTTGTAGCCTTGTACATACGGTCTGATATACAAGGATTTTGTGTGAAAGAGGATCAATATTTATGATTTTATTACAGCGCCGATCATGGTCAGCCTTTTTCCTTCCAACTGGGTATTGGTCAGGTTATCAAAGGTTGGGACCAGGGGCTTCTGGACATGTGTATCGGAGAAAAAGAGAAAGCTGACCATCCCATCCCACTTGGGGTATGGTGACCAAGGAGCAGGTGGGTCTTCTATCTTTGATTTATGATTAGAACCATTTTAACAAGACCTTGGACTTTTGGTAGGACGTGACTACCTATTTCTTGCGTCAAAACAAGTAAAAATGACACTGGTCTCAAGCGAAATGTGCACAGATTGCTAGCTCAAAAGCCAGACAAATCTTGTTAATTTTAATAAGCTATGGCTGAATAGCCTACAATGAAATAGACAGGCCTATGCCACATTGCTGTTTGAAACAACTGCCCATAGTCCAAGCTCTTGTTAAAATGGTTCTATTTAAACACATTTACAACAAAGCTGACTTGTTGAAATTAACCAGCTTTAGGTTTGTTGATTCTTTTATCAATGCATATGTTGTGGTTTTACTAATGAGTACATTAGTCATTGATATTATGTGAAGGAACTTACTGACATATGTATGAATCAATTATTCATAATTCTGTCAAATATCTGAATGATGCTGTATTTATGGCAATTTATAAGATTTTCACTGTCTGACTTTTGTACTATTACTGAAAGGGCTTGAATAGCTAGCTGGGCCTGTTGCCCAATCCTATCAACCCATTAAGATTTTCAATAAAATGATTATAAGTTTAAATTCATTTTATTCAGGTAATTTATATTATTAAGTGGGAATAACAATAATGGATTTTTCAGCAGACTTTGGCAGCTTATTTTTTTGGTTGCCTCTCTTGTCTATATAGATTGTGTGATGTGCATACTAATAAGTTAAAAATAACTCCGAAGAAAAACTGAATAATTAAATAGGGGTTAATTTCTGAATTCAATCAAGCATTGAATTAATTTGACAAGACACTACACATACTCTAGCTTCTTATTATAATTTATTTTATATATTAATTGGATATATATTTTATTTATTTACAGGAGAGAAGATTCCACCTAAGTCTACCCCTTATTTTCGAAGTAGAACTTTTAGATGTTCAAGATGGACCAAAACCAGAGAACATTTTCAAAAAGATTGATACGGATGAGGACAACAAACTGTCAAGAGAAGAGGTACGTCTATTATTACTAATACCAGGTAGTTCTGACAGCAATGGTTCACAGGTCAGCGGGGATATGGTGGAATGATTCACAAATTAATCAGATGAATAACAAGTGATTAACTCTGTCCATTAACTTTCCCTTATCATGACTGGTACATATATCCATACTAATTTTGTTTAATGAATTAATCTGACATTATAGACGATCGAGTAACAAAAGGATGACTTGCATTTTTTTCTGCAGAGAATTGACCTTCCCTTGTTAGCACTACATGTGTGCATAAAAATGGTTTGGTTTACAATGCATTTAGATTATGAAAAATATTCTAGTACGGTGAATACATGTATAGGAGCTGGGGTGTGGAATGATTTTTTTTTTAACTTAATAGGTTTTTTTTCTGTGTGCATTTACTTGTAACTTGTTAAATTGAATTGCCATCTGTTTTTTATGTCCATTCTCATCAATTAAAAGAAACAGATCTAAAAAAAAATTATCACATTAATACAGAAGTAGTGGAACTTGACATTTGAATGATTTATTGATCACACGTTGTGCATTTTAAGAATTTGAATGTGCAATTCAGGCAAATTTTTTTTTTATCCAGTATTGCATCAATCTTATTTGACAGTAATGTGACTTTGTCTTGCAGATCTCAGATTTTATAGTTAAACAGACCGAACAGTCCGGCCAAAAGATCGACCCCTCAGCCAAGGAACATACCGACGTAGTCGAGAATATCTTCGTGCATGAAGACAAAGATAAAGACGGACACATTTCTCATGATGAGTTTAGCGGGCCTAAACATGAAGAACTCTAATTTTATGAATTGTAGGGACACAGTTTGAAGTTTTTCTAGCACTGCACTGACATTCTACTGAGATTTTGCCTTCGCTTAACAAGTCAAGCAAATGTATAATTATAAAATAAAAGTTGGGAAACATCAAATTTATCCATAAATTTGATTGTTTCATTTATAGTTTGATTTTGACTTTGAAATGATTTTGCTTTCAAGTTTCAATGCTTTCTGATTTGCTTGACTTTTTAAGCTTTATTTACAGGTTGTGTTTAGTGTTTTGATTGCTAATACAGCCCACTAACTTTTCATGCTTTACACAGAATCATGCTGCAAGACATTCTCTCAATCCTGCCTGCATGCAACTTATTTTGTTTTCATTTCTTTCATATTATTTTCTTATTGTTTAACTTTGGTGGGTTTTTTTTTCTACCTTTTTAAATCACTGTAATGGATAATTTTTTGTGTACACAAAAACTAATAAACCTTCATTACCGGAGGGATCTTTAAATGCAAATTTCAAAATCAAAATAAGTACAATACATTTTCATCATTTTCATACTAACTAGCACTAACTCGAAAGCTTTAACCATGCATGCATGACCATCAGACTCTTTACAGTAGCTATAAACTTGTGTAGAGGTAAGGAAGCATGCAATACTAACAAAGAATTACACCATTATATGTCACTAGTTTTAGAGCATGTACAGAACTGAAACAATATGCATGCTTAAAATACCGAGAATTTATTATTGGATATTTTATTTGGCCAATCATTAAAAATAAATGTACATGTATGCTATATTGAAAGTCATTTTAAAAATAAAATTGCAAAAATAACTTCTGAAATAAATATTTTGAAATAGAACTTTACGTAAAGTTCGAAAAAAAAAAGTAAAAATTTTTGATTAACTACCTCACCTGAATAATTTTTTTTTGCTAAATGTTTTTTTTTTATATTTTGCACTTGTAGGTTTCTGAGTTTATTTTACAAGAATTGAAAAGTGCTTTTAAAAGTGATGACGTCGATAAAAACAATGGACAGCACAAAGACCTTCTCCAAAATGTTTTTGAAAAAGAAGATCAAGATAATGATGGGTTCATCTCAAGAGAGGAATTCAGTGGCCCAAAACATGAAGAACTCTGAAAATTAGAATTTCAATAATTTTGTTAATCAATTGTGATAGTGTGTGCTTTAATGTGAAACATGAAGTTTAAAAGTTGTTTTAGCTTGATTTGAGATTAATAAGATTAAGTAAATGTGGACCACTTTATTTTATAATTTTTTCAGGTTGTGAAGTTATCGTTAATGCCAAATATTGCTATGTATTGGTGCAGGGAGGCTTCAGTTATTCAGTAGTTTTCTTTTATTTACAGAACACATTTTTAAATACTTTAGCTAGTGGTTAGAAATAATATGCTGTGGAAATAGTTTATAAGATAGTTTATAAGATTTATTTGATAGAGATTTGTTTGACCTATTACCACAGATCTCCGCCCACCTCGTTGATTTGTCACGACAAACCTACGGATTCCCCGTCGATAACAAAAGCGAAGAACACCAAAAAGTAGTGGATGGGATTTTTTACTGGGAGGATTCTGACAAAGACGGGATTATAACCCATGACGAATTCACTGGACCAAAACATGATGAACTTTGATATTCTTAAATTCTATCTTTAAGTCATAATCCCCTAACCCATCCATTTCCATACCAAATTCATCCTAACTTTTTTTTTTTTTTTAAGTTTAGAGAATTGATTTTTTAAAATTTTGCATATTTTATTGCTTAATTTTTTTATTCAAAGTACATGTTTTATCAATATTTGATAAGAATCATGCATTCCATTTGGTCGAATTACATAGTATAATGAAACATATCGCATATACATGAATCATAAAAATATATACATTAATTTGGAGGATATTATTTATTCTATTTATGAAGGCATTTAGTGGTATGTAAGTTGTAAGATTAGAATGATAAACTGGCAAATGTATAACAAATGTATTTTGATAGCAATGTACTTTTTATTATTAAAAGTACTCTTGCACGATGATAAGAATTACAATAAAAGAGAAATTTCAATTTTTTTTTTAGTGTCATTTATTTGAGTGTTGTCTCAAATTTGGATCTTTGGTTTCGATTTTATGGCTCAGATTTGACATCCATGTCTATTAAGTTATTGAGTATCCCCAGATGCACAATCCAAGCAAGTTTAGCTAACATAAATAACCTTGATATGGGACCTACTCCTAAAAGGTACTACTGTAGTAAACAAGATATATACCAGTATTTTCACAATATATAATTATATATACATGAAGTAGTGGAATGCTGACTCTTGTAAGAAGTTACTTTCTAACAGAAAACAGAAATATATGAACTAAAAGACCACAAACTTAAGATTATTTTAGTGTTAAAACTCGAATGCTGAAGAAGGCAAAAGTTATCGGAGTAGCTAGGTGTCCTATGATGACTATAACTAAATTTTTACTGTTCCTATCTTCACTTAACAAGGATGGATAACTCATTTTGTAATATTAATATGCTTGACAGACTTGGATACTAAAACTGAATCTTAGGTTGAAGATGATGGAGTAATTTAGTCTTCAGAGCAGGTTAATGTTTTAAGAGCAGGTGCCCTGTGATGACCATAACTGTCAAGTATTACTGGTCCAGTCTTTACCAAACATGGATGTATGATGTGTTTTGTGATATTGATACACTAGACAGGCTTGAATGCTTGATCTGAGCCATAGTAGTGGGATGCTGAAAAAGGTTAAAAAAAATTGAAGCAGGTTAAAGTTTTTGTGACACAGACATAAGCATCTACTGGCCCAACCTATATCTGTATATGTACAGTACTTGCATGGTTTATGTATCTTTGTAAGTTTAGTACACGGTTAGCTTAAAGGGCCATAGTCATAATTTTGGTGAAATTCTATTTTTCTGTCTTTATAATTTACAATGCTTTAGGAATGCATTTCTAAAGATAAAATGAAATTTGAGAGACAGTCGTAGAGATATAAGCAAGATACATGGCTCACATTTCTTTGTCATGTAAACAAGGCTCTGCCCAGGTTTTGTTTACATAGGTTCAATATACCAGTAAAAAAATCTTTTTTCAAGCAGATTTGTCAAATTTTTTTATTCATTTTAAGCATAAATAAGCTGTTCCTAACGTTTAAAGCTGCTTGGTCCGATTTTATATCAAATTTTATGCACGCTTTTAAACGATGGCTATGCTTAGTATATGTATAATAATAGACATTGCAGTAGTTTTACCCGTCAATTATGCCAAATTTCAATGAAGAAAAATACGTACAAAATTTTCTAACAAAACAAAACGACATTAAAAGGTACCGCGTTATTTCGCCTCATGTTAAATTTCACCCCTGACGACGAGACGGGTATGGTTGTATTACGAATTTGACATCGCTTTAAATAAAGGTCGAAATGATCAGACGAATTACAAATAAACATATGTATGTTTTGTTGGCCAATATTTCTAAAGTCTGCTTTCTTTACAATCGATGCATTGCATGCGGGTTGAATAACCCCAATCATTCGTGGGACGAAACCATGTGGTTTCCTTTTCTAAACATTCCCGTGATGCATTTTGGTTTGTTTTTTCGTTTGCCCAAAGAGAAATTATTTTTATTTACTTTGAATATTTCTAACTTTGAAAGGAGACTGATTCTGCTGGTGTAAATAGGAGAAAGTCCATAACTTTCTAAGATAAATGATTTGTATGAAAAAAAAATTGATACTGTAATAACAAAAAAATCGGACCAAGCAGCTTTAACATTTAAAATGTAAACAAAATCTTTACAGTGCAAAGAATTAAAAATACCTTTCTAAAACATTGTAAAAATTAAAATCGGAAAAATAAGTTTTGACTAAAATCGTGACCATGCCCCTTTAATTTAGAGAATATGATCTCAATTATCTGGATGCTACTGCAGATTAAAGTTTGGTAAAAATTGGTGCAATTTCAAAAATCTTCTTTTCAACTGAACAATCAACATATAAACTAAGCACATCGTTGTGAAAAGCAAGGGAGCCTCTACCAAAATTGTGGAATTTATGGCCCCAGGGTCAGGGGCTCTGGTGTAAGGGTTGGACTCTGCTGGTCATACATGCGATGAAAATGCATAATTTCTTTCAAAATGTCCTCTGCAACTATATAGCCATCTAGCAATCATACTGCAGTGTACATGGGTAAACATATCAGAATGCGGCCTGTGCCAACAATTGTGAAATCCATGGTTAAGGGGTTATTGTATTAATGCTGGGCTGTACTGGTAATAAAGTGAACATGCATTAATTCTTTAATCAAAAATTATCTTCTCTACTACAGGCATGGCATATTAAGTGTCTGGTTGTGGTGAACAAAGAGGTCTCTTCTAGTTTTGTAACATTAATGAACTTGGTCAGGGGTACTGATTTTGGTTTTTCTGCAAAGAAGGAGGGGGGTGTGAATGATCATTAAGCTTTATTCTTTCAGTAAAAAAAAAAGATAATCCTGTCAGCTACTATTAATAGGCATCTAGCACAAACTGAGTGCATATCATAAAAATGAGTAAAAGGACATTGCTGAAATTGTTAAAACATAGTGGAATTTATTTTTTATTTTTTTTTTTGGGGGGGGGGGGGGGGGCTACAGTACTCATATGGCAAATTTGTAATTTACACTGTATATACAAGAGAATTTAATTTGTGCTTTTGATTTTAAAAAAATTGTGTCATTTTATTATACCCCCTCCCTTCCCAATTTGTTTTCTATACATCTTACCTTTGCCATTCTGAAGATCCTTAACAGGGTTGCGAAATACTCATGTGACCGTTAAGGACCTGGGTATCTTGTTTTGGGGGTGTTGGGAGGTAGAGTCCTTCATTTTCTTTAATCTGGGCGGTGGAGTGGTGGTTTTGTTGATTTTGGCTTGTAAGGAGAATTTTGAGTGCACCCCACTAGTTTTAATTTTCACCTTGTTACCAGCTGGCACTTGCCTGCTGAAACCTTATCTTGAGGATAGACTATAGAACTTCATCATTCTCGCATTATCACCGGTGTGAGATCGGTTTGTCCGGTGTGAGACAGCAGTGTGAGATTTTTCTGTCTTACACTGTGTATTACTACGCCGTTTTAAAACGTAAACAAACGTTGTCTGCTGTAGGGGAATGCAAAATGGTGCATTGAGATTATCCTTTAAGTAATTGTGTTGCTTAATTAATTACAATTTATCATATTTTTAATTAAAAAACTATCGTATGCTCTCATTTTGACTTGCACTATTTGCAGCACGCGGAGGGATAAACCAAAAGTAATCTTTAGAACGTCATAACAGAAAGTTGTCAAACATCATTTTTTAAGGTAATATAATGCGAGAAAAATAATCATTCATTATATACTCGTGTGGGATAGTAAAATTCCACCTCGGGGCCAAGATTCACAGTCTAGGACTCGGCACAGCCTCGTCCTAGACCGTGAATCTTGTCTCCTCGGTGGAATTTCACTATCCCACACTCGTAATAATGAATGATTCTATTAATCTCTATAATTCATTGAAGAAAAATCATTTTTTCTAGTAATGCGAGTTCTCTCCCTGCAATTGCATTAATTTGGCATTATATTGATTCCTCGTATGATCGGCTTGGTTCTACTTTTAATGAAGAACATGTGACATTTTGCATTTCACAAATTAATATGATTACAGTCTCATTTTAACCAGAATTTACTTTAATTAATATATTTTAATGCACATTTTGCCTGCGACGCACACTGATGTTTTAAAAAATATACACAAATCGTGCTCCACAGAATATAAATGTTATAATTTTGATTTCAGGCACAATTATATTTCGTGACAAATTATTTATGACTGTATTTTTAAAACCTAACCAGAACAGATACGACAGTCGGGGAATTTAAAAAAAAATGATCACCAGCAGTAAAGACGGCTTTATTTAAACAATAAAATGCTTTCTTTGGTGATTCATTCGGGATATGAAAGTAGCGACATTGCAGAAAAAATACATAACCCGCGTTAGCGGGTTATGTAAATTTTTTCTGCGATGATCGCTACTTTCATTACCCAAATGAATCATCAAAGAAAGTATTTTATTGTTTATATTAACATCTTTCTTTTAGCCAATTGATAAATTGATTATGAAAAGTAAGTAAAATTCACTAAATTACTGTTAATGTGCATAAGTACGTTAACTAAAAGAAACAGCCAAATCGTCTCCTGTGAGACTTTGAGTCTGACGTCGTCATGATTATTTCGTGCAGTTCGTGCAATTTCCTAGGTAGTTGTAGGTCTCGACCAATTGATAAACTGGGCGTGACAAGTTTGGCCCTGTCACTTTCTTGTCAGTTTCAGCCGCTGTAGATTTCGACCAATCAATAAACGGGGCGTGTAGATTTCAATATGGCTGTTTCTATAGAGCTATGAATTAACTATATGTTTCCGTAAGAAATAGAGGGAATAATACTTGGTAGATGTAAATATAAATGCATTGTTGCAAACGCAAGAGATAATACAACAAGCAACATGCTATTTGTTCCACCGCCTATGTACTAATGTTCTCCGACAAAAAAGAATAAAATTGTAATGTGACAGTGGTTATAATTCAATCTTATTTCCAAAAAACGGAGTTCCAACGGAACGATAATAGCTTCAAATTAGTGAAAAATTGTATGAAATGCAAATCAACTCCTCTCATTTAAAACGATAAAAAGGCTGCAAAATTACATATATTCTGTTTCTTATTCCGGATTTTTATAAGTCGTTTTCCAATAGGATCAAGAAAAAAACCCGTTTACAACAAAACAATTAAAACTAGTTAAATAATTTATTATACACATAACAATAATATAAAAATACAATATAACTCTTAAAGTTCATCAGACTTCGGCTTATTCTTCTTCATAGCCTTCTCCCCCATCTTGGACAGCTTTGTGAATTCTGAGGGGTCAAGGTGACCGTCTCGGTTCTTGTCCGCCATGGTGAACATAGTTTGGATCATCATTTCCTTCATATTGTCATCCATTGCCATTGGCATCAGTTTCTTGAACTGTTCTCCATTAACAACTTCCACAATCTGTCATAAACCAAAGACAAAGCGGTTCAAAATCATTTTTATACAAGTATATTATCATTTTAAATATCCCAATGGTATCTTATAAACATAAGAATGTTATTTTTTTTTACCTCCATGGCGTCAAGAGCCCCGTCTTTGTTGGTGTCCATTCTATGGAACTGGTCAAGGATATCAAACTGGTCTTTTACAGCGAGCATTTCTACTTCAAGAATTACGGTCGCTCCTCCTGGTACAGCATCTTGAAATACGAATATTAAATGAAAGTTTCATTCCAATACTATAACATACATGTAAAGTTAAAATGTATCCAGCATACAATATTATTTTTTGAAAAAAGAAGAAAAAATGTCGCTCAGAGAGAGAGAGAGAGAGAGAGAGAGAGAGAGAGAGAGAGAGAGAGAGAGAAAACATACCGATGCCTTTGGATCCGTAGGCCAGGGCTGATGGAACCGTAAGCCGTCTTTTCTCACCCGCACACATTTCCTCTACACCCTGTTCCAGGCCCTTGATAACTTGTTTTGTTCCCAACGTGAAAAAAATTGGTTCACCCTCATAGCTGTAAAAATTGAAAGTTGTTTAGTGCCGACCAGGGTTCATAGTTTTCGTGCAATCGGTGTAACGCTTACTTAGCAACTTTTCTCCAAATAGTAAGACTATGAAATCAACAAACGAGTTTGACTCACCTGTTAAAAAATTCGGTGCCATTTTCTAATGTTCCTTTAAAATGAACTTGAACGACATTCCCTTCTTTGGCTTTCTTCTCGCAATCCCCTGGTGGAGGAACTATCGTGTAGATGTCCACCTTCTTTGGCGAGGCACCCTCCTCACAGAAGACGAGAACCACCGCAAAGCAGAGGCCGACAAAAAGGGTGGTATATTTGGTTAGAGACATAATAGATAATAATTTGTCTGTCGAGAGAACTAAACTTTATATGTCTAGGGTATTCAGTGAAATAGGAAGACTTTGGAATTGATGGATTGTCCTTTAGCATTCGAGCAAGAGCCCTAAGCAAGACACGTATACTTTATCTAGATGCCTGCAGGGCAAGATGTTACCTAAAGTTACGAGGGTATAACAACGTTCTAATTTCCATAACCCCACAACCTACCTGGACAAGTTATATTATGTACTTCCTTATGGCTTACAATACTTTGTTCCTTTTAGGACCGTTTAGATGAGGCATGATAAACGAAAAGTCAAAGGATCCCGATATTTGGTGAACTTAAGCTATGCCCTGGTTGACCCAGTGATTATTTTCGAATTTTACGGTGTTGTTTTGCCTATGCAAATACGTTTACATTCAAAATATATTAGTATATGTAACAAGAAGCGATGAAAATTCAAATACATGTATTTTAACCACAGCCGTTGTATACATTTTCTTTTATTATGATTAGATATACCGAATATATATAGGTGCACATCGCGCCCATGGAATTTGCTGAGACAGTCAAATCAACTTTCGCCTTAATCTCAAAGACAGTTTCCATTCGTCCTAAATTGGAACTGGTCCTTTCAATAGAAAGCTAGTGACGACAATTAAACCAAAACAGAGCATTACATTTGCAATTTATAGTATTTTTTTTCTTCAACCAAACAAGCTACGGGTTTAAGGCATATGTAGGGTGCACATAATTATCTAAGGAATATACGATATGCGCAGATTAATTAGGCGAATTCAAATATTTATGTATCAAATAAAAATTGATAGTTATTTTGATAATCTAAAAGAAACTATCCTATTCATAATGCCCTCCCGTCTCCCCCCCCCCCCCCCAAAAAAAATTAGTATATCGTGTGCTAGAAGATCTTGCATACAATTTTCTAACTAGCACTACTTTAATTAGTAATGCCAATTATATTATAGGCATCCCAAACCTGTTCCATTGCTTATACACTTTCCAAATATCGAAATTCTTCTATCAGTAGGGATGTTGCTTCATGTATCTGCTTTGTTAGGCTTGAATTTAATTCAAGAAATCGTGACTCCGGACTTATAATCACAGACATAGAACAATATAGCGAAAAATCTTTGACGAAGTACACTTTTAATACATCGTTTTACTTTTGAGAATCAGTCAGAAGAGGTGCAAAGTTCAACATAGAAATAATAAGGAAGATAATCAAACAGCCTTAAAAGAATTAATTTTTGATATTACTAAGCAAGCATCCTTCTGTAATGAATTGTATACATTGTATGCAAAAAAAGCTCTATATAAATTGTAACATTACATTGTATTCATAACTCCATAAACCCAATTGCTCGTAACATTTTTTAAATGCAAGCAAACCAACATAAAACAATTGTTTTCAGTGATCAAAGTAATGTATGAACACTCATTGTATTTTCTCCACTGTTTTTCAAGAAATAGCTCGTATGAAACATTTTCACGTCTATATTCTACTGTCTATGAATTTTTCTTCATCTATCCACCAGCAAGTTACATAGAAGGAACAGCATTTTCTTCTAAATATGAAGATTATCATGGTTATTTCATTTACTTAGTAACCTGAGGTAAGCTTGTGCAAGTCCGTAGAGTTTGTGCTCTCAACGAGGCTTAAGTTTGAATTGATAATGAAATAGATCCATTTTAATAAGACCTTGGACTTTCAGTAGGGCGTAGTTAAATATTTCTTGCGTCAAAAAAGTTGAAAATGACGCGATTTCGAGCAAAATATGCACCAATTGCGCAGTCTTGGCTCAAAAGCCATACAAATCTTGTTGATTTCAAAGAGCCATGGCTGAGTGGTCAGCAATGAAATAAACATGCCTACGTCACATTTCTGTTTGACACAACTACCCAAAGTCCAAGCTCTTGTTAAAATGGTTCTAATCCTTTCAAATTCAGCATCAACAGTACAAAAAAAACTGTCAAGTAGCTATAGTAACCATGGTAACCTCGGTATCTACGGAAGGCATGGCTGTTCCTCTGTGTAATATATGTACATGTAATAAAATAAATTACAATAGCGATAACTAATGCAAGTAATAATAAGACAAACTGTTCTATAGGCTGCAATGTTCTGCTGACATATTTACCACTAATGCGCAGCATCTCATCGGAAATTTTGCAAAATGATTAGGGACCAATTTTCGTCGATTTATGGATTCACTGCTTATTTGTGGGAGGTTAATTTCGTGGATGCGTCGGTTTTCAGTAAGAAAACTAACTCTTCCAAAATTTGTTTTCGAGGATGTATATACGTGGGAAAGGGTTACCTACGAATACCACGAAAATTGAACCACCACGCGTTCTTATGATTCCACAGTATATTTACACTCATATTGAATTTTTTTTAATCATAAAAGAGGTATATCAACATCGGTTTTCTTATTATAATAATATCAAGATGATACTTGCAAATCTTTATATACATGTTTATTGTGCACAGTAAAAGGAAATTTGTACAGTTTTTATAATCTCGGTAGATTGATTAGTTCTATTTTCGTTTAACGCTTTGAACGAAAAATGCAAGGCTCTTGAATATTATGCAATTTTTCCATAATTGTGAAACAAAAGTTAAGGTGGTTATGATATTTGGCAAATGGTATCCCCGTAAGTCTTCTTTTCTCTATCATTTACCGATTATTTCTTCAATAGAGGCAACGCTTGTTTTTGTATGAAATACATGTATAAAAAAAATGTTTTTCCATAGAAACTAAACACTGGTCATATGAAAAATTATAAATTACCGAAAGTTTCTTAATGAATATTATGTTGATTTAAAGAAAATACCAAATAATTTAAAACTATTACAAACATAAAATTTCAGCCAGAATTATTTTTCTAAACCTGAATGATCTTTATAGCTTTAAAGCAGTGCTCAAGACATAACAAAAGTTTGATTTATGATTTATTTTTTAATAACCATATTTCATATTACATATTACAGTACATATAAATAAACATGAAAGCTAAAGTAAAGCATCATAGGTCCTCTCTAAATTCCATCATAGATTCTTTTTCCTTCTGCTGTTGGTTTTTGAAATCTTGAAGGATGTAGAACTCTTCACGGCTGATAAGATCATCGCCATTTTCATCTCCTAGGTTCATGAGTGTTTGTGTAAGGAAGCTTAAGCTACTCTCGCTCGACGCAACATCGCCGAAAACATCGCTCACCTCAGGTAGGGAAAAATATTGTTCTACCTATAAAAAAAATATCAATAAATTACCAAATATGCTCAAATCGTATTTAAAGAATAGCAAATTGGAAGTGATGCCCAAAATAACTGTTGGTGAGAATTTAGAATTGAATCAATTATATTACCTCTTCTAGATTAAGTTGTTCATTTTTGTCAACATCCAAAGTATCAAAGAAGTCGATTTTAACTTCTAAAAAATCTATCAGCTCTATCTCATACACAAGCCACGACCCACGTGGAATGTTCTCTGAAAGATACAATTTGGGTAAGAGTCAGAATACGGTTTGTTGGTACATGTATTTGGAATCTGACAAGCTACTAAACCATGCGTGCGCATTCTATATATGTCAAATGACCGGTTCATTTTAAAAATCATCGATGCTACTCAAATATGTATTCATATATGTCACAATGACAGTTTAATTTTTAATTCATTTTTTATTGTTGAAAATTATTGTTCTCTAGACTTGTTAATGTTAAATCCGTAATGAAACAACCAATTCTATCCCTTTTCGCATCCATTGCACATAATATTACATGTATATAACCGATACAATCGTCCAAAAGTCAGTGAGCCCTGTTTAGCTCTTCAAAATTTCTTTTTTTACCTTTTTCCTCGTCACCAAATCCGAGATGGGAAGGAATGTTAACTTCACGGATTTCTCCGGGACACATTCCCAGCGTTCCCTGGGACAAACCCTTCGGAACCTTTTTGGACCCAACCACGAAATAATATGGCAAATCATCCGCGTATCTGTCGGGTAAAATAAATAAAAAATTACATCATTATAATATTAAGTGTTATTTGGAGACTCAGAAAGAAATACTGTTGATGATTAATTTAAGTAATGATTATTATAAAGCTTACGTGTTAACGAATTCGGTTCCGTCTTTTAGAGTTCCTATGAAATTCACTTGAATGTTGTCTCCATCTTTGACTTCTTGTTCACACCCGGAATGAGGAGGATTAATGATTTTGTAGCTTATGTCTTCTTGGTCATTGCAAAATACTGCTGAACTTTGCAAAAGTAAAACGAGGACAAGATGCAACATGCCTTGAGATTTTGTCATTTTTAAAAACAAAAAAACTATTCCGTATAGTTATAAAGATATTTTTTGTATAACCAAGATATATCTGTGTCCCGGGTGTAACCTGACTTCGGACACTGGCCTCGGGCAATCGACACTTCCGTGTCCGGTATAGCAGCAGATTAGCAGATACAACATATAACACCTGAAGGTATTGATCAAAGATATCAATTACCCGTTAAAGAAAGGGAAGTGCATTGATAATATTAAACTAAGGATTTAAAATAATAAGTAACTTTGAATTTCGATGAAATGGCAAATAATGAAAGTGCTTGACTAACAGAGAGAGAGAGAGAGAGAGAGAGAGAGAGAGAGAGAGAGAGAGAGAGAGAGAGAGAGAGAGATTGTAAATGTATACAATGTATATATATCATTTCACGATGTAATACTGAATATGTGCTTGATTTTCATTGTATCGACACTATAGGTAGATCTTATTATATGCTGTTTTTAAGTTAAACTGGAAAATAAAATAAATTAGTGTTTGTCCTTAAATCGCTGATATACCTGCATTGAAGAATTGCATAAATCCGAAACTCGTTTTTGAAAATTAAACACAATATTGTCTGTCGAAAAAAAAATTGTGATTATATCATCCATTTCAAAAGATACAACGTTGTAAAGATTTGTTCTGCAATGATCGCTCCCTTCACAACCCGTATGAATCATCAAAGAAAGCATTCCTATTTACATCCTTCCTAGACAAATTAATAAATATACTGCAACGAGTAAGTATAAGTAACTATAAATTGTCCTATTTACATCTACCGAGCATGATTCCCTTTCTTACGGAAACTTAATTTATCATAGCTCTATACGAACAGCAAGACTGAAATCTACACGCCCCGTTTATCGATTGGTCAAAACCTACAGCGAACCTAAAAAAAAAAAATCACGGACTGCACGAAATAATCAAGATGAAGAGGTTCAAATTCCTATAGGAAACGATTTGACTGTTTCTTTTAGCTAACGTACTGATGTACATACATGTACAATAAGAGTAATTTAGTGAATTTTACTTACATTTTACAACCCATTTATTAATTTGTTAAATGATAGATGTAAATATAAACAATAAAATGCTTTGATGATTCACGCGGGTTATAAATATAGCAATCATTGCAGAAAACGCTAACGTATGGTTATGTATTTTTTCTGCAATGTCGCCACCCTCATATCCCGCATTAATGACAAAAGAAAACGTTTTTTGTATAAGTTAATGCACATCAATACGTTATATAAAAGAAACAACCCAGTCGTCTTGAGTGACATTATCTTGATTATTTCGTCATGCAATCCGTGATTTTTCTTAGGTTAGTGAAGGTTTCAACCGATCGATCAACTAGTTGGAACTGGATCTTGTAGATTTCAGTCCTGTCAGTTTCTATAGAAAAATTATCGGACTGCACGAATAACCATGAGGCTGTCAAACTCGGTTATTTTGTCTATCTAACATACTATAGTCTGTCCCAAGTTATTGCTTCAATCACTTTTTGGGGAAGTTTCAAAACAGATAATCTGGACATTTTTCATATTAGTGGATGAACGTAGTTTAAGCACAAAGGTATTTAGTATTATCGAAATATAAAGCGAAAAGTGGTGGAAGCAAAAACTCGGGAAAGAGTATAATTTAGTTACTTTTATTGTTTAGATAATGCGTTAAACTTTTTCGCATATTTAATTTTAAAAATATCATTTTTATCCAGACAGTTTTTTCCGTGTTCACCAAAATGATACACTAGCAGAGTACATAAGGATTACTTTCCGCAACTTTCACTGTGAAAATAACATTAATGATGATATTTTGCTGATGTTCCTTCCAAAAGAAAAGTTTTGAATAGCTTGACCAATAAGTTTCGGTATTCATTCAAGTTAAACTTTCAAACAATGCATCTGTATTATGATCAATAAAAAAACGACTCTTCAAAATTTGATATTTTATTCAGCAGCCAAGAAAACAAACAAACAAATACATATATGCACAAGTTCCCGATGGAACTATTCAATACTTCAGAGTTCTTCTTTTGAGTTCTGGTTTATTGATTCTAAATTTGAGTCTGAATTTGCATCTTTTCTCAACTGCTCCAAATTGATGGTTTTGGACATTGTAAAATATTCCTCTCTATCTAGAGCACCGTCCCCAAGACTGTCAAACCACTGCACGGCTAGTTCTGCTATATTGTCCATTCCAAGAGCTGAACTCAGCATTTGCCGAAGACCCCTTTCATTTGTTAATACATATTCAATCTGAAAAAAAAGAATCTCCAAAACTTCTGATATGTTCTTTATATAACGATTAAAGGAGCTTTTTTATGTTTATTCCAATACAAGTGTTGTATACAAGGAAACATTTGCTCCCGTTTTATTTTCGGCCCTGTCGCACTCGTTACGAGCGGGCGAATTATAAACTGGGCGGAGTTCAATGTCTCAAATTATCTCTCTTAAAACACAACTGTGTCTGGGCGAATTAAGACGGGGTGAAACTATATGCAAGTGTAGAAGGGCAAAAATTACGAGGGCCGAAAATAGCCCTGTATACAGTACTTCGTGTAGTATTCAAAAGCGACTACTGGTATTTGTTCACAAACACTTTCAAAAACAAGTTCTCAAAGAAAAAAAAGTTTTCAACATTTTAGGTATAAGTATAATTATAACTCGATTAAGGAAGAAAAAAAATGGTTTTAGGCTCATTTGAGGTCTGATGAAAGTCGCCGCCTAACCTCTTTTACGTCCACGAGGAAATCGCCATTCAAGTCGGCATAGAGGAAATCCTCAAGATACGATTTCTCGCTCTCAGGAACAATATCCAATATTTCTGCTTGGTAAAATATTGTGGAATTAGCAGGAACTTTAAAGTTAAAAGCTGAAAAAATAAAGCCATTAAACAATTAAGAAATTTTTCGGTATGTCCTCTTATTTTATGTATTATGTAATGTTTAAAATTGTACAATTACAGGGTGTAAACAAAAATTGAAAACCCCGGTTAACTTATCATTTGAAGCATGTATCGTGCATGTGCTACATAAATGACTGTTAAAAGCAATGAACTCACTATCTTTTTCGATGCCAAACATGAGGTGCGGAGGGATTGTTATATTCCTTATCTCCCCTTTACATGCCCCCTGTAATCCGATGTCAATGCCTTTCGCCCTTTTTCCAAGGTACCAGCCCTTCTTTACGACGTCTGTTCTTGGCCTTGTATATAGTAAAATGAACAAACGGTTTTATATTCGAAAAAGAATTTGAATATTTTAAATCGCATTCAGATATTTTGAAACGCTAAAATTACAACAACAAAAATGTTTACCATGACAATGGGTAATGAATAGTGAAAAATTCATAAAGATGAATGTTATTTTCTGAACTGTTAAGTCGCAAAAGTTGTTTTTTTTTCAATTATTTACCGTGACAACAGGGTATATAAGATGCCTTGTGACAGTGAATTATGTTTCATGAATACTTACATGTATGAAGTAGTCAAAACGGTACCGTCCGCCAGGGTCATATTTTCCACGCCTATGTAGAAGTCCCCGTAGTTAACGCCGTAACATCCCGGGGACGGGGCATAAACGGTCTCTATCCGGACACCTTCTTTTTGTTCTGTTTGACTCATCGAGCTAATGATTGTAGACAGCATCATTACAAATGCAAAATACGATGTGTAATTTGATGCAGCCATATTTGCTGTTTCTGGCTGTTAGAAAAAAAACGGATTGCTTCGGGTCTTTGGTATAGGTGCACGTGTGCTTGGGTTTTGAACATAAGGAAGTCTTTAAAATGATTAAATATTACCGATGGGCATCAAATTACAAAGCACATGTCTACTTCCTTCTTTGTCAAACACATTCCGTAAAATGTTTGTTTACACCTATTAAAACGCGGAAGCAGATACGAGAAAAAAACATGACAATTTCCTTCCTCGTTGAAAAAACAATAAATATCATTGTAAATAATTTCTTGAAGATCGGAGGAATCCTATTGTCTTCGAAAACTGTTTGACCAAATTTGGTTAAGTCTTCAAGTTTTATACGAATTCCATTCTATGAAAAGAAAATTTCACAGATTTTAATTGTTTGCCGGTGCATGTAATAACAGCGTACACAAATATTGACCAAGGTTGAGTTATGCATTGATTTCGGCATCATTTTACAAGCCTCGAGCACTCAGTGGATTCTTTTCAATATATCTCACAAAATCTGTGAGCCCCCTATTTCGCCACGACACAGTCATCTTTTTAAATCGTTAGATTATAAAGTGTAAATATACTAGTGAATATTACATATTAAGATAAATACTCAATCGGCATCGTACAAAATCTAGATTTGGGGAGGGGCTACGAAAAAGTGATTTAATCTTATACTAATCGATTGTCTTAAGTATCGGAAAAAATGAGAATTACATTATCATATATGATATGTTTTGGAAAGGTACCTTACATTTTAACTTTGCCGTATACATGTACAAAATTAGTGCTAACAAACACCTTTTTGAATATATAGAAAACATATTTTATAAATAAATTCTTTATTCTACAAAAATAGCACATATCCCATAATTAAAACTGAATGCATTGTTTTACAATTAGCATATGAAAGTCTCAAATGAGTTCTTTGCCATCATGACAAAGTCACGTGATCTTTATACAGCATCAGGAGACGAAGGGTAACTATCAGTCTTTTCTGTTCTTCTCTCACTCACTAAAGTTCATCCCTTTTCCTTCGCCTGCGCTTTGATTCAGGCTCCTCCACGGTGGTTGGTGGTTCCTCCTCTGGTTTTGATATGTTAATATTTCTGTGCATTTCGAAAAACTCGTCACGGTCCAATGCTTCGTCGCCATCTTTATCGAACACACCAATGATCATGTCAGACATATTCTCTATTCCAGAGTTATCCTGGAGTATGTTTTCCAAAAATCCCTCCCGTGAAAGAGCCATGTCGAGCTACGTGATAAAAAAGGACAATACATATGCATGTTTAGACTATAAGGAAAAAAAATGCGCCAATGCTTGCTAAAGGAAATTCAATTTACACATTGCCAGATATATATTACAACATGCATCTAAATACTCACTGGTTCAAACTATGCAATTGAGTAGTAATTTTATTTAAAAGGGTACATAGAAAAGGCCCTACCTCTTCAAGATCTATATATTTGTCAGTATTCCAATCCATGGACCAAAATTCTCTCAATCTGTGTTTGTCCTCCGCTAACACGTGGTCTGCTACGATTGCGTCATAGATAAGAGTGTCGCCTGCAGCTTGAGAAGGACGTTACGTTTTAAATTAAAAACACCTTTTCTACAAAAACTTTTCCTATCAATCAAAGTGTTATTTTCAAAATTTAAAGACTTTATATTAATAATTCAATATACATACTCTCAGGATCTCTTGACATAAGAGGTGATGGAATCAACAACTTCCTTCTCTCTCCTTTGCAGGCACCCGCTAACCCAATTACTACACCGTTTCTTGAATCGACGCCAAAATAATATTCCTGTGGCACAGTCTTGTTCTTTGAGCTGCAAAATCCAAACTCGTTTCATTTAGCAGTTCTCAGCAATATTGTCGATCAAGAAATATTTTTTCATATATGCATTATATAAATTTTGAAGTTTACACGCTTCATGAAATAAAACCATTTTTTAAAAATATTTACCCAATATTGTATGTTGATTCAAGGGTTTTTCCACAAGATTTTGTCATATTATATAACACCGAAACCCAGTCTCCAGTCTTGATTTGAACACAGTCATTTGCAGGGGGAGTTATAATCTCAATTTCAACCCCTTCTTCCGTTACAATGTTACACGCAACACAACAAATGAACACGAAAAATAATGCAAATCTCTTAATGTTTAGCAAAGCCATATTTTCCATTTTCTTGTATCACTGGCCAACATCATTGAAGACCCCGCATTATATATCCACAGTCCGAGTGACCCGGATGTTTTCTGGACGCAACGTGACGTAATAGTTGTACCTACCTTTTATACCCAGCGTATGTGCTTTTTTTCCACACATGAAGGATTTGTAATAGATAACAACTATTTTAATGATTTAATATTACAATTATACTGCATTTTATGAAATTTGCCTGGAGAAATAAAAAAAAAACAACATATACACAGGGACAAACAATGAAGAACAGCAATTATTAAAGATTTATTTAAATCATTTCTTTTTTTTTTTTTTGGTAATTCATGATCATAAAAAAATATGAAATGAAAACTCAATGAAAAGAACAGTAAAGGTGACCCATGATTAACAAAAATCAGTACGTTGAATGCCTTGATCATAACTGATCCATACTCGTGCTGAGGCCTGAAAGCTTATTATACCAATTACTATATGCGTATTAATTAATTAATGCGAATAATATACCCAGGAGCATCACCTGAAAGACTGGGTGAATATACTTGTTTTCATCCAACAACTGCCACGTAACCCTGTATTTCTATATAAGCAAGCAAGCATGCACAAAACGGGATTCTCCTAATTAGACGAAGATGAGTCTGATGAGTATTATTTCAATTTGGGGGTTGTTTCTCCTCTTTTTGTCCCATAGTCAGGCGTCTGATGATGAACTGAAAGTGGAAGTTTTATACAAACCGAGGATCTGCATGAAAAAATCACAGACCAACAATATGTTAAAAGTTCAATACAAAGTGTTTTTTGAAAACGGGACTCTATTTCACTCAAGGTACTATCTGAAATTGGAGAGAGAGAGAGAGAGAGAGAGAGAGAGAGAGAGAGAGAGAGAGAGAGAGAGAGAGAGAGAGAGAGAGAGAGGTGTTAACCCATCGTTTGTAATTCTTTTACAGCTATGAAAAGGACCAGGTGATGCACGTTCCCCTGGGTCTTGAACACCCGTCAAGTGATGTGGAGACCGGTTTCAGGGAGATGTGTGTTGGGGAAAAGAGGCTCCTGACGGTCCCGCACCACGGCCAGGGGGACAGGGACCTACCGCTACAAAATGGTCATCATCAGTATATCTATAAAATAAAAATCATCTAAATCATCTATCTTATTTATTAGCAGTGCATTGGGGGGGGGGGGGGGGGGAATAATGAGTTTTTTAAAGAATTTTGAAAATTTGGTGCAGGTATTATACGACTTTTCTCCACTATAAATGAGGGTTACAAATAATAAAAGTTTTCAAAAGAGCGTTTTAAAGTCGTTATTAATGACGAAAAATTCTGTGAGTGCATCTGCAGGGGGCATAATATCTAATAGAAACCATGTCTTTGACTAGGCGGTGTGATTCCAGCGAACACCCCCCTTTTGTACGAGGTGGAATTGATAGAAATTGAGGATAAGATAGATGTTAAACAGGGCTTTGAGTCCATTGACCTCGACGGGGATAACCACATCACGCTAGAAGAGGTAAGCAATAAAAACGCCCCCTCCCCTAAAAAAAAAACAAACAAAATATAACCCTTTAAAAATAGCTATTGAATTACATTTGAATCATGCTTCTTCAAAGAAAGAAAAATAATCGTTGAAAAAGAAAAAAAGTTTAAAAAAAAATATTTAAGTACCCACCCACCCCAATTGTACCAAACAAAAACATTAAATTAAGCCAATCATTCAATTACTAGTATTGTTTATTCTATTTTGCAGATTATGGAACAAATCAAAACGATTCAGGCGTCGGGAATCGGCCTCAAGCATGAGGTTCTGGAAGATCTGTACCAAAACCTGTTAACAGCCGCCGATGTGAACAAGGATGGAAAGATATCAATAGACGAATACAGAGACATCCTCCCCCACGATTTTAGAGACGAATTATAACGTTCTTTTAACCTGTATATTACTAGTATATCTTGCGTCAATCCTACATATGTGTCGTATATCTCGTGAATGAAATGTATAATATCGATGTCTTTTGTCAGATTATTTTAGGACAATTGCTTGAATTTAAAAAAAATAATCGCCAGTTTTCATTTGAAAAAAAGTTATGAATAGTAGCTGATATTTGTTTGCTTGCTTGTTTGTTTGTTTGTTTGTTTGTTTGTTGTTCCATTCTGCAATATTATACTATTAGAACACTTGTAAAACTAATCCTTGTATCCATTGCTAGAGCTGTCAATTTCACGGCTAGATGATGTATACTAGCCTCCGGAGTAAGCATTACGTGTAAATATATCTATGATGTAATCATCAGCAATAAAGCTTGATGATATCAAATAGCCGTGTTTCTTTTTCCTTGTGCCACGTCCCCCGTTACTGTGAACGCCCATTGGACGGTCTGACAGGATGACATCGGTCACCTCGGGTCAAGGTGTTGGGATCTACTAGCACATTAGTACAAGTATAATTTATCTTGTTGGGATCTATATACGTACATGGATATCTACTTTGACCACAGACCGGGAAGCCATCCTTGATTTAACACGTCAGCAAGAACAGGACAAAATCAAAAATTAGAGAAGAACAGTTCATGTTCATGTATTTCGATAAGAAATATCGGCATATATAATTATCACATTTCTTTGGGGTGGGTGGGGGTGGGGTGGGGGTGGTGTGTTGTTTTAAAGACAGTAAAAAGTCAAAGTATGGATTCAAATACGTTACATGATCAGCGGAAATGCTCTGTTTACCATACTGCTTCATTTGTAACATAGATTTTCGCTTTTGCTTATGTAATCTTAAATTAAAAATATTTAGAGTGATACAATAAAAACTGGTATTACGAGCTTAGCACCAACTTGGCAAGCAAGGGTAACATAGAAAATGTCGCTCAAATTTTGGTTTGCCTCAGTAATTTGATGATGACCCAATGTATCTCTCCCTATCATAGATGGAATTTTTATGATGTAGGGAGACAGTCTACGAGAACACTCTACGAATTCCTATGATCGAAATTTGAAAAAAAGTTAATACTGTCTTTATGAAGTTTAAAACATATTTATCAGGCAATCCACAAACACTCTGTTTTTGCTTTTTCTTACCTTTTTGTGCTTAAGATAAAAAGATGAAAATTTTGCAAAACAAAAATATAAATTTACTCTGATTGTATGATGGAAAAATGATCTTTGAATTTTAGGGGACCGGATGGTCGTGATCATTGTTAGGCTATATTTAACTTCTTATAAAGAAGAGCTCGGTATCAAGATATAGGAAATGCTCAAATTTTAAAATTGAAATGTGTTTTTTTTCTGTTCTAAATGTTAGTTTATGGCCAAAAATATCATATGTCAAAGTTTAAGGCAGATAGCTGACCACCCAGCCTCCTTAAACTAAAAAAAAAACAAACCAATTTTCAATCAACCCAACAAGTATTTTTATCATCTTTAAAAAGAATATATAAGTGAACTGTATCAAAAATACAGTTTTAGTTGAAAATAGACAAAAACAAGCCGTAGCTATACCCATACTAGGCTATACGTACGAGTCTGGTAGATAGAAGAGAACACAGATTATTGGCCCTAGTCAACACACCCTATCATTGAGCAGTGATGTATGATTGAATGCACATAAATTAACATTATTTTGTGGTAAGCATTTGTATCCTCTGTGGGATTCTTCGTATGAGTATTTTGTACAAATGTCATTGGCTTCAGCTACCTTGTTTACACTCAGAACATGTATATTAATTAACCAGTATAAACATATGCACATATAGTCTCATACCGTCTCTAGCAGTATCAAATAAAGATGGTCTCTTCCAAGTGTGTCCTGCTGTTGTCCATTGTCTGGTGTGTTGGGACTTTGGGACAGTTTTTTCAAGATGAGGTGTTTGTTGATGTAGAAGATTATGCCGAGCAATGTGACACGGTAGCCAAGGAGAACGAGATTTTCCTGGTCCATTTCCGGGGATTCCTGCCAGACGGAACAGAGTTCTTTTCTAGGTACGTGTATTTAATATATTGATTTAAAATTTATCATGCAATACCAAATTTTGGAGTAATTGTACACCACTTCTGTATAAATAAGATACTCATTTAATGCATTTCTCATTTAATGCATTTCTATTGTGATGGCTAGATTATTATATGTATTTAAAAATGGCACTGTCGTTGACTTTTAAAAGCATCACCTATTACGGACATGTGTACAACATTTAAAAACACTTTATCATTGCTTAATTCCTTTTAGCTACGATTTGCCGCATCCAGTTGTTTTGCTTCCAGAAAATACACAGACAGAAATAAAAGGGTTAAGGAAAGGCATTGTGGGTATGTGTGTGGGAGAGGTAAGATCTATAACCGTCCCCGCGTACCTGGGATACGGTGACCAAGAACACGTCACAAAGAAAGGTCAGTGACGAAATACAATAATTTTGATTTAAGTTTAACTTTTGAATTTGGAGTCGTTTTATTGTTTAATATAGCGACTCTTTTCATTGTTTAGGGATCAAGATTCCTGCAAACTCGGAATTGGTGTACCAAGTAAGGCTCCTGTTTACAAATGACGCTGACCAGCTAGGAGACGCTTTCGACGCCATTGATAACAATAGGGACGGTTATCTTGATCGTCAAGAGGTAATTAAAACAAAGAGGTGCTAATTAAGAGGTATCAATCAAAATCAACTGTTTCCTTGAAATAATCTAATCAAGAAATAGTTTAGTAAAATTTCGCATTTCAAAGCTTATGCAATAACGTTATCCTAATCTTATTTCAGTACTTTCAGTACTTTGATTTTATTTTATCCATGACATCACCCAACTTCAGTCAGATGTCTCTAAACGTGTTCGAACAAAACACTTCATTTGGCTTGATGATAAATTTGATAGGTTGATTATAATTGATGTTGATGCTGAATATGTTTGATATGATATAAATAATGATTGTAATGTTGTTCAGATTGGTTTATGATTTGCAATCGTGAATGCTTGTCGTTCTTATCGAAAGCTAGGATGTTGTCGCTGTTGATGTTGATGATGACGACGATAATGATCGATGATATGTTGATCTTCATTTTTG
The DNA here is from genome assembly GCF_963853765.1 of Magallana gigas. NCBI lineage: Eukaryota > Metazoa > Mollusca > Bivalvia > Ostreida > Ostreidae > Magallana > Magallana gigas. Next base: position 44,409,180 of record NC_088854.1, read on the forward strand.
ATCGTGATAATGGTGATGCTTTATTGAAGTTGTTTATACTTTGGGAATGTGGAAATGTGTTTCGTTTTTATTGAGATGATGTTGTTGTATTTGACGATCACAACGGTTACTTAGTATGATCATGATGGTAATGATAATTATGATGATGATGATGATGATGATGGTGGTGAAGATTTTGTTGCTTTTGATACCGTTGTTATTTTGTTCCATTTTACTGTAGATCCGATATCAACTCGCCATTCTGGAGGGCGAGGCTGCAGCAACAGACATGGGGTTTGGCGAAGAAGACGCAAACGAAAAACTTGTCGAACTGATGTTTACGAATAACGACAAGGACCAAGATGGCCGACTTTCCCGCAGCGAGTATCTTGGAGTTCTCTATAGAGACGGAGAACTCTGAAGAAACTGAAACATTAGCAGGGCTTTCATGCGCGGGGGGGGGGGGGGGGGGTCTGAGGGATGATTGTGTTTGCATATTTTAGATAATTTGATAAAAAAAATTTGGGGGGGGGGGGGTCCGGTCCACCTCCCTCTAGATCCGCTCATGACTTTAATTCCAATAATGGTTCCGTTTCTGGTTAATGCAATATGTGACTGTCCAAGAGAATTTTTTTCACGTTTTCTGAATTTCGTGTGAAAGGAGTTTTATTCAACTGCATGTAGAATACTGTTCTAGTGCCTTACTGTACAGAAGCTTGGAAGTAGCGACATAATTAATTTGTCATTGCAGTTATTTATTTACATCTACTGTCTTTGTCTGTGATAAAAATACAAATCAACTTCGTTTTTATTTTTTGGTAAATGCATCGTACATTGGCACATTGCCTAAAATTAGCCAGCGTGTTCAACGGCATAACGTAGTTGCTTTGCACCGTGTGGTCATCATGACTAGTACTTGAAAAATCGTAACGGTTGTGTAATACCAGGCACGTGGCATCGGGGTGAGGGGGGGGGGGGGGGGGGGGAGGAGGCAAGGAGGGCCTGCATCCTCCCCTTTACACTCACACTTTTTCTCGCAACCAACATATTTCCTAATAAATTTTGATGTAGTTGGTCCCACTTTTATGGGAGCATGTATAACATTTATAGAAATTGTAAAAAAAAATAAAATAAATATCAAAATTAAAAAACCCCTTTGGAAACTCATATTAAATCAAATAAACAAAGACACCGAAAAAAATGTGTTTTCCTTTAAAAGGTATTTATCATACAATCTATGAATAACTTTGATACAGATTTTAGCATTAAAGTAATTATCTTATCTCGGCAAATTCCCGTTTTGTGCAAATTTTTATTTTAGCAGTATTTGAACGAGTGCAACAAGAAAACCAACCTCTTGGAACCCCTTATTAATAAAAAAAATAGCATAGTTCTGATGAATAATATGCAGTTGAAGAACCGAAAATGAAACATTTGTTAAAAAACAAAATAATACAAGGAGTAAATACAGTGTACCCGTATGTTAGTGATTACTCTCACCCTTATGATTTCTAAATTTTTAAGGCATGAAAATGATCAAGAAAGTAATGAATAATTAATTTTTTTAAAAGATGCGAAACTATAAAAGTTTATAAGAAACAGTGAGTGACAGAAAGGCGGGACAGAGCCATTATGAGAGAGAGAGAGAGAGAGAGAGAGAGAGAGAGAGAGAGAGAGAGAGAGAGAGAGAGAGAGAGAGAGAGAGAGAGAGAGAGAGAGAGAGAGAGAGAGCGCCTTAACAGTTTCCAAATCAATTCAGTTTAGGCTATAGCCCCCTTTATGTCAAACCAGTTCTATTTTAATTTAATTAATCGCAGACATTTGTTTTTTACTAATTGGGAGTTGATTTTAATCAACTCTCCTATGCAGTTACTCTGGCAAACCGAAAGTGAAACAGTGTTTGGACCTAAGCACAAATCAACACCGCTGACAAGACTTAGTTCTTGAAAATAATAGAAAAATTCAAAGTAATGTATGCTGAAGCATTGTTTTTCAAGGAAACTTATCAATAAACACTTTGAAAATAGTCAGATTTTATATAATACGAACAAGTAAGATATTTATATAGTCTCATGTATTCCTACGCCAGAGGTTAATATAGCCTCGTTCAACCAAACGCTCGGCTGTCTCCGTAAATCTCCGACAAGCAGAAAGGCTCTCTTGCATGTCGGAGATAAACGGAGACACCCGAGCGTCTGGTTGAACGAGACTAGAGTTCGATATCAAAAGTGCTTGGATCAATACAATTTTTAGAATTGCTTCGATTATTTATACATAGTTTGAAATCTATCTTTAAATATTACACAACATGATTCATATGCATGGGGTTTCTCGAAATTCTTGTCGAAAAAGTCTAACATTGATATAATTAAAAAGTGCGTAATTCAATTACAGACCAGAAACTATAGATAGGGAGTGCATATACACATACCTATTCTACATTGAAGAATGAGAATTTTACGTTTCGCTGGGCCTGCGGGTACCAGCAGCAAAGTCGCGACAAGTCCGAACCTCTTTAAGAACTGCGAACGCTGACGCCCGTTTCCCGCCAACATTTTACATCCAAATATTTCGGAATTTCGGTCAGATATTCAAAAACCTAGTTTTCTACTAAAAAAAAGTATAATCAAATCCTAATCAATTTATATCAAAATAAAATTTGTAATGATATTATTTATTTTTAAACAAAAGTTTTGCTAACGCGGGGTCTAAAATTTTTTTCATTGAAATCGGTCTCTATAAGTGAGGAAAATATTATTCAGCGGCCGATATGTGCATAAAAACTTAATAATCACATGTTTACGTTGGATATTGAAGTAAATTTTCACTTTAATTCATATTTTTTTATTATGTTTTGAAACGTTACAAAGCAAAATGCTTTTTTTCTATTGTATTTTGATCTGTAGACATATGCCCCCCCCCCCCCCCCCGTGAAACAACAAACCCTTAGGTATAAATATGCTAAAAAAAACAATATATAAAACCTAACAAATGGTATTTTTGTTTCACGGGGGGGGGGGGGGGGTGGGAGGGGAGATGTTTTATAAAAAAAAATTACCGTTTTCCGTTAGTTTCTGTTATGAAATGAGCTATTTTAACCCAAAATACATAGTTATCTCTCTTTGTTTGAACAAATCAATTATATTTAATGAAAATATACATTAATATTACATTATTATGAAAAAATAAATTAAATTAGATAATTATCAAAAAAATTATTTTTAATTAGGCGGCTAGACAATGCTATCGTTCGCAGTCCTTTGTTCCATGAATGAATGATTTTTTTTATTGAATTGCAAGTAAATGATTTGATACATGAACATGCATTCATAAAATTATTTGATAACACCATTGTTCAACAGCTTCATATGTTTTCTAATAACATTTTAGAAGAAATGCTATGGAAAGCGCATGAAAATACCGCAGTTGTTTTCCGGAAAATGCGGTTTCGACCAGACAAGGTTTAGTTGTTTATATCACGTTTGGAAGTTTTCCTATTTTGGTACCAAACATGAATGAGTGATACGATCAAGAAACAGAAGGAAAAATTAGAATGGACAACATATCAGGGTAAATTTTTTGGGGAGCATTGATGCTATTCGATTTATAAAGCTGTCATAATGATGTTAAATAGTTTGACATATTTCAAATTGTTTCCCTACACAGTACACTGTGTGACTGTATTCTCTTTTGAGAAGTGGACAGGCATAGCCTACTTCCACAAAACATGAGGGCTTGCGAAGAGAAGTGGATGTAGGCTATGCCTGTCCACTTCTCAAAAGAGAATATGTGTGACTGCACTGCAGTAGCCTAGTTTTACAGTAGTCTACAGACACGGATGCATGTAAGAATTAAATGAATGGGTCCAGGGAAGAGCCCTGGTCAGGACCCAGGATGCGAAGTTCACAGGTTTTAGGGGTTTTACACTTTTATGAGCTAATCTTGTTTATCACTGATATTATGATAGCAATAAAAAAGTGATTTGACATGTGCTTGTTAACTTATGCATATCATGCAGTGGTATATATTTGGGTATCAGGAGAAAACGTACCCAAGAGAAAACGTACCCAGGAGAAAACGTACCCAATCTCTAGGGTACGTTTTCTCCAGGAGAAAACGTACCCGGGTACGTTTTCTCCAAGAGAAAACGTACCCTATGAAAATCATAATTATACTACTTAATTGTTTTAAATACTATTTTGCATAATAAATATACAGAAATGTAAGAGTTTTATAGATATATGAATTTAATACTTTATAATTTTATAGGGGTTGGACATATTAGATAATTTTCAAATGCTACTTAAATGCATATTTCAATGCATAGATGTATAGAAATATATTCATTATATGAATAATATCTTTATAATAATTGTAGCATCTTTTATTTTAGTACGAATTTAATAATGACCTGTCATAAAGTGTTATCTGACTACTTCTTCTAATTATCCATTAGCCTTACCGATTTGAGTTTCTCCATGCGAGATCCCCTGATTTTAATTATAGTGATAATCAATTAAATACCTGAGCAGCATGTCAGTGGCGTCAGAAGCAAATTGACTGTTCAATGTTACATTTCGTAGTAGTTTCCATGTGAACTTGGAAACTTTGTTTTATAGATAAATTTCAAAAAATGCAAAAAAAAAAAAAAATAACATGATATCGACTTCTTGAGATACTCATCATTTAGTTCTCCAAATGAGATTGCATTAAAAACTAATTATTTAACGGTCTCGTTTATGGTGTATTAATTGTCGACTAATTAAACTGCTCAGGCCATCTTCGTGTATGTGTATGTTACAAATTATTGTCTTAATAATTTAAGTACGTGACTATGCATTTAAAAACAACAGCAACAAATGCTACAAATGTTCATTGTATATTTTATTTTGTTTCATTTAAGAATATCCATGAAAACCATTATTTATTATTTTCGTAGAATACGTTTTCTCTTTGAGAAAACGTACCCGGGTACGTTTTCTCCTGGAGAAAACGTACCCTATAAATTGGGTACGTTTTCTCCTGGGTACGTTTTCTCCAGCATTCTATATTTGTATGTATTGTCAAACAAGAAAAGCATTGTCGTTTTGATCTTTGAAAAAAGTAGATAGATCACCCATCTACGGCACGTCTTTTAACCCCAAGAAACCCCAAGGAACCCCAAGGATACCCCAATAACAGAAATGAATAACTATTGATACCCAAGGGGGTCTCATTAGAGTGCAAGGGTCACCCCTTACCCTTGGTACCCCAATTATACCCCAAGGAACCCCAAAGATAACCTAAGGCTAATAATACAGATTTATAACTCCTGATACACCATAGAACCCCAAGGAACCTCAAGGATACCCTAATAATACAAATTTTAAACTCTTGGTACCCCTGGGGACTCACTGGTATTCCAAACACACCTCGAAGAACCACAGGGAACCCCAGGGATATCCCAAGGAACTCCAAGAATACCCAAATAATACAGAAACATATCTCTTGATACTCCATAGAACCCCAAGGATACCCTAATAATACAAATTTAAAACTCTTATTAACCCTGAGGACTCATTGGTATTCCAGATACACCTCTAGGAATCCCATGGAACCCCATTGATATCCCAAGGAACTCCAAGAATACCCTAATAATACAGAATCATAACTCTTAATACTCCATAGAACCCCAAGAATACCCTAATACATTGTAATACAAATGTAAAACTCTTGATAGCCTGGGGACTCATTGGTATTCCAGATACACCTCTAAGAATCACAGGGAACCCCAGGGATATCCCAAGGAACTCCAAGAATAACCTAATAATACAGATTCATAACTCTTGATACACCACAGAACCCCAAGGATACCTCAAGGAACTTAAAGGATAACTTAATAATACAAATTTAAATTCTTGATACCCATAGGGACTCATTGGTATCTCAGACAAAACCCACGGATACCCCAAGGAACTCTAGGGATACTCTTATACATGTATTGGTTGTATAAATTTTATAACTCTTGATATCCTATGGGACTCCAAGGATACACTATATCTCTTGATACTTTTTGGGTCTCTTTGATATCCTAGACAAATCACAAGGTATCCCAGGGAACCCCATGAAACCTAAAGGATACCCTAATAGTACTCTAATAGTAATAATACAGATACCCCATTGTTATCCCTGACACACCCTATGGATACCTCAAGGAACTCCAAGGATACCAAGTAATATAACTTTTGATACCCAAATGAACCCCAAGGATACCCTAATAACACAATTTTATATCTCTGGATACACCCTCGGGGCTTTTTGATATCCCAGACACCATTAGGTATCCCACGGAACCCCATGGATACCCCAAGGAACTTAAAGGATACCCTTATAATACAGATTCATAAAACTTGATACCCCATAGAACCCAATGGAACCCCAAGGATATAGCCTAATAATTCAAATTAAAAATTCTTGATACCACGGGGGACTCATTGGTATCCCAGACACGCCTCTAAAAACCTCTATAAACCCTAGGGAACCCCACAGAAATCCCAAGGAACTCCAAAAGATACCCTAATCATACAGATTTATAACTCTTGATACACCATACAACCCCAAGGATACTCTAATATGTAATACTTTAAAACACATTTGGTCTAGCCGAAAAATTTTTGTCTATAAATTTGTTTCGGACTTGTGATATTGCATCACATTCTAAAATATAATGAAATTCATCGGCTATACATTTTATAGCATTTTATAACAACAGAGAGGACAAAATCTTTCATTTAATGGGATACCTTCCCATCTTCCCACTTCAACTGGTAGATGGTGATTTGAAGTACGAAAGAACTATATATATGATATGAGTTAAATTTGGCCCCCATTATTCGCATTTTTTTAAAGTGTTTCAGGTACAATAATATGTTATGTTATATTTTAGAAGAGTTGATGTAAAATTTATTTTTCACCTATATTTTTTATTTTTTTGCACTCACTGGCAGAAAATGAAGTCAGAAGTGACGCTTTTTCTATATTTCAATCAAAATCAGTCAAAAATTTACATTTTTCTTATCTTTTTATGAATGGGAAATATAGAGGGCATGCTTGAACAGGGAAATTTTTTTTGTCACTTATTAGCCTTGGCTAGATACATCTCTGATTAAAATATTTTGTTTGTTCAAGCATGTTCTCTATTTTTTCTGAAAGAAAAACTGCTTGAAGGCTGTTTTATGCTAAAAATGCAAAAATGGCAGGAAAAGGTTGTCTTTACGATGTCATATTTCTAAATTCTAGGCAGTTGAATCAAAATGAACATAATGTAAAAACATCACATATATATCTGTACAAAGAAAAATGATGATGTTCATTTTAGGGGGCCATTTTAGGCCCATATCATATATATAGTCCTTTTACAAGAATTTTTCTGAATTTCAGGGGTAAAATATTGAAATAGTTCCATCAGTCTGAAAATGTAGTCCTAAATGTACATGCATGTTGTTGAGCATTTAATTCTTTTATATCATAACCACTATAGCCAAATTGTATGATGTACGTGATAATTCCTCTGCATTTCTTATAAAATTAATATTTATATTTTTTTTCATTATTAAAATCAACAGCCCAAAACTTGAACCATATAATGTTTATTTTTTCAAGGTTCTTGATAAGGGACATAGAAGGGGTAGTAATGTCATAGTTTTCCTTCTCCTCAAAAGAATGAATATTGAGTAATTTTACATATGAAATAAAAATTAGCTTGTACAATCAATCATGATAGAACAAACCCTTTTTAATTATCAAAATTTACTTCTATTACAAGTATCTAATTAATTTTTTTAACTTTATTTTAAACATAATCTCAAAAAACTGCCTGTTATTTTTTTTTTATTAAAAATTTGCTTAAAGTCAATAATTGAACAGTGTATAATTTACCTGTAATTAATTTCCTTTGTTCTTTGAAACCCTTACCTGAGCACCATTCCCACTTAGCTAAAATCAGTCACCCATAAAAATTTCAGAATTATAGCAAAGTGGGAAGACACCCAAAACTCACAAGGGTTGTCTACCAATAAACAAGGAGATGTAGGTGTAGGTAAATATATTGCAACAGTGATGGTGAAGCCATTGTGTATACATGTAAAGGGTTATGTTGGCCCTTTAATCCCTGTCCAAGAGCTACCACCAATATACAATGGGTGTCTACCTGCAATTAACAGGTATTTTGGTGCCTCTCAGGTGAACATTCTGCACGCATAATGGGTCAATCCATTGTGTTGTACCCACGAAGGGGAGATAGCCCCACTCCACACTTCCATGATCATTTCTTGTCTTTTCTCAAAAGTACTCCAATAAGGGTAACACCCCCTATGTCAATAGTAAATCAAGTTTGGGTCTTTGTAACTGAACAATATCTTTCTCCACTTCATTTGAAAATTTCACCGAAGAAACATTGTCATATTAAGTGGTCATATGAATGGTTCACCAGAAGAATTGCAGACTTCCTTGTGGTGACATAAAATTTAGTGCCCTATTTTCATGAATTTGATATAATTTGTTACTGATTCAATATTGGCTGGTCATCAGTTGGTAAGAGACAACAAATTCTGCTGATTAACGGTACTTGATTATGATTTTCAACTGATTTGACAACACTTATTGTTAAATTCATCCAAAGTGAACAGATATTTCAAGTCAGGAGAAACATTTTTATCATACCAGTATGTATTGGGGTATCACAAGTGTTCCTTGGGTTGCCCAGATGTTTTTATGATATTCCATTGAGTAATTGGGTATTAATTAGTAATATGTTTTACAGTACAACCATTGGGGTGGTTATTAAATTCTATCAATTGGGTACCTTGCAATTGGGGTTCCTACAGGTATCCTTGGGGTACCAATAGTTGACCTTTGGACTCCAATGAGTATCCTGGGGTATCAATAGTTATTAATTTTTATAATTGGGGTATCCTTGGGGTATCAGGAGTGACCCTTTGATTTCTAATGAGACCGGCCTTGGTCAACAAATTTACTTTCCACCATTGAAGTATCTATGGGGTTCTCAAGGGTATCCTTTGGGTTCTCATTGGTATACTTGGGATTCATTTGGGTTCTTTGGGGTACTTATCACTTTAAATACATATGTATAACAGTAATATATTTACAAATTAATGTATCTGATGATATTTTTTTTTATTTAATTATTTTCATGAAAAACCAACAAAATGACAATAATCCCACCCTTTGCAGTAAATGGAAATACCGGTAGCCAAGCAATGCTCTTCTGTTGATAAAACTTTGAATATCTTTCTAATAAGAGTCTTAACAGATGCAGTTAGTTGTTTCAAATTTTCCTCACTTTCTGCTATGGTACAGTGGAACTCCATATCAGAAAATTGATCCCATAGGACTTTATATATGATTTTCTTTGACAGGCTTGTTAAATTTAATAAACTCCCAAAACATTACCATAATTACCATACTATGTAAAAATATGTAAGAAAGAAAATTTAATATTACAAACAATTTTAAAATTGCGGAAACACTACAATCATATCAGTAATTTTAAATCTATAATTTATATTAAATTCCCTATAGGGTCACTTCATCAATTTACTTGCATGACTAATAAATTTAAACAACTTCTAAAAATAGTTCACTTCTTTATTTTAATAATGTTATTATTTATTTCCTTTTAAATTAGCCCCAAAGCCACTGCCCATTTTACAGATTATCAATTTTCCATACACACATGCTCCATCTAAACCATGGCTCAGATAATGGCCCCCTTGGGACAAATGAATTCAGCCAGCTCCTAAGAATTCATCATTGAAAAACAAAAATTCTGCATTGTCAGTTGATAGAATACTTATAAAAGATAAATTTAGTTAACGCATAAAGACAAAAAACCTCCATTTGAATGTATTTATATAAATATATTTTAGGGTATTTTAATGCTATAAATTAATTAATAAAGTCTGTAAGGATTACCTCCCTTACTTTTCAACGTAACATCAGTGAACAATATATAGAATGAGGAAAATGAAAACTGCCATAAAATCATTAAATCTTGTCTGATCCTAAAAAAATTACAGGTGCACATCTTCAGATGGTGATCAACATATGTACAAATTTTCAGACTGTTCCATGCAGTAGTAAAAAATTCTATAGGGGGGACAAAGTTGCATCTACAGAGAGACGGACAGACGGACGGACAGGGTGAAACCAATATACCCCCTTCAAATTCATTTGTTGGGGTATAGGGGTAATATGAGACTCCTGGGGTATCACTAGCTACTAATTTCTATTATTGGGGTTACTTGGGGTTCTAATGAGTATACTTGGGGTTCCTTGGGGTACTACGAGGTGACCCTTGGATTCAAATGAGACCCCTTGGGTATAAATAGTTATTAATTTCTATCACTGGGGTACCTTGGGGTGAGCCTTTGATTCGAATGAGACCCCTGGGGTATCACTGTTAATAACTTTATCATTTGGGTTCCATGGGGTTCTTACGGGGTTCCTTGGGGTTCCTTGGGGTACCCTTGGGGTACTAAGAGGTGACCCTTGAAGTCCAATAAGACCCCTTGGGTACTATAGATTCCTAATTAAACACGAGGAATTAATATCCGCGTAAAATCGTGAGAAACACCCTTCGCGAATTTTAAAATCTCGCCATTATTTTTTGAGAGCTGAGAACGATAAGAAATAAGGAAAAAGTTCCGCATTCGCGATTTTATATTCTCGCGATTTGATACAAACCAGCGAGATCGCGGAATTAAGTACTCGCGTAATATAAGGAATTTACAGTATTAAAATTCATTAATTTTTGTTATTGGGGTTCCTTGGGGTATCCTTGAGGTTCCTTGGGGTTTCCTTGGGGTTCCTTGGGGTTTCCTTGGGGTTCCTTGGGGTTAAAAGACGCACCCGATATCTATGCCATTATGCCAAGCAGTTGAATTTTATAAGATTTGAAACAAAGAATAATATCTATATACTAGCACTGTACCAGTTATCAGCTAAAAGAACTCGACCCACAAACCATGAAAAATGGCCTAGTTTCAAATATTGAAAATTTTACCATTATATACTCTCTAGAATATGTGCTTCCTGGAAATGTTTTTCTTTTTTTTATATCTCTCATAGTTTTCTTGTATAACGTCGTTAAATATGGTGTTAAAAAATTGTCAAGTCAGCTTATTTGCATGAAAATGATCACGATGCACAGTGCTGTGTAAATGCATTATTCAGCAAATGATTGATTTTCTGTAATAAAATTGAGCCGTAATGATCGTGCTCTTGGTGAATTTTATGACTGAATTGAGTAACCTTCAAGATTTTCCCAGAAAATGGTGAACCGGGTAGGGTTTGGGCAATTAGTATTCATTTGCAAACGTCCAGTGAAAGGAAACTTAGAGTGCATATTTTGATCTGGACTCTGATATAGATGGAAAATATTCCCTTAGAAATGTTTTCTAAATCTTTGTGTAATTTTTTCATATTTACTAGGCCAAATGAGGCATATTGTGGACCGAGTTCTTTTAAGTTTTCTTTTCATATTTCCTTATTTCTTGATATTTTGGATAAAACTTGACATACTTTAAATGGTGATTTCCTTGTTTATCCATCTGATATATTATATCATTATTAAGAACTCAAAACATCTTGTTTTTGTGCTTTTTAGCAAGCCTCGAATTTGCCATGTTTTACGATTTACTGTACCAGTTATCGGCTTTGCAATAATCACATGGTAAAATCCCTGTGCATTTTGATTTGATACTCTGCATAATGTAATTTGAATTATGCCTCTTTTTGTGTCAGACTAAAAGTAGTAGGGGTTATGATACATAAACAAAACTCATAAAATTATTCGTTTGTTATCATACAGTAATGCACAAAATCATAGACTATTCAACACATAATATTGTGCAATCAGGCGTTCAACTGCGCTATGAATGTCTCGGAGTTTATGAATTCCTTTTGTTTCTACATGTTATATGCATTGATGTTATGTGTCAAATCAAAGAAGGTATATAAGAATGTATCACAAAAGGACGTCACTTCCCCCACTGCTGAAATGGCAAAGATGTAAATCAGCGGTAAACAATGATTGTTTAAGCACATGGTTATTGATAATTCATATTCAAGAAAGTTTTCAAGCAAACTTACTTTTCTTTATTCAAAACAGATGACTGAATTAAAAAATCTATATACTATGCTATAAACCCGAACTCTCAGTTTAGCCGATAACTGGTACAGTACCAATAGTTAAGCTGCAAATTGCAATATGAAAAAATCTATATACTATGCTATAAACCTGAACTCTTAGTTTAGTCGATAACTGGTACAGTACCAATAGTTAAGTTGCAAATTGCAATATGAATATGTATCAACCAATCTTCTAACGTAGCACTGTTTCTTGGTTTTAACATCTTTCAAGTGTGAATGACATCTTTCCACAGAGGCCTAAGAATCTGATACCCAGGTAATGGTATGAGGAGTTGGATTCTCAGAATTGTAGTCAATTGAATGTTTCACTGGAATTTATTTTCTTGAAATAAATCTGAGGTTGTTGAGCAGTGAATTTTTAAAAGTTTTTATTACAAAATCTACCTCTGCATGCATTCTTGTATTTGGCCATAATTAATTGTTGAAGTTTGATTTCAAATTTTAAAGTTTCCAGCAGGAGAAAATCACAATTGCATTTATTTACATAAATCACAGAGCTTCACAAAAGTGACAGCTGGAGTTAGGATACTGACAGAGCTGGTTAGGCAGTATATATGATAATAAAGATGAACACACAGTCTTAAAATCTTCTTTTCAGCATAGACATTTTAGGAATGGGATGTTAATCAGAAAAGAAATATTTATATTTTAGAGGCAGTTATTTTTCAATCATGTTATAAAATTTTATTGATTTAATTTGTAATTTAAAAAGGGTTTGTGGAATTTAAATGTTGTTTCAAAACTTTGATATCTATACTAAACATTGAACCATATAAAAGTTTCATTGATAGAAATCAATAAAATAAACAACTCCCCAGTGGTTATTTCTGCTTCTATGGTAGTGTTAAATCTAGGATTTAAAAAGGGCATGTTAAATAATGGTAAAAAGGGCACTTTTCTCCACGGTAATTATTATAAAACCTTGAAAGAGGCACTTTTTTCTACGGTAATACATGGTATTCGCTAACGCATTTTTTCCCCTCCCTTCAGTGTGATATCGGGGCTCTTCGAGTCGGCCACTCCATACAAGAACCAGAAGTACAGCCACCTGAAGAAGGAATGCATCAGTGCCGGGAAACTTTTTGAGGATCCAGTTTTTCCAACAGTGGCCAGTTCTCTGTCCTACACTGGATATGCACCCCGAGACATTGTCTGGAAAAGACCAGGGGTAGGTCTCTAGAAATATTCTCTATCCTATTAGAAATCATTAGAGCTTAGGGCCGGGCAGCACCAAAACAAGAAGCAAATATCTGCCTTAAATAGCCCTTAAGTTACTGTTGTTTCATTAAGAATCATAGGCGTCAATTTTTGTGGGATTTGAAATACATGCTTTTTAAGGATACATGAAATTGTGGAAAATAGCTCTTCCAATACAGATTTTTGTCTTATTTCTAAATCCTTTTAATGTGAATATGACTTTCAATTAATTTCTTTCTCTTAATAAAAATGAAATAAATAATTAAAAATATTTGAAGATCAATTACGGTATTTTTATTTCATATTTATGATGATTAAAAAATTGTTGTCACTTTGTTCAGTTTTACTTGCTACTGCAATTAATAACCAAGTGATCTGTATAAAAACATGTTGTCTAACATACTTTATTTTTTTCAAGCTGTTGGTTAAATGGAAATTCCAGATATTTCAGTTGATAAATTGTAATTCTATATCAGACTATGCTACTTGAATTACCGGTAGTTGATTCTGTCTTTAAATGTTAATCATCCAAGTGTTAACATTTTACAGTTACATGTATTGTTCTTGTACGGTGATGGTTTTCAAAAGATATAATACTTCCCATTCTTTTATAGTTATGAAACAAAACAATAGAGTAGGTTTAATAACGACTCATAAATAGAAGGAAAAAGGAAAAATTTTCAACTTTTTATCTCCCAAAAATTATGACAATGCATTCTTTTATCTAAATAGAACTATTTTATGTATCCCTGTTTATTTGATTATATGTATTTCAGTGAACACTACAACCTTTAATTAACTATATGCATAGAAGTTTGAATACCAGAATATGTGGTAAAGTGATTAGAATGCATGGGATGCAATTTTTTGGAATGTCTCCCCTTGCGCTTTGATTTTAATTTCATAGGGAAAAAATTGCAATGAAAGATGATTTAAACACACAAGTAATTCCCTTATTATGCATTAGTTATCTTTTTATATTCTCTTTTTTTATTCCCTTATTGTGCAATAGTTATCTTTTTGTCTTTTTTTAAACAAAATTTTGAATCCATGCAAAATCCAAAAACAGAATTGATTTACTTTGTTGGGATTTTTTGCTCTTTGTTTGTGGATAAAATTACAGTAACACAAAGCTTAAAATATCAACCTAACATCATTCTTGTGTCAGTACATACATTTTTTTAAAAATCCTGCTATGTTCAATATTTCTTTAAATAGGAAATAGCCAGTGATCCAAAGTTTTTCGATGAGGGTGCGAGCGCTGATGACTTTGCCCAAGGATCCCTGGGAAACTGTTGGTTTGTGGCCGCCTGCGCTTGTATTGCCGAGGATAAGTCGTTGTTGAAAAAGGTACGCAGAGAATGAAGCATGAAGTGAAGACATGTTGCTATGAAATAATAGTCTTCCGGAATGAAAATTCACATATACATCTGGAGGTACTGTAAATTCCTAATTAAATGCAAGGAATTTATATCCGCGTAAAATTGCGAGAAGACCTCGCCAATTTTCAAATATTGCCGTTATTTTCTGAGAGTTGGGAACAATAAGAATTAAATTTGGATAAACATTCCTTGTTTTGGATTTTATATTCTCGCGATTTGATACAAAACAGCAGAATCGTGGAAATAAGTACTCGCGTAATATAAGGAATTTACAGTATCAAAAAATAATGAGAGGATAATTGACATCATTGCTCATGTGGATTTTTTTGGTAATGTGGTTATTTCATTTGTTTTATGGTAAAAATAATGATTTAAGATTGTGCCTGACTATGAAGAACAAGAGTGGAGCAAGGATAACAAGTATGCTGGGATATTCCACTTCCGATTCTGGCAGATGGGGGAATGGATTGATGTTGTCATTGACGACCGTCTCCCGACCAGACATGGAGAACTAGTTTACGTTCAGTCACGCAGCAAAAACGAGTTCTGGTCTGCCCTTCTAGAGAAAGCATATGCAAAGTAGGTCTATGTTAATATGCCACTTTTAAATTTGAGATTGGTCATTTTCTATTTGTAAAGTCAAATGTCCAAATGAGGAAAATAAACTTCCTGGTACATGTTCATATATCAAGTATGTAGTAAGATAAATATTTGGGTACGCTTTCAAATATACAAACAATAAGCTACCTTTAACAAGGATGACTACTTAATTACATAGTACTTAGTACCTCTACTAGCTCTAAAGTCACACAACATACATATCATTTAGAATCTTGCAGTTGAAAAATATCAATGGACATAATTTGACGATCTAAAAGCAATAAATATTAATATTTAATGTATCTGTACATAAGATGACATGCTGTATATTGTCTTGTTGATCTGTTGCAGAATTTTTGGAGATTATGAGTCATTGAAAGGGGGACAAGCCAAGGATGCTATGGTGGACATGACGGGGGGAGTAGGGGAGGCACTTGAGCTGAGGGACTACACAAAGACAGAGGAGGACAAGCTCAAGTTGTTCAAGATTCTCCGCAAGTGCAAGGAGCATCACTCCCTCATCAGTGCTGCAATACCGGTAAATCTCTAAAAATTGTTGTCCTTTGAAAATGGTGGAGACTTCTCCTTCATTGCTATTAGACATTGAATTTTTTTTCTGACATCTGATGTTTAATCTGTCTAAAGTAAATACCAGTATTATTCCCTTTCATGATTAGAGATGCACTGTACTTTTATTGGCAAATAGAAATAATATGGTGAAATATGACATATCGGCAATTGTTTAACTGATGTTATTTAATGATCAAATAGCTAAATCTTTGCCAAACTATATCAACATGCTCTGCAAAAGAGCAAACCAGCAGTTATTGTAAAGGGTTAGTACATATGTACACGTACCAGAATTTGTACAGTATGGCTTATGCTATTAAGCATGTCAAAATAACATTATCCTGTAACCTATATCCTGTAGGTGACCAGTGCCAATGATATGGAGGCTCAGTTATCTTGTGGGTTGGTCAAAGGCCACGCCTACAGTGTTAATGCAGTGAAGAAGGTCAGGCTGGGGAAGGGCCTTATGTCGCACTTCAATAAGGAGAAAATCCTGATGATCCGCTGTCGTAATCCGTGGGGCGGGACTGAGTGGAAAGGAGCTTGGAGTGATGGGTACTTAACTCAATGCTGGATTATCTCCCTTTGTGCATCATGGGCACCAATGCCAAAGAGAAATTAAATTCTAATTGCCAAATATCAAAGGAACACATTTTTAAACTACATCATTTGTGTTGAAAATTGTAATTTACATCAAAACATAGAGCCATTATTTCAAGCTTTATATTTAAAGCCGTTTTTATATTCATAGATCACCTGAATGGGAGAAAATCAGTTCCAGTGAGAAGAAAGACATGGGTCTTACATTTGATGAAGATGGAGACTTTTGGTAGGTATTCAGCTATTCTTAGTGAAATGGAGACTCAACAGGGCTTAGCTTCATTTACATGTCATCCAGAACTATTACATTAATCTGTCAGATATTTACTTATACACATGTATATCGTTAAATATTTTGATGTAGGATGACCTTTGATGACTTCCTGACCTACTATACATCAATGGACATTTGCCACATTGTGAACACATCCTTAATTACTTTCCACAAATCCTGGAAGGAAGGCAAGGCATTTGGAGAGTGGAAGAAGGATAAGTGTGGAGGATGCCCCAATTATAACACATTTCTCAAAAACCCGCAGGTAAGTAAATATGGACACTAACAGTACTGTAGACTTGAAATATCTCGTAGTGTTTTTAATTTCACTTGCAATTGACATTTTTCCGTGATCATTAAACCTTTGTGAATATTGTGCAGAAATATCAGATTTGTTTTCCTCTTAGCAGTTAAAAGATCGAGTTATAGACTATTATTTACTATACTCTCTTACTAAAAAAACTGTTTGCTATCATGAACTGTTTCTTTAAAATCATGAGTATTTTATTATAGGAAAATCTATTCTTTGTGAAATTAAAAACATTTTGGAAATATCAATGCATTAAACTGTGTAAATTTCAGACATGTGGAATTAAAGATGTTTACAGTATTTAGTTTACCGGTACATTGTCAATTTACTCATAAAAGAGTACCCGGTACTGTTAATTCATGTTATATCAAATGTACAATGTAACACATTTTCTTTGGTACCGTGGAATTTCATCTTTTTGTCAAACTTTGAGATTATTCTATCAACATGTGCCATGATGCTAGAAATACATGTATACAATAAAATTCCTACATGCACATGTACACAGTAGCTTTCAAGTGTGAAAAAAATGAGAAATTAAAAATTTATTTTCCAGTATGTTTTTGATGTTGAATTGGAAGAAGATGAATTGATGGTATCATTGGAACAATGGGACAAACGAATAGATCGTGAACTCGGAAAAGAAAATGATACTATAGGCTTCTTCATTATGAAGGCAAGTACACATACTACTTTACTCTAAACATTATTCCTTATTCTTCAGTGTCCAAAAAAGTGATTGTTTATTATACTATATTATATGACAGGCTGATATCAACAGGAAGTATCGTATGCACGATAAATTAGAGAAGGTCCATTCAGGAACCTACAGCAATGCCAGAAACCAGTTCTCCCGCCTAACCTTAAAACAAGGAAGATACTGCATAATACCCTCTACATTTGAACCCAGCTGTCCAGGAAGATTCCTGTTAAGAGTGTATGCTGACAAAAATCCTGATCTAAAGTAAGCTTCATTGAAAGAATTTAACAAAACGGGGATTTCTAAGAATGTTATTACTGTAAACAGGGTTATTTTCATACCATGTTTTTTTTTTGCCTTTCCTCACCTGCAAACGGTTTTGTCTAGTCTTGAGTTCGCCCAAACAAAGTTGTGTTTAAAGAGAGATTCTTTGAAACGTTGGAATTCGCCCAGTCTTCAATTCACCCGCTGACAATGAAGGCGAAAGGGCCGAAAATAAAACGGGAGTGAATATTTCCCTGTATAGTGTATACAGTATTCAAAATGTGGCTCTCATAAATGTTTAGATAAAACTTAAACCAAATAATTTTACAGTTGTTTGATATACATTATTGATTTCTTCAGAGAGCTTTATTTGGATGAACCTCCACCACCTAGTTCTGGGTTTTTGGGAATTGGATCAAAGAAACCAAAAGTGGCAGCAACACAAATAATGATTCTCAAAGCCGAGGGTTTAGAAGTCCAGGATAAAGATGGGTGTAAGTGTTAAGTCAATACACTGATGTATATTTATATGTACCTGCATCACCATCCAAAATGCTATGGCTGAAAAGGATATATTTTGAAAGCAGTATGAATTAAAAAAATTTAAGATGACCTTCTCATTTCTCTAGTTTCCGATCCCTATTGCGTTGTCTTCTGTGAGAAGAAAAAAGTCACAACCCCAGTAATAAGGAACAATATCAACCCCGAGTTCAATGAGCGCATTACGGTCTACCACAGGAAGCCCGATGAGGACATCACTGTTGAGGTCAGTCTGGTATTGTTTTTCAAGTACCAGTACACAGTAAATTTGAAACATATTAGTTGTTTACATGTACTTTGATAATTCATATGTTTCTTGTCAGGATTTTCATACCGATTCAAGTAGATCAGAACATAATTTCATTTATCCAATTAGTGTGCTTTGTACATGTACTGGTATATTTATTTAATAAAATAAAATGAAAATTTGGTACATGTATAACATGAGCTTGAGTTTCCCTATTATCAAGTGTACGTATCTGTTTATCAGATAAAGAGAAATTCATTTGTATCTTGTTTGCAACCACTTGCCTATAACTGTAGACTTTTGTTTTGTTTTCTCCAGATCTGGAATTTGAACATGATGAGGGATCGCTTTATGGCAATGTGTACAATCAAGATGTCAGAGAGATCTAAGTTTGATGGCCACCACGTCTTCAGATACGAGCTGTTCGGCAAGGATAAAGAGGCATCGGTCCAAAAACCGGGAACGCTTTGGCTTCGACTGCTCCACACTACCGACATGACCAAAGTATAATCACCGGCCGCTGGAGTGTTTTCTGGTTCTCCTTTGGCTGGTGGAGTCCTGTATGTGAGCCCTAATCACTATGAGACTTCTTTTCAATATCACTTCAAGTCTTCATTCAAAGCAACATACTCTGCACTGAGAATTTTATCAGTGTAAAAATTAGTAAAGGCTGAATCAGCTAGGGGGATAAAATCTTGTATAAAAATGAAGACATTTTATTTTTGATCTCTCTATTATTTAATAAAATAGCTTTAATAGTTGATAATTACCATAGTGCCTTCTAGATAATAGATAGCTTTATCATTATATTTTTACATGTATTAAGGAAAAACCTTTTTGTCTGGCACAACTTCTTTAGATTTGGTCCAGAATTTTTTTTTGTGTGGAAAAAATCTAATGTACAAGAAGGATTCTTCTCCTTAATTGGTACTCGAAATCTTAGGAATGAGGTTAAATTTTTTCCATATATTTATTAAAACCAAGGGAAAAATCTATTTACTGATATGTATGAACTCTCTGATTTTGAGAGATATGGATGAATTGGATGGACTGATAATTATGAACATCTTCTGTACATGTACACTGTAAAACATCGAAAATATAATGATGACCAATAAATATACCTCATCCTAAGAATATAGCAATTACAATGTAATATACCGATACCATTAAACATACACAAAAGAGTTTTAAGAAAAATGTCTCAAAGTAAGTCCTTTTTGTCGAGTTTGTAATTTATCCCTACTGTTGGGTGCTCTTTTGCACCTTATATATATATACATGTATACTATATTTATTGAGGTTGTGCAAAACTGTGTAACCATGGCATTTGTGTTAGATTTTGTCTTTTTAAATTATACTGATGCATACTTTTTATGAAATAAGAACAAAATTTATTTTATATTTTTGTACCTAATCTTGGACAAGTTTATGTATACTTGCACATGTTTATTCTAATCAAACAAAATATTTTTGAAGATCTAGTTTTTGTAAGTGTACATTTTGTACCAGTTCATGTGTGAGAACTCAGTACGATACTGTGTATTGTTGAATAGACAAGTTAATTTGAACAGCAAAAGTTTCCTTGGATGTGATGACTACCAATATACGGGGTACTCCAAATTAAATATCTCCAACACTCTGTATGCATGAGATATACATTCACTTGTATATGGCCAGATACTGGTAAATCGATTCAAGTAATTAAATGTAGGCCCTAGAAAAAAGATAGCTTGGATTTTTTGAAATTCTCTACAGGTGTTTAATGAATGCTCAAATCTTTATGCATTTGGAAAGCCCAAAAATTATCTTAATATGAGCTAATTTTGAGGTTATATGTATATTGTACATTATACTGCAAAGCTTGATTTATAAGCTACATGTAAGCTGTTCCATAGCATTCTATGGTTTGATGTTAAAGCTAAAATATTTATGACTGTTCAATATCCTGCTGTTTTATACTCTATGTTAACATCTAGTCAAATAAAAGATGAAAGCTTGAAGAGAGTTGTTGTGGTTTTTAACCAGTAGTTAATTTGAGATCTAAACAACTCTCAAACTTCAGTGTATTCAGTAAAAACTGACAGAAAGATAGACCAGAAGATTTTAGATTCAGAGCAATTAAAAAGTTGACACAACATACATGTACATTTATAGGATGATGACAGCTGATGAGAAGAATGTTAAATAAATTTTAATGAATATACAAAAATCTTTTTTATATTGCTGGCTCACTCAACTTCACTTTTCCTTCATTTAAATAATTTAATGTACAGTAAAACCAATTACAAATACATGTTCAATATATCCCGAAATAAATTCACTCAATCTATCTCACTAACAACGACAAAGTTTTAAGGCTTACGATAATAAAATAAAACAATATGATGAAACTAAAAATTTGTTCCATGAAGGTTAAAAAGTTCCTGATGACAATGCATTTTTCCTGTTTTCTCTAAAAGTCACTTTCTTCTGATGATTCCCCGAAATTGTACTTTATTGCACCCTTGGCTCTCCCTCCAGCTCTGGCTCGGGGAGCTACTGGTACATCAACATCCTCCTCCATTTCAAATTCATCATCGCTTTCCGACTTTTTCTTCTGTTAAATAATAGTCAATATTTTACATCAAATATTCACATGTAGAAAGACAACTCTGATGGGGGAAAACCCAAATAATTGAGGTGAATTGTTACGTTCATCCCTGACAGGGGCGGAAAAATCAGAAAATGTTCTGTTTTCTCCTACCTTTTTCACTCCAGCTGCTTTCTTAGGAAGGAAATCGTCCTCTGAAAAGTCGCTGTCTGAGAAGTTCTTTGCAGGCCTTTTCTTGGTGGCTTTTTTCGGCTTATCGTCCTCAGAATCATCTGTTGACTTTTTCTTCGGTTTAGCTGCCTTCTTGGGCTTGGTCTCTTTTGGTGGTTTCTCTGTAAAAGGTAAGAATTTTTAACAACTTATACTTGCATTACCCGGTAATACATTTAACAGTGCTGTGGAATCATTAGAATTTGTGGTGGTTCAATTTTCGTGGTACTCGTGGGTAGCCCTCCCCCACAAATTTAAATCCTCAACGTAAACAATTTTTCTGAAACAGTAACCACTGCATCCACGAAATTACATCCCTGCAAAAGAGCAAGAAAGTCACAATCCACGAAAATTGGCACCCACGAATTCAAATGGTTCCACAGTCTATAATAATTTTTTTTTTAAAATTATGGATCAATTTTTTCTCCATTATTTAAGAAGGCTCAATAATCTTGGCCATTTTTTGACTGCATTGACCTTCTTTAGAAGAAGAGCTCTTTATAAAAATAAAGGAAAATGCGCAAATTTAAATGATGAAATATATGGATTGTTTCTTTTCCATGTTTACGAAATAATAATTTAAAATTATACAAATCATAGCTAAAATCTTAGGTAGGTCTCAGGTCTGATTGTTCATTTGTTGACCACTGAGCCTCCTTAACAACACAAATGTACTGAACAAGCACAATTTGCCTCATTGTGTACTAGGCTTCATATTTTGTGAAAACAGGCCTTCAAATTATTATTCATGTTCCTGTAATACCAGTTAATACCGACAACATCCTAAGTTGTAATCAGCAAAATAGACAATGACTTTAGTTTAACGACATTTGAAAAACAGAAGAAAAATAAGAAAAGCCCAGTCACATCATCCTTAGACAAATAATTTAGTATCAACATAAACATCCATCATTTGTTAGGGGTTAGTGGCTATCCAGCGGTTTCTGTGTGGGAGCGAGTGATATGGGGGGATCAGTGCCCCACACAGTGGACCCAGTCTCTGGACACAGCTGTAGGAACCTATAACCCCAGCATGCTATAAACAGATCTCTGTCAGACCTGATATCAGGACATCATCGTCGTCCCCTTCCTCGTCGTCAGATATGGTCAGCACCGGCTTCTTGGTGGTTAACAGCTTGCGCTGCTTGGGTTTATTATTCTCAGTGTTAGGCTTAAAGGCCTGAGCTATGGATGGTTGTTTGGGGTCCGCTAAAGCAGAACAGGAGGGCAGTCAGAAATCAAAATCTCATTGTTTAAAATCCATGATCAGGCCAACACACATGATGCAGATTGCCACTGAGGTGAAAAACTTCCAAACACAACCTTAGCAAGACATAATTTTATGAACCAAGTATTTACTCCTACATGTTTAAGAAAAACTATGTGTATTGGTTGTGACTTTAGCAGGATTTTTTCCTTTAAACATACTGTAGATTCCTTATTTTACGCGAGTATTAAATTTCGCGATTGAACCGTTTTGCATAAATTACCGAGAATATAACATCGCGAACGCAGAATTTTTATCATAGTTACATTTAGTTCACGTCTTTGAAAAATAAAAGCAAGGTTTTAAAATCTGCGAGATGGGCTTCTCGCAATTTTACGCGGATATTAATTCCTCGCGTTAAATTAGGAATCTACAGTAGTCACAAGTTAGTGGATTATGTTTCATTTCTGCAATGGCCACAACCATTTTATAAGGGTAATTATCAAACAAATGAGATAATATTGCTAAAAATAAAACCCCAAAAAACCCCTAACCTTTTTTAGCTGCTGTCTTCTTTTTTGCCGCCGGTTTTTTGGCTGCTGCCTTGGGCTCAGATATTGACTTTAAGATATCCTTGTTGACTTTGTCGTCATCATCATCATCACTTATAACTGTTGGGGCTGGCTCTATAAAATGAATGAATTAAATGATTTCACTACTTAAGTTTCCTTTATTAATATATTAAGAGGAATGAATGCTTAATTAACTTTTGTATCTCAAACATGAATATCTTAAATGTCACTCTTATATAAAAGTACCGTAAGTTTAATGTCCCTTTCACTGCCTCTTTATGTATTTAACCCTTTGTACATTTATCTCAGATTCGCAGATATCTGCAAGTTTTTCCCTCAACACATCAAAATCAAGATGTTGAGCGTTGACTTCATTAGACAGAGACCAATTTCTTACCACACCATAATGAATGAAAAATTCTAGCATGCATATGTGTGATGAACTGTAAATTAAGTATGAATTGTTTTATTCCTGTATGGCTGATTGGAAGCTGATCAACAACCATAAATTTTCCACTAAATAAGTACTTATTTTATTTCTTTCAAACTGTATTTGACTTTAAATGTCTGTGAAAAGAGGTTACCTATAAATATTGCAGGTATTATAAATATTGCAAGTATATGTCTTACATTAATATATACTTGGTTTACGGTAAATACCAGTTCCTTAAACAGTTGAAAACAAACGCTTTTTTTTTTTGCAAAAAAAAAGACAGAAATTTAAATGCTAATTATCTAGAGCTGCATCGCCTGACCTTTTGTGGAAGCAGACTTCCATGTGAGGGCATCCGACTTTGGAGAGCTACCATCCTCCTCATCTGAGGAATCCAAAAACTCCATAGCAGGCCTGTAGCAAACCATATCATAATGTGTAAATCACCTAGACAATATCAGCTAAAGTCATAACGACAGTGATAATTAGATGTACAGGAATGACTCATCTTAATAACAGAAACATGTGGTCTTATGCAACTCGTTAACAGGAACAACATGTTTTTCAAAAGCACCTACTTTTTTGTTTTTGTCTTCTTTGTCTTTTTAATGGGCGAGTCGTCATCTTCCACCACAGCCTTGGACCTATGGAGACATTTATACCGTAAATGGAACATAAACATGAAACTGACTGCAAATGAAATTTTGTGACCAAAGAAATATGCAAAATGAAGCCTTATAAAAATATGCTTTTTGCATAAAAAATCTCCCCAAAACTAAACAGGATTATAACTTTATTGTATCAAAGTTTTTATGATATGATCATAGTCTTGTAAAGCAAGTTTTTTACATGCCATTTTTTAAAACACAAAAATCTAGTGCAAGACTGATTTGTGGCAGTTTTCAAAGGCAATTACTACAGTACAGCATACAGTCACATCACGCTACACAAAGATGTCCTACAATACTGTATACAGGATTATTTTTGCTCCGTGTTATTTTTGCCCTTCTTAACTTGCAAAGGCTTTTGCCCCATCTTGAATTGGCCCAGATATAGGTTTGTTTAAAGAAAGATAATTTAAGAACTTGGAATTCACTAAGTCTTTAATTTGCCCGCTGAAAATGAGGGTGAAAGGGGCGAAAATAAAACGTGGCCAAATATTTCCCTGTATACAGTAGTACAGTAAAACATGTTTAGTACGAACACAGATATAGCGAATTTTCGGATATAGCGAAGGTTTTTGTAGTCCTCGGTAAAATTCTTACAACATCTGCAAAATATTATGGTTATAACGAATTCGGATATAACAAGTTTACGGACTAGCGAACTGGCCCCGGGGCCATAAAACTTAGACGAGCTCAGTCTCACTTTTCCACTATACATTCCTTTTGTAAAAGTGAGACTGAGATCAAAAGCGAGTTTGTCTAAGTTTTATGGCCCCCAGGCCTGATTTTGAGTGACGTAAAGGTGAATAACGAAATTTAACACCTTTATAACGAATTCCTTTACAGTTTAAAAAAGTTTGTACTACCATTTAACATAATAGTTTGAATGTATTCATTTTCATTTAAAATTCGATTATGAAAGGTATCAAAGTAATGTTTTTTTATTTAAAGCCTCAATTAGCAAAAATTATAGTCTGATGAGAGAAAACATGTATATACTGAATTGACTATAGTTATTATTACGAATTCGTTAAACGGATATAAGATTTTTCACACAAAATATTACAGTAAAACTTGGTTATAGCAAGGTCCTAGGGACCAATGGAATGACTTCATCATATCTGTAATTCGTTATATCATCGGGAGACCTTTTTTTGCATGACAAGCGAAACTAGATCATCCTCCTCTGGCAAGCAATAATTTCAATAGTCAATACATGTACATTTAAGATATAAATTCTCCTAATGATGCTTCATAACAATAGCTTTGTTTGATAGGGTGTACCAGGGCTAAAATTATTTGGTAAACACAATGAAAAATCATGTTTTAAACTGTCATTTTCAATGAAATATTAAGGATAATAGTAACAAATCTTCGAGTTTTGTCCATTTTTGACTAATGAAACATATCTAGAATGCCTAGTCTCTCCAAAAACGGCATTAAACAAGCTCTTGACCTCCTCTATTAAATAATGTTTAACTGAATATAGGTATCACGATTACATTTCCCATGATTTGTAATAGAAAGTGAAGAAAATGTTTTATTTTCTACATTATTCCTTTACAGCCGTAAAGTACAGGAAAAAGATTCTTCACATCAGTTATGATGTCATAATGGTTCTAGCACCAAGTACTCTGGAATCATTTACTACATCTTGACCTTAACCACTAAAAACCTTCATAATTTTTAATTTTATGAGGCCTAAACCATACAGTTTGACTCACTTTTTAGATACAGGCATGTCATCCTCAGAAGACACTACTCTGGGTTCATGGACCTCGTTGTTGACAGCCACAAACTCTTCATCACTGTCCGACTTGATGGAACCCTCATCAGAATCAAAACTGTACTTGGTTTGCTTAGTTTCTGAAGAAAAAAATTTAATAAAAGTGACAATTAAGAGATGAGTGGTTGGAATAGACTTATATTTCAGTTTTACTACTGAAGATGGAAAAAGACAGGGCTGCGTTTTACAAAAGAACTTACGACCAAATTAATGAATGCTAATAAGTCACCAATGAATCAATGAATTATTTTTATGGCTGGAAAATATAATAATGGGAATTGAAATATTTGTAAACAAATGGTTTTGTGTCAATTTTGTTCTCTAGAGATCATTTTACGTGACAGTAAATATTGACGACTTTGTCGTAAGTTCTTAGTAAAATGCAGCCCAGAATGATAAACTTAATATCAATTTGCAACTATAGGTACACTGTGTCCCATGCTATTTCATTCTCCGAAGATACATTGTATTGGTTACAGAGTTACAAGTTGTATAAATAATTTCTATAAAATACTTTAATAATTAGAAATGTGTACTGACCTCAGTTATATTGATTAAACGACAAAATCAGAACAAAATTTTTAAACAGGTGACTCTTGATAGCTTGAAATTCATGGGACCGAGGTAAAACTTCAAGGGATCAAGAGTTTTATGTTTTAAGAGTATGGAATTTCCTTGGTTGCCCAACAGGTTTTAATTTTAGTCTTACTGGATGATGATTAACTAAAGCCATTTAATTAGTGCTTACATATGTGCTCAGACAACATTTTTTAAGCAGAACTGGATTTTTTAAAAAATAAATAAATGTAGAAACAAAGATTGAATAATGTCAAGATAACAAGTTGTCTGTGAGCCAATGCTCACTAGTAATACCCCCGCTCTGATGTGAATTTGCAAAACAGGCAAAGTCGTCATTTAACAATTAACAATTGGAATCCAATATAAATTTTAAAAAAATAGATCCCACGATATGGCATACCTAAATAAATAGCATTGTAAAATTTCAAGCATCTGCAATAAATAGTTGCTGAAAAATCTTTGACAAAAGTTTGTTTGATAATTTAGGCTAAAAATAAACAAAGTCGATTTAACAGGAAGTTGACATCCGACTAGTACAAAAATACATGTGAATTTGCAAACAGGCAAAGTCGTCATTCGACAATTAAAAATTGGAATCCAGTATAAAGTTAAAAAAATAGATCCTGTGATATGGCATACCTAAATAAATAGCATTGTAAAATTTCAAGCATCTGCAATAAATAGTTGCTGAAAAATCTTTGACAAAAATTTGTTTGATGATTTAGGCTAAAAATAAACAAAGTCGATTTAACAGGAAGTTGACATCCGACTAAAACAAAAATACATCCCAGGATAAGGCATGCTTTAACAAATAGTGTGTTAAAATTTCAAGCATCTGCAATATATAGTTGCTGAGAAAAATGTGACAGAAATTTTTGTTATGGACAGACAGACAGACACAAGGGTAAAACAGTATACTCCCTTTTCCTTTGTAGTGGGGATATAATTATTTCATGCATTATATTATGACTAGATTGCTCAGTACTGTGGTTTCATCAAAATTCGTTGAATACTAATTTTCGTGGATTTCATTGTTAAGTTTATCCATGAAATTAAATGTTCATTGAAGTGCAATTTATGCTAATAATTTGTATTGATAGGGTCATTAACCACGAATTTACGTATCCTTGAAACTGTTATTTTCACTATATCCACGAAATTTGATACCCTTGAATATTAATGAAACCACACTACTGTGTCAATGTGTACTGGTCCTTCACCTGCTGTTTAGCAAAGATCATTAAAATGACAATAATGCTGATATGCATAATTCTGGAGTCGCTTTGACTTTGGCTCAAAATTATCGTCTCAGCAGTAATTAATTTCTCATTTTCACTGTGTCTCCAAATTATCGTAAGACGGTCAGTGTTACCGGTAATTATAGATTAAATATCACTGATCAATTATCACCTTTCAAGGCAAGTGTCACCTGAAGAAACATCACATTACACGGGTCACCCGTGTAACGCCTGGAACCAATCAAATGCCCAAGTATAGGTGTGAATTAGGTAACGCTTGCATATACAGACCCTCTTCAAAGTATCGAGGGTAAAAAACATAAGATTATGAATTTCTGGGACTGCTTTTGACTTCAAAGGATCAAAGCTTTAAAGAAATCAAGACTAAATCTGTTAATTATATAGGGAAAAAAATAGGACTGAAGACTCACTTTGAGCTATCAAGAACTTCAAGCCATCAAGAGTTACCTGTATTCATAATTAACGAAATTATCATAGAACAAAATCCAGGAATCATTCAAGCCATCAATACTTGATGCAAACAACTTTTCTTTTGATGGTTTTTGATACCCCTTCAGTTCTAGATACCCATCATAACTTATTTACTCACTTGTTTCCCGTTTTGGCCTGTCAATTTTGGGCTTCAGATTCTCCATGAAGCTGCCATCCATGTCAGAGTCTGACATGCCACCTTCCGATTCCTCCTCCGAATCTGACCAAGGATTCTTCTTTTTGCCTTTCTTTCCTTTCTTCTTGGGACTTGCAGAGGTGTCTCTTGGCTTGCGTACTGTATATAAGAAAGCAGAAATATTTCAACATCTTTCCTATGTATCTGTACATTGTATATATGATTATCTGAGACAGTATACGTTACATTTCATTAACACTGACCCTGTTTCTTTTTAGCAGGTTTCTCAGCAACTGCTTCTGTCTTGGGCTGTCCATTTACTTTAGACGTTGGAGACTTGATGCCTGTCTTTTTTTCCAGACGTTCCGCTAGACTTGTGTGCTCCATAACATCCTCCTCCTCCTCCTCTTCTTTGTCAAAGCAATCCATAAGGTTCTTTGCCTCTTTTTTCAACTTCAAATAATACAAAATCATTGAATGTCCAAATATAAAATGAAGTAAAATGTAAATTTTATTTGCAAAGCGATTCCTTCATATCTGGTTCATACTTTGGCTTTCTGAATCTTGTTTGCTGCTGCGTCTGCTTTGTTTTTCATGGCAGTGTCGATTCTTGGCACCACTCGTCGACCCATGGGCGATGGTTTGTTCATCTCCTCTACTACTTTACGGGCCTTCACTCCTTTCCCCTTGATCTTGACAGGTTTGCTCAATGACTGCTTCTCATCCTCTCTCTCCTTCTGCTCCAATTCCTATTATCAATGTTTATCAAATAACAAATCACAAAATTTTTCTTTCTGTACATGCAGTTTCAAAACACTCAGGCACCTAGAGTTCATCAGTTATGGTTATTAAACATGAATATGCACAGAGTTTTTTTCCTTCTTTTTTCTAAAAAGACTTTGTTTCTGCTAGTATAAGCAATAATTTAACAAGTTAGGTTCAGTTTTTGAAAACAAATTTATCAAAATACTATAACATAAGAATGAATTGAAACACTCATCACTGCTTTGCCTTTACAATATTAATTGCAAGGGAAATAATTTCTAACAACTAAAAATAAAAATAAACATACTTCCAGATTTTGCATAAATTCCTCCAAATCATCCATCCACAGGTCTTCTTTACTCTTTTTCTTCAGAGCTTCTAGTTCAGATTTCTGTACACACAGAGAAAAAGATTCATAAAACTTCGTACAAAATCTTAAATCATTTTGACATAGAGCATTCACTCAGTAGAACATTCCCATGTATCTATACCTACTGAAGGCAAATTTTATTTGAATTAAATTGTAATTACATACAGGTGAATCTCGATAACTCGAACTTCAGGGGACCATGATTAAACTTCGAGAGATCAAGAGTTCGAGAGATCGAAAGTTTAAAAAAATCCGGAAATTTTTGTTCCGGTCATTTTGGTTCTAAAATTATAGTAGCCGGAAATTTATATTTATAACATGGAAGGATAGTTTGACATGATTTCAATCGTATTTTCTGCTACATATGTACATTACTTCAATTTAAACAATATAGAACCTACTTGTGTGGTTATTAAGTGTATTTTTTCATGTTAAAAATCTTTTAAGCATCTTATGTTCTCTTAATCATTACGTTAGAATATTTTAAATAAAGAGCATTTACCGTAACTTTCACAAGTTGTTAAAGTTAATAGATCACTTACAAATTACCTATCCACCCTTTGAAGAAAGCAAGGGGTAGTGTCACTTACGTAATCAACCAATTAACACTACCACGCTAGCCCCCATGAGTTCACTCAACCATCCAGGTAAGGTCCACGCGTAGCTATAATTATACGCTTGATCGGCCGCGTGTGTACACAGCAACCACTTCGAGTCATCAAGAGTGAAAAACAATGAAATATGTGTAACGGGACCCAGGTGTTACTTCGAGAGATCAAGAACTTCGAGAGATCGGAGTTCGAGAGATCAAGCGTAAATTTGCTTAGTTATATAGAGAAAAAAATTGGGACCGTGAGTTCACTTAGAGAGATCAAGAACTTCGAGAGATCGAAGTTCGAGCCATCGAGTGTCACCTGTACATTGGAAGCATTTTTCTTTCTTACAGGGTACAACTTGGCTAAAATTAAAACAAATCCCCCCACTTAGAAGCCCTGATTCACTCACCTTCTCATCCCTCTGTTTCAGAAGGGCATCTTTCTTTTCCTTGGTAAGGCACCACAGTGGGTTGTTGAGGATGTAGTTGAAGTCGGGGCCACCCGATGAACCAGAGGCGGTGCTCTCATCATCATCTTCCTCTTCATTGTCATCAGCATCCTCCTTATCAAATATGAAATGTTCATTTTAAGATCAAGATCACTGCATTCAAAAACCTTTGATATTTTTTTTTTATTTCTAACAAACTAAACAAAAAATATTGTATACAATACAGTTTTGATGAGGTCATTTAAAATTGAGTGCATACACGTATAAGCTCGTTACTTAACTAGTATCAAATCAAAATTTTTACTTTGTCCTTGGCCTGTAATTCTTTCCATCTCTTTAATGGATCCGAGTCATAGCCTCTTCTGACCAACATCTGAATCAGTTCTTTCTTTGGCTTGTTCTCTGTGGAATGCAAATTTTTGTAGTTTAATCACTCACTTACACACGATTGATTTCACTGTATTAACTTCTTAGAGTCAAGAAATACTAACCAATTGTAATAAGGCCATCTATTTTCTCCATGATAAACCTGGCAATGTTCTCCAGACGATTGGCCTCCGCTGTCAACAGCCCCTCCATGTAGTCCTTGCGTTTCTGGTAGAGACTCAAACGGACATCAAAGTACTCTCTCAGGACATCTGTGATGTCTTCATATCGCCTGATACAACCATTGTGGTCAAACAACACCTAAAAAACGAATCATCTCGTTCACATATTCATATTTCTTAGAGTAACCATCCCTTACTTAAAGTTACTCAGAATTAATTTACAGTGTTTGTAAGCCTTACCATTGTGTTTGTGGAAATGTTGGACTGCAGTTTGAAGACTTTGTGAAGTCCCTGTTCCTCTGCAGCTGCCAGCTTCTCTGGCGTCATCTTTACAACAAACTTCACTGTAGAATCTGTGTGATACTCTTTGAAATCCCTTCAAAATTTCAAACAAAAAAATACATAAGAATTCTTCTTTCATTCAAGAAATCATGAGAATCTTCAAAAATAGTACATGTACTAACTTCTGAGTGGTATTTGACTGTGTGCAGAGAGTACATACGTAATCATTGAGGGCGTTTTCTCTGTCCCGTGTAACATGATCTCCAGCACATCCTCTTTGTAGTTCTGGGTCCAGGTCCTGATGGGCAGCTCCGTGATCTCAACGGTCTGGTCGTCAATAATGGCCACCTCTCCACTCGCAATGAACCGGCTCTCACTCAGCTCCTCTATCGTGCCCTTGAAGTTCTTGTAGCTAGGCACCTAACAATAAAAACACATACATTATCAAACAAGAGGCCAATTGGCCTTAACGGTCACCTGAGTAGCATATATCCAATACACAAACTTGTCATGGAGTCTCATATATGCATCTAATTAATTAGGTTTCTTACTGGAGTAGAAAAATTATAAATTTGTAATGACAACCACATTTAATTCAAAAAGAACTGTGAAACCTATAATTTTGGTGAAAAACTAAAAGATCTGGTCTACAAAATAATGAATTCAGTTTTCCTTTTAGGTGTGTGGGAGTAAAGAAGATAATTTTTTAACGTTATATGCATTAACATCTATACATCCATTTTGGCCCTGCCCTAGAGTCAAAACCCATACCCCAGGGGACATGAAAATTTCAGTAGAGGACTTCCTGGTAAACATAATTATTAGTCGGTTTTTTTTATACAGATGTGTGAGAATAGAGAAGAAGATTTTTAAACATTATATGCATTAACACTTTATTGCCATATTGCCCCCCCCCCCCTCATGTCCTGAACCCCTGACCCAGGGGCCATGAATTTCACAATTTAGGTAAAGGAGATTGTGGATATCATAACCATGTATTCAGTTTTTTGCCCACATGTGTAGGAGTAGAGAAGAAGATTTTTAAAGATTTAAATCATTTTTACTATATGGCCATATTGGCCCCACCCTAGAGCATGAACACCTGACCAACGGGTCATGTATTTCACAATTTTAGTAGAGAGCCTCATGGACATCATAATCATGCATTTAGTTTTTAACAAATATAAATGGGAGTAGAGAAGAAGATTTTCTAAGATATAATACATTTTTACTATATGGCCATATCGGCCCCACCCTAGAGCCTGAACCCCTGACTGAGGGGTCATGAATTTCACAATTAAGGTAGAGGGCTTCATGGACATCATAACCATGCATTTAGTTTTTAACAAATATATATGGGAGTAGAGAAGAAGATTTTCTAAGATTTAATACATTTTTACTATTTGGCCATATCGGCCCCACCCTAGAGCCTGAACCCCTGACCCAGGGGCTATGAATTTCACAATTTAGGTAGAGGGCTTCATAGACATCATAATCATGCATTTAGTTTTTAACAAATATATATGATAGTAGAGAAGAAGATTTTCTAAGATTTAATACATTTTTACTATATGGCCATATTGGCCCCACCCTAGAGCCAGAACCCCTGACCCAGGGGCCATAAATTTCACAATTTTGGTAGAGGGCCTCATGGACATCATAACAATGCATTCAGTTTTTTCCTCACATGTGTGGAAGTAGAGAAGAAGATTTTTGAAAATTTGGCTTTTTTTGCATATTTGGCCCCGCCCATGGCACCCCAGGGGTGGTAGAGCCATAAATTTCACAATTTAGATTCTTCTTACCATAGAGATGCTTCACACCAAAAATGGTAACGATTGGCCTGGTAGTTTTCAAGAAGAAGTTAAAAATGTAAAATTGTTAACGCACGACGCACGACGCACAACGCACGACGACGGACGAAGACCAATTGCAATAGGTCACCTGAGTGACTCAGGTGACCTAAAAATAATGTTGAATCATCAATCTAATGGGGATAAAACAAGAGGCCAATTGGCCTTAACGGTCACCTGAGTAGCATATATCCAATACACAAACTTGTCATGGAGTCTCATATATGCATCTAATTAATTAGGTTTCATACTGGAGTAGAAAAATTATAAATTTGTAATGACAACCACATTTAATTAAAAAAGAACTGTGAAACCTATAATTTTGGTGAAAAACTTAAAGATCTGGTCTACAAAATAATGAATTTAGTTTTCCTTTCAGGTGTGTGGGAGTAAAGAAGATAATTTTTTAACGTTATATGCATTAACATCTATACATCCATTTTGGCCCTGCCCTAGAGTCAAAACCCATACCCCAGGGGACATGAAAATTTAAATTTCAGTAGAGGACTTCCTGGTAAACATAATTATTAGTCGGTTTTTTTTATACAGATGTGTGAGAATAGAGAAGAAGATTTTTAAACATTATATGCATTAACACTTTATTGCCATATTGCCCCCCCCCCCCCCTCATGTCCTGAACCCCTGACCCAGGGGCCATGAATTTCACAATTTAGGTAAAGGAGATTGTGGATATCATAACCATGTATTCAGTTTTTTGCCCACATGTGTGGGAGTAGAGAAGAAGATTTTCTTAGATTTAATACATTTTTACTATTTGGCCATATTGGCCCCACCCTAGAGCATGAACACCTAACAAAGGGGTCATGAATTTCACAATTTTAGTAGAGAGCCTCATGGACATCATAATCATGCATTTAGTTTTTAACAAATATATATAGGAGTAGAGAAGAAGATTTTCTAAGATTTAATACATTTTTACTATTTGGCCATATCGGCCCCACCCTAGAGCCTGAACCCCTGACCGAGGGGTCGTGAATTTCACAATTAAGGTAGAGGGCTTCATGGACATCATAAACATGCATTTAGTTTTTAACAAATACATATGGGAGTAGAGAAGAAGATTTTCTAAGATTTAATACATTTTTACTATATGGCCATATTGGCCCCACCCTAGAGCATGAACACCTAACAAAGGGGTCATGAATTTCACAATTTAGGTTGAGGGCTTCATGGACATCATTATCATGCATTTAGTTTTTAACAAATATATATGATAGTAGAGAAGAAGATTTTCTAAGATTTAATACATTTTTACTATTTGGCCATATTGGCCCCACCCTAGAGCCTGAACCCCTGACCCAGGGGTCATGAATTTCACAATTAAGGTAGAGGGCTTCATGGACATCATAACCATGCATTTAGTTTTTAACAAATATATATGGGAGTAGAGAAGAAGATTTTCTAAGATTTTAATACATTTTTACTATATGGCCATATTGGCCCCACCCTAGAGCCAGAACCCCTGACCCAGGGGCCATAAATTTCACAATTTTGGTAGAGGGCTTCATGGACATCATAACCATGCATTCAGTTTTTTCCTCACATGAAGAAGATTTTTGAAAATTTGGCTTTTTTTGCATATTTGGCCCCACCCGTGGCACCCCAGGGGTGGTAGAGCCATAAATTTCACAATTTAGATTCTTCTTACCATAGAGATGCTTCACACCAAAAATGGTAACGATTGGCTTGGTAGTTTCCAAGAAGAAGTTAAAAATGTAAAATTGTTAACGCACGACGCACGAAGACCAATTGCAATAGGTCACCTGAGTGACTCAGGTGACCTAAAAATAAAATATATAAATCTTTTATGATAATCATCTCTCTGTAAATTAATTTTTCCAAATGAATTACCATGTCAATGAAGCAATATTTTTTTTTTTTAGAGCATTACCATTGGAAGAGGGTCTTCCCCATCCAGCATTCTCTTGATGTTGGCAATGATCTCCCTGACGTCGTAGTTCGGGAGCTTGGTGCTCCATCCTGTTCCGATTCCTTCCGCTCCATTTACCAGCACCATAGGAATGATGGGACAGTACCACTCAGGCTCAATCTTCAAGTTGTCATCAAAATTGCTCTTCAGCAAAGGATCATCGTTTACGTTGAATAGCATACGTGCTAAAGGGCTGTAAAGAAAATGATGAATTGCAATTCTTGCTTCTGTCTTAATTCATATTCTATATGCCAAGCTACTCTATGTTACCATTTTCACCATAATATTACACTGAGAATTTATTATGACAGTAATGCACAAGTATCCTAACCGACCTGAGAGCTGTAAAGATGTAACGAGGGCTGGCGGCGTCTTTCCCCCCGTGTAACCTGGTACCAAACTGACCAATGGGCTGCAGGATGTTCAGGTTGTTGGAGCCAACAAAGTTTTGAGCCAAGTTGATGATTGTGTTCATCAAAGATGCCTATAAACAGAATACAAGGATCAGTGTGTTACAGCTTGTATACTTTGAGCAGGGCTCGACATTAACGCTTGTCCGCTTGCCCGGTACCAGTTAAAACAATATACGGACAAGTGAATATTGCTGACCACTTGTCCGACTGGACAAGTGCATTTTTATGTAAAGAAGTCTCCAACATTTAAAAAAGGAAAGAAAATTGTGTGATAAGTTTATCCGTAGTCTCGTTATAAGTTTATCGATTAGTTATTTTGAATTTCGATCCCGACATCAAGTTGCAATGCAGTTGAGTTACTCTTGATCGGGATTGAAGTTCAATAATTTTAAACAACTTTCAACATTGAACTGTAAAGGTGGGGATCTTAGTTCTTACAAAGTACCAAACACACATGTTAAGAAAAAGAAAGGAAGAAATGGTAGTAAAGATAAAGGATTATGGAAAGAAATGTAATTTATTTTAGGTTTCATTCATTATTGATAGACTATGATGGCTTTCCATGTTTAGTTTAAAAAACAGCTGAGAAATTAATATAACAGTTACATGTATTTTTAAACCTGATGCTAAATTTAAAATGTCTTGTAATTTGCCATGACAAAGCTACAGCTGACAAATCATGTTTAATGTTATGTGGAACAAATAAATTTATGAAAGACATTTGAAGTTTCCATTTGATAAGTCAGGTTCTTAATTATAGCAAGAACTAGAAAACTGACCAGTCAGGAAGGGCCCCGCTATGACAATTAATATAGAGAAGTGAAAAAAACTTTGAATTCCATCCTCTTTATATTAACAATGATGAGAAATAAATGCCCAGCATAAGATGTAAAGAACTGCAATATATAGGATCTCGTGATTTGTAGTTGGATATGATTTTCATCCAACAATTAAAGTGTTTTTTTCTTGAGCCTTAGTGAGGGGATAAAACACACAAGTTGGATAAAAATCATATTATACTACAAATCATATGAGATTCTATTTATCCCATGTTTTATACACCACAATCAATGTTTACACTGTTTATTAAACTCCACATTATTTTACTTCATTATGCCTACGCAAATCCCGTTGTAAAGTCACAACTGTGGGATATCCAAAACATAGGTAATCATAGATTACTAAGCTCACCAAGACGGAGCATCACCCTTATGAGACATCACCTTTATAAGACCACCTTTATCATTTTATATGAAAATCATACTTTATGATCTTGGATATTCATGGATTCTGTTTTGACAAAATATCGTATATCATCTGATAAATTTTTTTATGATAATCATATGTTCATATGTTAATCAATACAATGATATAAAATGAAATATTGCATCATGTCATATTTATAATATATATCATATAATACAATGAAATACCGTAATAAACAATAATGAGATATGATATTGTAACGTATGATATGACATTGTATTGTGTTATACCTTATTGTATTTGATCACATAATACAATATCATAAAATATAAATCAATATAGTATTATATTACAATATCATATTACATAATACAACATAACATTGAAACATGATATTATATTGTATAATATAGTATGATATTGTATTAAATGACACTGAAACATATTTGATACATTATATGATATTATATCATATAATACAATATAATTTGATTCCAACATTGTATCTTATCAAATGATACAATATTATGTGATAAAGTAAAATATTATAAAATACATTATTATATTATACATATTGTATCATATGACACAATAATATGTATTATAATATCATATAATACAATTTCATGTGATATTATAATATATCATATAAACCAATATCATATCATACAATATCGTATGATACAATATTATATAATATTACAATATCATATTATACAATTCATGTGATATAATTCTATATTACTGAAACCAATATCATATTATACAATATTGTATGATACAATATTATAGAATATACAATATTGTATCATAGGATACAATATAATATTTTGCAATATCTTATGTAATTGTATCATGTGATAAAATAATAAATTAAAAATACAATATTACAATATTGTATCATAATATACAATACTATACATAACAATATCATGAAACAATATCATATAAAATATAAAAAAAAATTGATACAATATCATATCTTATCGTATAACTTTTTATAATATAACATAAGATATCATATTGTATCATATCAAACAATATTGTTTCATATCATACAATACTATATCATAGGAATCATGTTATATCATTTATCAACAAACACATCTATCTATCGAGCTGG
Source organism: Magallana gigas (assembly GCF_963853765.1). Classification (NCBI taxonomy): domain Eukaryota; kingdom Metazoa; phylum Mollusca; class Bivalvia; order Ostreida; family Ostreidae; genus Magallana; species Magallana gigas. Next base: position 44,447,519 of record NC_088854.1, read on the forward strand.
TTTGAGTGAGGTAGGAGATTTCTTTAGCATCCTTGATAATGGAGATCAGGCTCTGCATCTGAAGCAACCTCTGCATTTAATTTATAATAAAGTTAAATCAACTATGCAAGCTATCATCTATAAAACATGTGACCTGTTCCAAAAAACTAAACCTCATCCAGCATCCGAAACCTATGGCTCAGATTCATCATTCAAGCCCATCAGGTGCATTGGTATCATAAGACGCATCATCCATGCAAGTTTGGTGAAGTTTGGACCAGTAATAACTAAGATATCATCATCAGAGGGCACTAGCAATTAAAACCTTAACTTCCTCCAGCATCCGCAACCTATGGCTCAGATTCAGCATCCATGCCTGTCAGGTGCATCTGTATCATAAGACACCATCCATTAAAGTTTGGTGAAGTTAGGACCTGTAATAACTAAGATTTATTTTTTAGCATCCTTGATAATGGAGATCAAGCTCTGCATCTGAAGCTACCTCTGCGATTCATTCATATTACAGTTAAATCAACTATGCAAGTTTGAAATAGTACTATCATCTATTAAACATGTGACCTGTTCCTAAAAACTTAACTTTATCCAGCATCCGAAACCAGACTCAGCATTCAAGCCTGTCAGGTGCATCAGTATCATAAGACACACCATCCATGGAAGTCTGGTGAAGTAAGGACAAGTAATAACTAAGATATCATCATCAGAGGGCACCTGTTTCAAAAACTTTATTTAACCAGCTCTTAAAACCTTAACCTCCTCCAGCATCCGAAACCTATTGCTCAGATTCAGCATTCAAGCTTGTCAGGTGCATCAGTATCATAAGACGCACCATCCATACAAGTTTGGTGAAGTTAGGACCAGTAGTAACTAAGATATAATCATCAGAGGGCACCTGCAACAAAAACTTTAACCAGCTCTAAAAACCTTAACCTCCTCCAGCATCCGAAACCTATAGCTCAGATTCAGCACTCAAGCCTGTCTGGTGCATCAGTATCATAAGGCAAACCATCCATGCAAGTTTGGTGAAGTACGGACCAGCAGTAACTAAGATATTGCTATCAAAGGGCACCTGCAACAAAAACTTTAACCTGGTCCAACAACCTTAACCTCCTTCAGCATCTGAAATTTAGGACCCAGACTCAGCATCCAAGTCTTTCAAGTCCATAAGTAGGTCCAGATGCATCATCCATGCAAGTTTGGTGAAGATAGGACAAATAATAGCTTAGATACAGGACCTGCAACAAAAACTTTAACCAGGTCCGGACGCCGACGCCGACGCCGAGGGTATAGCATAAGCTCTCCTTGACTTCGTCTCGGTGAGCTAAAAATATCCAATGAGTCATATCCATGGGATAAAGGAGGTTAACATGGGATGAAATAAAATTTGTTAGAAAAACAAAGAATTGATACCAATGCAATGATACCTAGACTTTGCCTCAACTTCAAACAAACCACTTGCATACACAAGTGTACGGTAATACATATAACAGATAAAGACAGACCTTAGATTTTCTGAAACAGGCAAGATAATTAATCTCAGGGGATTAATTATCCTGCTCTCATCCATTTATTGAATTTAATGAGGGCTTACAGAAGGAACATTTTCAGGTACTATTCTTAAGTTTCCTTTAATATAAACATAGCAACCAAAAACAACAACACCAAAACATCCATTAAAAAGAAAAAAAAAAAGAATAAAAAAACTGATATCTAATAAAAAAAATTTTTTTAAAGGACTATATATGATAAGGGCATAAAATGGCCCCCTAAAATGAACATCATCATTTTACTATCATTCTTTGTTTTCTTAGTACAGATATGTATGTGATGTGCTTACATAATATTCATTTTGGTTCAAGTGCCCACAATTTAGAAATTTGACATTGTAAAGACAACCTTTTCCCGCCATTTTTGCATTTTTAGCGTAAAACAGCTTGTTTTCAAGCAACTTTTCCTTCCGAAAACAAAGAGCGCATTCTTGAACAAATAAAATATTTTAATCAGAGATGTTTCTAGCCAAGACGAATATGTGACAAAAAAATTTTCCTTGTTCAAGCATGCGCTCTATTTTTCCCATTCGTAAATAGATAAGAAAAATGTCAATTTTTGGCTCATTTTGATTGAATTATAGAAATGGCGCACTTCTGACGTCATATACTGCCAGTGAGTGCAAATAAATCAAATAAATAGATGAAAAATATACTTTACATCAACTCTTCTAAAAAAATTAGTTAACATTTTATTGTACCGAAACACTTTAAAAAATGGCGAATTATGGGGGCCAAATTTAACTCTTATCATATATAGTTCTTTATTGTAATTCATATATTTTTTTTATTTTACAGAATATAAGTATTTGGACTAGAATGAAATATATTCTTTATCAAATACCATCCTTTAAACTGAGGGGTAAAAATATTAGGGTGCAGCTCATGGAATGAGAGTTTTATTTGCTTCAAAACAAACATCAGTGCAGACAAAGGTGTTCATTAATCTCCATATGACAGATAGAGATAAGCCTCTAAATTTTCTGCAGCAGGCAAGATAATTAATCCCAGGGGATTAATTGTTCTGCTCTCTCATCCTTTTCTTCTGAATTTACAATTAAGATTTTTTTCTTCAGAAATGACAGAATGGGGTTATTATCTGATTACCTGTTAAAATTAACAGCATTAAGGCAGAAAAAAATAAAATAAATAATCAAAAAATAAAATAGTGTGGAAGGTTAATTAATCCCAAAGGACAAATATTGCACAGCCTTCAATGTATACAATGGTAACATTCTCAGCAGTTATCTCTCTTTGCCCATTCATTCTCAGCAGTTATCACTCTTTGCTCATTCATTCTTATGCATAGTTAGGAATCTACCCCACCACCCCAGCTCCAAACCAGAAGACATAGAGAACCAAACTTAGCATCAAAATATGTATTTCTGCCTACTGAACTACCATACCAAATTTGAACTTGATTGGGCAACCATAAAAAAAGTTATTAGAAAAAAACACGAAATTTGTGGACGGAAGAGTGACAGACGGACGGACAGAAGGACGGACGGACAGAGTGATTACTATAGGGCACCCGCAAATCCTTGCGGGGCCCTAATAATCAATAAATGACTTTATTTAAGTAATACAGAACTGTAGTTTTCAAGTTGACATTATTTGATCTGTAATATTGAAAATTTTTCGGACAAGTGAAGTTAAAGTTCGGACAAGTAAATGTCTTGGTCACTTGTCCAAATGGACAAGTAGGAAAAAAAGTTAATGTAGAGCCCTGTTGAGTAAAGCTTTTTAAAAGAATGAAACTTCAGAAAAGAAATCAATTGCATAGATTTTCAACATTGTATAATATGTGCTTGAATTTTAGTTTGTATATCTAATAGATAAATGTTGAACATGTATTTCTTAAATTATATTTATGAATTTAAATCAGCACACCTATCCAACATGAATCAATCACAGCTCCAGATTGTCAAAAAAGAACTTGACAAACAAAATACAAGTATAAACCATCGTATTTTCTATACTTACCTCACCGTGGTGATAAGCTGACATTTCGGCCACAGAACCGGCGAGCTGAGCCACCTTTAGCTCCTTGGTGAGATTCCTTTTCAGGCAGGTGAACAGGACTTTTCGCTGACCGGGTTTAAGTCCGTCCACCATGGAGGGAATGGAGCGAGTGTTGTCCATGTTGGAGTATAGGATCAACTCCCGATTGATAAAGTCATTGTACGTAATGGCCTTGGTGCCTTTTCCATACAAGAAGTTCTGAAAACCCATAGGACCCCTCATGAGAGTTGGACAGTAATCAAATTACATGTAGTTGCATAATAAAAAAAAAAGTCTTTAATTAAGTAAGAATATTTTTCTACATGCTTTGTTAGACTGTACCTCAGGCAATCCCATTTCAGATCTCCTTTTTCTGTCTTCCATCCAACTTGTGAGCCATTCTTTTCTTTCTTCAATCTTCTTTTTACTGAAAGCCTACATAAAATACAGCATAAGATAAAAAGCTAGTTCTGAAAAATACATGTATGTTCAATTCTAATTCACTGTGTACATTTGTGCACCTTGGAATAAAAAATCTGCAGAACTGACCAGATTGATGGCAGCGTCATCCTCTGCTCCTGTGTACTTGAATGGGATTTTGTGACGCTCCATATCACTGAAGTATTCCTTGGCCTCTTTTGATGTGCTGGTACCCAAACCTAGAGATGAAGAAAATGAGAAATACAGACTGACTGTAAAGAAACATACTGTTATAAATACAAATTATTTGATTATTTCATATACGTACTTTTACACTTTTTATTATATTTTTATTTTTATTCATAACACACATGGAAATAAGTAATACATGTAATTTTGGGTGAAAATTGATAAAGACCTTTGTAGTACTTTACTCGGTAGGTGTGCCAGTTTTCTGTTTCTCTCTTCCATTCCTCAAACTCTGGTAAGCTGTAGAAAGATAGCTCTGTTTTTCCTTTTGTGACCTGCAATATATTTTATACTTCAAGTATTTTTCAACCTCAAAGGACAGCATTCACTTTCATCTTTCTATTACATACACATTACAGTGACAGTACATGTATCCTATACCTTGACAATGGGTGTGATGAACTCCTCAATGACATTGTACTTCAGGAGGTTGGGCCAGAAGTGGTGCATGAAGTTGATGAGAAGGCCCTTGATGTGAGAGCCGTCCTGGTCCTGATCTGTCATGATCATCAGTTTGCCGTATCTCAGGTTCTTCAGGGTGTCTGGGTCGTTGTACTTCTCCTTGAACTGCAGACCCATGATTTTGATGATGTTGTTGATTTCAGCATTGTCCATGATCTAAATTAGAAGAATTTCATTTCTAAACTGAACTAAACTAAACATGTCATCAGCAATCTACATTTGCATGTAAGTACACATTGTTATTTCATGATGATTAAGTATTTATGATAAATGAATTTAACACCCACCTGTTTGTGCGTAGCTTCTCGTACATTGAGAACTTTTCCCTTCAGGGGGAACACTCCGTATTTGTCCCTTCCTACAACACCCAAACCAGCGACAGCCAGGGACTTGGCTGAATCTCCTTCGGTGAGGATCAGGGTACAGTCGCGGGAATTCCTCGTTCCTGCATCATTGGCATCGTCCAATTTCGGAATTCCTTTCATCTTCGAAGTTTTACTTGAAGTCAGCTTCTTGTTCAACTGAGTTTGTGCTTTGAACTTCATCCAGCTCAAAATGTTGTCCACAATTCCACATTTACTGACCTTTAATAATGAAGGAAATTTTATAGAGTCAATAACAAATACTCACAATGAAAAAAAACCCATACCTAAAACATTTTACTGTAAATAGTTTTGGTTGATCAACTTGCAGAATTACCTGATTAATGAATTTTTCAGAGAGAGTGCACTTTGATCCAAACTGTTTGGCTTGCAATGTCATTGACTCTTTGGTCTGAGAGTCAAATGTTGGATTTTCTATCAGGCAATTGACAAATATCCAGAGGTGGTTCTTTACCTATAATAGAAAACATGGATGTGTGGTGTGCAAGCATATAGGTACATCTTTTAAAAGTCAATTTTTCAACATAAATTCACTTTTACTTCCAAAACTCACTTGGAAAGGTTTGATTGCAATTCCACCTTTGTTCTTTTTCTTCACAACTTCGATTAGCTTAGTCACAACCTGATCTGTAACATTGTCTACGTGCCTTCCCCCCTGTCAAAAATTTGATAAATAAGTAACAATGTCTAAATACATGAATATTCATAATGTTAAGAAATCAAATTTTGGGGGTTTTCTCTGTGATACTGCGTCAATTTACCTTGGTGGTAGCAATGCTGTTGACAAAGCTGACTTGCTGGAAGCCTTTTTCACTCAAGGTTACCGCCACCTCCCAGCGCTCATTGGCCGCCTCATGAATCACAGGCAATGGTTGTCCATTATCATCTGTTTTGTCTTTCACATACAAGTTGATGTAATCTTTGAAATTTTTCACCTGTCAAGTAAAAACCATTCAATATTAGGGATGGGACGATCCACTGATGCATCACGGTATTTATTTTGATGATATTTGGATCGATACATTTACCATTAATACAACGATACCTAAGCGAACTTTTTTTTATTTTCCAAAAATATCCGAGCTTCATATATCGGCTATTTTTAGTCCGCGCGCCTAATATAAAAGTATAAAGATGGCGGAAAACCTCGCAAAATTGTCAAAACTGTTAGGAAGCTAAATCTGGAGTGTGGACAACTTTTGGATTACTTGTTTATGAAAAAGTAGTGTATATGAGACTAAAGTAATTTGTAAATTGTGCAACGCTCATTTTAAATATATCAAAATAACTTTGGACATGCGGTAGTACATCGACAGATTTAATAAATTTTTAACCCTTATTCATGTTTTCATTTAGTTGCAATGTATCGTGATATGTATCGTATCGCATCTCATGTATCGTGATATGTACCGAATCGGCTAAGTACAGTATTGTCCCAGCCCTACTCAATATATATACAAATCATAAACAATCTTCAAGATCTAGACATATATCTACTTTTTGAATTAAAGAATTTAGTAAATGTGTTATTTCATTCATATTAATATATTACTGGAAGTCTTTTCCCATTCAGGAAAACTTTGACGCCTCTAGATGAAGCTGCAATGTCATACGCCCTGCGAGTGAACAGATCAACCATGTCCTTGGTCAGACTTTCCATTTTGAACTTCTGTAAGTCAGGGAAGAAAGTGATGGATGTGAAGTCCTCATTTTTGGCATCTGTGATGGTGGGTTCTTTAGTTTTCCCCATGTTGTCGATCCATGTCTATCAAAAATCCAATTGAAAAAATAATTTTAATAAATCATCTTTAACACCCTCAAATGAGGCATTTTTTTAATCTATGAGAGAGAATCTTACCTGTTTGAAGGCTTTGTGGTACTCCTTACAAGATGTTTCCACGATGAACTTTGTACTGAAAATGTTGCACAACTTTGCTCCATACCCATTTCTACCACCTGTTCAAATACATAATTCACAAAAAATTATTGTTGGACAGCATCAATTTTGATGAACAAATAAAACACTACTAAACTGTAAAAAAAATAATCCTGTATATATGAAATAAGCTCTGTACCTGTAACTTTCTTCTGGCTGTCATCATAGTTGCTAGATGTCAGGAGGTGTCCAAATATCATTGTTGGGACATACATCTTCTCCGTTTTATGTTCAATAACAGGAATCCCCCTTCCATTGTTCCAAACTTTGATTTTGTTGTTCTCTCTAGAAATAATACAATCATATTATGCAAAAAAATAAATAAATAAATAAATAAATGTTTTCAAATTTTGAATGAAGCAAAATTGAGTGAATGATCACTTACAATGAAACAATGATAAATAGCTAAAAAAAAACACCATAGTTTTAATGATCTGTAATTCAGTTATAGATCGGCACAACTTACGGATCAATGTCAATCTTCATTGTGGTCATACCAGGATCCCTCTGTTTGTTGTCAGCTGCATTGACTACAAACACAAGTAACCTTACTTGATTAATTTTTCTCATACTGCAAAAGGTTTTATGGTGCATTTCAAATTGATATTCTTAACCATACCCCAAAAAGGGGCATTTATCTTAATTTCATAGAAGTTGACATTATGCTAAAATTCTTACCAATAATCTCATCAAAAATTTTGTACAATCCAGGCACAAAAGTGATGTCTCGTTGAACCATTTGTTCCAAGTCTGAGTCATACACCCACATAGCCTAAAAGGATATCATAAAGTTAATTTCAAAGAGTAGAAATGAATTCAATAAAATAATTTCCTTTAAGTAGCACGAAACAGTTTTGGATAAAGTACCCGTCAATATTTTTGTAAAATTGAGAGTTGCTGTACTTGAAAGCTTTTGAGTGTTGCTAAAATCATGAAATGATTGTTAATGGTTATCATTAGTTGGGGGCTGTTTCTTGTTGAAATTGGTATGCAACATGTAGGTCCCTACTGTTAAGTACATGAGAATCAGAAGTAAAATGCGAAACCTATGGCTATGACTGTTGTGTTGACTTTACACAGTAAAATTGCAAGACTAAAGTTACAGACAGGAGGTAAATTGACACAAAAAGTAGGTGGATGGGACATACTAAACTATACACAGGTAAGTTTCAGACACGTGATGATGCAACATGCACACAGTATGGAATAGCAACCCTTTGCAGGGAATTAGCTGGGGGAGGTCTAAAAAGTTAAAAAATCATGTAAAAAGGGGCGAAACATGAAAGGGTTGAAATCTCAATAAAACCACTTTGTAGAAATTTATACACATTCCAACTAGTACTTTTCCTCTGAAATTGGTGATTGGCCTTATAAGGAGTGAACTAAAGGTATTTGTGCTGAATAGGAACTGGGGAAATTCTAGTTATAGAGTTCCAATGACACATCGCTGGCTACAGTGATTTGTATTGAAAAAAAAGCTGTCCCCTGCTACCTTAATACATTTATTGATATTCTTTTTTCTCCCTTTTATTTTTGCAATTTGATGTACCAGTTCAAGTTAATGATAATATAATCACATATTTACATTTTTAAAATGAATAAAATTGCCAAATTTGAAATTCATGTGAAGATATAAGAAGAAATTACAGTTCTTTAATACAACCAGGTCCAGTACAATCTCTTGATTTAGCTATATAGCTTGAAAAGCTATTCAAAATAGCTTAATAAAGCTATTTATATGCAGCTTTTGAAGAAAATATTTATTGTAAGAAATGGACAAAAAATCGCAATTAACTTGCTACTCTGACATATTTGCACCATTGACCATTATAAACTTGACCCAAATTAAAGATAGCTTTAACACTGCAGCTTTTAAACACTTTTAAGCAAAAAAATATATTTCCATTGTTTGGGTAACTGTTCACCACTTTGTGTGCAATGAGGCGTGGATAACTATGATTTCTTCTCATTGTGATAAATTAATATTACCAATCAATTATCTTGTTCACCATAACTGACCTCCTTTATATTTCATTCAAGAAGTATCTGTGTGGTCATGAATCAGTTGCCCCAAAACTTTTAATTGCAAAGTCTCTTAAGAAGACGCAAACTTATGAGTAATCTTTACATGCATTGTTTACAGAATAGTTCAAAGTTGAAAATTATCACTGCATTAAAGTGCGATTTTTTATACATTCTGAAAAAATTACACATTTAAGAAAAATGTATGACAAAATAGCTAAATGAAGCTACTCTGAATAGCTTAATAAAGCTATTTAGCTTCTTCAAGCTATATAGCTAAATCTGAAGATTGTACTGGACCTGACAACTATTGTACCTGAGTGACTGATTCCACAGAACCAATGTATGTATCTGGACGGAGAAGAATATGTTCCAATTGTGACTTCTTCTGGTAAATCCTTTCAATTGACAGTCTTTTCTTTTCACCTTTACCACCTTCAGCTGCAGCAGGCAGATGCATGATGTCTGTATTATCCCCCGACATGGCTTTATCCTTTGTTGTCTTTTCCGAATTCTTTTTACTTATGTTATTAAACAGGGTCTGAAAACACAAATCGGGTAATTACTGATGGGAGCTAATTCATTTTGAATCTATTTTCTCTGTGGCTGACTCAGGTTTAACCAAGTTCTATTATATTCTGACAATAATCACTACTTTCTAATCATCATTCCCTCCATTTATGTGTAAAGCTGTACTTCGAGCCCGATATTTTTAAAACGATTCTACACTAAGATTTTTGCAATATTTATTCAAAACAAGTAAAAAAACCCAATCACACAGATATGCTTAAAAAACTATGGAAATAACAGGAACAATTATATATAACAAATTGCCTTATGTATCCTTATCTATTATGTTTTTCAGTTAGTATAAGTTAGATTACATACAAGTTTCGATGGCAAATCTGAGAAAAACCGCCGACTGCATCGGTCATTCAAAACAATTTTCTCAAAATATGTCAAGAGACATCTTGATCTCATTTCAAAATGGTATTAACATTTTCACTCAATATGTGTACACACACAAACCTTTAAGGGACCGTCTGAAGACATTCTGATATTTTTTTCAAACCAACCGCTTCTTGTGTCCAATAAGATCACTCAAATAAGTCACGTGATCAATTGATTATTCGTAACTTCTTTGATTAGAGAGCAAATGAGTTTGTCACTACCAGGACCATAATATAATTTTTATCTTTCATTTTTGAAATGGCCGGGTCAGCCCTAAAAAGGCTGATGGCAGAATATAAACGTAAGTTGTTTAACGAATGTTTTCTTCCTTATCAGTCTTAGTTTCCTTTGATAGGACTTGTTTTACAAGTTTTATCTACCTTAACCAGTTAACCCAAAGTAGACCAGTAAACAGGTAAAAGAGAATATATCATTATTAATGGGCCCGGGCATTATGTGTTTTTTTTTTTATCTTTTATGTTTATGTCAGATTCTATAACTGTTAAGTAAATCATGTATATAAATGATGTATGGTATAAGTCATAGGCGTCGGAACCGGGGGGGGGGGCTAGGGGTATCAGGAGAAAACGTACCCAAGAGAAAACGTACCCAGGAGAAAACGTACCCAATTTAACGGGTACGTTTTCTCCAGGAGAATATAGAAATATATTCAAAGCAAATTGACTGTTCAATGTTACATCTCGTAGTACTTTCCATATATATGAATCAAACAAATATTTAAAAGACTTGGACTTGGTTTTATTTAAGCAACTTTGTTTTATAGATAATTTAAAAAAAAATGTTTTAAAAAACGCGATATCGACTTCTTCAGATACTCATCATTTAGTTCTCCAAATGAGATTGCAATAAAAACTAATTATTTAACGGTTCCGTTCATGGTGGATTAATTGTTGACTAATTAAAATGCTCAGGCCATGTTCGTGTATGTGTATGTTACAAATTATTGTATGCATTTAAGAACAATAGCAACAAATGATACAAATGTTCATGGTATATTTTATTTTGTTTCATTTAAGAATGTCTGTGAAAACCATTAAGATTTTCATGGTTTTGGGAAATATTTCTGAGGATTTTTCTAGCCCCCCCCCCCCACTTTCAATTTGCTTCCGACGCCAGTGTAAGTAGCCCCGGTGGATAATGTAGAATGTATGATTTTGACACTTACACAATATTTTATGGGGTTTTTTTTCTATAGAATTAACTTTAAATCCACCAGAAGGAATTATAGCTGGACCACTGGATGAAGAAAACTTTTTTGAATGGGAAGCATATATTATGTATGTATATATATATGCATTTTATTTAATTTTTAGTGAAAATATGCCACTCGTGAATCGTGATCAGATCAAGAATTGGTCAAACAATATAGCAATCAATATTTCTGGTATATTTGTAGTTTTTATTGAAAAGTAAATACAGTAAATGTTAATAAATTGATTATTGTACTACCTTATGTATATTTACCTCCCCCTTAAATAAGCTTGAATTTTCTAATGGGGGAGCAGACACCCCCACCCCCCTCTCTTTCCCCCTCTAGACCTGTGCATGACCACAAGAGTCTTTAAGTTTTATCAATCAAGTAAAGAAGAGATACTTCTTATATACATTTATTCTTGAAATAAAGTAATCTACCATACTATTATAATGATTAAAACATAAAAACTATCTATATTCTTTTAGTTTAAGAAAAAAAAACCCTTGATGTAATAAATGATATTTTCTAGGGGCCCAGAAGGAACATGTTTTGAAGGAGGAGTCTTTCCTTCTCGTTTAACTTTTCCTCCAGATTACCCATTGAGTCCACCTAAAATGAAATTTACCTGTGATTTGTTTCACCCAAACAGTAGGTATAATTTTTAAATCACACAAAGTTTTTTATCAAATTGTCGGAATGTCATTTGATTGTTTGATTTGCTCTTCAAAAGGTAACATGTATAGTTCATGTCAGACAAATGCTGTACCTTGATAGTCTAAGTATTAATTAAGAAATTAAAGTTAATTTTTAAAGATATTGTAACCACACACTTCCACTATTTTTTCTTAATTTCTTGATATACACACTGTTGAGTAAATGTCACTATTAAAATGAGTTTTTCATGCAGCAACATTTACCATGCTCTATTTATTCCATGTAATCTATGCATGTAGAATATAATGTGATGTACAAGGGTGCATGTAAAGTGGAGTAAATACATGTAGACTAGAATGTTGCAGTTATATATCTATGAAGCCTTAGTTTTAAACCCTGTTTTGTAGTATACCCGGATGGAAGAGTGTGCATCTCTATCCTACATGCCCCCGGGGATGATCCTATGGGATATGAAACTAGTGCTGAACGCTGGAGCCCAGTGCAAAGTGTAGAAAAAATCCTGCTTTCTGTTGTCAGTATGCTGGCAGGTAATTATAATCATACATGCATAATACATGTTAACAGTGCAACTGAATTGATTTGTTTCAAGTTGTGCTTATGGATTAATTGTTTTCTCTTAAGTTAGAATTTCTCCAGCTAAAAAACTTATAAATACTAGTAGTAAGAATTCAAGTTGTGTCTAGTTTTGTAATCTTTTGATTTTGATATTGGTTCAATTTTGGCTTCTCCTTGTTTTTACTCATAATGGTGAAGAGTTCTTGTTAAGGGGAGGTAATTGGCTCCCACTGTCGGAGCATCAAATAAACTACAGACAAGCATGAACTGTATATGGCTTGAATTGTATTCCAGTTTTAACCAATGTTTCATCAATTCATTTACTGTACAAAAGTATTGAATATGTATATATCTCTCCATTTTAAAACTATAATTACAGAACCCAATGACGAAAGTGCAGCAAATGTAGATGCAGCAAAAACATGGAGAGATAACAGAGAGAAGTTTATGGAGATAGCTCATAGAACTGTCAAGCAATCATTAGGGTTATAGCAACACAATGTGTCGGTTTTTTTTTTAAATCAGTCAGAACATTGAAGCTGGAGAAAGTGTCATTGAAAAGCATACATGTGTATACATTTGACTTCATCTTGGGGATCTCTTGGATGTTGAGTTTTTTCTGAGACACGTTGCCCTGAAAGTTCTTGCCTAACTGATCTGCTTTAGTTTAAGATCTGTCACATGTTGTACATTCCAACCTTCAGCTATATGCTCACTTTCAATGTAGGATGTAGTTTTCCTGATTGGTTAGACATTTATGTGCAATAATGCCAGTGTAATATGGTATATGGCTGAAAGTATATCCATGAGCAAAGATTTCACATGGACAGTAATTTAATATATTTATCATACTTTCATGTTAATTAAAACTTATCACACAGTTGTATACATGTACTTCATTATTGTTTTACAGTAAATTAAGAGAACCTAAGCAACTTAACATGTATTTCGTTATTATTATGTGCATGTAAAAATGATGTACATGTACGTATGTGCAGTGCCTTGGCTTCTGTGCAGTTCTTTTGTTAAAAAAAAAAACCTCAAAAACAAAAACAGTCTGTCTTGCTTCTCTTACACAATTTCTCATGAGTTTCTAGGCCAAATGAAATTGGGAGAGAAGAGAGGCAAGACAGACTGGGGATTTCTGATTAATTACAATGTGCATCTGTCTTGTCCTCGTGAAAATTGGGGGTGTTTTTTTGTGGACGCACATGTATTTTAAAAAAGATTGATTTCCATGTTCAGACTTTGTTTCTCCCCCGTTTTAAATCTTAAATAATAGTTTCTGTCACAGAGAAAATGACTCTTCTTAGGATTCCAACTGGGAATGTTTATCATAACACGGAAATACTTTCTGCTTTGATACATACTACATGTATACAGTATTTCTGTGGAAATTTTGTATCATTGATGGAGTAATGGCTTTTATAATTCTGATGTATCAAAAAGGCAAAACACAACATATTTGTCACAGACTTTTTATTTACAATTCCAACACAATAAAGACTTTTTTTTTATAGTCAGAGGACAGTGTTTAAAAAACACCATTGAATCATGATCATCTGCAATAAACAGATAAGAGATGACATAAAGCAGTATTGGCCTTGTTAAAATGCATTCTATATACACATTTGCTATCAATAAAATCAATTAATATACCACATAGTTTACATCTGCTCTCCAGCACAATTATTGCTCGTCTAAATGTGGCCAAATTTTACTTGTGCAAAACTCAAAGAAGCACATTCTGAAAACAAAACTTGCTTGTCATATGTATGTAGAAGTTCTGAAAAATTGTATCAACAATAAGATAAAAACATACAACAGTCAACAATATTTCAATAAAATATTGGAATGTTTCAACAGAATAAAAAAAAGTCAAATAAAAATGAGCACTTGGCAAACAAAGGTAAATTAAAAAATTCTATACAAAAAAAAATTGTACCAAGAGGTAAACCAGGCTGCAATCCTGAATATGATATGTACAACAAAATCCGAAAAAAGTAAACTATGGTAGAATCGTGTTTCCCAAACATCATAATGTAAAATGGAAATCATCATCAAAATATGACTTGGTTGGTTATACTTGTTTCTGGATACATTGAATGGAAGGCAAAATAAATCCAGTAAATTGGAAGCACTGCAAAATATGAATGAAAAGAACAGGTCCCTGGGGGGTAACAGCCATGCTAGAACTTGCTGGTTGGGGTAACAAAAACTATAATATTACACATTAAAATAATTGTACCCAAAATAACAATTCAAAATACTGTTCCGTGAAAATGAGTCATGAACTTGTGTGTTTTAGTTTGTGATAAATTCAAACTCGTATCTTTCTACAAGACAGAAAATGGTCTTGTTAAAATGGCTCTCTTCATACGTAAGAACTTTTTAAGTTTTAACAATTTTTAAAATTCTGACTCATTTAGGTAATTTTTAAAAATTACTAATAAAGACATTCAGATAAAAATTGATAGGAAAATCTATGCTCTATATCAATTAATTTAAGAATCTTATAGGACTAGTTTCAGACTAGGGGTCTTTGGGGGAATACACGCAATAACAAGAGACAATGGTCCATTCATACAAAATATTGGATTTCTTCATTTCTATCAGACTTGCAGAAATACATTAAGTACTTTGAACTGTAGAATATGTAAATTATCATGTTTTAATTGAAAAAAGAAAATTTAACATTGGGACACCTGTAATTTAAAATCAGGCCAAAATACTAATCCCTATAATTCAAACAAATATTTAAAACAGGGCTCTGCATTGCATGGCAACACTGCAGTATATATTATATATTTTGGATTCCAAAGCATTATGTCACCATATGACACATCAATGCACAGAATGAACTTTTTAAAGTGATATAGCTACCTTTAACACAGTGATTATGAAGCACAGATGTGTAATGATATGCAGACAATGTACTGAGTATGATGCACAGTGATATCAACAACAGGACTATAACTGATATTTCAATTATCAACAACCTTATAAATAGCAACGAAATAAAAAAATTTCCTTGTCACTGGGTCCATTTCAACATGGAATCTATGTTTATACACAGTCTAAGATATATGCCATTGTAATTTGACAGTTAATCTTCCGTACACTGTCACCAGGCGTGGGATTCGTAGGGCTGTGCGCGGTGTACCGTGGTTGATACTGTAATGTCTGAGCACTCGTCCGAGTCTGAACTGCTATCCGATGTCTGTAAAAAAATATTATGAGATTTCAAAATTTGCAAAAGTTGAATCTACAGCCACCTTTTTATAAAGCTGTAGATGGTAAAGAGTTGAAAATTAGAGAACCTGAAATTGCTCCGTAATAAATTTCAAAGACATGATTGAGTTTTACAGGTCTTTTTTTTTTAGGATTAGTTTGTTTTTCTATTTGCTGCTAACACAGCTCAGATGAGCATCTGAATTGGTGTTAATAATTACCTTGAAGACCCTCTCTGGTGAGTTGGATACTTGCTGTGCCATCTTCCTAACAGTCAGCTCTTTGTCCGACAGCCCGTCAGAAGTCACAGCACAATTAGCTAGCTCCATCTGCAGGTTCTCCGAGCTGTTTGTAGAGAGCAGTCCGTCACCATTGAAGGACGTGGAATGATCGCTGGTGTTGTTCTCATCCTCCGACAGACAGCCCTCGGAGCTCAGCGTGGAACAATACGACCTTCGCTTCCTATTCGCATGCTCATATTCACTCACTTCCCCCTCCTCTTCAGACCAAGAATCCTCCGAATTCTGTTATATATCAAATATAATCATAATGAAGTAAAGAGGTGAAAGAAGTACACAAAAGAAAACTGAAAACATAATACAGTATCAAGTTTATGTCATGCACATCGATCTTTGTGTTATGGAAAGAGGTAAGAAATTCTTTAGGTTAATTTCATTTTGATTTTTTAAAAAGATTTTTTTTGCAAGTTTTTACCTTGTGTGCCCTAGCTCTTCTTCTCTCCCTTCCCACAGCAGGAGCAGAATCTAAAGAGTCAATACTGGAAAGTCTGTGCTGCATTAATTTTGGCGACCTTCGAATTTCTGAATCACTAGAAGTTCGTTTAACACAATTATATATGACAGTGTTATCTTCTTCATTGTGTAAGTCACTAGTGCACAGGGAATCTCCACCTATATGCGTTAGTCCACTCCTGACTGGGAAGTTGCTAATGTTTTCATTGGAGTCCTTATCCCGTGAAAAACTTGTCTCATTTTCCACTGCAAGATCTGTCTGCTCTTTTGATTGGTTTTCATTTACACAGTTTTCCTCTATATCGCACATTGTTTGAGATGGACTCATTGGGCAGGGTGAGCAAGGGGAATCTCCTGCGTTGCTCTCAATGTCAGCACTTATTCGACTGGACCGCTTACTGCTACATGTGTGATCACTACAAACTCCGTCACACCCAAAACAAACATCATTTACACTTTTCTCGGCAACTTCGTCCACTTGTTTGAGTTCAGACGGCCGGTGAGTGTGGTCACTATCACTCATGGGTAGATGTAAATCCTCTGTCGACTTGTACTCCCTGAGGGCTGTTCCAGGCCCCATGAATTTGAAAACGCGTGGAGTGACATCCATTTCATCACAGTGTCTGAGATGGTACTCGCTCAAATCCTCCTCTGCTTCCACCACTGCCTTTGCCGGACTTGAAAAGATGCTACCGAGGCTGCCTTTACTGTTGCTTCGACGATGACGGCTTTTACGCATGCGTAGTTTTGTGGGAGATGGTAAAACCTGTTCTGAACTTGTAGTCATGCTGCTGTCCATTATTCCCTCAGGATTATCTGGGCTGAAAAGATCAAAGAGTATAACATTGTCATTTATGCATATCAGTGAAGATACTAAAAAAATCATCTCTTCTCACCGAGTGCTTTTCTCATACGAATGACAAAAATATTGATATTGATGTCAGAACAAGAATGAGTTATTGTTCTTGTGTAACAGATTCTAGAACATTCCACAGATTCTATGCAGCTGCCCCACCTTGTGAGTTCTGAGCCGGACTTGTACGCTCTCTTCTTGCTGAGTCGATCAATCCGCTCCTGTGCTCTTATCACAGGTCTAACTATGCTCTTCCTTGTCTTGGAATACATGGCCAGTTGCTGTTCACGCCTGTAAAGAGAAAGACATCATTACATATATTGTATTAATTCCTAGAAAATATGACTTAATATATGTGTAAATATATGTAATACAACACAATGTTAATGAATACATAAATGAGGAATATTATCACCAAAAATCAGAAATTGAAAACTCTTCTCATGATTCATAAAAAAGCGGATACCCACAAATTATGCAGTTAATTATTTTACTTTTTCAAGACGCATTTTTCATTTGGGAACAAATTAAAAACCTCAAACATAAAAATGAGTCACAATTAATCACAATTTGTATGAAAATTGACAGCATCCCTGATCTAGAATTTGCAACGCAATTCGTTATACAACATTCCTGGTTTTATCCAGTAAAATTCAGATTTTTTTCTGTTTAATTACCAAAATCCAGGAACTGATTTTTTTTTTGGTACATATAACATTGACTTTTCTAATATCCTGTTAAATCCTAAAAATTTTATGTTTGCATCTCAAAGAGTGTCTTAAAAATTAATTTTAACACATTTTAATTACAGGTTAGGCATTAAGTCTTAAATCAAAACAGGTTGAAACCAGTTTTGAATGCAAGAAGGAAGCATCTGGAGTAGGAATATTCTACAATTCCCTCCCACTCACTTTAACAATTCTCTTTCCCTCTTCTCCAACTGTAGCATACATGCAGTGAGCTCCATGTACAGGTTGTTGGCTCGCTCGAGCTTCCTCTCGTAGTGCTCGCGTACATCTTGAGCATGTCTACAAAAATTTTAAATTGCATGTACATGGTCATCATAATAAGAACTTAATGATAGAACACTAAGGCCACAATATAGTTCAGAGCTGATGACATTGGTATAATTAATTAATTTCATCAGAAGTTTATGCCCACCTGAGCTCCTCTCTTCTACGTTTAATGAGTTCCTCCTCAAGATGAGGCATATGTGTTCCCTCACATCTAATCAGTTGTAACTGTTCCTTGATTTCATCCTTCCATATAGCCTGTAAATTTAAGTAAGATAAAATTCACAACCTTTGCATTTATAGTCCATATCTCAATTAAAATTTCTAAGATTGACTTTATTCATTTAGGTAAAATAAGAATCACATCTACCTGTGCAGTAATAAAGTCTTGGTACGAGTATTTAAGAAGCTCAGGTGTAGCTATTTCTAAGTGCATTAGCACTTGCTTGAAGGAGGGTCTGTTCCTGGTTTTAGCTTCCCTGTAAGATAAAAATTGCAAACTGTAAATTGCAAGAATTGAGCACTAACTAATTTTTCTGAACCAGTTACTGGAAACTCAAAGTTTTATTCATAACATTTTTTTTTTTTTTTTTACAATTCTAACCCCAGTACCAAATCATCTCCATATTCCCACAGCAGAAAACTATGGAAGAAAAAATACAGATAATTCCATTACCAGCATTGTCTCATCAGCAATTTGAATCCTTCTGGACATGTAGAGGGAACAGGAAGATGTAAGCTGTTGCTTCCTACTCCCCAGATAATAGCAGAGGAATCCACATCCTTGTACGGAATTTCTGACGACAAAAGTTCCCACACAACCACCCCAAAGGACCTAAATTGATCATGAAACAGAAATATGTAAGACAATTTCCTTAAAACCAATGTTAATGAAGTGAAGAGACAGCTAATGAAATTTCTACTCGATTAACTTTCTACAAGGGATGAATCAAATTATGTGATGGAGCAAGGACTCCTGAAGAAATGTATTACCATATATCCACTTTCTCAGAACATGGCTCGTTTCTGATCACCTCTGGTGCCATCCATGCTACAGTTCCCGCAAAGGACATTTTTGTAGACTTTTCATTCCAGGTTCGACTTGTGCCAAAGTCGGATATTTTCACAACATCATTTTTGGCAACAAGAACACTAGGAAAAATAAAACAAATTTTGCTTGACAAAAGTTTTAATCTTCATGCACATCTGTACTGGTAATTGTTTTTCACTTTTATTGATTTTTTTTTTATATGCATATCTATGACAGAATAATATGTTGTCTGAACTTGTGTAGCTGCATTTGAATATGAATGGCCGCCTTACTTAGGTGACTTGAGGTCCCTGTGAATGATCTTGTGACTGTGAAGGTAGTGCATGCCACTGGCTATCTGCTTGGCCCAGTCCAGGATCAGAGCAGGTGGGATCTCCTTCCCGTCCCTCAAGACTTCATACAACTGACCGTAGGGACAGTACTCCATGATGATGCAATAACACGGAGCTTGCGTACACACACCCCTACGAGACAAAAAAATTCCATATCAAAAAACACCGACATTGAAGCATTTTCATTAGACTTTAAATGCATTTTTCTTTTAAACTCCCCAAAGACTTCAGCATAACGTAACATGTAGGTCTACCTCCCCGTTTCAGTAAATTGTTGAATGCTGCATTACATCAACTCCAATTTATTCCAAAATGAGTATGTATTACCAGTCTATAATTATGTGGAGAGCTTAAAGATAATTTTCAGACTCTAAAATTTGCAGACACTGAATTCATTGGCATATTCCGTGCATGAAAAATGTATAGGCCCTTTAGGTCCATGGTTGGATTACCAAATTTTTATACTTTCCATATTAGACTGACAAGCAATGAATGATGCAGCTAAAAGCAGCATTAAAAACACCAAAGAATATGCATAATCAATATACACGATCAGACAATGGCATGTTAAAGTTAATAGGTTCCAAGATTTTAATATACTTTTTTACATTCTAATGCAGATTTGTAAGGAAAGCAGAATTGCTGATCTTGCAGGTTACGTAACCTTTGACAGTGGCATCAGATAAGTCTACAGGGACTACATGAGAACTTTCAGAGACAGAGCATTCCTCCCACCACATTACACAGTCAATACCACTTATCCCCTTCCCTTTCAACTGAACAAGATTTCACTTACTTGAACGTGATGACATTTGGATGGTTGAGTCGCCTCAGGTTCTTGATATCCGTTTCGTTGACATCCCTGACCTTTTTGACGGCCACTTCCTCCCCATTCAGTTTGCCGAGGAAAACAGCCCCCTGGGCCCCGCTGCCCAACCATTGCAAGTCTGTGATATTTTCAAAGGGGATCTCCCAGTCATCTGAAACATTACATTAAATTTGATTCAAACAGTCAATTATCTATGCACTTTAATTGCTGTCATACCAATACATGTATTATTTATGGGTACTGGTATTTTTTTTCTTTTCCTCTGGCTGCAAGAAAGAGGAAGACCTTATGCATTTTTATTGTTTATAAAGAGATATTTTCAATAGGTCTGCCTGATTTTAAGGTCGTTGACTTGTAATGCACACCTGGTCTGCTAAAGCTATCACTGCAAATTATAGCCCTTCATCAAATTCAAATAAAGAAGGACTCAATATATTGATCTCATTTATAGCTCCCTGATAAGCTATGCCTCTATGCCCTTTGTGTAGCCTACAGCAGCTGCGATATATCGCCATGTGACCTAATTAGGAGTCTCATGACATTAGGTTTAAAAGCATAACAAATTGTGATAAACATGAAATTGCAAAAAATAATAAATATCAAGGTGATTCAAAATACCGGTAATCAAAACAACTTGTTATGATTGTATATACTGATGTGATCAAATAACAAAAACCAATAAACCTTGTTCAGCTTTCCTTTAATTTTAAAGTGTAAAAAAAACCCAATGATATTAAGAGACCAAAATTACAATATTCATTTAAACTTCCTAGTTACCGATTGGTAAGGATTTTTTTCAATACAAGTAGATAATTCAGGAGTCTTTAGCCCAACATATGGCAGCCATCATCCTATCACTCCCACGTAGGCAAAAAGTGAAATGTCGTCAAACAGAAAAATAATGAGAAAATTTAAAAATCCGACATTGTAAGTACCTCTGAGCTTGTCTCCACACAGGTAGCAACAAATAGCTTTCAGTAACTTTCTCCCCATGAATAAACTATGTCCTGGCTACTGAGGGAACATGATGGCAAAGAATTGGGAGGATTAACCTAACATCAGCCGTGACGTCAATATCCAGCCAGCTGCTACAATCTACAGCCCATCTACCTATTTAGGTGTATTTACATATCCCTGCCTTACACAGGCAATCGAAGCTTTTTATATCAAATTGATCCGCGTTTACCAGGAAAGAGTAAATGCTAGCTCTGTTTATAAACTGAACAATCTGAATTGAATGATCGGCCCACTCATTGTTTGAGTTTAATCTGAATCTTGCAATCGTTCAATATAATATCACAATAGGTTCTAAGCTTCAAGCACCTTGAAAATATCAACACATAAACATATATAATACTGGGAAGAAATGAGAACAAAGACAGTGTAGCCCTCAGGCCATACACAACCCGAGACAAGGATACTAGTATATTACTGATGTATTCAATACTCGGGTATAGAATCATTAGGCGGTAGTTATAACTGGAGAGCACACTGAGGTCAGAGTGTAGGGCTGCTTCATATACGCAATAGGTTATACCCAAGGGTGACCATTAGTGTTTCTATTGTCACAGATAGATAAACTGGGCCACATTTGCATGCATATATGAATATCTAATCCTCCTTTGGGCCAGCTAAAAAATGGCAAAGACGTCAATCCAGCTCTCCAGTACAACTGGTATTTCCAAAAAAGATAGAGAAAATAGATAAAAGTAGATCTGTTGCAGACCATAAATTGTAAATTTGGCTGTTATACTAATAATGTAATAGTACACTATCACAATACATAAAACACATTGAATATTGAGGAACCACACTAGTGGGTCAAGTGTATTTCATTGTGTCTATGTAACTCCCATACAAGGAAACTAGACCTTCATTGAAATTCTCCACAATCTGCTGAGCACAGCAATATACAAGCAAACAGGTCATCAGGTTGATTAGTTGAACTCTGAATGTCCTTCCTTTGGTATATTTATTTCCTTATTATTTTTTAAGGGAAGAAGACTGATGAACTGTGGCCTACATTCACCTGTATTATAACTGTTTTCCTAAGCTTTAGTCTTTCTGTTATCCTTACCAGACAGTTCATTCTCTAGTTTTCGTAATTTTAATTTTTTAAAAGGATTATCTTATTCTGAAAATGTATTTTCCCCCAGTTACATTTCTGTATATCTTATATTCTAAAATGACTATAATCTTGCGACAAACAAGACCAAGTTAGCACTTTTGATTTCGGGTATTTTTCATTAAAGACAAAATATTATTCATTTTTCAAAAAGTAAAGAAAACTGTTATAAACTTCCATATCCATAACTCTCATACAAGTTAAGATTTTCCTTCCCCATTATGTACCAAATATTGCTTGGCTATTATAGGTATCAGTATAAGAGTACTAGTTAAAGTTTCACCTTGTTGCTTGAGCTCTGCTGTGGTGGCCTTCCCTATAATGGTCCACACTGGCCTCAGACATCCCAGAAGTCCTTCCAGGAATCCCCCCTGCGTGGCACGGCGGTATCCTACAGTGATGGGTGGTCTCTCCTGGCGGTGGGCGGGGGTGACAGGTGCAGAGTGGGGCTCTGTGGGGGAGTTAGAGGAGGAGGAGTCATCTGACTTCTCTGTCAAACTCAGCTGGTCAAGGTCATGGTCCAACTGGAGCATACTGAAATAAATCAAGTTATACTGTACTTAATAGCACACTAATAAATAGGGTGATTCTGTATTTTGTAGCATACTGTAATAGATAAGGTTATACTGTGCTTCATAGCATATTGTAATAAATCGAGTTATATAAGTACTGTAATAAATCAAGTTGTATTCTACTTTATTGTTTTAACCGTCTTACTTATATCACTTCCAAGTATTTTATAATGGATTTTTCAATGAAATAAAACCCACCCAAACTCCCATCTCCCCATAAACTATTCTGTTCATTCATTATGTTTATTTAATTATATGTAAATTTTAAGATTCATTTCTGACAAAAGCTCACAGAAATGAGTCAGGATTTGTTTTCCATGTCCAAGCGAACAAACTAAATCAAGTTATCTCCATGATTCCCCATTTCTTTGGGACACCTTCAGGTGCCTCCTGCCCTAAGCACCAGAGTTCATATTTACTACCAAGGTCAAACTCTCTCCCTCAGCAATCACAACAACTGAGTCACTGAGGCCAATACACATCGGCAGGTATTGTGAAATGTTCTGCTGAATTAGGGCCGTGAGTCACAGTGACACTAAGTGATGCCACCAGCGACCTGATTATTATCCATCGTCTTAAACTGTCACTGCATTATCTGATTAATTACGGCAAGTCTTTGATGACTTCATGCTTCCGTGCGGCCAGTGCCATTATTTATAACTTTTCATCTCTGAATCTTTGCATGTTCATTATTGTACACGCCAAATGATGAAAAACAAAAGAAATCAATAAAAATAGTAAAATGAAATTTTCTTTAAAATGCCAATTAAAAGGAATGAATGGAGGCCAGGAGATTTAAAGTTGATAAATGTATGTCTAAATCTATTTCCTGATTTCTCAAATTGTAAAAGAACTAGTAGACCTTATCTCAAACTCATTTCCTGTTATTCTATACATGGTAAAATATATCTATTAACCAACCAAAAAAATAGGTGATTGTCATCAACTGAACATCCATAACACAGCTTGCTTTACCAATCCTTGTAATGGAACTCATTTAAATTATTTATCATTTTTTTTGTTTTTAGCTGATGAATTGATTTTCAGTGGAATTGACTCCTGGCATTTGCACCTGATGACTGTCCAATACCTATACATAGAGTGACAAACACCTGGGTCGATACAATGATGTCATTAGGGATAACTCAGTCAGCAGAAGTCAGAGGCCAATACACATAATTACCTGGCATCAATACTGTAGGTTAGTGCTAAAGACAAACAACAACAGTCATCAATACATTGCTTTGAACCTTTGACATGTACAAATCAATACTTTTATTTTCATTGTCAACGTCAGGAAATCATACAATTATCAATAATTCTAAATATCTTTGACACCCCCCATACCACAGTCCACTAACACTAAACTTTGATACTGTAATATGGCAGCTGAACTATCAAGAAGTAAGCACGATTTCTTGAATTACCAATAGTTATCTTTACATAACTAGTACCAGACTGTGATACTAACCAACCACCCTCCCCCTTTAAAAAAATGTTATAAAAGAACAAAGTTACTATTTAGCAATATACAAGTCCCTTTAATGCTGAGTTCTGTACAAAAACAAAACCACCGACTCTGCAAGATGCACAGTCTGTCAATATAAAGCTAATAAACAACTCTCTCGATAACACAACTCAGCAAAAGCTTAACAAGATTAGGGGAAGTATCTTGTTCTACCCACAAATTACTGGTCAATCATAGGCCACCTCCACAAAACATTAGAGGCCTGACGACTTCTGGTCACTGACACTGATTTGATTATCGGAGATAACCACTTCCTCCTCCTGGTACTGACCATCCCCTGCCACCACCGGTTACAGCATACAGACTGAGGGGAGAAGTCAGACAGGGTTTATCTTGGCTATCTCCCACAAACACCACACACAGCAGGTAGCAGCAGCAGGGTGTTATTGTAGGTTATCTGGGCCCTGTTTTGTAAACACTTCAAACTTTCATATCAACCTAGATCATAGATAGGTCTATAGACTGTTAATTTGTATTCTATACCTTTTACTTTGTAAAAATCAATGATGTCAATAAATGATCAATAAACTTCAGAGTTTTTACCTTTGTATGAGAAATAATGAGTTATCAATGCTTCGGGTTTTTAGTTACGGTACTCATTTAAACACTTATTTGATTTAAAACAGAACAAAGAAACTGCAATTAAAGTCATAAAAGAAGCAATTGATCGGCAAACAAAACACAATCTGTCTTCAATTCATGCACTACATAAAACTGGAACTTTTTAAACATATAAAAGAGGATGTCATAAAATTTTGTATCACAAAAGGTGTCATCACTAAACATTATGTTCTGTAATTGACCCATGGGTAAAAGAAGGATTTGTGAGGGGATGAAATTGTATTCCTTGCCTGCATCCAAATCCCCTCCCCCCAATAAAAAAAATTGCAGGATTCTTTCCAACTATTTTTTGTTTTTATATATGGTTTTTCATGTGGTACTTATTTTCATGATGTCATGCAACATGTCATCAGAGTATTAAACTTTTTTGGGGTTGATATTTCAGACAAAAAATATCATAAATGTTTGAATTGATCACACCAAATACAAGACACTATTTTAAACTCAAAGAGTGGGGGTAAGGGTATGCTATAAATCAGAAAATGAAATCAATACATGCATATTAGTTACAGCTGTGTCTTGATCTGTAAACTTTATCATAGACAGGTTGTAAAACACACACAGAATCAATGACACATCAAGATCATTGCTGTTACATCCAAACTTCTTAGGTGAGATCTTACATAATCCGCATCTTGTATCGGTGTCAGGCCCTCACATAAGGTGAGAAAGCACATCATTTATTTAACAACAGAATCCTCAAGTTATGCCATTATGATTATCTGTTACTCAAGCATCATATGAAATATTAAGGCCATCCCCAACAATGCTGCACAACTCCCTCACCCAATTTACAAGGTAGAATATTTCTTGTAATAATTCATTATTGAGGACAGTTCTTGATAGCTAATCTTATAAAAATGTCACTGGGTAAAGTAGAAAATCCTTTCTAACAAATTTAATAAATGAATCATTGGGATGATACTTCAATACATAAACTTCAATTATTCCACAATCTTCACTCATAGCTAACTTTAATAGTCTTACTAAGAACATTTTGGATATGTTGCATTGTGAAATCAGCACAGATAAAAAAAAAATACTAATTCAAAATATATCACAGTTTGGATTTTGTTGTTCAAGCAACGCAAGAAAGTCATGCAGCACTTTACAGCGTAATGTACCATTCATTGCGTAATGTACCATTCATTGCGGGGGAGAGGTAAGATCTCATGGGAACAGACACAATATAAAATCGGAGGAAATCGACCGCTCATTTTCCAGTTTTGTAAATAGTACAATAAATATCAATAGTCCAAGCAGACGCCTACCTATTGGAGAACTCAAAATCAGAGCTGGTGGTGAGGACATTGAGCGTGCTCGGACTGTTTCGGCTGTTGATGGGTTCATCGCGGTGCGGCTGATGCTGGGGTACGTCGAGGTTGGATGATCTGTGGGGTGCTGTACTCATTATAACTGCCGAGTACTCAGGCTGTAGATTTCGTTCCAGGGTCATTTTGGCAATTTAGCCCAACTACAATATAAATTAAAAAAAAATATTAAATCTATCAAATCTTGAAAGTCCATTAAAAAAATATAAGTAGTAAAAACACCCAGATAGCAGTAATTTTACACATTTCTCTGGAAATTTCTTTATCAAAAAGAACCAGTTTTGGGTATTTCTAAGACAAGTTTTAACTTTTTGGGATTCATAATGGTATTGTATCTACAAGTAGATAGAACATGTGTGGAAATTCTTTATTATTGGTGTATTGGGTGAATATCAAAACAGGTGCTAGATCTGCCAAATCATGGATCAAGAGAACATTTCAGTAAACACTGTCAACCAGTACTATACAATTACACCCTTACAATTCAATTCTGTAACTCACGTACACAGCTAACATCCATTGCACTGGATTAAAGTACAATGCTTTTAACACAATTTCTGATACAGCATAACTTTACAATTCTTTGGGGACAGCGATTGTTCAATATGGAGACCAACATTCAATTCATGAAGATATCGGAAACATCCATTTTCTAGGGGTTATCTTATTCACTCTGCTCAATTTGTCCGAATTCAAATACCGGTAGTTGTAAAGCAGTTTTTCAATAGCTTCATTTTAACTGTTTATGATGGACGATACTCAATATTCTCAGGTTTGAACTCATTACCGTTAATTACAACCAACCAAGTTTGTACTACACAAGTAGTGTCTGTTAAAAGACAATTAATATCTGCAATTCTTATTAGATCAGTAAAAATGAAAACCTTTCAAAATGCTGGAAAATCAATAATCTGACAACAAGCAGTAATCTAAATACATAAATGAAAAACATTTCTCATAATTCATTAAATCTCGTAATCAATAAGACTGAAAGGAAAAAAAATACTGAATTAAATTTTAGATAAATTGCACATTTGCATACTTCTTTCCTTTGTCTAAAAAAATACAGCTGGTTTCATTTGAAATAAGAGAATAATATATGAACTGTAGCCAACTCTTTCTCAGTTTCACATTATGCAATGTCAGCAAGCTAAAACGGATACAGACAACATGGCATCATCAAAGCATTAAAGTGCTTCACAAGGCAGTCAAAAACGGACAAAAATTCAACATATATCAACCTATTTGATATTGATCTTATATCTAGACCCAATTAAGTTCTACATTATACTACTTTATAGTTAATTGCTCTCTCCCTCTGCCTTTAGGAACAAAAGTTCGGCTCCAATAAACACATTTATGAACTTGAATTATGCATGTACAACTTTACCTAAATATCAGTTATTTTACCTAAATATTAATTTGCTCAACTAGATCGATAAACTGTAGTTTTAGCTTTAAAAATATACTCCTTTAAAATGAATATCACAAACAGAAATTTCGAATTGTACATGAATGACATCTGCACCCAGTTTCATTATAAAAAAGCACAAAGTCCCAAATCTGACAGAATCCCTTCAACTTAAACTTTCATCTGACACCAAGTCATAATGATGTGAGAGCAAGTATCCCCATAACATCTGTCATATCTTTT
Source organism: Magallana gigas (assembly GCF_963853765.1). Taxonomy (NCBI): domain Eukaryota; kingdom Metazoa; phylum Mollusca; class Bivalvia; order Ostreida; family Ostreidae; genus Magallana; species Magallana gigas. The sequence goes on from NC_088854.1 coordinate 44,475,825, forward strand.
GTATAAAAAAACATAGGTAATCATAGATTACTAAGCTCACCGAGACGGAGCATCAACCTTATGAGACATCACCTTCATAAGACCACCTTTATCAATTTATATGAAAATCATACTTTATGATCTTGGATATTCATGGATTCTGTTTTGACAAAATATCGTATATCATCTGATAAATTTTTTTATGATAATCATATGTTAATATGTTAATCAATACAATGATATAAAATTAAATATTGCATCATGTCATATTTCTTATATAATATATATCATATAATAAATAAAATACCGTAATAAACAATAATGAGATTTGATATTGTAACGTATGATATGACATTGTATTGTGTTATACCTTATTGTATTTGATCACATAATACAATATCATAAAATATAATACAATATAGTATCATATTACAATATCATATTACATAATACATCATAACACTGAAACATGATATTATATTGTATAATATAGAATGATATTGTATTGAATGACACTGAAACATATTTGATACATTATATGATATTATATCATATAATACAATATAATTTGATTCCAACATTGTATCTTATCAAATGATACAATATTATGTGATATGGTAAAATATTATAAAATACATTATTATATTATACATATTGCATCATATGACACAATAAAATATATTACAATATCATATAATACAATTTCATGTGATATGATAATATATCATATAAACCAATATCATATCATACAATATCGTATGATACAATATTATATAATATTACAATATCATATAATACAATTTCATGTGATAAAATTCTATATTACTGAAACCAATATCATATTATACAATATTGTATGATACAGTATTATAGAATATACAATATTGTATCATAGGATACAATATAATATTTTGCAATATCTTATGTAATTGTATCATGTGATAAAATAATAAACTAAAAATACAATATAATATTATACAATATTGTATCATAATATACAATACTATACATAACAATATCATGATACATAATCATATCATAAAATATCAAAAAAATTGATACAATATCATATCGTATCGTGTAACTTTTTTATAATATAACATATGATATCATATTGTATCATTTCAAACAATATTGTTTCATATCATACAATACTTTATCATAGGAATCATGTTATATCATTTATCAACAAACACATCTATCTATCGAGCTGGTTTGAGTGAGGTAGGAGATTTCTTTAGCATCCTTGATAATGGAGATCAGGCTCTGCTTCTAAAGCAACCTCTGCATTTAATTTATAATAAAGTTAAATCAACTATGCAAGCTATCATCTATAAAACAGGTGACCTGTTCCAAAAAACAAAACCTCATCCAGCATCCGAAACCTATGGCTCAGATTCAGCATTCAAGCCCATCAGGTGCATTTGTATCATAAGACACATCATCCATGCAATTTTGGTGAAGTTTGGACCAGTAATAACTAAGATATCATCATCAGAGGGCACTAGCAATTAAAACCTTAACTTCCTCCAGCATCTGCAACCTATGGCTCAGATTCAGCATCCATGCCTGTCAGGTGCATCTGTATCATAAGACACACCATCCATTCAAGTTTGGTGAAGTTAGGACCAGTAATAACTAAGATTTATTTTTTAGCATCCTTGATAATGGAGATCAAGCTCTGCATCTGAAGCTACCTCTGCGATTCATTCATATTACAGTTAAATCAACTATGCAAGTTTGAAATAGTACTATCGTCTATTAAACATGTGACCTGTTCCTAAAAACTTAACTTTATCCAGCATCCGAAACCAGACTATGCATTCAAGCCTGTCAGGTGCATCAGTATCATAAGACACACCATCCATGGAAGTCTGGTGAAGTAAGGACAAGTAATAACTAAGATATCATCATCAGAGGGCACCTGTTTCAAAAACTTTATCTAACCTGGTCCAACAACCTTAACCTCCTCCAGCATCCGAAACCTATTGCTCAGATTCAGCATTCAAGCTTGTCAGGTGCATCAGTATCATAAAACGCAACATCCATACAAGTTTGGTTAAGTTAGGACCAGTAGTAACTAAGATATAATCATCAGAGGGCACCTGCAACAAAAACTTAACCAGCTCTAAAAACCTTAACCTCTTCCAGCATCCGAAACCTATTGCTCAGATTCAGCATTCAAGCTTGTCAGGTGCATCAGTATCATAAGACGCACCATCCATACAAGTTTGGTGAAGTTAGGACCAGTAGTAACTAAGATATCATCATCAGAGGGCACCTGCAACAAAAACTTTAACCAGCTCTAAAAAACTTAACCTCTTCCAGCATCCGAAACCTATTGCTCAGATTCAGCATTCAAGCTTGTCAGGTGCATCAGTATCATAAGACGCATCATCCATACAAGTTTGGTGAAGTTAGGACCAGTAGTAACTTAGATATTGCTATCAATGGGCACCCGCAACAAAAACTTTAACCTGCTCCAAAAACCTTAACCTCCTCCAGCATCCGAAACCTATAGCTCAGATTCAGCACTCAAGCCTGTCTGGTGCATCAGTATCATAAGGCACACCATCCATGCAAGTTTGGTGAAGTACAGACCAGCAGTAACTAAGATACTGCTATCAAAGGGCACCTGCAACAAAAACTTTAACCTGGTCCAACAACCTTAACCTCCTCCAGCATCTGAAATTTAGGACCCAGATTCAGCATCCAAGTCTTTCAAGTCCATAAGTAGGTCCAGATGCATCATCCATGCAAGTTTGGTGAAGATAGGACAAGTAATAGCTTAGATACAGGACCTGCAACAAAAACTTTAACCAGGTCCGGACGCCGACGCCGACGCCGACGCCACCGCCGACGCCGACGCCGAGGGTATAGCATAAGCTCTCCTTGACTTCGTCTCGGTGAGCTAAAAAAGCCATTAGGGGTGCAATCTATCCATGTCTCATTTTCAGAAAGTAGGACAAAAATATGTTATGAAGTCCTATTAACGGAGAAATGTCCACTAATCAATAAAGTTTTAGCAAATATTGGGTTCAGCTTTTATTGTACAAAGTTGCAGATTGGGTATTGAAATGTATGAGAAAAATGAAATTATCGTCCCAGACAAAATTTTAATTTTCTTCCATAATTGCATTGGATAGACCTTGTAATTATCTGATATTCAAATTCAGCATTTACTCAATGGCAGGCCAATTTTGTTTTTACAGTCAATTCTAAACTAATCAACTAGGTTTGGGAGACAACAATATTGTTATAGAGTAAACTTTAGCAAAATCAATAAGCCTTCTAGTTTTTCGATGAGATATATTAACCTCCGTCGACAGTGCACCAAAGCAAGACATCAGCAGAAAGCATTGCCACAAATAATAAGCTCTAATGATGCAATCAATGAACTGACGTCAAGGAGACATACAATCGTAATGTATAGAATGTTGGTTGATCAAAACCAAAAATTCTCTTTGATTTCTCAATGTGCATTCAGCTATATGGCATTAGTTTTAGTTGTTTTTTGCAAAGTAGATGAAAAAGCATACTGGTTCAGTAGAGCTAAAATGATACACACCAATCAATAAAAAATTAAAAGTCATTGTCTCTTTTTTTTTTCAGTCCAAATATTTGATTTTACAAATTCTAAAACTAGACCGATTTATGAAACTTTAATAAAGAAAATGGTGGATACACTCAGACTTTCAACCTTGCATAAATCTATGAAAAGGAAGATTAATCAAGTGTATTTTACAGTACAACCATCAGATTCTGTTTCACATATGGCATTGTTTGAATTTTTGGATTTTGTTACAAAGCCATTCATGTTGGGTTTTTTTTCCTTCACTATTTTCAATAGAGCTTGAATTTTTAGTTTATTTTGTGTTTAACATTTGATGTGATTCTCATTCGAATATAAAACTCTGATGATTGACACAGTGTGAAGATAACCATTATAGCGATGACTTTCGTGCAACAATGGATGAAACTATCACAGCAACAAAGTAGTAGCATAAATTATTCATTCTTTGACACAGCTGTTTAAAAATCCTGATCAGAATAGCACTGAATATCAGACCAGACCATCTAAAGCAAGGCTGGTCTGAGAAAACAACAGATGAAATCGGTTTTCCATAATAAAGAATCTCTTTTTTTAAATCCAACGTCCCGGCAAATGTGACTATAAATCACTTATCCTGTGCCGATAGTAAATTTAATTAATGCTAAATAAATCAATAGTTTTCAAATGAGCTCCATTTCCATCCCTTGTCTGGACATTAATGGAACTTCTGTTATCTGTTCCGATATTAATGTCCTACTATTATGTAGCTGACACAATGAAAATATAATGTAACTTCAATCTTATCGGAGATAGCTTTGCATGCATTGAAAATAATGTACAGTACATTGTATACCGGTACAGATTTTTCAACATTCTTGATTAAAATTTTTTTCATCCATCAACAAAGGATTTGTAAAGAAGCTAATAATTCCATAATCCAGCAAATGAAAGATTTGTAAAAAGGAGTTGATTATGAAATATACAATCACCCTCTAAAAATTATTGCATTGAACTTTTAGAAAAGACTTCAACACCCCCCCCCCCCTTTTAAAAAAAACTCTTAAAAAAACTCTTGAAACAAAAAAAAGAAGATAAAAAAGTAACCATCCAGAACTAATGGCTATAATGCATACAGAGAAGGAATCATGACTGTAACAGAGTAGATGATTCCCTCATCAATCAGAGACAGATCTCCTATTGACAGCTTCTTTTCTGGTATCCTGTTACCCCTGTCACCCTCTCGTCAGAGCAGCTTAACACTCAGGTGCAAAAAAAGGATGGTTCACGCTCCAAGCCACCCAACCTAGTCCCATTACAAGGAAAGGTGATGTCAGGTGAAAATTCTATGACAAAGATTGTTTCGAATATCGACAAAATAATTGTTCAGGGAACCAATCAGGCTCTATGTGACAATTTTCTATCACTGACAATCAACATTTGGGTGAGATGTTGGGTCAAAATGGAGTATTGATTGCATGACAATCGGGAGAATAGGTGAATTGTTTAGCCGATTATCAATAGAGAATTCATGATAATGATACCATCAAGAACCGAACAAGGTGCTTATTTCAAGCATGCCCCTACAATCGACTCATGCAATTTTAATGTGTTACATTTCACTATATTGCCACAATCTTTCAGACACGTTCCTTTAGTGTTCGCATCAGACTACTGACGAGCATCTACATCGCGTGTCCGCCAAAAAAAATCAATCCTATGGAGAGGAAGAATAATTCAGTTTAGCACAGCAGAGTAAGATGGATGCTGAATTTGTAATGAAGAAATCTTCAGCAACAGGCTTGTATTTTATCATTTATTCCACTTGAATGGGGATCAATACAGCCATGGTTTTCCTCAAATACAGCATCTGAATGGGCAAATTGCAGAGCAATGTCGGCCAATCTCCAAGACATGTTATAACACAAAAGTGGTTAATGACACGCAACACAGGGTCTAAGTACCTGTTTTTGAAAGTTAAATTCACATTTAAATAACTTTCATACAAATCATAAGGCAGGTTTCAGAGGTGAAGCTGTAGAGAAAACAAAACGTGATTCCATTGGGAAATTGGTAAGTAGCCCGTCTGAGAGTAATAGAGGCCCTCCATTGTCCTAAAGATTATAGACCAGAAAGCTCATTTCAGCAAACCAAATTAGAATTGGCAGCATTACATTAACATATGTAAAGAAAATCGGCAATGTCTCACTAAGACTTCACCAATCCTTCAAACGTTATCGCAATTTTTTCCCACAGAATACAAAATCAAGGAAATCATAATTGCTTGTGTCAAAAGCCAGTTTGGCGATACAATCAGCAAACTTAATTATATTGTAATTTGACTTCTTTCTTAAATAGAGTTTGTATGCATACAAGCATCAAATCAATGAAATAACACAGAATGATGAAGATTGTTCAAAACATTTGATGCCTTATTGGTGCATGTACCAACAGCATTTAGGACCTCCACCTTACTACCATTTCATCAGTCTTTAAGGGCAGAATATATGTATAGCAGTAACATGTACAAAGGGATAGGGGTTCACGGCATCACCATAAAAAGACTCTCTGCACTTGAAGTAATAGTTTTTGGTCTTTCAAATGCTTTTTTCTTACCAAACTTTTTGGGCTATAAACAAAGAGGTCTCATTGCTCACCTAATCTAGTGTTAAAATGATATGATAGATGTTATAATGTATGACATTATTTTTTCATTTATTTCTCATTGTTCTCATTTCTCAAAAATCATCCATCTTTATCAAATTTTTTTTAACCTTACCCAATTATCATTTATATTTCAAGACAGTAGCTGTGTATTTTGTATACCTTCCACCATAAGTTTACACATGACATCAGAACCCCCCCCCCCCTCCTGAATTTAAGTGCAATCAACAATTTTGTATGTTTTTCACAGCTGAAAGTATGAACGAATATTCAGTAGCTTTGATTATGGTATATTGCTCACTTTTACATTCACCTAATTTCGTCAATGCAAAAGGTAGTTGCAGAATAGAAAACCAAAGGCAGTAAATACAGAAGAGTTACACTAGTCATTTTATAATACTCAGTGTACAGTAAATCCCTTTGTTCAACATGCGTTATTTTTCTCTCCTTTTTTAAAAAATAATTTTACATAATGAAATGAAACTACTTCATTAATTAAAGAATGATGACTATGGTGTTGTATGAAACTACTATATGAACTCAAGTCAAAATGAAGCATTGATTGAGATTTTTTATTTAAAACTTGAAAGCCAAAGGAAAAAAAAAAGCCTCAAAATCCAACAACTGACAATTTCATTCTCATGTCTGAAAACACCAGAGATCACTATGTGCAGTACTGCATGCCAATATGAGGTATGGGTACATGTACTTATTCTTGCTTCCAAGTACATTTGTATTAGGTACATGTACTTATTCTTAATACTTACAAGCAAGTATGTACTGCATTGAAAACCCACCCATCATCCTTACTTTTCATTCACTTGAGTCAATACCAAGTCAAACTGTGGTTTTAAGTGAGCACTGAAGACAATGAACATCTACTGTAGTTAATTAGAAGAACAGAATTAATCACAAATGCATTATGCATAACCTATAAGACCACATCGTTCCTTTGATGATGTAAATAGAAATCAATGATGTTTCATAATATGAGTTACCTGTACTACTAATTAAATATCAGGTAGACAATTTTTTGTTTATGCTTATGTTTATAAAACAGCCTCCTCCAACATCTCAAACAAGGAAAATCCCTTTCTGAAATGACAAACCGTTACTCCCACCCACACAAACATAAACCCATGACCATATTCCCTCCAGCCTTACAGTTAGAAGATAGGGTATCACAAACAACACAAATACAACCGACCGGGATCTGAATCAATTAAGATCTTCTATATTAGTTTAGTACACAATTTAGGGCAATTCTTTACAGAATATTTTTCATGCCCACTTCACATCTGTTGACTCTATATACTTATAGAATGTTTAATAAATCAGATCTAAACGAAAGATATTTAAAAAAAACAACTTTTTGTGAAAGATACTAAATGATCTGAGATGATTTGGTATCTTAAATCAATTTGAACAAATATTGTAGTCCATTTCTAGTTTATCTAGAAATTTGCCACAAATATTCATGATTCAAATACATATGTACATAACTGGTATCTTAAAATTTTTCCATAAATAAAGGGATATTTGTGAAAAAAAATGGAAAGAACTAGAATCCATGCATATACTTACACATAAAATACCGGACAGCCATATTTGATGAGTGTTTTATCTTCTGGTACGGGACAATATACCTGAATTCTTGATTTTATATAAACTTCTTCGGTTCAGTTAACCTCAGTAAAAGCTACATCCAAATACCAAAGTTAAGCAATATTACAAATCCGCAACTAAAGCACATAACATATTCCCATCAGCTGAATCCTAGGTGGATGGTCTGCAATCCGTGAATCCAATATTCCTTCGATAACTTCCGACTCAATCAAAATGTCAAACATCTATCCTCATTCATTGAAATAATTCTCTATTTTCCAAACTATTCTCGGAATTAATAGAGTTTCAATGTACAGTTTCTGGTTGTCTGAACTATTTCTTTAACCCTTACACAATACAAGTAAAATTAACAGATTGCTTCATTGACTGCTTAAAAAAAAGCCACACTCCATTCCATCATACTATATAGGGCCAGAAAGCCTACTGTGGAAGTTTCAGATCCATCCTGCTACTGACAATCAATATCTGAATTCAAACATTATAGTCATCCAATCGTGTTCATTGATACAAATTAGTTCGGTGCCATATTGATCTGAACCAAGAGGTAGAATGGATACCCTTGGCTAAACATATTCCGGAGACTGCAAAGAAATCCCAAGATAATTGAGTTGGCTGAATTCTCCAGCACATATAGAGACTGTATTGATGTTTTTATATGATGAAATATTTCCAGGATTGCTTTTTTCTACCCTTTCTCCTGTTATGGTCAAAACTATTGGAAATGCTTTGAGACAGCCTTTCTACAGTCGTATTGATTGTAAAACATAAGACTGCCATCTAAAGCAAACAGGAGATTAACTCTATGCAAATGAAGCCGAAAGACAGTAAAAGCATTAAGTGCATCAACTATTATTGATAATGCCATGAAATCCATAACGATATTTCTACCAAGATATCGGTGGAGAATTGCAACCTGCAGTACTTTTAATGGTGCCCTAATGCTAATAAAACCAAAGGTTCAAGATCATTTAATTCTCCTTTGCAGTCACTTAAAACAATTATACAAGGTGTTCATTTGACGTAGGGAAATTTTGGGGTAGAAAAGAAGAGCTGCTCTTGAATCACATATAAATCAATGGGGGGGGGGGGGGGGGGGGGAAGAATTATTCTGGGGTTTTTAAAAAATCAAAATTGTTTACACCATCCAGCTTTTTAGAGAGTAACAGATATTATATAGGTACCATTTTTATATACGTACATTTAGTACACTAAAATCATTTAAAACATTTCCTTCTGGTAGGTCTAAGGCACATTCAGGACAAAGACATAAAATTACAAGCGTTCATTCATTTTTTTTTTGGCCAGTCACTCAACATAATAAGGTTGTGCAACAGAACAGGGAAGTTCATTATAATCAAAATGCAATACTTTCACTGATTGAAATTTTTAAGAAGTGATTCTTCATTAAACTATCATTTGACAACTAGTTTCTTTGCGATGAAAATACCTGTACACTGTTAGCTGGTTGGAGGAATTAGGGTTTTCTGATGGTCAGTTCCTTGCTTCTATGTCCATGTCACAGTGTCCTCTGATCATCACAGAGTCTATAGCATCCTCTACAAAAATCCATTGTATGCATGTAATCAGACATTTGACCAACAATCTAAGATACAAATACCAATTTAATATGTTATGTACATTTTTCTCAGGTAAATAATGCGCTACCTGGCTAAGCACATGGCAGTATTACACAGTGATAGTACAGGTAATCACAGGTACTCTTACACACCTACCAGGTACTTATTGTGAAACACCTACTACTGAGACTAATCAAGTATCTGTGTGTGCAGGTAATTGGCCAAACTTGTTAAGCACACGCAGTGGGCACCACTGGAGTTCACAGATAGAGTGAGAAAAGAACCCAACCATCATAAAGACATTATGAATGAGCAATACCTGGCAGAGATCGTGATATCTTCTGCTGAAACACCAGCAAATATACTATGATAGTAACCCAGTTTTACATTGGCTGAGGCCAGACATGGGGGTGTACTGGTAGAAAAATAGGAGTTTGGTTCTTGGGATGTAGGAATAATAATATTCAAGGGGACTGACCTTGCTTTTCAGCAACTTGTCTTTGCACATATTGTCACTAACAGTTTTTTTATTAAGAATAGCAGCAATTATGTTGAAATGTCCAAGGACATTTACTTTAATAACTAGATAACTTGTGTTCAAGGACACCATATAATAGTTTAATATTACATTGACACATAGCACTCAACTGCCATCACAGTAGAGTGTATCTTAAAACCAATTAATAATTCTATCTTGTTTATAATCGGTTCATCTGGTTGTACCCCAATGGTCAGTCCAATATACATTGTACCCTAGAATCCAATTTCCATCCATCCATCCATATCTCTCTCTCTCTCTCTCTCTCTCTCTCTCTCTCTCTCTCTCTCTCTCTCTCTCTCTCTCAATATTTGTGATCTGTACTGCCCTCATGTAATGTTCCTACATTGTACAGACCATCTGAGGCTTGAAAAAAATCAGAGAAAATTAACTGCCATACATCATCAGATCATATCCCCCTGAAGAGATTCGTACCAAGTAATAACACACCCAGATAGTCGCAGTCTGGCAGTATTACCATGGCAATAGGACCCAGACAAGGATAAGACCAGTATTAATTATAGCCTACTGACAATGGGGGTATTCCTCCCCTCCAGCTATCCTGGTCACATGACCGACCACTTCATGCACACAAAATAATTAGGTTTTTTTTTCAAAGCATTTCCAAAGCTTCTTTTTGACAAGAAGACAAGGATAAATACAGGACTGATAGGAATAAACCACATTTTGATTGATTTTCCTCGTTTCACATCAAAGATCTATCTATAGCTTTGCTGCCAGCTCTTCAGAAATTTATCCAATCTATTATTGAAAGGAACAGCAAACAGCAACTTCAGACGAATGGGACCTTCCTTAACTTTTGTCACTACCAAGGTCAAGCTCTATTGCCCTGCAGTGGAAAACTGGATTGAAAGAGCGTGAACTGATGGGCACAATAAAGTGTAATGCTCTGCATATAATGTTGATGAAAATGATTGTCACAAATAATCAATACTAAAATTATATAAATTGTAGATACTGGTTAATATTGCAAGCCTCAGAACAAATCCTGTCTAATATTTTCAGATGTACCAGGACATAAATAATTGTATTTTTTTAAAATCCTCTTGCTCATTATAGGAACTATATAACCCTTTCTAAATCAATAAATTGCAAATGCTGCTTTACAAAAAGAATAAACAAAGGATAATAAATCAACAATATTTATAACTATGAATATGTTTTTCTAATCAAAAGAATCCGCAACATCAAAGAACATTGCGCATACTAATTATCTCTCTACCCAACTGGGTGAATGCAGAAAGCTGGGAGATCAATAATCAAGGATGGAAATTCAGGAAGAAGTTGACAACATAAGAGTGGTAGTATTGAAACTCTATACCAAAATATTCTCCTGGGGCTATTTTGCAGTGAAATTATCTAACATGCATCACACATCTCTTTGTGCCGACTGACTCTCACTGACCCAATGGCTGCCTGCCTTATATTGTAAAGACAGAATTTGATGGACCAATAACTTGGTTTCCCTGTTTTTTTCCAAGAATACTGCCCTAGGAATACATGCAGTTTGCATAGTGACTTATAAAGTAACTACTGCAGTTAAATTTGCCATTTTTTTTCCTGCATTCATATTATCAATGTGCTTTGATCATTTCATGAACAATGCAAGAACATTAATATGTAAAAACCATGTTGCAAGAGCAATCTATATGGGAAAGAGAGATAACTCTTACAACAGTCATTAACTACCTGGTTTATCAGACAAAAATCTCTTTATTTCTTAGCTTTAAATATTAAAAATATAGTATATAATTAGGAAAATGAAAAGAAAATATTACTTAAAAGATGTGCACACTTTGAAACAGTTACATAAATATGATGAAAAATGACAAACCTCCAACTTTTAAGGTTTACTCAGGTAATGGTACATTTAAATCATGATGCATGTGCATATTCTAAATGTATTATGAATTCTAGTGATATTTTAACTTACACAAATATTTTAAAGCAATATAAAATTAAGATTTAAGCTGCAAACTTGCATTTACCGGTAGTTGGCCAAAAATCGAACAAATATTTGATCTCTTAAAGTGAAAATGACCCTACCGGTATATAAAAGACAAGCACTGGCAAGTAAGTAATGTGCTCTGTTTTTTTAACATTGCACATTTAAATTAGTGTGCAAGAATAAAGGAGCTAATTCTTAATCATTTTTAGAGTCAAACACAAATGTGTCATCACTGAATGTACAAAAGTTTTATGAATGGATATAACTTCTCCTCCTTGCAAACAAATGTTTTATAGCTACCTCAGCCTACCTGTATGTCATTTGTGTCACCTGGTTGAATTAAACCTTTGTGTAGTATATTACTCATCACAGAATTTACAGGTAGACCATACATCCTGCATGTGCATTTCACTGTCATTTTTTAAATAAAGTTTCAAATTATGATGTCATCACTACATCGTAATGCGATGGACTGCATTAAAAAAATACCATTTTATAAAATAAAAATATACCGTATTAGAATTAACGATTAAAACCAAAAATCTTTTTAATATTCATTCTTTGCAAAAAGAAATAAAATTCAGATATCTTTGTTCTATTTTTTAATAATCAAAATTTCTTGAAAAAAAATTACGCTATATGTCGATAGATATCAGGATTTTACCATTTGAAAACAAACATGTGGAGGTTTTCTTCAATGGAGAAGAGGGTACCAGGAAGTTTTTAATAGATTAGACACATTTACCCGGTAGTAATAATGATGCCCTAATTCTATTTTACAGAATTTCAGGAAAGATAATGTGTACTTGAAGATAACCATGTTTTGTGGCATTTATGAATCAAATTTTCTTTGGTGACTAGCATACAATAATGAACTCAAAATGCTCGTTTCTGAAGGGAATAAGAGTGAAGTGGATTTAATATATGTAGAAATCTAATAACTTTCAAATGATCAAAATATTGCTCATACTGTATGATTTGATTTAAAAAATTATTACACTGACCAGTAAAAAATATGTCAATATATTCAGTCACCATCTATGAATATATATCTGTAAGACTGTATATAACCAGCAAATGTAGCAGTTAATTTACCCATACAACATAGAATCAAATTGACTTTTGTAATCATATCAGCAAAACAAAGAATTACACTAAATATTCTTCTTTTAGCCCCTTCGATTCCAGATTTCGGAATGGAAAATTGTATCATTATGTAATTTGTAATGGACTTTCAATCAACTTGCTGCCATAATTTACTTCAGTGTGTAAACGTTCCTTTATTTAAAATTTTACATATAATTATAATTTCTAAAACTCCAAAAACTGATGGAATATAAACTTCAAAAATTTATAATTAACTAACATTTTCCAATCATATTCTCTTGAAGTTACATCAAACTCCAATCAAGCTACTAATTAAAAGTCTTAGCTAGTGTACACCTTGTGAATAGAGGCGTGCCACAAAACATTTTCTGGTCTTACAGTCATACAATGATTTTTGCACTTGGAGAAAGAAAAAGGGTTATAAACTTATACCTTGGGCTCATCATGCCCCCATTTGATTTCGAGATAGAACAGTTTTTGTGTAAAAATTTGACATAATATATTCAAGGGTTCATATTTTTTTTTCCTGAAAATGGGTTTTTATATGATTATCAAAAGAATTATAGACCAAATAAATTGTTTTTATGTAGGCCCTACATGTGTGTACACTTGATCTGCCTGACTGGAAACACCCTTTATCGAGATCGATGTAAGTTGATGGCATAAAATTGTAGATTTAAAAAATACAAAACCTTAATCATGTACAAAAACATAATGACATAATAACTGAATCTATGGATAAAACTATAATTTACATGTTCGATAAATTGGGTGTCAGTTTCAATTTCAATCGGCCAATGACACAATTCCTAATTTTGGAATCGCGATCGCGCGATATTACTGTTTGTATGTAAACACAGGTTATTGTTTACTGGTGACGAATGGCCTTAAAAACGTAGTGGTTTAAAATCATGGTAAAAATGAAAAAATACATTTTTAATTGTTCTGTAGATTTTGATAAAATAAATAAAGTTACAATCTACAATATATCTAATTACCTGTGACCAACGTCCACTTGCGGTTTTACCATGCGATGTTTTTGGCTGTTTTGTGGAATTTTTTCACTCCCTCGTGTAATTGTTGTCATCGCGATCCCGATCTAATATATATTTTGTGTGACTTTTAAAAGAAGTTTTAATCATTTCTACAACTTTTTTTTTTAAATTGCATATAAAAAAGGAAATTAAGATGGAGTTGCCCCGCTCAACTTTTTTAGGAGCATGTGAAAAATTGAATTGAAAGGAAGGAAATTAGCAGTGAAATTGTCGTGTAAACTTATAGGTACAGCATGCTCTACCCACCCCCCTCCCCGGTTAAGGATTTTCATGATTTTTGAGAAGTTGGTGTTTTTTCTTTGTTTTTTTTTTTGCTTGACAAGGTTTTTTTTATGGGTTTGCTCCCCTTTCAAAATCTATGCTACGTGCCTGCTTTAGTTAATTTTCCTGTACATTAGAGTTACAATATACCAAATAGATCGTTGACATTTTAGATTATCATTACATTTCTTAAGCGTGCCACCCCAAAATTCTTGGACAAGGCGAACAGAAGTTAGGCCTGGAAAAGTTTATATACCTTTATACTAACACACATGTATGGGAAATAGGAGGCTCATCCTCCTCCTCCTCGATAAGAACTTTTTTCTGTAAAGTGATTTGGTATCTTTCCATTATTTGGTCAAGATTTTTGTATATCTGCCCCTTTCAAAAACGATGCTACGTATCTAGCGGACCAATGAACACTTCAGTGGTCACGTTTATGGTGGTATGAGACACCTCCATATTGCAACGTACTTTCTATGTGAATAAACCAAAAAAAAAAAACAAGTATAATTTTATATTTTTTTTTCTCAAAATTTTCCCAAACTTGCTGTCTACCGACGTAGCGCAATGGGTTGGAGCGTTAACTACGAACCTGTAAGTCATGATCAAGTTCGAATCTTGTTGGGGCTTTTGTAATTTTTACCATTCCAAAAATTTTTAAAACACAATTTTTAGTCAAATATTACAAAGAAATGGGCGCTTAAGATGTACATTCGGCAGGAATCTGGGCGCACAAGGAGAGTGAAAATTTTGAACATTTTTCGAATTATAACCGTTATTTGGTTTCTGTTGGATGTGGAATGAGTGGAAAAATATTTGTAATGCAAAAGGTTTTGTTTTATCATAATATGGGTCTAAATATATATAGCAACACGATGCAATTCATGCAAAATACTACTTATTTACAACTGTTTTTAAATGGCTTTGTTGTCTCTGGGTCTTCTCTCCACAAATTTAAAACGTGTAAAGATAGTCCATTGATATGACATTGTTGTTTCAAACACTACTTTATAGAGCATACTGACAAGTCTCGCATGGCTCAGTGGTTTCGTCCTGGATTAGTGAATACAAACATGCAGTGTTTTGGGTTAAAATCCAACTGGTGGTCTTTTTTTTTCTTTAAATGAAACTTTTTTGTTTTAAATGTTTGTTACTATAACATAATGTTGAATTATAATATACCGGTATATTTTAATTTGTCGTTATTGATTTCTAGATATGCTACACGAAGGCTATTTTCTTTTCTTATTACTAGTTTTTTTAGAATATACACAATATAACTTAATTAAAATATGCTTGCTTTAACATTTCCAATATAACTAGTTATCGGTTTATCTCTCATTGCCATTTTTTGAAAGCTTGTGAGTTTTTTTAATAACCGGAATAGCCATGTACTTCGACTCTCAACATAATATATTTTTGTTGAAACCTGTACATAGCCTTTCGAGGTTATAGACATTTAAATCCCAAATCGAGTCGATGATTCCTTCAAACTTACAATCTTGTGCGCGAACTTTCTTTGAACATTCCTTACACAGAATAATGCAATCATCGGGGATATTTTTCTTAAGTTTTGAATGAATCCATTATACTAATTAGAACCAAGACCTTGGACTTCCAGTAGAACATAACTACCTATTTCTTGCGTAAAAACAAGTTAAAATGACGCTGGTTTCAAGCGAAATAAACATCGATTGCGTAGTCTTAGCTCAAAAGCCAGACAAATCTTGTTGAGCAATGGCTGAGTGGCCTTCAATGTAAAAGACAGGCCTACTTCACATTGCTGTTTGACACCAACTACCCAAAGTTCAAGCTCCTGTTAAAATGGTTCTAACATTTATAATACTCCAAAATCAAATATATTTAGCAGAATTTGGCGTATATTAATATTTTGAGATGGCACCCACTAAAAATCTGACGGTACAATTTAATATTTTTTACATGTAAGGTAGAAAATGATATAACTAATCACATATTACAATTTGAGGAAAATCGCTATTGTCGTATTTATTAAAACCTAGAGCAAATTGAGGAAATGACAATTTCCTATCCTATAATAAATGTATATACCTGTATTTTGAGATGGCACCTAACAAGAACCGTCAATTTTATGGAACATTCGCAAATAAACTAGAGTTGGTGTAACTTACATATGGTAAAAAAAAAATAGTGAGTTTTGCTATTATCACGCTAAGGAAGGAGTTACTCGCCGAAATAGACCAAAGGAAGGGAAAATTACACATATAGATATTTTTTTACCTTATTCTTTGATCCAAAAAAAAACAACAACTGAAAACGTGCTCAGAGTCACTGCATACCCTTTACCCAAGAGTATAAGTGACTTTCAAGATCAACTGGACCCAGGGGAGTGATAATATGTTCCCAAAATATAGAGATGACAAATGAATTTGTACAGTAGGCTGGACGGACAATTTGATCACTTTTTCCCACGATATATACAAAGAATAAATTATGATTGAAATAATTATATTTACATTTATTAAAGTGTTTATATAGTTTTTATATTGTCTATCAATATAAAAATTTAAATCTAAAATGTCGAGTATACTAGTAACGACTACATGAAGGCAAAATCTCGTGTAACGAGAAATTGTTCATTGGCAATTGTGTACTATGTTCATTTGTTATACTTTCATGTTAAATACTGAAATCTGATTGGTTAAGACGCAGTTAATAATATTTACTATTACCCTCAGCGTTAGCAACGCACTTGGCAACGGGTAACATTAAAAAATGTTACATGCGCGAAAATTATGCGCGTACGGTTCGCTGTAGAATTCACGTTATTCCTATATAAAAGCAGTAAAAATTTCTTAAAATTTTTAAAAAAGACATTCAGTATAACAAAATAAATAGTGCCTGTTTTGGAGGATAACAGTTGAAAATGACACCCCGAGAAAACCATTGTCAACCGACGCGAAGCGTCGGTTGACAATGGTTTTCTCGGGGTGTCAATTTCAACTGTTACCCTCCCAAACAGGCACTATTTATATAGTATTAAATATTGTAGAACCGTTAACTTACTGTTGCATTATTTTCACTGTAGAATTGAATATAAGTGTATAAGAATTTTAGTAAAAATGTTACTCTGACTATGTCATGAATATGTTAAATATGTTTGTATTAAGTATAAGATGCAAAGCTGAACGTGTGAAAAAATCTTCCGAATTGAAAACCATTTATGATATGAAGATACTTCAAACTATATGCCTGGTTATGAAATAAAATGAGACTTGTACAATCCAGTTTTTTGCAGAAACAAAAATGAATCCCAAATATCAGAAGGTATGTGAACATGTGTTTGGAAACCGAGTTTATAATACAGAGGTAGGCGCTGTAGATATCCCATCATTACAGATATTACGTCACCCAAATCACCTACGTCATTATTAGGGTAACGTTCGAGAGTTATCCTTAAAGTTCTAACAACCAGAGACACGATGGGAGTGTTCGATTGAGGCCACTGCTTCCAGAATGTCGCCACGGTTCGCTTACCCATGTGGGGCTTTTGAACCAGAATTATTCGATGTGGGACTCTTTTTCTTTTCTTCAGCAGGTCGTATGTAAAGCGAATGTTTTCACCCGTGTTTCTACTTTCGGTTTCAATGTAAATTTTACAAGATGGCACACCCATCGATATTGCGATGTCACGAAAAACTTCAGCCTCCGATCTGTTCCATCGGCCTGGTAGAAATAAAAAAGCAATTGTTATACAATAATTATATGAGTAAAAACAATCCCAGACATGGTAATCATTAAAGTATGTAACTCACCTTTCGTAAGGTTACCTGATCGCCCCGTGAAAACGATGACGTCGGCCCATCCTTCAAACCACAGCATAGCTGTTTCCATGGCGACTCGAGTGTCATGAGTCCCGAGACCCACTATAACGTCACTCTGTAAAGTCAAACATGTGAACATTTTTCTCCTAGATTTCTCATAATTTTTACAATAGAGTATAAAAATTCCTTCTTTAAATGTATCCTATTACATGTACAACAGGAACATAATACTGGTATTAGGTCAACTGCAAGACATGACTAGATATGGAGATGTGTCAAAGGCAAATATGAACTAATTTCAAATTAACTTTTCTAAATAAAAAAAAAATACGAACAAATGTTCATGTAACCTGGAGTTGTTTTCCCCTCACACATAACCTCTATATGGGTTTATTTGAAGAATATTCTTTGCTTTTTTCCCCTAATAATTTGTAGATTGATTTTTAAATCTAAATTCATTCATTTCGCTTAACGGAATTTTTAGAATTTTTCTTCCAAAGGTACAAGGAAACCTACACCTTTTTCCCCCATAAGCTATTACTTTAACCTATAAAAGAATTCAAACTTCTGCAATAAGGATTGAGATCAAAAACACATTAACTAGTGTTGATGATACCAGCATAATGTTGAATTCAGTGTTTTAGTTGGCAGAAAGTTTTAACATACTTTCATTCTAAAATAAAAATGCTAAAAAAGAAGCCCCACATATCAACATATTAAGTGTATCAGGGCGCGTTTTTCGGACAGTTAGGTTAAGATAACGGATTATGAGTGTACATTTCCTTTTATATCCACGACGTGCCGACATACTAACCTTTATCAGTCTGTCGTTGACTTGTAGGAAATTCCAGATTTTGTTCGCGGCGTCCATGTGTAAGCTGGGGACATTAACACAGAATATTGCGTCACATTGCCCGATATCAAACTCCATAATCAGACAGAGGGTTACAATGAGGCCCCTGTGAATATTTACGTGACCAGACACCCGCTTTGATTTCATATTCTCAACAACCGTAAACAGGGTAAACCGATGTGTTACTAGGTTTACGTCAATGTTCAGTACTAGTGTACTAGTGTTATCACTATGTCAGGTACTACAAAATTAGCACTGCAGATTGTTAATAAATAAGTTAACGTCAATACGTTTTTCCACTGTAATCATGCATTATAATATCAGAAAAAATAAAAACACAAAAACACCAATGTCTCATACCGGTAAGTGTGCGTACTTGTAAGTATACAGAAGTTTTTAGGTTACCACGTTGCCTAGTAGTGGCTAGTACATATGACGTGCAATTAGAATCCCATTAGTTATTACTAGTGTTACAGTATCAGGTACTATACAAACATAACACATAAGTGTCTTACTAGGTTTACTGATAACCAGGCTGAAGCTACATGTAGCAGCCACTAAAAGCAGCCACTAAGCCCGTAGAAGCTAGCAGCCAATAAGGAAAAATCAACAAAGTTCAGAGAGTACTCGAACAGAAAATTATATTTTACTTTATTATCGACATATTTTGATTAGTACTCTAGTGTTTTACCAACGTCAAGTACATCGACTGAGTACATCAATGCCTTACAACGTAAAGCTCCGTAAATAGTGTTAGAACAACTTCAGAAACAACGAAAACAGAAGTCCTTGGTCTAAATTTATACTATTAGTATAAAAACACATTACAGTAAAAGACTTTACAGCGAACACACTTGTAATGAATTGACGCCTATATTGAAGTGATTTTCATTCCCTTTTGTTTTATTCACTGTTTTACGTTTACAACGAAGTAAAATCGTCCGTCCCTGGCACTTCGTTATAAGCGTGATTTACTGTACTGATGACATACCAGGTAAAGGATCGGGTCCTGTACTGGTGAAATCAAACTAAATCAGCTTCATCTTCTCACAAACCACAGACAACATATCGTTAAATTACTGTCATAATGGTACTGTGAAAATACATTAAGTGTTACCACAATGTTAAACACACATTGTATTAAAAACCATCGATTGAATGCATCACTGTGTTTCTACTGACTGAATACCAATTCTACAAATTCAGGATCCATCAGTTTTTAATAAAAGTGTCACTGTCGATCAGAACATGCAATACTTAGCATTTGTATCCTTTTTAATGGAAGGAATGTGTTTGCAAATCATTCTTACACTTTAATTTTTTTGTGTGTGGTTATTTGAATAATTCAAGATAAAGATGAAAAGCTGATATTTTACTTGAGCAATAGCGCACAGTAACTCAATCGTTGTTCTCACACCAAGCTCTCCAGAACCCCTGTGTCATAACATGGCTCTTTCGTGACAAATATAAGGATTCCAACATACATATTCACATGGTGTATGACCATTTTCTATAGAGGTTTCTTCAACATGTTGGTCGATTTGAAAACCCGAATTATAGTTTATCGACCCTTTCTCTAAAACATAGAATGATTGCCATTGTGCGCAATATCTACAACTGTGTTTTAATTAATCAAGAACGCATATTCACCCTTGTTGTTTACGTAAAGCAGAAAATTAAAATAATTATAATATTTCTGACAGTTATATAAACCCCTGGCAAGCAAGAGTCAATGCGTTAAGAAAGAACGGAGCGGAAAAAAAATGTTTATAATAAGCTACCTCTATGTGGAGATGGTCTTGGTATTCGGTGCTAGTCTGGGTAAGAGTGATTTAATTCGGGAAGGCTAATTTGATGTCATGTTTATCAAAGTGTAGGGGATGCTGATAATAAGAACCGTTTAAATAGGAGCTTGGACTTTGGGTAGTTGTGTCAAACAGCAGTGTGACGTAGGCCTGTTTATTTCATTGCTGGCCAATCAGCCATAACTCTTTGAAATCAACAATAATTGTCTAGTCTTTGAGCTAAGACTACGCAATCTGTGTATTTTTCAATTGAAGCATGTGTCATTTTCAACTTCTTTTGATGCAAGAGAAAGATAGTTACATCCTATTGAAAGTCCAAGGTCTTGTTAAATTGGTTATATGAAAGATATCTTATGTTGTATGATCTAAAACATCATTTAACTTTACTGGTGAAAGTTTCCATGTTGGCACCATGTTGAAAATCGGTGTCAAAATAGATACTGAGATTTGATGTTGCGATGCTAGAAATCCGTTTTATCCTTGGCAGCGGGTAGAAGTCTACATCATCATATGTATCGAAATGATGCTGGGATTTGAAATCAAGTGTAAGAACGGTACAAATTCACTTTCTGTGTGACGATTCCAAGATAAACAAATAAGAAAGTTAAAAAGATAAGGTTGATGTTTTAACTCATTTTCATTCTAGATGAGACAAAATTAAAAAAAAATCAAACGTAGAGTCTTAAGTAAAAAAAAAACCCGCGAATTTAAAAAAGATTTGCTTTTCTATAAAGGGTATTGCAATGAATTTGGTACACAAATTATTTTACGACGTTTTTCGTTTACAAGAATTGTATTTATAGTTACCTAAACTATATCCACAAGGTGTGTTCCCATTTCGCCTTAACTGTGAAATACATGTAAAAAAGTAGTAAGGCGAAATGGGAATTTCTTGATAAAACAACTGTAAAAACAGAACTTGAGATGTTTTGATAATTAATTAATTAATAACACAGATGAAAATAATGAGATTGGAAAAATGAAGAAAAATCAAATAATGTGAACATTAATACCATAAATAGCGAAAAAAATTATAGGAAAGTACATGTAAAAGATTCATTTTGAAATTAAATATAAGAATAATAAGCCAGAAATAGAACTCGCTTGTATAGTAAAATTGAATTTACTTCATGAATACAGCGATTTACATGTAAATGTAAAAACTATTTTTAAAAAAGTATCTTTTAATCTTTATAAATGACTGTAGTGTATGTCTTTATCTTTATCCGAAATTCATAGCCGATTTGTATGAATCATTCTTGTTGTGGAGCTAAATCAATTCTTCATTCATGCATTCTTTATTTCCCTCCCAAGAGGATTATGAAGTAATATCAATGGCCAAAAGTTCACAGAAATGGTGTAATGTACCAGTCAAAGTAAATAATGAAGAGGATAAAGAGAGAAGTGAATAAACGCACATAAAAGAATGTTGGAAAGGATGTGAGCAGAATTCAAAGTATCCTATAATTGCCTATAGTTGATCAGCTTGCTTATACTAAAATATCAAAATGTTCGTACCATTGTTGATCAATTTTAGCAAATCATGTTAATGATAAATACCGGTATTTTGAATAATAAAACTTTTCACATATTTATATCAGTGCTTTCTACAGTACATTTTTACAAACTTATTTATACTTTATTTAGAACGAGCAATTTCAGATAACAAACATTATTTACACAATTATATGTTTATATAAGCTCCCACCTCGCCTTAATTCACCTTATAGCCTACTTAGGCGAAATGCGAATACCAACTTTTACAGTTAAGGCGAAATGGGAATAAACCTATCCATAATTGCTAAAATAAGCTAAAGTAAGAATCTGCTAAAATTACCCGCTTTATTGGAACGCTACTGTTACCTCCTTTATCTAAAAGCTTCTTCTGTCGGTTAAGGGTGCTTTTTAGTATCAGTTAAATAAAAGGGGTATGGTTTGTTTTTAGATCTAAGTGTAAAGTTGCATTCAAGTAGCTTAGCAATATCTGATGCAATTGTAATGGGAACCTTCTTCTTAAAGCCCAGACAAACTACTTCATTTTCAAGAACTACTTGATGACTCGAGATGAGGCCCATTTCTGCTGCAGAAAGTATGGAATGACTCTGATGTCCATAAGAAGTTCTGCAACTAACACTTTTCTGTCCAAATCATTGAAAGAGAGGCGAGTTCATATATCAACTAGATATAAAAAGGTTTTATATTTGCAAATGCAATGTACTCCCAATCACTAGTTAATTCAACCATAGAAAATTATGGATTTAACACATCGGAATCAGTTCCCGTGATCTCAAAAAAGTTGATTTTTGCAATGCTTTTACCAGTAAAATAAACTCTTGTGTCGAATTATCCGCGATTTAAATATTTGCGAATTTGATAGTTTTTATCAAAAAAGACTTGCTCCCTTCCTCAAGACTGCCTGCAGATCTGATATCAAAGTACAAGTGTTTTGATATTTCAGCCAGCACGCTACGATATGGTTAGGAATTTTTAACGACCCATCAAACGTCAAAGAGATGGTCTGGTTCAACAGCACGAGCATTGAATACAATAACTTCAATTCTCCGACCAAGGATATTTTGGATGGCATGGCAGCCAACAAAACAAACTCCACCGACCTGTGTATGTATGCAGAAGTGACCGACAACATGATATGGAAAATCAAACACTGCGAAGAAAAGCTCGACTTTGGGTGCGAGATAAGTAGGTTTTAAAAACAATATTTACTTTGCTCTTGGCTCTTCCTGTATCATATCTGTCGTGACAAAACTCAGATTTGCAGATGCAATGTTTTGACAGTCCTTTTTTTTTTTAAAGTTGGTCCTGATATACAAGTTTTGCCAGCAAGTTTAAAGGACGTAATTTGCCCAGAGCTGCTGAAAATGACCTCGGACGACATTAAGCGCGGGGGTGTCATCCCTAGCCCCAACAGTACAAAGAATACCAAAGGTTCGAAGAGCGTTTCTATTGAAAAAAAAAAAATTATGCATTCATATAGTGTCTCGGGTAATGACTGCGAATTTTCAGTTACTTCTTTTTTTTCATCCGTCAAAAAAGAAGAAAACCAAGATATTTCACCTCTTGATATTTGCTTTTATTTTTTTTATATATATATATTAGTATTATATAAACTATTACGTATCTTATTATAAGATATGCTATTCTACATCCATATTTCAGCGGAAACGTACGGACATTTTAAACGGGAGGATATGCTACACTCTATGGGAAAAGGGATTGGTTATGAGAAAACGGAAAGCGACGTCGATTGTCTATTACGTTGTTTAATGAAACCAGGTTGTAATGACGTAATCATATTAGATAAATTTCACTGTCTCTTGTATCAACAATAAAGAAACAACGTAAAACGATATCCAATAGAATGTTTATGGTCTTTCTCCTCGAGCCAGTCTCCTGTTGATGTCTTCAACTACTTCCGGAAGGTCTTTGATGCTGTCTATGACGTAATGGGCACCTGTTTGTCGGAGCATTTCGCTGCTTTTTTGACAACGAATCGCCTCGTCCTCTTTGGTCAGTTTCTCTGCCTCCTCCAGGCTGTCGACGCCCATGTAGTTGCTGTATTGAGCCACGCCTACCCCCCAGCAGCCGGCCTCCAGCGCCTCACCTACCCCGCTTATCGTATCGTCCACCTTAACGACGGACTGTATAGGGTGAATGTCCAAAAGGTCCATGTTCTTGTAAACCATGAACGGCTTTGGTCTGGCGCCATGGGCTACTTCGTCCCCAGCAACAGTGACATCCGGGTAATATCCTTGCTTGTTGGCATCTTCTACAAGAACATCGACCATGGAACGCAGAAACCCCGTGGTGCTACCGATTTTGCATTTGAATTCCTTTTTAAGCGTGTTTACTGCATCGGCCGTTCCCGGAATCAGGTCCGTATATGTCCGGAGGCAGGCCAACTGCATCGGCACGAAGTCCTTAAACATGTTGTCAACGTCGCCTTGGTTCGGCTCCTTTCCGTAAACCTTCGTCCATCTTGCTCTAACCTCCGGATCCTCTGTGATTGACTTGATGTGCAGGTCCTTCCGTAGTCCCATAGGTTTCCTGGCCTCTTGCATAGAGATGGGGACCTTGTGTTTCTGGAACACCTCGCAAAAGACGACCGCCGGTGCCAGGACGTACTTGTCCGCCGTGGTTCCGCTCCAGTCCAGAATCACGCCCCTCACGGGCCCCACATACGTACGAGCAAAACGGTATACCCCTGTAAAAGACAAGGAATGGTTTCTAACGATACATTTTCGAGAGCGAGCGTTGAAAAGCACTAAATTAGGATTGCTTGGAAAATAAGAAAGAATAGCACAAAACACTAAACTATAAAATCAAACGTGCATTATTGGTTTAGCGACTTGCATGAGACTGAATTCACGTATTTAAGCCCCTTCTACCAGTCAAATACCAGTTGGATTTTAAGGTACAATTTTGACCGGTTATCTGTCCACTAGGTTGGTGACCTATTTTTTCCACCCCAAATCAGTTCAACAGGGTAAATAAAATTAAAAACATTGATTCAAGAGAGGTTTATCTGAAATTCGTGACTTTGCACAATACAATGTACAGTAACTGTCAAATTATATAACACCGTACCGTTTACAAGTACCTGCCGTTTTACGCGGTGCAGCTACAAATTGACTTGACGCTCAATTTTAAATTGGCATATATGTGTGCTAAATTATAAAAAATACTGTCGCAGCTTTCATTTCATAATTTGGATGGATCATTCTATACATTCATGCATTCTTTTTTTCGAAAAACATTTTACCCCCCCCCCCCCTTCCAACATGCATTCAGTACCAATCTAATCATTATTTTCTATATTATATCATTTACTTGTGACCTTGAAGATATAATTGTTATGAATAATTAAAAAAACTAGGTACAATGTAATGTAAGAGAGTTGGGTATTGACTGTGCCCATAATCTTCGATTTCAGCTAGGGCATACTCATTGAAAATAAAGTTGCAATATGGCATAAATACACGTAATTGGTAATATCCAACATATTTAAAACCTCATATATTCTGATCTTCTTCAAGTATCATGAAATTATTAAGGTATTTTTATATTCTTAGATAAAAAAAAAAAATACACATGCAGAGGAAACACTATTCAAGAACATCTAACAATGAATCGCCATTACTCGTCAGGTCAGTCTTAAGAATTGTTTAAACAATAAAAAATTAAAAAATCCGAGTAGCAAAGGAACGTTCGTATCAGGGCGTCATGTCAGTAGATCTACTACAATATCATATGTAGTACTGGTGACACTCATCACCAAATTTAAGCCATCAATTAATCTTTCATCATTGCACGTCCTGCAGTATAAAAGTAATGAATATTCATATATTTTTTTGGCAAATTAAACCGTAGCTTCATGATAGTGTGTGCCAATTATTTTCAACGATGAACAACACGATGCGCAAATTCTGCAGCAAAATTTGCATCAGCATCTTTTTCATGATAAACCGAAAATAAGCTGACAATATTCTCCTACCAATGTGAATAACTATCATTAATAGTTTGTTATAGAAAACATAGGAGACTGAAAAATAGAGCGTACTCACCTGTCATCGTCTAAATTTTATCAACACAACACTTCAAAAAGTCAAGGACGAACGTAATCGGGAATTTCCGGCACTTCTCCGAAGAGCTGAGAATATGGAAGAAAAAAAATCGATTCCTTTTTACACTTACTCCAAGTTGCCGAGATTAATCAAATAAATAAACATTTGACCTCAGTACGTTGTATTCATCTCTGCAAGTCCAAATTAAGATTTTATGTAAATACACGAAGTGTCACTGACCCAGTGTCCGCAACTTTATTTTTATCAACAGCGCTAATTCAAAGGGCAGAGTTTTTGTTAATACAAAATAAAGATCTAACGTTATACAAATGAAGATCAATAGCTTGCATGTATATTCAATGGGGTAAACAATTTTAGCAAAGAGAGAAAAGAAATTTCAATTTCAAGACCATTACAGATTTATATTTTCATCTTTATATAGTCACTTTGTAAATATCCATGGCACATACATATGCATGTATTAATGAAGCAATGTCTATCATATAGAATGCACTGCATTCATGAATAGTGTAGAAAATGCCCTTGCGTTCCCATAATCTAGAGTACAAAATGCATGAATTTGATATAGAACCATTTTAACAAGACCTTGGACTTTCAGTAGCTATCTAATTCTTGCGTCAAAACAAGTTAAAAATGACGCGGTTTCAAGCGAAATATGCACCGATTGCGTAGTCTTAGCTCTAAAGCCAGACAAATCTTGTTGATGTCAGAGAGCCATGGCCGAGTGGTAAACCCTGAAATTATTATTTTATGAGTTTTTAAAAAAATCATTTTTCTTACTCAAAAGGAAAATAACAGTTTTAGCTAGATGTCAAGGTTATTGTATGTGCCTAAATTAAAACTAAAAGATTATTCAAGTAAACAGAGATAGCATATATCATGTCTTAATTGTCAACTACAGCTGACCTCTCGAAAGACAGGGATGGGTAATTGAGTGTAACAAGAGGCCCATTGGTCACATCACTAACCTGAGCAACAATGGGCATAATAAAATCATTTTTATGGGTCGCATCCTACTCCTTGGGATCATGATTTTAACAAACAAGAATATAAACTACCTGAAGATGCTTCAACACAAGTTACAGCCAGGCTGGCCAATTGTTTTTCAGAAGATTTTTTCTCTATATATCAGATGTAAAAATTTCACCCCCCATTGTTCCCCAACCTTACCTCCGAGGATCATGATTTGACCACAATTGAATCATCACTACCTGAGAATGCTTCCACACAATTGAATCTTCACTACCTGAGGATGCTTCCACACAAGTTTCAGGTTTTATGGTTACCGGTAATTGGTTTTTGAGAAGAAGATTTTATTTTATTTATGGTATATATATTCTAAGGGAAAATTTGCAGCATTATTATTTTAAATAGCAAACTCTGTATTACAAAAAAAACCTTTTATACCAAGCCATGTACCAGTAAATTCTATTTACAAACTGCAGAATAAAATGCTCCTTTATTGTGATTATAATAAAGCAAATTTCCACTCTTTTCTAACTCAAACGCAGTACATCCATGAATAAGTAACAGTCACCACCATTTGTATATTGTTAACTGTAATCTGGAACCTTTATTGTTGTTTAGTCTTTGGGGACAACCTGTACATACGAGAAGGACAATAATAAATGTTGTAATTCACAAACAACAGTTTAATGTTCTCCTTGAAACCAACAAGGTGTTTTTAAATGAGAAGAAGTACATGTTCAACTATCACATTAGATCTCTTATAGAAGTCTCATATCCGCACATTTTCAAAATCTGTGATGCTCAGTCTGTTTTGATCCATGAATCACAGATCAGTTATGTGAATATGTGAATACTGGTAGGTAGCTACCATCAGTTGTACACAAGTCTGAAATTCCTTTCCTGTTCTCTCTTTTGAACCTCCATCTGTTTTGAAATTTCATCAACTTTCCTCCCAAGAAGAGCTGAAAAACATAAAAAAGAGTATTTCAATTTCACAAGTAGAATAATGACGGCATGCGTTAAGAATATCTTAATATCTTTAACTGCTGTCCACTAGCAAATGATAATACATGACCCCCCCCCCCCTTAAAAAAATCTAATATTATTACTGTACATTCCTATTTAAACACGAGGAATAAATATCCGCGTAAAAGTGCAAGAAGCGCATCTTGCAAATTTTAAAATCTCGCTTTTATTTTTTTAAAATATGTAAACTACATGAAACTATGATAAAAATTTGGCATCGCGATTTTATGTTCTCACAATTTTGTGGAAAACGGCTTAATCGCAGATTTAAGTACTTGCGTAAAAAAAGGAATATACAGTACACGTGAACATGATCTCAAATACTCTACACATATAAAAATTTCTTACTTGAATTCTGATCAATCCATTGCAGGGAATCCATGTGAGAGTTGAGAATCTTTGTAATTTGCTGAATCTGTAAATATTACATAAAAATAAATAATCATGTAATACACAAAACGAACAAGGAATGTCATTAATAAAATGAGTTCATTGATAACTGTAGTGATTTCCCCTTACTGGGTCTGTTTGGTCTTGGTTTGTATTTGATGAATTCAAGTGGTCGATAATTTCCTTCAAATCTGACAACATTCTCTTCAGCTGAGCATCAATATTCTCGGCTAACTGATATCTAAAAACACAACACATACAATAGAAATGCTTTTCTAAAATTTGAAATTTCATCCCCAAATTACCAATAATCAAAATGATTTCTATTGCACCTCTGTATATTTTGAATCATAAGTTGCAGAAATAAAGACAACATATCGGTATCCAAATTTCCCATAATACAATTTCATGAATGAATCTGATTGGTAGCTGACTTACGTGTTTTCCCTCTCCAGTGCGGAATGCTGCTGAATGTTGATGTTCGGCTGCTGCTCCACAGCTTTCTCCAGTGGGGCCAGGAGTTCCTCCAGCTCTCTCTGCTGGGAGTGAATGAAGTCCAACTCATAGTCAAGCTTCTGCTGATCTACCTTAACACGCTCCATGTCACTGTTTAGTGTTGTGATCTGTGTACCAAAGAAATGAAAAAATAAATAAATCCTCAAGTAGAAATACAGTTAAACTTCGATATCTCGAATACAATGGATATGTCGAAGTGATTTTTAAGTCCCAACCCACCTATTTTTTAAGTATTTCACCCATGATATCTCTAATACTCGGATATCTCGTAGTTTTTCAACAGCCCCATCTAGTTCGAGATAACGAAGTTTGACTGTACATACCATATGCTTATTTTATTTTTTTTGGGGGGGGGGGGGGGGGGGGGCTTGCTGCAAATTTAGCAAATATAAACCAAATTTATACATTTTTTTTGTGTGTGCAAAAGTTATCTTTTGCAATTACAAAACTTTTTTATGGCAAACAATATTAACTGATATGATTTTTGCATGTTTAATTTTTTTTCCACAGAAATGGCTGTGAAATTTGTGAATATATATTATGGCTAAAATTACTGAATAAACAGTGAACATGTAACACAATACATATAGTCATTGTTATTTGTCAAAAAGAGTAGACTTATATTTCATAGTGGCTAATGCCAATGTCTCTAGAGACATTGTGTCATAGTGTCAGTGTCTGGAGACATCAACATGAATCATTGACTAATACATTGTGTTGCATATACATGAACTAAACTCTATCCAACCTTTTCTCCGTTCTCCACAAGGAGGCGATCCCAGGCGTTGACCTGGGTAGCGAGCTCCAGAAAGTCCTGCTCCTGTTTCTCCAGCTCCGACATCCACTTGTTGATGTTCTCCTCTAGCTGTTGGTACGACATCTTGGAGCCTGCACTGGCTGCTGCCACCGATACTCCCGCTGCAGAGCTTACTGCCGCCGAACTATAGGAGTATGATAGTAACTGAATAACTAATCACTGGACAACTAAACATTTTGATTTTTATCACCTCAAATTCAAATTTTTTTACGGTATTTCATTGAGCCTAATTCCTAAATTTCTTACAAATAAATACAATTTTTAACAAAAAATATCACAATCAAATCTTAGTTACCGTAATATATTAAATAGTAAAAATAGAAAACACTATTCTAGCAGAAAATTTTAAGAATTTCACAATGATTACTGATTTTTAAAATAATCACCCTAAAAATATTCAGCAATGTTTCTGCTGGTAATAATAATATTGATAATAATGACAACCATCAGGATGAATTTTAATTTAAGAGTTACAAATATTATCTCTATGTAGATAATAAGTACCTTGTAGCAGCAACTGGTGTTGGAAAGCCAAGGGTGCTCTGTGTTGTGCTAGCAGCTGTAGTAGCACCACCAATCAGTGAGCCCAGGGTCGGCGCCGCTGTTGTTTTCTGTGTGCCAAAGGTAATCCCACCACCACTGGAGGCTGTCCCCAGGGGATTTCCTGTGATTGTTGTGGAGGCAGCAGTTCCCAGAGTCCCGAGAGTGGGGCCCGCTGTACTGGTGGCCTGGGTGGTACCCAGGGAAATTCCCACTGGCTTAGTAGCAGCTGCAGGCTGTCCAGTTAAGCTGAAACCTGCCCCTGCTGAATTCAATTGGAGGCATTGCAATGAAGCAGAAATTTACACAGAGATAAGATTTTGTTGAACTGTGATCTAACATTGTTTTGTAAAGATTTCTGAAGAGAATTGAAAACTGAACAGTTCATATAAATCATTTTATTATGGAGATTCGAGATAATGGTAGCTGTACCATTTTCATATTACATGTATAAGAGAGTGCTGCATTGTTTTTTTTTAATTGATTTGTATCATGTGATTATACAGTAAAAATATCATTAAATAGATCAAATTTAAAGACCAATAACTCTGGTATAAGATATAAAAATCATATCCTTTTCCATACCTGTGCCAAGAGTGGCCCCTAAAGTCAGACCTGTAGTTCCTGTCGGGGCAGCTGAGGCTCCTACAGGTGCTGCTGCTGGGGTTCCTATGGAGGCTGTTGGCATT
Source organism: Magallana gigas (assembly GCF_963853765.1). Taxonomy (NCBI): domain Eukaryota; kingdom Metazoa; phylum Mollusca; class Bivalvia; order Ostreida; family Ostreidae; genus Magallana; species Magallana gigas. The sequence continues at coordinate 44,507,165 of NC_088854.1, forward strand.
TTACCCATGGCAAATCCTGCCAGTCCCCCTAACTGTGTGCCAGTGGAAGCGGGGGCATTTGGCTGGGTAGAGGGTGTGGCCTGGGGGACACTTCCAGGGTTTTGTCCAAAAGAAAACCCACCGGGTGTGGCCGATGCTGGAGTGGCAGATGATCCAAAGGAAAATCCCCCTTGGGCAGGGGTAGAGGACTGGGGCTGTCCCCCCAAAGAGAAGGGAGGTGCTACAAATAAAAAGAAATTTATCAAGTTTGATAAATATTTTAATACATAATATTATGAGCTAAATAAAGGGGCTAATAGGCTGTAACAGCATATGATGAAAATACTATACAAATTTTCACAAGGTTTGCTAGGGCCTCAACATCTCAAATATTTCTCGCCGTGAACCAGTTGTTGTCATATAGATGACGGGTCTGGATAAGGCTTGGTCGCAAACATTAGTCATCGCAAACCACTTTATCAGAAGTAAATCGCGAAATAAAGTTGTCGCGAATAAAAGTTTGTTTGCAGTACATTAGATCAATTATTAGAACATGTTATTTAACGCTGTTTTATCCGTCATATTACTCAATAAAAGAAAAATATATTCTCCATCACTGTCTGGTGAATAGTGGTTCCTACGAGATAATTTTCCTTCTCAATAATTTCATAGAACCTTACTACAAGTAGAGTAAAACACGGTTATAGCCAACACTTTTATAATGAATTGACGCTTACGGCAAAGTGATTTTTAATTCCCTGTGACTTAATTACATATTGTAAACTTGACGGATATAGTGAATTACGCTTATAACGAAGCAAAATCACCTGTCCCTGGTACTTCGTTATAAGCGTGTTTTACTGTATATCTATGAATTAAGTTAAGAATTTCATTTGGCAAAAGCTCTGTTCTACAAACCTCAGTTCATAAAAAATCTTTAGTTGACAACGAGTCAACGATTTGACATTTTATTCATCTCATTTCGTACCTGATGTTCCAGGAGCAGCCGGCTTTTGTCCAAATGAAAACCCGCCTCCTAGCGGTGTAGAGGTACTGGAACTAGCAGGAGCTGAAAATTAATTAATAAAGTTTTGTAAAAAATTTAAAGATAGTGTATGCAGTTTTATTTTTTGCCCAGTGTAATTTTCACCCTTTTACACTTGCGGGAGCAAAAAATCAATTTTAAAGGTATTAATACACATGTAAACTGACAAAAAATAATACCTAAGGAAATTGATATGTTGATTTGAGTGACTATTGTTATCTTGACTGTATCTTAATGAGTGGGCAAATCAAAAATATGCAGGTATCAAATAAAGTTTGTTCTGTTATGTAATGACATTTCAACTAAAATTGTATTCTGAATTTGCGTTTCACCAAAAAGTCACACCATACGAGGGTCAATCAAAAAATACGAAGACAATGTGGCTGTCTATCATATATTTTTCATTAAAGTCATACTTAACAGATTAATCTGTGCACCTACACTTATGTTATTGATATGCGAAGTTTTAGTCCATTTGGTGAAACGGTATTTTTGTTACCCCTTTTTAAAAACAACATGTTTAGTCACCACGGCGCACGGTAACGTTCAAAACATAACGTCAAGATTAAACACGCACAATTTATAGATATATCCCATCTTTATATCACGCTTAGTCTCTTGTGCCTTTCTCCTTACAATTTAAAATGGCACTGAACCACTTAACATCTTATTTGCACACATTTGTTCAAGAATCAGAAGTTAGTTCTTCAAAGTTTTCATTTTCTAACCATGTATCTATTAGTTTACAGTAAGGATAACCCTGAACGTCGGTTGACGTTACTTTTTTTTACCAAATATTTACAGATATTCTACTCTCTTTCGGACTGTTTTATATTCAAAATACAATTTCCACCACCCCCACAAAATTCATTACAGTTAAACACAAACTTGCAAATAATAGCTGACTTATTTTTTGCACCACTGAGCATTTTTACAGGTTGTATCGGCTTTTTCCTGAGTTAAATCCATTTTGATTGTACTTCTCGTTGCGCCGTGACGTCCGTCGACGTCGATGTTTTTAGTCAATTCTAAAGAGGACTATCTGTCTTTAGTTACTAATATCTGTTCGACAAAACAATATATCCCGTCATTATTTGGAACATAGAATACCATGACAATACTTAATTTGAGGTTTCAATATTTTTTGATTTTAAGCCCAATCTATAGAGATATTACTTTCAACATTATATGGTTTATTGTTGACATAAAACAAATTTTGACCGTGCGCCGTGACCTCATTTTTGCAGGATTAGATTCTAAATAATTCTTAGAAATTAAGGAATTTATTAAAAAAATTTCTTGCAAATTGTTTGAAACTATTGCTAAATTATGTCTACCAAATTTAGTAATGATATGACGTTAAGTAACATAGCTATGACAAAAGTCTTCGTATTTTTTGATTGACCCTCGTATATGTATTGAAAGATGTCTCAAACATGTACAGCAAAACTTGTTTATATAGCGAATTTCAAGGGATCTTAGGAAAAAAACTTTGTTATAGCCGTAATTTGTTATATGTTTATAAGGTATTTGTAAGAAATTTTTTAGCAAAATTGTTATAAAATAATCAGCTGACAGTACTTAAACTACTGTAATACTGAAAAATGTAACATGTTGCCAGCGGGAGATCCAAACTTAACGATACTTCATTATTTGCCATAAATTCGTAATAGCTGTGATCGTTATACATGGCGAATTTGTATAGGTTTGTATAACAATTTGCCTGGACATAAATCAGAGTTAATTAAAGCCAAACATTTGTTAATCCCTGTTCGTTATATTCAAGTTTTGTTGTATCCTAAAGCTATGGTGTCCTGATAGGGCCATTGCAAAATCTCAACAAAGAAGTTCCATCAAACAAGCAGTCACAATATCAAACAACTTAACAAAATATGCTTTTGGGCTAACACAACACATCAAAGAACTCAATGGCACGATTCTGACACGTTAGTGGGATAGTATGTTTTACAGCATGTTAAGTAACTGTGCAACGGTATGTGGTAAATTACCATGACAATGCATTGTGTGAAATTGCATTGGTGTGATGGCATGAGGTGTGACAGCACAACCAAAGTTGGTATGAAGTTTCATCAGCGAGTTATATGACATCTTGGCTTGACAGAGTATTGTCATTTTCGCTAGCCAAGGGTTTACAACCCACTCTGCCCCTCTACAACCCTTGGCAGATTAAGCCAATGTTTTTAGAAATAGCAGTGTCTTGCGTTTGAGATAAATTGGAGCAGCTAAAATGTATTTTTCAACTAAGATGTATTAAAAGAAATGGTCATTAAAAAAAACAACCAAGAATACCGGTAATTTTAACAAGAGGCCCAGGGGCCACATCGCTCACCTGAGCCTTAACTCTGATAAAATTAGCATTACAGTATCGAAATCAAAATATCTTTACAACTAAGTACAGTAGATCTTGCTAAAAAAAATTGAAAATCTGCCAATTTTTATCCACATCTGTTTTTGGTAAATACCAAGCACCTTTTGTTGTTGTACCTCTAAGAAGATTTTTCTCTAATCTTATATACCCCCCCCCCCCATTTTGTGGCCCCACTTTTCTCTAGGGAATCATGGTTTCATCAAACTTAAATCTGCATAACCTGAGGTTTCAAACAAAGTACTGAGTTTTGGACTGAAAACTTTCCCAGAATATTTTTAAAGATTTTCTCTATATATTCCTATGTTAAAATTCAACCCGCCATTGCGGCCCCGCCCTACCCCCAGGGACTATGATTTTGCAAACTTGAATTTATTCTCTACCCAAGGATGCCTCTAAACAAGTTTAAGCTTTTCTGGCCAAATAGTTTTTAACAAGAGGCCCATGGGCCACATCGCTCACCTGAGGAACAAGAGGTATGATAAAATCAGCTCAATGGAGTCATAATACAAACTATCTGGACAATGTACAATAATTCATGTACGGTAAATCCTGTATAAATAAAATCCATTTTCCCCTGGATATTCTTATGTTTATAATCATTAGTCCCTTTTCTAACAGGATGATTTTATAGTCATATCATATGTTGAGTATTGCAGATCTAAAAAAGATCCCTAACAATAGTTTATATATGGGATATAAACGTACATCAAACTCTGAACCTTCTCGTGAGGCCAAAGAATTGTCCTGGGCCCAAAGTCTTAACAATTATAAAGAATCATCTGGCTGATTAGTTTTTGAGAAGATTTTTAAAGATTTACCCTATATATTCCTTTGTTAAACTTTGACCCCCCCATTGTGGCCCCACCCTACCCCTGGGGATCATTATTTTCACAACTTTGAATCTACACTACCTGATGATGCTTTCACACAAGTTTCAGCTTTCCTGGCTGATTAGTTTCTGAGAAGAAGATTTTTAAAGAATAACTCTGTTTATTCATATGTAAAACATCGACCTCCCATTGTGGCCCAAACCAACCCCCAGGGGTCATGATTTTCACAAATTTGAATCTACACTACCTGAGTATGCTTCCACACAAGTTTTAGCTTTCCTGGCTAATTAGTTTCTGAGAAGAAGATTTACTGTATATAATCATATGTTAAACTTCGATCCCCCATTGTGGCCCCAACCTACCCCCAGGGGTCATGATTTTCACAACTTTGAATCTACACTACCTGAGGATGCTTCCACACAAGTTCCAGCTTTGCCTGCGAATTAGTTTCTGAGAAGAAGATTTTTAAAGATTTACTGTATATATTCCTATGTTAAACTTTGATCCCCCATTGTGGCCCCACCCTACACCCGGGGGTCATGATTTTCACAACTTTAAAATTTACACTACCTGAGGATGCATCCACACAAGTGTCAGCTTTCCTGTCTGATTATTTTCTGAGAAGAAGATTTTTAAAGATTTACTGTATATATTCCTATGTAAAACGTCGATCCCCTATTGTGGCCCCTCCCTACCCTCGGGGGTCATGATTTTCACAAATTTGAATCTTCACTACCTAAGGATGCATCCACACAAGTGTCAGCTTTCCTGGCTGATTAGTTTCTGAGAAGAAGATTTTTAAAGATTTACTTTTTATATTCATATGTTAAACTTAGACCCTCCATTGTGGCCCCACCCTACCCCCAGGGGTCATGATTTTCACATCTTTGAATCTACACTACCTGAAGATGCTTCCACACAAGTTTCAGCTTTCCTGGCCGATTAGTTTCTGAGAAGAAGATTTCTTAAGAGTTACTCTATATATTCATGTTAAACTTCGACCCCCAATTGTGGTCCCATCCTCAGGTGAGCTAAAAAGGTTAAGTTTACAATTCAATAAGTGGGTTTCTGGAAGAACAGATTTTGAAAATTTTCGTAATAAATATTGACTATTTTTTATACTTTTTTAATCTTTAGCTTTTAAGATCTGTGTACAAACATAGAATTGTGAGCAAATCTCTGTATCTTACTTATAATTCGAAGCTTAACACTCAAATATGGTTAGTAAATAGAAATTGTAAACAACATGCACTACATGTATAACAAATCAAGAAAACAATTTATTTTTTCGAAATGAATCATATATATATACATGGATATACCTACATATTTCCGTAAGCGATATTAAACTCTATTTAAACTGAATAAACTAGAGAAAATGCCGAGCATCTCAACAAAACCTATAGCATTAATCTACCATTACGCAAAAGATAATGCCGAATTACCGATAGAATGAATTGTATTTCAGTACCCCTACATCAGACTTTGCTTAATATGCGCAGGTAAACAGTTAACGTAACTGTTTGATTTACCGAAGTCTCTGATTGATTTGATACGAAAAATCACGAAATACAGACGATAGTTTCCAGGTTACAAAGCATAAATAATGAAAACGAAACGAAAATCAGAACAAGCTAACACCAACGTCATGTGTGAAAACTGTCAACGCATTGAAATATTTAGCCTCAATTTACTTCACAAAATCGGCACCAATATATTTTTCATGTTTCAAAACTTCCCTTCATACGCGAACTGTTGCACAACAAGCAAATTCATCATAGTCAGATCGACCCTTTTTCGTATAATGTCATGGCTGCTTTAAACAAAGAACCTCGTTTTAGAAGTATGGAATACGAGTCTTGGTAAAATGGGTAATGCAAACCCGGGCCGTGGCAAAATAAATGCCAGGGCAGATCGGCAATTGTCAATTCCAAATACGCATTATTTTGCAGCAATATCTACAGCGAATACAAATATACTAGTCCATCAAATATCCTGAAATTTTAATGAGATTGGCAGATTAATAACTGCCAATCTTTTGTTTTGCCTAGGCCAAGTCTTGCCTACCCATTTTACCGGATGCCGAGCCCGATTGAAATACGCCTTTCCTTTATTATTATTTTCGTAATAACTTCGATTTGAAACAAAATTACCACTTAATTTTTGCAATTTATATTTTCCTTCCCATAAGGATAATTTATGCTAAACTACGTTGAATTTGCCTCGGTAGTTCTTGAGAAGAAGATTTTTAAAAATGCACCCCCCTTTTTCTACAGTTTCAAGGTTTTCTCCGCTTTGAATACAGATCGGACTTTAATTTTTGCAATTTATATTCGCCCTCCCATAAGGATGCTTTGTGCCAAATTTGGTTGAAATTGGATAAGCAGTTTTAGAGAAGAAGTGCAAAATGTAAAAAGTTTACAGACGGACAGACGGACAGACGGACGGACGGACAGACGGACGACGGACAAAATGTGATCAGAATAGCTCACTTGAGCTTTCAGCTCAGGTGAGCTAAAAAGAAGATTTTTAAAGATTTTCTCTATATATTCCTATGTAAAAATTCATCCCCCATTGTGGCCTCACTGTACCCCAGGACTATGATTTAAACAAATTTGAATCTATACGACCTGAGGATGCTTCCATTTTAATTTGAGCTTTTCTGGCCAAATAGTTTTTGAGAAGAAGATTTTTAAAGATTTTCTCTATATATGCCTATGTAAAACTTGATCCCCCCATTGTGGTCCCACCCTACCCATGGGGACCATGATTTGAACAAACTTGAATTTACACTACCTGAGGATGCCTCCACACAAGTATTCTTTTCTGGCCAAATAGTTTTTGAGAAGAAGATTTTTGAAAAATACTAACAAATTTTCAATAATTCTCAATTATCTCCCCTTTAAAGAGGGCGTGGCCCTTCATTTGAACAAACTTGAATCCCCTTCACCCAGTGATGCTTTGTGCCAAATTTGTTTGAAATCTACCCAGTGGTTCTGGAGAAGAAGAAGAAGAAAATGTGAAAAGTTTACAACGACAACGCCGCCAACAACAGACAACTGACAAATTTTGATCAGAAAAGCTCACTTGAGCTTCAGCTCAGGTGAGGTAAAAACACATATACAGCACCTATCAGACCCAACCTAACACCAGAGTTAACCCCAACTAACTACGGGTTTACTTTTGGGGTTTACTCGGGAATTGCTTTTGAGGTCGATTGTACCCACTGAAGTGTGAAGCAGACCTGTCTTTTATCTTACCATCTTACTGCCTGTAATTTCCGCCCCTTGTATATTGCGAATACACATGTAGTGTCTGTTTTCAGGGGTATACTCTTGATCGTGTAACAATGATTGTAATTAAATTTTGTATGAAAACACAATGAACTAAAGCCCCCATAAGTAGATTCCCTGTGATCACCTGGCTTCGCAGCCAATCAGATTCCGTTGTGAGAGTTTTTGATTTTGTCACCTAAATCACCAAGGGTTGTAGAGTGGATCCTAAACCCTTGGCTTGCGAAGATAGAGTATTGTTTGACTGCGTGATAGTATAGTGGTTATTCCAGTAATGGTGTTAAGTTTGGAAATGGTTCTATGTGAACACCATATTTAGCTGTTTAGCAGTTGTGCATTTTCGATAAGCCAGGTGAAACTGGGCATGACAAGAGCATGACAAAGGATTTTTACTGAATGACAATAATCATAAGCAGATTGTTTCAATAAAAATGTTTCTTGCAAGTTTAAAGATAAACCAACCTCCTTGCGTTGATGGTGTTTGGGTTCCAAATGTAAATCCACTTCCCCCCGAATTTCCTCCGAACATACTTGCTGAGGTATTATTCTTTGACACTTCTTCAGTCTTAAGTATTATAATTACACTTTCTTCAAAGTTATTTTGAACAATAAACACATCAAAAGCTAGCTTAAGATAATTATTTCAATTTTCGCAGTTTTTAATCAAACCTGGGAATTCCCTCCACTATGAATGGAACCGGATGCACATATAAAATATTAATTTTTTCCCAATCGATTCGGGATTATTAAATCTTCGTGTGATTTTCATCAAATCGGTTTTAAGATGTTGAATAGCCTTTTTTCAAATATATATATTGTAACTAAAGACAGAGAAAATTCATATTCGCATAAACTATGTAACGTTAGCAGTTAAACGAACGAGTTAGTGAATGTCAACCACGAAAATGAGACATTTTCGCTTCGTTTCACGAACTGTTTTTGTGAAAAATAATAATATTGAAAAGGGTCTACAGGTCGTAAATAGGTAGGTTTACATAAATATACACGAATAAACAATGTTTGTGTCAATTAACTTATAAAATAGATATTTATATTGTTTAATCTTTATTGTTATGAATGATCTCTGCGAGGAAATTCGGATAAACTATGAAACAAGTTGGGACCAACCTCCCAAATGGGATATCATCAACAATACTTGTCGAAATAAAAAAAATCTTTATTTTGCAATGAATTTTCATTTCCCATTTAGTAAATTGGTCCCAACCTGTTACAACATATTACAAAACGGTCCTGGTTTATCTGTATACTATTCTTCTTCTTCTTCTTCTTCTTCTTTGCTGACTTCAGTATCAAATGTAAGTAGAATGCCAAGCACAGCTAAAAACCTCTTATCTACAAGTTAAAAACTAGCTAAGGGTGACAGGAGGCAGCCATGGTGGTTAATTAGCTACTTCTTGAGGCCCTCAATGGTTATGGCATCTCTGACATGATCTGGCAGGCTGTTTCAGTCCCTGATGGTTCTAGGGAATAAGGAAAACTTGTACACGTCTTCACATGTTGTGGCTGACAGTACATTGTATTTTGCAACCCTTGTTCGATTATCCCCTGGTGTTAAGTACGATGTTGCTGGGATATCGATTAGCTCGTTGCTTATCTTTTAAATCATAATAAGCGGTGATCATAGTCAGCACTTTGCAAAGGATCCCAGTGTAGATCTTCTTTCATCAATGTTACACAGCCTGGTGTTCTTTCATTATAATTGCTCTTAAAAAACTCCCCTGGACACTCTCCAGCATTGTGTTTGGGTCTGTAGATAAGGATCCCAAACAGTCTCTGCATACTCCAAGGTGGGTCTGACCATTGTACTTAAAGTAGTAGATTTGATGTCAGCTCTGCATCCCTGGAAATTGTGGCAAAGAAAGCCTATAGAGTTTTGCTCCCAGTGATCAACATGAAAAACGTTTTATCTTTAATTGAGAAACATATGATTGTTGAAATTTGAACAGTGACTGTCAGTCTTATGTCCAGGTAAATAAAATAATGTACATAACTACATATATTAACAAGTAACACATTCATATTTTTATTTTGAAGGATGATGAAAGATGGATCGATTACAGCAGCAATTAGAAAGAATAGGGAATATATGAAACCATGCGAGGAGCGAAGTTTGGTTGACCGGATGCGAGCAAAGAGAATATATGGTGAAGGCATGTCCAAGAAAGTTGACTTTTTAATGCGAAAAAGCCGGACAAATCCCCACCCAAGATAGAAAAAGATATGATGTGTGGTTGTTTTAATCAGAAGACTAGAGTTTAATATTGAAATTTGCGAGTGATGTTTGACAGAATGCAATGAAAAGAGGATTTTCAGCACATAAATACATCATTCTTCTTAGTACGTCAAGTACAGCGAGCATTTACCGGGTAGATAAGCTAAAACAGAATTGTATTAGCTAAAGTGGTTTTGTTTTTTCAGTATGATTGTACACCTACTTTGCATTTGAAATTGTTCAGAATGTTGGTACCAATGATGGGTACAATTAATAAAATAGAAGATGAATTGTTCATTTGATGATAATTTGTTTTACTAGCATGGAAACCCTTGTGCTTTTAAGGTTTGGCTATCATATACAGGAAGATGGAGCTGTTAACGTTCAACAGCTGTTCGATCATGTCAAATTTCCTATGCTGAATATATATATATTCAAGGATTATGAATGACGTCTAAATGTACCCAATTACATTAAATATTAATTTTCCAGGAAAGCACTGTACACAAACACACTTGGTTATTATAAATTCAGTTTCATCCCCTCTATTTTTAAAATGTACTTTTAATTTATCGAATATAACAAATTACTTTTGCAATGAGTCATATATAGACATATTTTTCTGTACTGGTAGATGGAATAGAGTGTTGCTTTATAATATGGAACAGAATAAAACGAAAAACGGAAGTTCTTACTCTATAGGTAAATGCGTGAAATACCGGTACGTGCAAATTATAATCAAAACAAAAATTGTTTATATCTTTTAACAAATTATCAATATAAGTTGAATAATAATAATAATGTTGTATATGTCTAAAGTTTTCATATAAATACATGTATATAAGATTAGAGGGACTTTGACACGATTCGGGATCAAAAATTTTAATTTAATTTTTTATATATAAAATGGGTTACTGGTGCATTTTAAATGATTGATCAAAATATTGAATGTTTAAGTCAAGTTACAAGTGAAATGCAGAGGTAAGAATTGATTGTTATGTAAACAAAACTGGAGTCTTATAATTGTTTACAAAAAATAAAATGTAGAGAATTGCCATTTCTTACACAAAATGACATGTAAAAAACAATTAAAACTAACTCAATATCTTCATAAATACTATTATCACCAAATAAAGTTAATTTGATTGAAACTTATACCAATACAAATGCACAACACATATGTAAAAAATGACAATATTCAAGCTTTGTTTACAAAACAAAGAATTATGAACTCTGTATTTTGCCCATAACTTTATATATGACTTTCAAATTTTGACATAACATTTTAAACTTCTATATTTATCATTATAAACATTTTAAATGGAAAAATAAAATTTGAAAAGTTTAAGTCAAATCGTGTTCAAGTCCCTTTAAAACGTTTCAATTCTTTCGGTATCAGATATCAAATAGCTAAATGTTATTGAATAAAATGGATGAATATAAATATAACAGTATACATTATGAAAACTGTGCATAAACTTATACATGGAGCTGTATATGTCTGAACTACAATCTACTATCTTATGAAAAACAAGAGGGTGTCGTTAATTAATTAACGGTGTCGTAAATGCAGGATTAGAAAGAGACAATTTAGATAAAAACAAAGCCTTAGAATTTGTATCTACATGGCGTTAAAAAAAATCACTAATTAAAATTTCAAAACTTATCTAAGTTGGAAATTCCAAGATTAAAGTTGGAAATTCCAACTTTAAATTTGGAATTTTAAAGAAAAAAAAATTACAATGTGGCACTATTACGCTTCCGTAATTGTACATATATCAGATGTGGACGTTCTACTTGGATTTTGACAATTCATGGAAAAAAATACCACATGTTGAACTTAATGTTTGGCAAAATGTTGCATATAGAGAACGTGTACTTCATATCGCTTGATAGCTAGTCTTTGTCAGTTTATAAGGGTTGACAAATGGATTATAGATACTATTTACTCAAAAGAAAACCCGGTTTGCTGTCAGACTTCAACTTTTCTCTTGTAGCTATTAAATAGATTCATTAAAATATAAGAAAAATAACCAAGAGGTTAGCATATTTCTGTGGAAAAAAATTCCCAAGGCGTGCAGTTTTCACTTTTTCTTTTATGTAAATTTCTTTTAACCTACTGCTACTAAGCTTCATTTCGTCATAAAACGCCAAAAAGCACAAATACAAAGCTAATCTCCGAACAACGGAAAAATTGTTTAGAAATGGAATTTTTTGAAGAAAAAAACCCTAAATATTTTTCTATCCTTTAGAATACGACTACGGTTAATTAGAATATCCGTATTCAATACATTAATATTACATAACCTTAAAAAACATGTTTCACCTTTTTGTCCACATTATTTTTGACATTATCCACTGATTGATCGAACTTTCATTTTACAAGGTTAGTTATGAAAGTAACACAAAATATGAATGTATTTAAATAATGAAATGCTTTAGCGTTAGCGGGTGATGTAAAAAAAAAAATTCTGCAATGATCGCTACCTTCATATCCCGCATGAATCATCAAAGAAAGCATTTTATTGCTTATATTTACATCTTTCTTTAGACAAATTTATATATTGATTGTATTTACATCTTTCTTTTAACAAATTATTATACTGATTGTAAAAAGTAAGTTAAATTAACTTAAAATATATTTAATAGTTAATGTATATCAGTACGTTAGATAAAAAAAAACTCCAGCCAATTCGTCTCCTATGGGAATTTGAGTCTGACAGCATCATAATAATTCCGTGCACTCCGTGATTTTTCTTAGGTTGCTGTGAATTTCGACCAATCGATAAACAGTGCGTGTAGATTTTAGTCCTGTCAATTACTTGTCAGTTTCAGCCGCTGTAGATTTCGACCAATCTGTATTATGGGGTGATCAAATACGGTCGGGAGTGATCAAATCTAGGTCCGGGCTTTATAATAGAATTTTCGACCGTATTTGATCACCTCATAATATTCAAAGAATCATTCCTTATTACTTATATTTGCACAATTTTTAGCAATTGTACGATTAAATGTTCAAAATAATTTATGATGAAATGTATAGGATTATACATTACAAAATCGATTCGTAGTTTTATCTCAGACGAAGACACAGGAACATTTTAATATATAAATATAAGTAATAAGGAATCATTTTTTTTTTAAATATTCATATGCGATGACTAAATACGATCAGGCGTGATTAAATCTAACTTAAAGAACTTCAGGCTTTATTGGATTTTATCATTCTCGACCGTTTATGATCACCTAATTATACTAAAAAAATGATAATATTAATTTCATTTAAAAAAAAACCCATACGAACTACACCAGTATGTATTGGTACATGTATCGAAGGAGCTCGCATTATTTATGCAATATAATATAAACGGCACGTTTTAGGGGGCATATACGGAACTGTACCTCTTCCATCGCTTAACTCGATTTTTTCCGTATAATTCTGTTGTTATGCCGGGCGGAAGAACACACGATAAGACTATTACAACATCTTGCTGACAAAAGGCTGGTGATTATGGAGGGTAATCGTGTTCAAAAATCCAGACATGTAAACTTGGAAATCCGAATATGCAATCGTGTTGATGTGTGAGCCTGAGTATGAATATGTGTAATTCTGATCGTGTAACCGTATAGAACTCGGGCATACACGTGTAAGATTTGACTCAGTTCCTTCGCATGATGCACATTTTGCAACTTTATTGTTTACATTAGTTAATTAAACCTTCAACTTTGCACACTTTCAATCCGTAGTTTCTGCATTTGTAACTTCAGGCTCGGCAATAGCACAACTAACATGATACAAATTGACATGTAAAGTCTACAAGTTTGTCGAATTTTGACATGACCTAATATATGTCAACTGCCTTGCTGCCGGAAAATGCATACCGTAATCGCCGGAATGGACGAAAAATAAACATAATATTCAGCTAAACTGTTTCAATGAGCTTTTAATGAACGACACCTTTTCTATCGAAAATACCGGTATTATTTTTTGAAAAAAAATTGAGGTATGATTGAGACTGGACGAAACAAGAAGAGGTTCATGTATAAAAAAAATCGTTGCCGATGTGACGAATGTGCTAATTTCCGTAATATAATTCTCATGGTATTATAAAAGGAAATGCCTAATATCTTATTTCTTTAAAAAAAATTGACATGTAATTTAAACTAGAATATAAGTTAATGCGTACTCTTTTCTAGAAATGAGACGGATCAAGAAATTTTCTAAGGGGGTAAATATATTTTGAGCGGCATGGGGTTCGAAGACCGCCGTGAGGTCCCGTGTAACTCCATTGCTTCTGAATTCTAAGTATTTTGAGAGAGAATTTTTAACCGGGTTTCCGATTATTAAAATAGTAAAAATGGCGGGCGGGCTTGCTGTCACAATCTTCAATAATATTAAAAAAAAAACAGCGCATATTTTTGTGCGCCGTAAATTGAAGTTTTTTATTATGGGAGGCACTGTAGCTCCCAGGTCGTCCATGCGAATTTTGCCAGACCGGGATCTATAGACCTGCAGCTAGTTCACAAGTTGCTGTAAAGGTGTATTATAATAGCTCTCCAGAAAATTTTAATCAACCAACTTCACAAAGTGAGTCTGTATTGAACCGACATTCAGGACGTCATACTCATATCCCGTAATAATTGCTTGAAATAAAAAAGCCAATTTTTACCTGCATGATAGGCTTTTTACCCTATATATTGCCGACAATGAAATGAAACATTTCTTAAAATAATTGAAACACATTTTAATTTCACGACAGTTTACCTTACCTTTGTAATTTTTATTTATTTTCTTTTTAAAGAGGGTGTCGCTTCTTATGTCTCATATTAATCACAATCTCAAAACCAATGCCTTTAAATAGTTTGTTTTTCTTATCGATAACTTTACAACTCAGGTGGCCGACCCCGTGTAATTTTTCGCAGGGGGGGGGGTGGGGGTTTCTTGTCCCAACTTTATGATAGCGATAAGAATGCTTTTGAAGATATTTTCTTAATTCAGCCGAGGCCTATACTTTAACAATTTGTTGCATGTACTCTAATAAAATGACGTATATATCTTTATACACGTGTATTCAAACAAAGTCATCGAATGTATTTTTTTTTCAGTTCTAAGAAGATATCTGAAGCCGATCGAATTCTTCACTCGCATTTTTATACATTCTCTTGATAAAATGTACACCAATCTCATAATTTAATTTTCCGAAAAATAATACTATCTAAGAAATGTTGTTATTCAGAGATAATATGATTATACATAGGCCTACCTAATATTTTTTTTATTTACTCCGTCCCTATTCCGGCGATTACGGCATGCCTTTACCTGCAGCTAGCCTTTTTCTAACATTGACGTCACTGTTTCCATATATGGTCATGTTAAAATTCGACAAACTTGTAGACTTTACATTTGTCAATTTGTAACATGTCGGCCGTGATATTTCAGAAAACAGAAATACAAATGCAGGGATTACAGATGGAAAGTGTGTATTATAGTAGCAGGTTAAATGTAAATAACAAACAGCATTTACAGCTGCAATTAAGCATCTGTAGGAAAAATTAGATTGAAGGCCTGTGGGGTCAACTCTAAAGTGTTTATCCCTGAGTTTATTAGGTTATACGATCAAAATTACACTCATTTATACTCAGGCTCACACATCAACACGATTGCATATTCGGATTTCCAAGTTTACATGTTTGGATTTTTGAACACGATTACCCTCCATAGGTGATAATACAACTGAAGTATCGTCATTTATAAAGAGCCCCGTGCAAGCAAACACGCATCTTTAACTTCGTTGTAATTAAACAAAACTTCCAACAAGAATTGCTTTATTTCTACATATGGGTAAGGTTTATTCCAACAATTAACAACATAAGTACGACAAGAAATATGTGCATTATATATAAGGAATAAGGAATCATTCTTTGAGTATTATGAGGTGATAATTTTGGTCGGGGCGTGATCAAATCCAATAAAGCCCGAAGGGCTTTATGATAGATTTGATCACGCCCCGACCGAAATTATCACCTCATAATATTCAAAGAATGATTCCTTATTACTTATATTTATATAATTTTAAGCCATCGTACGATTAAATATTTAAATATAAATAAGCAAATCCCGCTCGCGCCTCAATTTGGCGTCATTTGTATTATGGGTTATATAGTACAAAATCGATACGTAGTGTTATCACAGGCAAAGACACTGGATAATGTAAATATATAATGATATGTTTCTTGTACGGCATACATATAAAGCAAAGCTTTTCTCATTGTCAGATATCCTTTGCCAGTGTGCATACGTCAACATTTTCCGCATTTTTTTTTCACTAAGCCTTGAAGACTCTTTCTTTCTCTCTCTCTCTGGCACTTTACTTGACAGAACCACGTCACAGGTGAGCTAAGACTACCCCCGGACAGGGTGTCCAACAACAATTAGTTTGTATCGCACGTTGCCATAATAACCGCATAGATTATTATCATGATTATGATCAACCATAGGTACACTCGAAAAAATAAAGCATCAAGAATTTTGGCAACATCCTGCCATTTCAGCCTATTTCTGATTGGGTCTACATGTATGTCCTTAAAGTTTCCTCCTTTCTCTTGTAGAGAAACCACACCAACACTAGAGTTATCGGTGCTGCGACAACAGGTGTAGTGTCTCAAACACACTATTTTTGCAACAAATATCGAAATGTTTTCCGTGAAATTTGAAATTTCTTCGTCTTCAGATTTGAAGTGGGTGTGTATTACAAGTATGGTTAAGAACACCGCGGAGACACCAATTGCAAGCATCAAGTTCAAGAATACCGCTGAAAAAAAAACATACGTTACAAAAATTTATGAACTTTAACTGTTTAAAATACTTCATAAGAAATCAGAAAAAATTGTTTACACAAAATAAATGATTGTGCGCGGATCTAGAAGGGAAGGGGAAGGGGGCTCAAAGGATCCAGACCCCCCCCCCATTAATTCAAATTTCTTTAGATTTACATTATGGAATTACCAAAAATATACCCCAGCCCCCCCCCCCCCCCCACCCCCTTCCCCTTCAAAGATTTTCTGGATCCGCGCATGAATATTAAATACGTACAAAGATACGCTGTGCTTGTAGATGTTGTTGGGATGTTGTCCGATACCAGTGTTAAGTAGACGGCGAACGCTAGCAGCACAGTGAGACAATAACCCAGTTTCTCCCCAGCGTCCACCGGAATTTTGAAAACAAAACAGGTCATGGAGACCAGGAAAAACAGGGGGAGGATCGTACTCAGCAAATGGAACGGCGTGCGACGTTCAAAAGTGAAACTGAAGTCCACTTGAGAATAGACTTCGGATCCATGTAAAACTACACTTGCACTTGCATTGCTCCGAATGTACGTCCACTCCCCATTTTCTTGGTATGACGTAAGAATGATCGGAACGTCATTTAGCGACAGAGAGAGTTGGTTGGACGTGTAGCCGCGTGTCGTCAGAATGATGCTACAGGTCTGTACGTCAAACGGGTAAAACGTGGCGTCGATGTCACATGACGTGTCGTAGATATTTCCCGGGGACCACGTGATTTCTCCATTTTGAGCAATTTTGATAGGCAAGGTTTTATCGCTTATCAATCCTAAATTACTGACTCTGCAATGAAAAAAAATAGTTAGAGGTTCATCAGTACTTTTATTCTTCAAAACTGATCTTCAGATATTAGCATCTTGTTTGTTTCTTGAACTTACGAATTTTCGACCACTATAGGAGGAATAAAGAGGACGCTTTCTGTGCTGTATATGGCTTCAATGTCGGAGTAGGAGGCACTGCTACTCCAGTTGAGCCTTGTGTCGTTCCAGATCTAGTGATACCAAGTCAAAGTTTATCTATCCATAGTAATAAAACATTTAGTCGCAAGAATATAACAGTGGGAGCATACCATATTCATACAGACCCTGAAACGTATGGTGTTCCGATGGGGCCAATTCGACCTTCGCACTTTCGCCTTTAGGTCGAAGATGCGAGAGTGCGAAGTTGCGAGGGCAAAAGTGCGAGAGTGAGACGGCGAAGGAGCGAAAGTGCGAAGATGCGACGGCGAAGTGCGAAGATGCGATGGCGAAAGGCATCTTCGCGCTTCGCCGTCGCATCTTCGCACTTTCGCTTCTTCGCCGTCGCACCTTCGCACTTTCGCACTCTCGCACCTCGATCTAAAGGCGAAAGTGCGAAGGTCGAAGTGGCCCCATCGGAACACCATAGAAACGTGCTACTATACCAGTTGCACGCGGTTCGGTTCGGTTCGATACGCTTCTTGAACGGTACGGTTCGCATTGTGAACGACACGGTTCGTTTTAGAGGTGTGGTAGCACGTTTCAGGGTCTGTTTATTTAATTATAAAGATAGAACAATACTAGTTAGTACTTACAAAAGTAAAGTAAGCCACAGAAGACATTGTCTGCTCCCGAATGTTCTAAAAAATGCATAAAATTCTTTGATAAAAATAATTTATGAGAAAGAAATGAAATCAATGGTCTAAAAAATACCAAATATTCGTTAATAAAACCGTTTAAGAGAAAGAAATGAAATCAAACTCGGCGCATTTGTAAGTTCTGCAGGCACTGACTAGATCTTTGATAGAAAGAAGCTTGATGTTGCATCGTATGTCACTGATGGGAGCTGGTCTGGAATTTTTCTGGTAGGACCCAAAGAGATCAGACCTCAAGGACTCTTCTCGGGCTGATGTGTATAATGTGTTCACTGTGGACAGGGAACCAGTTAAACCGGACAGCTGTCCTACTGCAAAAGCTTAAAATAGAGATATTCTTTATAAGAATAAAACATATCTAAGAGAAACAAAATTGAGAGAGAAAAATTCGTCGATACAACGGAGAGAATTATCCGATAAAGAATAAATCAATTTCTTACCTTTGAAACAACAGAATATTAGATATATCAGCATAGCTCTCATTTTCGTTATGTCACTGCAAGACGTCAAGAGGTTAAGTTACAGAAGCCACTTAATTCTTTATTTATACCCTCGCGGATTTCTGCAAGATTGACGTATATTAATCATTTAATCTCATACACTTATGAAGATTCAGAGGATTAAAACTCCACAGTTTTTGTTTTACTCCAAACGAAATCACATATTTATTTGACGTCTTTGTGATGAAACGCGAGCATGATATTACATATTTTCAAAGCCTATTTTGATTTCGACTTTATACAGTGCATTTGGACTAAGACACAGAAACAGATGCTAAATATAGATTCAGAGAATTATAACTCAACAGGTCTCATTTGGTCCTCAACGAAATCACAGATTCATCTGACTTTTTTGTACTAAACCACGAGTATAATACATTTTCAAAAGCCTATTTAAAATTTCGACGTTAGACAGTACCTCTCGGGCGGATATTTTAAGAATTAAATCCACAACAAGTGTGCTCGGACTAGGACACAGGAACAATTTTGCAACGTAGAATTATATAATTATATTATATATTAAATAAATCGATATTCTAAGAGGGCGCTGGTTAAATATTTAAATAGACCTTTCGATTTGAGATCAAATTTTGAAATTTTATTTTTTCATATCTATGTTTGAAAAGGTTTACTTTGGCATTTCGGGTCATTGGGATTTAAAAACGTCGGTCAGGGTCATAAGGCATCTGGTTTGATATAAATATAAAGCAGTTCATCAGAGACAACCACATAAATATTTGTCATAATAAAATAAAATACCCTATACCTATTGCCTAATAATACACAAGGTACCCATCGCCTCCATCTTGGATTTATTTCAAACTGTCACATCAGGTGAAAATTTTGCTTAAAACTCATCGGTAAAATTATTTTGCGATCCTCTCCGTCTCCCAGACTTTGAGAGAACGGTACACTGTAGTTGAAAATGCCCCCCCCCCCTCAAATTTTTTTCCCCACAAACCAATTAGTTAATTAAAAAATAAATATAAATAAAGAAAAAATTAGTAAAAGAAAATAATACCAGGATTCCAAACGAAAACATTCTTATAACTTGTTCAGAAATCCAATACAGGTCCTGTGAGCTATTCGAGACTTACTATACAGATAATATAAGGAAATATTTAAAACAACATTGTCATATCTCGGGACTTATTTTCCTCCCAAACATCTCTGGGTCATCTTGCCACTACTTTATAAAAAGCAGTATATTCTGCTGAATTTAGTATTCCTCGCATGTTCCTAACTCGTGGAGAGAAGACTCAGAGTCACCAAAGTAATTTAAAAACGGCTGCATGTCGTAAATTAGTAGGATTTTGCATAAATTGCCTTCTGTTGCTATATTCGACCTGTATTTTTGATAAAACAAAATTCATTTCAATTTTTTCATCGTAAATTTTTTTTAAAGATTTTAATAAAACAATGTGCAAAAAAAAATCAACAAAATTTTCACTTTTCTATGCTATGCGCCCAGATTCCTGCCGAATTTACATCTTATGCGCCCACTTTCAAATTCATATATATATATATATATATATATATATATATATATATATATATAATACAGCGTTAAAAGTACGGTTGTAAATCAATGCAAATGATGCACAGGTTTACACATAAGAAGATAATTTGCGAATGAGATATTCTTACAATTCGTCATGGACAGAAAACTGCCGAGAAACTTATCCATGCGCTGATATACATGTAAATCCATGCAAGCACTGAGAGTACTGGAAAGCAGTTAGCAAGCTTGTTTTCAATTTTGTTGAGAATATATCCATTAAAGTGACACAGTGACTAAAAAAAAATATTTAATCTACATTTTTATAACGACAACTTAGTTTACAAGTCGGTAAAACTCATCCAGAATTTGCTCATGTAAACAAACCGAGTTCACGTGATTGCGATTGCTGTCTAAAATTAGTTACAGTGGGATTTGTGCACTGAGAAAATAATTTGTATATGAAGTTATTCGATGTCTGTATTAAGATATATTCATTCATAGAGAGTGCATCTTAATAATATACAAATAGTATTAGTTCTTGAGGACACCAGGTCTCACCCATAGGCCGCCTGATTATGATACTATGCCAGGCTGTACAGTATTTGCATTCTCCTGCGCTTGTGTGGCTATGAAGCGGAAAGAAGCTTAATATTTATGTGGTAGCCCAATGATTAATTATATTTTTCTCTTTTTAATTGATTTTCTTTTCTTTTGGACACCGTAATCATTCAAAAGTTTTTCTTTTCATATGATATATAAAATATGTGTAAAATTTCAACATTAGCCAATTCATGGGTTCATGGGTCCGTGCATCACCATGTCTCTTTAATATTTCATTTTGGGACCTTATAGAGATCCATTACAAGTTTTACCCTTAAAGTTTAAGGTTGAAGTTTTTATCATTTAAGTTTTGGTTAGCCCATTAGGATGCAACTCGGATTAATTTCTACTTAAATACTATCCAACATTCTCGAACGTATCTCGTATTAAATTTATTTGATTTATATTGTAAATTGGAAAGTAAAACAAACGAAGCGGTAGCGGATTCAGAACGTCTAATTTTAATAAGATTGGAAAGTAAAGGTTCTTAAAATTCATAGGGTGAATTCAGGGGAAAGCTCAATTCGTTATACTTGCTCAAGTAAACGTTAAGTAAAAATTCAAAAACAAAACAAAAGTTCAACAAGTTGAATTTAAGTTGGTGAAAAAGGTGCATCGTATTTAAACGTGAGTTTCGGATTTGAACGACAACAACTCGATAACGTGCGGAAGTTCAAGCACGGACAGTCCGATGTGATTTTGTTCACAAAATCTATACCAACATGCGGAAATCCAACATGTCATACCAACATCACACAATCCAGACCTCTACTGTGCGGGGTTTTAGCACAGTAAGCCCCAAATAACACACTCTTAAACTCTTTATGTGTGGACGTTAATTCCATCACAATTTGCTCAATCAAACTCTTTCAGGTCTTAAACTATTCCTTTTTTTAAAGCAAAGAGATGGTGATGACATGACAGATAAACAAACATTCACATGCACATTTTAAAAGCTGTAAAGATCTATTGTCCAGCAATTATTTCATTGCCGAAATTAAGTGAAAAATATATCTGATTCAAAGTTGGTGAGATTAACATTTATGTCTCATGAAAGCGTCTTCATTTTTTTTTGTTATACACACTATTACGCACGTTTATCTAGCTGAGGGAAAAATGTTCGAAGAGTAGCTGGTATATTTTAAATCTATTATCTAGTTCAGTTTAGAAATCTTTGATTATAAACTTTTAATGTAACACAAGCTAAAAAATGACAAAAAATCTACATTTAAGTATAAGGCAGGTCATATTCTCACAATGCGTTTCATCTTAATTTTTCTAATGTCTACTAATTGTTATGATGCGCATATTAAAACCAATGGTTTGAACTCAAATTGTTTCCAGTATAGGAATACATTTAAAATTAATTAAATCCTCTTTCAAGTCGGATTTACATGTATGCACATAAAAGATAACGGGAATTGGATCATCCCGCATGTAAACCAAAAACAAAAAACAAAAAAACATTCGAGTTGTGTTGGCAAATGCCCTAGCTTTTCCCTTTTTCTGTGTTGCTTACACATAATTGAGTTACAAATGAAACTACCCCATAGTCAAGTTATCTGTTACAAGTTTGAAGAGAAAATATCATACTTTAATATTTAATTAATGTTTTGCCGACATTAATGTTTTTGCAGACTTTAATGGAGGAAATCTGTTTTGTTTTGAACATATTTTATTGATTAAACAAAAGGATCAGAAACAAGTTCTAACAACTTACAAGTTCCTCTCCTTAAATATAACAAAAGTTGTCATGCATATGAATATAGAACAAAAGAAAATATAATATTGACATACACAAAGAAATATTATTTAAATATCAAGGATTCGTCTATAAACTTTTGTACAGAAGCAAAAATGCTTTTGTTAATATGTAAAGGTAGGTTGTTGTTGCCATATAAAAGTAAATCTAACATAAACAATTGATCAAACAAAAATCTGTCTAGTGAAAACGTTGTTAAGTATTTTTCATTTATGCTGTGGCTTAATTAATCGAAGAAAATTGACAAACTGTGTGATGTTAAATCGACAATTTTTTATGCTTCAAGAACTGTAAAGATTTTTTCACAAAAGCTATCAAATGCAGACACAATTACTGCATTTTCAAAACATTAACAGATGAAATTACCATACAGTCGTAATTTTAAGAGATAATATCATATGTTTTTGCTGATATCATTGGTGGGAATTTGTCTTGTGTAAATGCTGATAAATACTTCTCATAATGGTTCTATATTTGACATTAAGAAACGTCAAATTGTTTCCATGATTGAACGTATATGTATATGTATAAGATTTTTTATATAAATCTATAAATCTACACTTACATGTATATGCCAATATATTAGCCGCTTATAATAAGCATTTAGGGAACCGATAGAAATACTGTAACTTACAGAATGCTCAGATGGAGGGCTGTTATTTAAGCATTGAATCCTTATTTTTTGAAAGATGTGGTCTCATAACTGCAACGGTGTGTGCATACAAATTGAATAACGCGCGCTAGCGCGTTATGAAAATTTGTTTGCACACACCGTTGCAGTTATGAGACCACATCTTTCAGAAAATAAGGATTTAATGCTTATATTTACGTTTTTTAACATTTGTTCTCTTTCCGCAAATATGATTTATTTAAAAAAAATCTCGGCCTTATTCAACGAGTAATGCGTAATTAACGGAAGAGCCACTGGAACAGCCGAATTATGCTAACAAATATAGTGCACAGCGTTTTTAATTCAATTAACACAATTCATTTTTCATTCTGTAATTTGATGAATTTATATTTGGTATACTAAGAAATTAATCAATTGAATTCATTCAAATCATAAAAAAATATTTACATCCATGAAATATTAATCAGCCCACGTATAATTATATCAGGTCGTGATCCGGTTTGAAGTCGAGAGGAGAGTCAGTCATGTTCTGAAGGAAGACTGAATGTATACATACGCACCAGATTTAGTGATTGGGTCTTCTGTGTTATGCGTAAATATCACTCAAATCTATCAATGCAATTTAATAGGAGGAAAGAAAGAAAATGTAAATATATATTTTTATTCGTAGCCCAAAATCCGATGCGTTTATGTGGTATGGGAACCTCCGTATTGTAATTTTAACGTACTTCTGATCGAAATAAACAATAAAATCAAGCAAAAGTCTAAAAACTTTTTCTTTCCCAAATTGTAACCTAACAGCGTAGCGCAATGGGTGTAGAGCTCTAACTACGAATCTAAAGCCATGACTTAGAATACCGCTGTGGCTTTTTATAATTTTAACCTTTCCAAATAATTCTAAAACACATTCTTTGGTCAAATATTGTAAAAAACGGCGAAAGTATTTTGATTATAATGTACTTTTATCTTAAAATACACTGTTATTCACATTGATATCGACAAGTGTTCCATACCACCTCAAAGGGAGAGAAAAAAATGTTTCAAATTCTATCAATTTAATTTATGTAAAATTATCATGCATGAAAATTATTTAAATACATAACTTTTCAAAGATTTTTTTTTTCTAAAAGAAAATTTCCTTCTGGTTGATGTATTAAATTCATTATGCAGTTTTTTTTGATAAAAAAAAAAAAAAGGTTTTTGATCAATTTATTTATCCTTGCTGATGACTCAAAATAATCACTATAAATTTTTAAAAAGCAATAAAGAAAATTAATATACATACTTATCTGTGTCACAATGTTGTTTACGTTTGATGAAGGGTTTCCTTGTATTACCTCAGATCACACCTGTAGGCATGAGACAGCTTTAATTATAAACGGCCAGGATTCATGTTAAGACTAGAATATACGGTACATTAATATTTAAGATTGCTTTGTATTGATTCAAGATGGATGCGTCGAATCCTTAAATCCAATAATATTACCATTCTCCTTTTAAAACACATATTTTTTTTCGCATTCCAACCTAACACTACTTTTAACGGGGAGCATGTGTTGTTATTATTCAATCGTATTTGTCTCTGGTTTTAAGCTCTTTAATCACCCATTTCATAAGGTGAGAACACTCTTTATTGGAACATGTAAGATCATTAAAGGAACATGACACACAGTATAATGTTACACATTTTTAAATCTCTTCTTGAAAAAAAACCCCAACCCAAATATCAAAATAAAGTTTTCTTGCATCAGATGATATGGACAAGATTTGTAAATGCTTGAAAATATTGAAATATTTTAAATATACATTGTAGTTATCTATTAAACGTTTTAGGTAGGTATACGTAGTTATTGGATCTAGCTAATCAAATGGATTTTGTTGTTTTATTACAGATTAAATATTTTCGTCATATTTTGTATATGAATTAAGTTTTTCTTAACTATTGAAATCGATCTATAGAACTGCAATATAATGTGATCTTTTATCTTAGTGTGTTCTATTGCCCTGCACATCGGGGAAAATATTCTGGTCTATTGACTGCTAAGGAATTAATTAATTGTTTATTAAATATTGCATTTTCTCTCTGGACAGCTATTATACCGTTGTATATCTATACCGGTGTATATCAATGCTGGCTCCGACAGAGGGCGACTCTGGATATTAGAATTTCTACAATTTAAAAAATAACAGATTTTTTTCCATATAATTTTCCCTATTAGCAAAATAGGGGGAAAATGCTATAACCAAAATGTCTTCCAAATCTGCCAAAAATATATGGGAGGCGTGTCACTAATGTGACCCTTAAAATAATAATAATTATTCTGAAAAGGTTTATCAGATGAGGTACGGTCCAACATTAGAGTAGACTATTATGAAACCTTCTACTATGGACATGCCCAATGTATAAACAAAATACATAACTACGGCGGCTGCAACCCGTTTTCGACCTTTAATATCACAAGCACTAAAGAGTGTCAAATAAATTATGAGAATCCCACATAACTTGAATATGTTACTCTTTTATCCGCCTACCATTTATTTGATAAGTTATCATAAACTGCCGACCGGGTAAACGAAGTCTCTTTTACGACATCAGCTTATTATTACAAGACCACTGCAGAGACCCTGCCGATTTGTGGCATTGCAAAAAAATTTTACAAAATGGTGTCAAGATTGTGAACCGTTTACCGAGTTCAGATTGCTCGTTCCCTAGAAAAATAAAGAGCACGTATCAAGTTATCATAAGCTATACACAGGTATTAGAATCAAGCCAGTTGGGCTTCTGCTGTGAACAACCTTTAGATACAAGAAAGAGGTTGACAAACAGTAGAAAAGTCGATATAGTATGGTGTCTTGTGTAATATCTATGTTTCAGACATTTCCATGATAAAGCCCCGAACAATAAAACATCTGTCAAAAGTGTTATGTAGTTTATCAGAAATGATATGTCGTGTAACAGTTCTTTACGTTCTTTGATAAAAAATTTGAAGTTTTAGAATGAGGCAAATCAACATATGGTATACTTTTTTTTTGGTATGGTTCTTTGCTATCAATATGATTGTTTAAAGAATTGTCTCATCTATTTACTTAATCGTATCACTCTTATTATCTTCAGGCAATATCATAGAGCCAAACCCCTCAAACTGACAATATTTGCCTTTTAATAGTAGGAAATTTACCATGCACAATCATAAATTTTACGATTTACGCAATGTTGGTTGTTAATATGGTGTATTTGATAGACTCTAAACACTTGCTGGATTGATAAAGATTACGCCTTTATATTGCTCGGTGGGTCAGGATTTCCCGGTTTCACAAAATAATCGGTGGTCAGGCAACGAAGATATCGACCCACGTGCACAAAACTATTGGAATTTCAAATCGATAGAGTCGCAAAAAAGTGCAGTTTTACAGATAGCATGCGCATATGAGAAGAGAGGCGATAAGACCGGGAAATGGAGGGCCCCCATTTACCGTATATTGATGTGAGTATGATAATAACCATAGATTACAAGTGCTCTAAAAACTGTAGGTTTATTTTGGGATTGAAGTGGTAGAATATGAATACCATACCGCTCGTCACAATTTTGGGTTAGAGAGAAGGTACATTTTACAGGTATATTATCAAGTTTTCACGTTTTTAATCAGAGTCTATATGATTTTCTGTATAATTTTATCAAACGACTATTGAAGAGTCTCTTATATAAACTGTATAAACTGAAGGCAATCCAAAATAAGGACATCTGTACATGTACTAGTATGCGTATTAGAAATTTTAGATTTTTCGCTGATAACAATTTGTTTACCTGCACACAATACTCCTTTAGACATGAAGCAATTTAGAAAGTGTGACATGTCTATTGTATGCTATAAATCAAACAGAAGAGCACTGGGTAGATTCATAGTGCCGTACACCAACTGAAATTGTTAAACATAGAAAGAAAAATGTAGTTTAATATCAATTCGTTAAAGCTGTAAGAAATTAAAAAAACAAAAAAAAAACAAACTCATCGTGTACAATTTATTGAAAATTGTTGAAAACTAAGCTAAAACAAAACTTATTTTAATAGAGTGACCCTGAAGTTTAAATACTTGTGTTAAAATTAAAGTAACAAATCCTTCATAGCTTGCACAAGCACGATCGAAGGTAAATTGTATTTTTGATCTATTGAGAGATAAAGAAATGTTTTTGCCTTATTTAAACTGAAAGGACCTTTGGTTTTATACCTATTCTCATATTAAGATTTGCTTTTTTGTTTGTCTCCATGTTGAATTAACCACTTCTGCCAAAATATGCCCTTTCTAAAATTTCTTACTCTTGCGGAAAAAGAGTTCACATGAAAACACTTATTTATATTAAAAACTTATTATTATAAGCCAATAAAGCAAAGGGTTTGGGGAGAGAAACTATACATTTTTCATAAAAAGTCATACTTTCATTCTAACTGTGTAAAAATTGGAAAAAAATAAATTAGATAAGGAGTATATCTTTGTTCTTTAAAGTACACGAGGTCCCCGTATATACACTGTATGATATTATCAAAAACAGTCAATTAATGAAAGTCTTAATTCTCTAAAGACCAAAAAAAAGTTACATACAGATTGTGGTTTTTAATTTTTATAAGAAAGAATCCTTCTTGTCGTTATGATTACGTAAGTGCATACCATTAAATAAAGAGATATTAAAAGCTAAATATGTCTAAACGATGCTGTTTATAAAAATGATTTACTGAACAGGTATTTTTCAAATAGAGTTCTTACAAAAGACTCTGTCCTACTATTGATAAAATGTTTTCCATAAAGGCCCCTGTTTTAAAAACAAAAGTACTATAGTAATTGGCTGTTATTTACAAGAAGATGGTTCCCCATGATTAGAATTGAACTGTGCTCTATAAATAAACCTACCATACTTAAGGGGGCTAGGGGGTGGCTGCCATTTTAGACAATATTGATCTCCTTTAAAAGAAGAGCTCCATATAAAAATGATAAAAAATGATAAAATTTTATATTAAAATATATGAAATTTTTCTTTATCAAATAGTAGTTGATAGCTTCAGAAATCGCAGATAAAATTTTCAAATAAATCTGATGGTTTTATATTATATTATATATTGACCCCCCAGCCTCCTTAAGGGATATTATTTCTTTGGATGTGAAACAATGCGTAGAATGCCATAAAATGACCACAAATGGCAATGTTAGAGTCCCAGTACGGATATTTTCTCAAAATCAATACGTAGGGTTCCTACATATTTATAGAGAATAAGAATATTGAGAGAATGCATATAATGGACAATTTTTCGATTAAAACGATCTAAATATTTAAAAAAAAATTATCTTCTTGAACAAAATTGTATTAGATACTATTTAAGGTTTTGAATTTGAATATTAAATGTGTATATAACTGTATATTGCACAGAACTATTCAGAACGTTTTTTCCTAAAAAAAAAAAGTTCAAAGAAAATGTATTTATTACGATAAAGTATATTACATTTAATAAAAAGCAAAGTCTAAGTAAAGCCATGACATCGTGCTGCACTAATTAAAAAACTGTATGTGTCAATGCCACGATTTTCTTTCCGTAAAAGAAAGACGTTTGGAATACATGTATATTTAATAAAAGTAAGATCAATTTACTCTCTCATCATTTTATTGGGAATGAAAAAAATGATCGAATAAATAATACAAGCGCTAATATCCGAAAATGTATTTGGCGTTGTTCTGCCATGCTACACCGTTAATGTAATATATTTTGGGTCAAACTGTAAAAGAGAATAAGCTTAAGCCTTTACATAACATAAAAAATTCCTAAATTAGTTCTTGTAGAGAATTTTTACAAGTGGAACATTTGTATAAGATTTTGAGGTTCATGGATCTGATGGGTAATTTGTTTTATCTCCTTAAATATATGATTTATATGAAATGATTAGAATTCAAGCTATTTTTTCTTATTTTTTTTTGTCATTTTAAAACACACTTGATTAATTGTAGACTGTTACAACCAATACATGAAATAAAATTGCTGAAATCAAAGTATTTCTATCATATAGATCAACATAAATGTAAGTAACTATGATAATATAAATTAAATTGTATAATAAAAATGAAAGTCTGGATAGCATTGAAATTGGTTTTGAAATTTAGCGATATCTGGAATATTCTTCTAGGTAATAATTCCTAGAAATTTGTTTCAAATGGAATGTTGTTTTTCAAATGATCTGTTTAACTGAAAAGGTAACCGAGATAAAGACAGACATGTTATTCATGAAATAAAACCCACTCTTCGGATTGAGAATATCACTTATCGCATGTAGGAGATGCATGCTTTTATTCTTTGTCTTATTTTATGAAAAGAAGGTAGATTTATCATTCATTATTTTGTTACCAGGAAGTCTGGTTATATACATGTGTACATGAACCTAGGTGCGTGACATATCGAGAATCAGTTTTGTCACGAGCAATGGTTTTACACAAGGAGCTGATTCTAGTCCTTTCTTATTCCTTAGTCACCTTATCATTTCTTAGATATAGATTTACTCAAACCGAAATCGTGATTTTATTTTCAAAAGATAAAAAATAATTGATTTAAACACGTCATTTACATTACTTCCCCATTCCACACCGGAAGATATAGCTCTAAAAAATCAACCTGTAAAATCGATTCTTTGGAGAAAACTAATGTCCCTTATCTGAACACTGGGCAATAGGTTATCATAGAAAAACATTATCTCATCCATTTTGGATAGATCTTATGTTATAAAATAGACTGGTTGTCTAACAATGTCATAGTAGGTAGCTTAGGAAATCGGGTAAAACTGAAATGTTATGAAAAAAAAACCCCTGAAGAATCTATAAAGACATTAATGTCACATATACTGGCCTACTTGTCTTTCAAAGACCTTAAACTGGAA
Organism: Magallana gigas; assembly: GCF_963853765.1. Lineage (NCBI taxonomy): Eukaryota > Metazoa > Mollusca > Bivalvia > Ostreida > Ostreidae > Magallana > Magallana gigas. The sequence goes on from NC_088854.1 coordinate 44,537,295, forward strand.
CACATATATAAGATCGTAGATTTTCAAATATCAATTTCTGTTACTGAGTTTTATTAAAAAGGAAGGGAAGGCATTACTAATATTTATTTACTAAACTTTGTTTTTAGTTTTGTTTGAATCATTTAGCAAATAGGTAATCAATCACTACCATGTTTAATAAATAAAAGAAATCTTTTCTTGAAGTTATGTAACAGAGGACCCCCAAGTGTTTAAATTTCTAATATTTTAATATTTTTGATAATAGGGACAGGATGACATATCGATTTCGACAGGTAGTCTACTGTATACCAAACTATTTAGCTACATAACTCTTATCTTTTTAAAAAAATCAAATCAAACCTGAAAAGATCGGAAGGATGGAAGGGTTCGTATTAAAATATAAATAATTCAAATCAAGGTCGTTTTTCAAGGTCATTGGTAGTTTCAAACACGACTTGCGTGTAATCCAATTTGAACTTCAACCTTAGAAACACGAACTACTTGGTGTAGTCCAAGTTCTTAGAGTTTTATTAGTCCCACAAGTGCTTTAAATCGATATTTTTTTTTATGTCAAATGATCAGTGTTGAGTGCAAATGCAACAAATGTAACTAGGAAGTATTTTAGCTTTTTTATATCGTTTTCATAGAGTTCAGTCATTTTTTAAGAAGGGCTGCAATGTATATTTCTTCTGAGGTAACCATTCATAAAATGGATCTCTGCATGTTATAAAGTAACTGACCAACTGTCATTTACTAAGAATTCTACTTAGAAGAGACCCATAGCACACAGGTAACAGATGAATATAAGTATGTTTTACACTTTTCATCTTATTCTTTTCAATTCGATGAAAAAGAATGAAACATTGTTTAAAACAATCTTAAGTTTGATTCCTTTCCTTTGTGATTAATGAGAAATTATTGTTTTCTTGTATAATTAAGTCATACATAGCCGATTACTGATAAACCTAGCTATCCTAAAGCGGTAATTGTTTTTAGTTTAGGACGAATAAAACTGATAGTATGTCGCAGATCGATATTTCAATTTAAAAGAAAAAAATGACGTAACAATTTCATTCTCAGAAATGCCGAAGAACTCTATTAATAGACAATTTATCAGTCTGCATATTGACAAGTTCGGACCATCTAGATCCATGAAACCAAATACGGAGACGTGATGCTCAACAACTTACCCATTAGATCTACCTGAAAACTTTATAGATGAAATTAACCATAAAAATGTATTATTTAGGTTTTTTTAAATTCCAAACACTTTAGTTTTATTAAAATTTGAGGTTTTTTTCTATATTTGTATACAGAACTCTTTTTAAAAAGAAGATTGATATTGTCTAACAATAGACACGATTATAATATACAGCCCTCTTAATGTGTGTCGTCCCGTCCATATCTTTTGAGATATCAAATGATTTATTAATTTGTAGATTAATTAATGATTAAAAAGATAAAAATCCATAACATGTAGTTCAGATTCTGAGCGTTTCTGAGAATTTAAATTTTATTGTATATTGTATCGTAACGTTGTCGAAGATAAAACATTCCGGAAGATCATTCTCTTTCATATTTTTCTTGATTTAGAATTTTAAATTTTAATTAAATACTTAAAATAGCAAACCCAAAGATTTGCAGAGCGCAATATTGTTTTGAAATGTTAAATCTTATCTGTTTAAAGAAAGCAAAGGACAGTTCAATGTTCATGTTGGTATTATCATTCAAGTTGCCTAGAAGATTTTTTCTTTCACAGATTGAGGTTATTTTGTGTGACAAACTGACATTGATTAAATCATATAGAAAAGCTTGACGACAAGCTTCAGAATTGGAATGTCTCGATTTATTACCAAAAAACCCATCAAATGTTTTAGTTAGCGTTATTTAGATTTCTTAAAATTAGAAATTAAAAGCTTTACTGTGCATACTTTGTAAATAATTTAAAAATGAAAAGTGTAATCAAATATTTAGATTTAACATCACATGTTGCTACTGTTGTTTTAGTTAATCAAAAATAAAGAAATATAAAATAAACGAATTCATTCGTGATCTGTCAATAATGAAAAACAAAAATCAAATAGCTTTGAATAAAGTACCCTCTCTCTGAAATCCGTCAATTAGAACCCCCCCCCCCCCCCCAAAAAAAAAAAAAAGAAGAAATAAAATTAAAGAATTTAAAAATTAAAAAAAAACTACGTAGAAAAAAATCTGATAGACATGAATAAAGCAAAACCCTTGAGAATAAAACGTGCACAATTATTGAAAGGTTACCAAAGTGTATTTTCTAAATTTCTATTTGAACTACTTCATAGTTTTTACAAGTTAATTGTAACAATTCTAGAACAAATGTAACTCAAGAGATTTTCATTTCAAAGGTTATGTTTTCTTCTCGCAGGAAGATGGCGTTTTCTTAGTGTTACACATAGCGGTTAAAAGAAAAAAAAAGTAACTTCATGAGTAAAATACATTAAGATATATATGAAAATTAGATATCGCTTTAACTGTAAAATAAATATTATTATAAATATGCTTAAAGTAATCATTTTATCATCATGTGCGTTCGGGGTTAAATTTTCGAACTCGCATATACATGTACGGCCTCTACTTGCAAACGGTATTAATTAAATTACGCTTATTTATACCTTTCCAATTTCCTTTTTCAATTTTCAAGTTTTCAAACTAAGGGATTCTTGAAGTCAACACCCCCCCCCCCCCCCCCCATTTTGGAATCTTTGACAACAAATGTTTTCAGACCTTCCCGAGTCGTGATATTTCGGTGTTTTGAGCGATATCTTGTATTATAACCTATAAATCTCATACAGAGTTTACATACAGGGAAGGGGAATGTTTATAAAGTTATAAAACCGTCAGCCCAGAGTACAGAGGCGGTAGCTGGTTCTACAGCTGTGAGGACGGTAGTACTCGTGGTGTAAAAAATCTACACACACTTACAGGGACCAAAGTCGCAACAGCGGTGTCTAATCATAAGGAATGTGTGCCCGTATTCTAAAAGATAATAACTTTGGAAATGTTTAAGTATTCTCATAAGGTATGGTTTATATTTGATATCTTAGTAGTAAAATATTTTGTTATTCGGAGAAATATATACCCTTAGTGTAAGTTTATACAGAGTATAATATTATTGAAAAAAATACTGAGATGGTGCTTGTTCATAAACTAAGTATTAAAACGTTTCAAGATATATCACTTGGAAATCTGTTACAAATAGTCGTTTCAATTTTGAGATTGAACACGGGGCCAAAAGGTGCCGGGCAGGGGCACATAGGGATGATACAACAAAAGATCTGAAGTGTTTGTAAATATGATGATTTTACGACCGCTCTGAAATTGATATTGCAACCCCCGCTCCAAGCTTCAAATTGATAAGACACAAAAATGACGGTCATAAAGAACAGACAGGTCGTAGTTTAATGTCTCCATGCTGATTTAGTGGGATACTGACTGGTCTTAAAGGGAACATCAAGGTTTTAGGTACTTTGCATAATCAAGATATTGTGTTCAATTTCAGTATATACCATGGTGTTATCAATATGTTAATATAAAGCGGAAAAACTAACCTGATTCAAATTAATTTTGTGCGTTTTTCTTGACAGATTTGACGTATTATCAGCAAAATCGGTTGTTCTAATGCTGCTTTTATTATCTTACCGATTCAATCCTACCGATTGCTTTGTAAAGTTTATAAAAAAAAGTAATTAATTAAATTGTGGTTAATAAATTTGTTTTGTTGTTGTTGTTGTTTTATTAACTTTATCAGTAGAATGTTTGTTGTGTAAAGAACAATCAATACAATAATACTATATATTTCATTTGATAGCTTGTATGAGTCTTTCTGTTCAAAGATTTATTGTACATTTATAATGAATAGACATTTGATGTTGTAAAGACTGTAGGGCTTATTGAATATTGTTAAGAAGCCAATTTAACCGTTTCATTACTTATCTATCTTCAGCTTCGGCCATCACCAAAGTTTTTCAATGAACACGGGCTGACATTCCCAGAGGAAGAAGAAGGAACCCCGATCCCGATGACCAGCATGCAGAATATTGGCGGGATGGACAACGCTGCATATGAAGACGACGAAGAATCATCCAGGTCGGAACGCTCCTACGATGATGTGGAAGACGATGTATTCAGCGAATCTCCACCGAGTTATCATTCCAATGAAATGAATGGAAATCTAAGCAAAGACCAGAAGGAAGAAGCACCGTAATAAATTCATTTTTCATTTTTATCGTGTTTTGCAATTGAGCATGCCATACCCAAAAATATGAATTCATTTCACAGTGAACAAGAAATTATATTATGCTATTAATAATTTAATTTCAGGAAAAATTATAAGTGGGATGTTTTTCGCTTGGCCTCGGACGACAATATATCTGGATCTGAACTGGCTTGTTGGAACGCGTGTTTCACTGTCAACAGAGTGGTGCTATGCATTCTGATTTTCGTTTTCGTTTTCATCACGTCGGTTATATCAAAATTTACTTTTATTCTAATGACAACAAACATTTTTCCAAACAACGGAGGACTGAAGAATCCTAACCAAACTCTGAAGTACTTCAAAGAAGGGAAAGACTTTACAAATGTTGAGGTCACTTGGATCTGGAGTCTCCTTCTCGCCATTGTAGCACCTTATGTGTTTACTGTCTTGAAATACCTCTGGGTTCTACTTTTTAAGAAAACCAGAAAATTAAACTTTACAGTTTTGCTTGTAGTAAGTTGTTTGCTAAAATCTGTATACAATAATTGATAATCATTGGTAGGTCGTAAAATCAATTAATCTTCGACTTTACAATTGCTATTATTATACTTTCATGTTAAATACTGAAATCTGATTGGTTAAGACGCAGTTGATAATCCGTTCTATTACCCTCAGCCTTAGTAACACTTGGCAACGGCTAATACAACGAATTGTTACATGCGCTTAAATTATGCGCATGTGGTTCGTGGTAGAATTCACGTCATATCTATATAAGAGCAGTAAACATTTCTTAAAAATTAAGACATTCAGTATAATAAAATAAATAGTGCCTGATATTATATTTGTTTATATAATGGTAATCATTGTTAACAAATGCATACAAAGAACAATATTTCGTACAACAGCAACTTGCATTGTTTAAAATATGAATTAAAAAATTAAAATCATACATATGGATTATGAAACTAAAAATACCGGTATAAAGTAAAAAATTAAAATCATACATAAAATCATATGGTTTTTAAAAATTCAAATTTTTAAACTATCAACAGTTGATATTTTTGTTCAACTAAAACTATTGGTTTTAGTTGATCAGTTGGTTTTACTGATCAGTAAACAGTAAACACTGATTGCAATATCAGTTGGTTTTACTGCCTTTTTTGGTTAATAAAAACGTTTCATTAAAAACAAACTTATAAATACATATATCCTCATAAGAAGAATTAAAATGTTGACAAAAATATCAGAATTAGGGAATGACGAATTGTTTTTGTGAATTGTTATTTTCCTAGATCCGTTCTACTATGGGCAATTTACACGTTTAAAAACGAGCTACATCTGACATTCTTTTATAGGCGCTGTGTATCGAGACTCTTCACAGCATCGGACTTAGCATATTTGTCCTGGTGGTTCTTCCAAGCTTTGAACCAATTTCTGCCTGTTTGCTCTGTTTGAGCGTTTCGCTCGTCCCAGCGGTTCTAAAAACAATCTACCCAGAGAGAACATTGAAGAAAGTGGAGGAGAGCGAGAAAGGTCGGCTTCGCACTGCTCGAGTTGTGAATTCCCTGGCAGTGATCTTTCAGCTTGGTAGTATTGTCCTCTGGACGTACTATGTCTATATCGCTATTGGTTCCGTGAATTCCCAATCAGTCACTTTAATGGTGCTTGTGGCTTTGTCTCCAATATTGGTGTCTCTGACATGGTGGGAAAACTTTGTAAAGCAAGCCAAATTCAAGAACAAATCTAGCGATACCGACGGAGGAACATCTGCTCTCATGCGCTTGAAGTTGAACATGAGACGACATAGAGTGAAAGTTGGGTTGTTTGTGAATCTATGGAAAATCATCATTACCCTAATTGTAATGCCGACTCTGGTTTTCGGTGTGTTTTGCGAAAATGGAAATGCCTGCATCGATGCATTCTTTTTCCAAAATGAGAGAGGTCAACTAAGATATATAAGTGATGCAAACATGACGGACAACAGAAATTTTTATGAGTTAGGAGAGAAGGGTTGCATATCTTATTTTCCTTTTATGATCTCAATGGCAAACATTTTGTCAAGTGTAATATGTTTTAAATTTGCTAAAGCTGCTTGCAAGATTCTGGCACAGAAACTGTGCTTTGCCCTTCCTGTAGTTTTATCAACACCAGTCGTTATAGGACTGATTCTTGGGTTGTACTCCAGAACCGTTGATATTTCTTTCGGAAAATGTATACTACCATTAGCAGAATGGAGAGACAAAAACCAAGACCCAACCATTTTGTTCGACATAATAGACACCTACTGGGTAGTCATTGCTGCTGGAGCTCTTGGCTATTTCTCCTTCCTTCTCGTCACAAACCATGTGTGGTCTCCGAGCAAGGAGAGGCTGATTGCAACGGACAGGTGACAAATATTACAAAAGTAAATCATTAAAAACAATTTAAGGTCTAACTGTTATTGTGTTCCATTAATAAATTCTTTTTATGACTTGAAGATTATTTGTGCAACCATTGTTCAACGGGGGTCTCCTAGACCAGTCTCTGCTTTTAAATAGAAGACGGACCGATGAAGAATTCAAAAGAACAGAAGAACACAATGTACGTAAAAAGCGTTTATATATGTTAAAAAGAAACTCAAACTTTTTTTTTTATTAATCCCAACACTTACACATTCTCTAGTAATTTACGTTCACATATGTTTTAAATTTGGAATTTCTAGGAATCGGACAAAAAAGTCCCAATTCCTGAAAAAGACGAGGAAGACGAGAAAAGTAATATCGATTGGTCAATTCTAAGAAAAGATGACACACCAATGATCTACATGTGCGCTACCATGTGGCATGAGTCAGAAAATGAAATGATTCAGATTTTAAAATCAATATTCAGGTAAACATTTAATCTTCATTCTTCAAAAGTTGTGATTTTTACTCAGGTGTCTAAATCGAAAAAAGAATTAACGATATCTTTAAATGAGAACACCCGACGGATACACGCACTTGTCGGTTACAAGTTATAACTATGCGTATCAGTTCACACAACTTTTCTTGTTTAGCAGTAATAACGTATTTTTGTATTTGTCAATGCTTAGAAATAGTATCTTTTATATTTGCTCATTTTTATCTGATTCTATAAATAATCACAGTCAAAAACTGAATATTGCAAGTCTTATATTCATTTAACATGGTCATTTCAAGTAAATATTTATGGGGTTTTTTTTTATCACAGACGATAAAAGGAGATTGCATGTTTTGTATGAAACAATAAGTGTATTTAAAACCTTATTAATTAACACTATGCATTCTAGTGCAAATTCGTGCTTCTTTGTATCAAAATTCGCATTAAATATAAAGGCTATAAAAAAATAAACACATTTTGTTCAAATAAATATAAACTAGTTACAAGTTTGACCCTACAGGTACTTTGCAATATACACGTTTGTTCGTGTAGAAATTCGCCAGTACAAAAAGCTGTTTACGTAAGACATACACCTTTTTTACACGTTTTAGACAAGACGAGGACCAATGTGCCCGCCGTCATTTACAGATGTTTCTTGGCATCAAAGATCCAGATTACTACGAATTTGAAGGTAACAATTTTTACAGTATGAAACTGTAAACATATGCTTTCTTCACGTGAGATCAGTTTATTATTATTTTTTTTATATATCAAACTTTAGTTCTTTCTCATTTAAACACAAATTGTACACAAAATTGCTGATCCATTTCAATTTTCAAATGAACTGAAATAATTCTTTGACATTTAGCCAACATATTTTTTGATGATTGAAATTGCACACAAACATTCTAATCCATTTCAATTTTCAAATATACTGAAAGAATTCATTCTCTTTTAGCCCACGTATTTTTCGATGATGCATTCCAAGCACATGGAGATGATGATTACGAGTACCAAGTTAATGATTTTGTCAAACTCCTTGTCAGCTGCATGGACATTGCAGCCAGGTGAATTCAAATGTCTTGTATTGACATATAAACAAATTTGCAACTTGCTTGCGGTATGATGGAAATTTCGTCACGTTGTTATTTCAAATTAGAGATTTATTTTTATATGCAGTGCGGTTCATAAGACGATAATGATCATCCCGCCACCCGTAAAGTACCCCACCCCTTACGGAGGGCGGCTAGAGTGGCAGCTGCCCGGTGGAAACAAGCTTATTGCACATCTAAAGGACAAAGCCAAAATACGACATCGAAAAAGATGGAGCCAGGTGAACAAAACAAATAATACTGAAGTCCCCAAATCATTTAGAATACAAATCCCAAAGCTCAAGCTACTTACAAAGAAGATAATAAAAGTCCAAGTTCTAAAAAAAATGTTTATTGTAAATTCAAAATGTTGTTTGACGAATTTCAGGTCATGTACATGTACTATTTCCTGGCTCATAAGCTTATGAACATTCCCAAGAAAACGAAGTCCCAAAGAAGAGTGATTGCAGAAAACACGTTCCTTCTTGCGCTTGACGGAGACGTAGATTTTCAGCCAAAAGCAGTCCAGTTACTTGTGGACAGGATGAAGAAAAACCCAACGGTAGGGGCAGCGTGTGGGCGGATCCACCCAATTGGCTCAGGTACATTTTAGAATAGCACTGATTGCGTATATTTTGTAAAATAACATATAAAGTCTTGGTTTTGGTACAAGGTAAAATTCTCATCGTGATTTTGTTTTACAGGTCCTATGGTGTGGTACCAGCAGTTTGAATACGCTATCAGTCACTGGCTGCAGAAAGCAGCAGAGAACATAATGGGGTGTGTGCTGTGCAGTCCGGGGTGTTTCAGTTTATTCAGAGGGTCCTCTCTGATGGATGATAATGTCATGAGAAGATACACAACACCACCGACGGAACCACAGCATTATGTTCAGTATGATCAAGGTAAACTGGCGCTGACACGCATTTTCTCCGAATTAGGGGACTACAAAATTGGATCCAGCAATATGAAAAAGGTGGGGGTGTTCCAACAGATGAAAATCAACACAAGTAAAATTCGGCCCGGTTAACTTTTGATTCTTAAAAAACAGGTTTTTTTCAATATTTTCCGTCGGAAAAATTTAACAAACATTAATCTCGTCTTGTCCTATTTCAACACCAGAGTGCACTAAGACAAGTTCTTCCAATCTCTTCGAATCCTCTGGATATTGTTTAAAAAGATGAGAGAGAGCAATTTCTAGTATCCTATACTTTATAAGTTTTTGATTCTAAATTTTCGAACAGGCTTGTTGGACCCCTCGAAACCCTCTACCTTTGATTTAATATTCCAGTCAGTTTACCTCGTTGTTTTTCCTGCAGAATCTAAAAAATAACATTTCCTATTACTGTTTCAGGAGAAGATCGGTGGCTGTGTACTTTAATGCTACAGCAAGGTTACAAAGTCGAGTATGTGGCTGCCAGTGATGCCTTGACATACGCTCCCGAAGGTTTCAATGAATTCTACAATCAGCGAAGGAGGTGGTCCCCGTCAACCATGGCTAATATCATGGATCTCTTAATGGACTGGAAGAATGTTACACGTAAAAACGAGGATATTTCGAAGCTTTACATCCTGTATCAAACATTTCTCATGGTGTGTTCCATCTTGACACCAGGAACAATATTCTTGATGATACTAGGGGCCATCACAATGGCTTTCCCTGCTATTCCGCCATTTGCTGCCATGACAATCAACATAATTCCAGTCATCGGAATGGTTATGTTATGTTTTGTTGCAAAGACAAACGTTCAGGTAATGTATGAGCATTGCGACACAGAGGGAAAATCAAATACTGTTTGGAGAAAAAATTCGATACATTTTACTTTAGCCAAATTTTTGTAACCTGTACTAAAAACGATCTGCTCCATTACCTAGTGCATATCATTATCAAATGTGAATATAAACAGTATGTCATTTAATATTTCAGTGTCTTTGTTTGTTGTCTGTGATAATACTACGAATCGATTTTGCAATGAAATGTTCAATACGTTTCTTCCATTACAATTTGAAAAATATGTAATGGTACAGTTGCTTAAAATTTTGTAAATATAAGTAACTAGAAATCATTCTTTGAATATTTCGAGGTGACGAAATATGGTCGGGCGTGATAAAATCTCTTATAAAGCTGTTTGGGATAGAATCTATCATAAAAACCCTTTGCCCTTTATTGGATTTGATCATCTGGACCGTATTTGATAACCTCATCATATTAAAAGAATGATTTCTTACTCTCTAAACACTTACAGTTGGCCTATGCTGCTATTGTATCCACGGCTTACTCCCTTCTGATGATGGTGGTACTGGTGGGTCTACTGGTGGAGGCGGCAGGGGCGGGGCTCTGCTCTGTCACTACACTATTTCTATTGTTTGTGTCGGGGGTGTTCGTCCTTTCAGCGCTTCTCCATCCACAGGTATGCCTCTGTAGTACATCCAAAAAATCTTTGCCACAATAAGACATTCCTTATACTCACCGAAATTATCCTATGAATAAATTGATTGAGACGACCTCAATCGTTGAGTGTAAAGTTTATTTTGAGTATATTGCTACCGCGATACGAGGAAAAACAAAATAAAATCACAAAAATAACAATATTAAATTCCTGCTTCTAAATGATAACACTCATCTCAGTTCTTTAGAAATAAGAAGAATTAAATTGATAATTAACATAAAAAATATGCAAGGATGAGTTGGATTCAACAAATTTTTGAATATCATGTATCAGAACTTGTAATCAATATCCATTTATATATACTTTTTGTTGTTGAAATTAAACAAAATTAAGTATCTACATTGAAGTATTACATTTGAATACCTTGTTTCTAGGAATTCTTTTGCGTGTTACACGGATTTTTATACTTCCTGTCCATTCCGTCAATGTCTATGCTTTTGATGATCTACTCTCTCGGAAATCTGCACGTCGTGTCCTGGGGAACACGAGAAACAAAAGTTGCCGCCCCTCCAACACAGCGGGGAAACCAACAATCGCAACAAAATAAAGTACAGAGCTGGTTGAGCAAACTTGGCGTTGCAGACACTGCGGGAACATCGGATTATACTTTTTCATGTGGAAATCTCCTTCGGTGAGCTAAATTGAAGTTTAACCTAAACTTTATTTATTTTACAAGAATTGACAATTTGATTATCTAAATAAATATCTTCCTATGTTAATGGTTTCTGTAACAATCCTAAGCAGTGTTATTATTAAAAATGAAATCTTAAGAAATTTTAGCACACTTAATAGATAGAATCATTAAAAACATTAGTAATACACAAGAATAATTAACATGCATGAACTAAGTTTGTATAGAGAATTGTAAACATATAGTACTTAAAATGTGTCCATTTATTTGATGAAAAGTATCCAAAAAAAACAAGAATGTACTGCTTCAGACAAGTAACAATTTCATATGTACAGGGTATGCTATTTTTAATTCTAACGAACTTGTTTTAATAGTTGTGTGTGCTGTCCCAACACCTCAGCCCAAACTGAGGACATGCGGTTCCGGGCCATACTGGAGAGACTGGATGATATCGAGTCACATATGACGGAGGTCACCCGGAGTAGAAATCCGAGCCAGTTTGACGATGGTTCCATTATAAATTCAAAAATTGAGGAGGAGCACCAACCATTTTCCAAACAAAACGGGCTGTTTGAAATTGCAGTAGAAAGATGTAAGAAATTTAATTGAATTTTGTTTTAAATTTAATTTTTACTTTCATTTTTTTCATTTTTGAAAAAATTGAGTTATTTAAGATATTAATTTCTTTCTTTGAAAGCAAACCCAGCATATGTTGAAGAGAAAGGACGTAAACGAGACGAAATGAAAGACCCTTATTGGATTCACGACAGCTCTTTGCAAGAAGGTGCTAGGGACTATTTATCTGAGGATGAAATTAAATTTTGGAATGAATTTATTCCTCAATATTTGAAACCATTAGAATCGAACAAAGAACAGGAAAAGCAAGTGAGTATGAAAAATAAGAAGCAGACATCTTACTACTCAACAATCCCTGGAGTGATTAATCTTAAATTTTAGACATAAATGGTTACTTTACGAAAAAATTCTTTTACAGAAGAATATGGGATACCAACATTATCACTTTTTTTTAATTTCAGACACAAAAGGGTTTGATTGAATTGAGAAACAAAGTTTGCCTTGCTTTCCTTCTGATGAATGCGTTGTTTGTGACGATTGTTTACGTTCTGACGGAGGTGAACCTAAGTACCAGTCAAAGTCTCTCCATTCCCCTCCCCTGTACAGTGGAATCAGGACGACCCGGACAGGGTTATATTGAGCCCATATCATTTGCCTTTACCGCCATATTTGGAATAATGCTTCTTCTGCAATTTATTTGCATGCTTTTCCATCGGTTTTCTACCTTCTTGCACATTGCTGCATCCACGGAGGTTAGTTTAAAGAGACAGCTGATAAACAGAGTGCGCGGAACTGAAACAGGACCCAAAGAAATTGGAGTAGAGGAAGGTTTACAACTTGTTAAAGAAATGCAAGCACAGGACAACTCAGACACAATGTCTGTAATGTCACAAGAAACGACCGTGAGCGACGATGTTGAACTTTCTGGTCAAACCAAGGGCAAAAATTTGTGGAAGAAACTAGGTAAACGCCAGAGAATGGAGGTTGGTGGAAAAACATTGTCAAGAAACTTTGCAAAAAATTTCGCCAAACTGAACAGGGCTATAGTGGATGAAGATGGTTCCAGCACACGAGGATTGGCAGAACAAACACTTGAAGATGCGACACAGGAAAGAGTAGCAGCCGTTCAAAGAGTTTTCAAAAATCGATTTCAGAGAAAGTCTCTGATGACAATTGTTTCTCTTGCGCAAAACCAAAGACAAAAGGATGAAATAAAGAGAAGAGCGACGCTTCTTCAAAAGAAGAAGGTTGTAAGTGCATGGAAGGCAGCAGCCGAGAGAATCAGACTGCAAGAACTGATGAAGGAGCAAAGGGAAAGCGCTGCTGGAAATCGAAAAAGTAAAGTAGGCTTTGCCGATGTGATGAAAACTGCGGCTGCAATAGAGAGAAAGAAGAAACTATCAATGCAACAAAAGAAGGAAAGTGAAAAATTAATAACTGACATTGAGGAAGAAAAGGATGAGGAGCATTCACCTATTAAACAGATCAACGAACCTTCACTAAAAAGACGGATGGACGAACGTTCACCAAAGAAACAAGTCGACGTAAGAAAAGCCCGAATATCTGTAGAGAACGAAAAGGAATGGCCTAGTGAGCACGCGTACGCTGTACAGCCAACAGGAGAGGCAATGGCAGACTTGGAGGGAGATTTTGCAAATGCTGACGTGCGGCCTATTGAGCACGCGTACGATGTACAGCCAACAGGACAGGCAATGGCAGACTCGGAGGGCGATTATGCAAATGCTGACGTGCTCTTTTAAGGGGCAAACAAATTTCGAGAGATGTATACTGTGATAAAATGTGAGAATGTGTTTTATGTAATTTTTATATACATGTACCAGTATGAATTCACTTTTGCATCTTTTTTATTTTTCAAGACTTTTATTTTATTTTATGTCTTTTAAGATTTATTATTTGTATCGTTACATATTTATGTTTATTAATAGGAAAAGAATATTATGCAATTTATATAATTTATATCTCAAAACAGAAATTTAGCAATACCCCAAAAATGTGACTGCGTAGTCGGATAACCAGCCAGCTTATGCTATTTTTCTTCAATATAATTTTATTAAGGAACACGTATATAATCTTATCAAATCTACTGCTTGCATATTACAATAATATTGTAAATTTTTCTTATCATCAATACATAAAAATACCGAAATAAATTCCGCAAGTTTGGTTTGTTGTCACTTTGAATGGTTAAATTATTATTTGATTATTATGACATTATCAGCCTTTGCAAAAATAATCGATTTATTGCATGATTCTTACTATATTTATTATGGGACCTACATTTCTCATAAAGATTAAATGCTTCATCGTAGTGTTTTATTTATCTTAAATGTTTAAGTTGGAATTGGATTTGATAATGCCAGCCAATTTTCAAAAGGGATATGAAAAAAAAGATAGAATGATGTACGTAGGGACTGATGTTGATTCTTATACGTAAGCTTTCATTTATTGGCATATGAAATTTTAAGACATCTTAGTTGTAAGAGAGATACCAAATTGTAAGTTCAAAATTCGGCTAAAAATGAAATAGAAAGATAAAATAGGAAGAATTACAGGCCTGAACTTTAGTAGCTTTAATAATTTATTAAGTTTCAAGTTCATGTTGGTAAACTTTTCCTGGAATTATGAGATTTAGTAGCAAGCCAATGGAAGCGAGGGGCCAAAACGAATGGGGAGAAAAAAAGGTTTAACAACATACTTAGTACATGTTTTACACGAGAAATTTAACTCTGTGATTCTATCTGTATTATTACAATTTTTGGGAGTTTATTTTAATCAACTCTCCTATGCAGTCAATCTGGCAAACCGAAAGTGAAACAGTGTTTAGACCTAAGCACAAATCATCACCGCTGACAAGTCTTAGTTCTTGAATATAATAGAAAAATTCGACGTAATGTATGCTGAAGCATTGTTTTTCAAGGAAACTTATCTATAAACACTTTGAAAATAGTAAAATTTTATATAATACGAACAATTTAGATATTTATGTAGTCTCATGTATTCCTACGCCAGACTTCAATATATTCTCGTTCAACCAAAAAGCTCGGCTGTCTCCGTAAATCTCCGACAAACAGAGAGGCACTTTTGCTTGTCGGAGATTAAAGGACACAGCTGAGCGTCTGGATGAACGAGACTGGAGTTCAATATCAATAGTGCTTGGATCCATACAATTATTAGAATTGTTTCGATTACTAATACATAGTTTGAAATCTATCTTTAAATATTACACAACATGATTCATATGGGGTTTCTCTAAATTCGTGTCTGAAATGTCTAATTAAAATTCATATTATAAAAAAGTGCGTAAATTAAATACAGACTAAAACTAATTGCCACGCAAGATAAGTTGATTTTAAAATAAATGATAATCGATAAAATCAACTCCCGTCAGTACTTCAGTACTTTGATTATCTTAGTTATCATTAGTTCAAAATTGTCTTATTTGATTTAAAAGAAACGAAATTTTTTAAACATCCTTTTCTGGTAATGGTGATTGTATAATTATTCCCTGTAAATTTACAAGTTTTAAAAACAGTTGACTGAAGGAAGTGAGATTCAAATTCAAAGTTAAATACACTTTTGAGGTGAAAATGGACACCTCCCTATTGTGACGTACTTCCTATCGAAATAAACAATAAAATCAAGTATCATTTTATAAATTATTTTCTTTCCAAAAATTGTTACCTATCAGCGTTTTGCGGTGGGATACAACATCATGAACTTCTAATCTGTAAGCCATGAATTTAAATGTCGCTGGGTTTTTTAAAAAAATTTAACTTTTCAAAAATATTCATATTTTGTACATATTGTTATTTGCAGGTAATAGTGATTCAGGATAAAATGTCCAAATTAGATATTTATTAATATTTACACAGTACATATGTATATTGAACATTGAATTGATTTTTATATTTTTTTTTGAATTTACAAGAAACAGATTAAACTGATCAACTAATAGATAAAACCCAAAACCTTAAGTCACAATCCATCTCTACCGATTTCATCTAATGAACTTTGTATCTAAATAGAAAGTTGACCGTCAGAGCATATTCATAAAAAAATAACAAATGATCTTAAGCAGCATGAAATGAAATATTTCAAAAGGGTTAAATGCACTTTATGAAATACATAATAATCCGTTAGGACCTGTTAATTAAATTGTTTAGGCTACTATTTTGCTTCTTAAAACCACGATTCAGATTCTCTTTTTCTGATTAAAAGATACTAAATAAAGCAGATGCCACTCATCAAATACAATTACAAACAAACTTATTTTGTCAATAGTATTGTTGCAATTATTACTTATGTATTTTGATTGAGTTTCATGAAAAGAAAATCATATTTATTCTCTTCAAAACGCAAAATGTGTCTATGCATTCAATATCAACTTAAAAGATTCATATTTATATCCAATACATGTTTCAGGCGTAATATGTTTGTGTAGTCAATTAACGCATTTTCAACTTTGTATTTTTCAGACGTGAGAAAACGATGACCTCTCGCTAACCGAGCTTAACGTCATATTAAAAACAGAATGTTTTGTGAAATCTTTTTAAACTCTAAAGCTCTTTTGCCAAAAATTGACCGAAAACATATGTTAATCATTTTTTTAATGAATTGATTCTAAATTATCTCTTCTATTATTGTATTGGGTAAATTTAATTTCGTTATGTTGGCGTTCCAATAGGCAGCCCATTGGTAACTTTAAGTGACGCCAAACCTGAATAAAGCATCTCAAATTTTTAGGTATCCTTCATTTGTGTATTAGGTATCTTGGATAACACATCAATTTTTTGTGGTCACGAATTTTATTTCTTGGGAATACAAGCAAATGTTCAATTTTTTGAACGATATTGATAAAATCTATCACACAAATTGTTTTCCTTTTAAAATCATCTCAAAATCTCAAAATCAAAGAGGGTTATTCAAAACTTACCATTGTATGAAAAGCAATACTGGAATATGGAAGGATCGAACAATTTGGCCAAAATTGTGTACGGTTACTTGTAACTAACGCATTCGATCTCATATGCTTTTAAATTACATTTCATAAACTCATCTATATTTGTGTTGTTAAAAATGAAACTCGGAGATCAATGTATCAAACTATGATTATACCTTTATTGTGTCTTAAAATGACGTCATCAAACTCAGAAAACAGTATTATTCACCTGTGTATTTTTGTTTAAGACCAGAAATGCTACTAATTTATGTTAACATGCAACTTATTTATGTCAACATGCAACTTAGTTATGTTGACATGCAACTTACTTATGTTAACATGCAACTCAGTTACGTTGACATGTGAGATAGATATGTTAACATGCAACTTATAAGTTGCATGTTGACATGAATATGTTGCATGTCAACATATTTACTAGTTTCTTGCATGTTAACATAACTACGTTGCATGTTAACATAAATAAGGTGCGTGTCCACATAAACAAGTAGCATGTCAACATATTTATCTTGCATGTCAACATAACTAAGTTGCATGTTTACATAAAAAGGTTGCATGTCAACATGTTTATCTCGCATGTTAACATAAATTAGTTGCATGTCGACATAAATAAGTAGCATATCACATCCTGGATGCAACATGTGGGCGAGTTTTGAGATTTTTTGAAATTTTTTATAATTCCCATTTGATTGCAATTTTCTTGCACGTCAACATAGTTATGTTGACAGAACTTTCTTGCATGTCAACATATTTATCTTGCATGTCGGCATATTTGATAGAAAAATAACTTGCACACAAGGGGCAGAGATATTCCTCATTACAATTAACGTTGTGATAAAATTGGATTTGGGTGGGAAAATGGAATGACCTGATTACCCTTGGAGTGGACTACTTCAGGGTTATATAAACAGCTGTGCTGTGGAGTCTGGGAGAGTCGTCTGTGAACAGCGGAGTAGAGCGGACAAGAAAGAAAGACAGAAAATAGAAAGATGAAAGAGAGCAGAGTTAAGAGGTAGGGTCAAGTAGAAACTAGTGGCAAGAGACCCAGGGAATTGAGGTGAGGTGTTTGGTGTAGTAAATATGAAGAAGATTGATACACCAAGTACCTCTCTCTCAATAGGAACCGGGTATAGACACACAGTACAGAAAGCCCATCTTACATTATTTGAAACTGCTTTTACAACTCATGGATACATAAGTAAGCAAGTTCAAAGATTTTGTGCAACAGTAAATAGATGTTTTAAATATACTAGTATATTACATAAAAAATCACTGTTAAAGTGTATCAAACTCAAATCAACCGATTTCAATTTCCACTCTTATGCTATATCAACTGGTTAATTAATGTCACAATAGTGAAGAATATTTTTGTTGTCACTTCTTATGTTATATTACAAAACAGAAATTCAAGTTAAGTTGGTGTTCACTTTCTTTTATTCTTTCTTTCTATCTTCTTTCTTTTTGTTTATAAAAACTGCTTGTGATTATTGACTTATCCCTATAATGAGAAATATATTTTGATAGATACACCACAATTTATTTAGCGTATCTAAAAGAAATATAAACTATTTTAAATTTATTGAAATATCATTTTCTAGACATGTTTTACTTAAGTCACTTTTCATCTCTTAATAGCCCTTCATCTTACTGAGCTACATTTGAGAACTTTGTTTTTTAGGCGCTGTGTATCGAGACATTTCACAGCATCGGACTTAACATATTTGTCTTGGTGGTTCTCCCTAGTTTTGAACCAGTTTCTGCCTGTTTGCTATGCCAGAGCGTTTCGCTCATTCCAGCGGTTCTAAAAACAATTTATCTAGAGTTTCGACAAATTTTGATTTCAAAAGGGAGATTTTTTTGGAAACAAGAAATAAAAAATACAAATAGGTTTGGGAGCTATAGAATCCCTATTTACACGTAAAACGAAAGAGTCAAATGAATGTTTATTATGTAACGCAGGATTAATAATATTAAATAGTAAAAGTAATCTTCATAATCTTTGGATCGTATGTGGAGTTTGGCAACTATTTCAACTATTTATAGTCAGCAATCGTATCATAGAAATGACAAAGAAAGTAAAGTTTTGTAATAGGCTGACAAATCTGATTTATACCTACCTGATAATACTCTAAACCAACTTTTATACCTAATTTATTTTGCGATAATTCGGAAATAAACTGGATCGCGGCAAGTAATGTTTGCGACCAAGATGCAGATTATCTGGAAAATAATAAACATAAAACTATTGTGGACTAGTTTGTGGCAAGAAATATTCGCGAGGTCAAGGTTCTAACTAGCCTCGCAAAAATGTCTCGCACGCGAATGAAAGCTAGTTTACAGAATTACAGTATATGTATATATATCTGTTTTTTTTTTTCAAAGGATCAAAATAAAATGGTACATTTGATTGAATATAAGTTTTAAGTGAATTCACTCTCACATAACACTTACATTAAGATTGCCTTCACATGATAAAACCACTATACTAACATGAAAATGCAACGTTAACAAATAAATTAACCACAGTCCAATATAAAATGCACTATTTGAGATGAATAACCATAGTATTATAGATGAAAAAAAACACACACCAAAAGAACCATCTTCACATGAAATTACCACAGCAAACCATGAACAATTTAAAGCACCATCTTTTAATAACCAAGTTACATATGGCAGCTGTGGCGATAAAATAGAGAATGTAGAGAAAAGACTGCCTGATAAATTATTATAATAATGCATCAAATTACAATTTACCTCATCCGTTACCTTAACTTAACCTTTCTTAACCCCGTTGATTAAGGACTGATTCAATTTAACACAAACAAATCAGTTTGTCGATTATAGAGACTAATATAGCTATTTTGATATGTTACCATGATTTCATATTGCTGAAAAAACCCATGAAAGAAGTTAACTAGTGGTTCATAGTTAAAGATACACTATTTTGTATCTATTGCAGCTGACTATATAAGGGTTTAAGAACAAGTGATCCTTAGCCAACTTACGTATCATTCTTTGGATCTACGCCCCCTAGTAAATTATGGAGGCTGGCAAATCAACAATTAAGCGACTCGTCATTTGACCCAGTTTTTTTTTGTTAGTTAATCTTATCCAACATCTAACCATCGCCGGGTCTCTTGATTTATCTATAAACCCTAAGAAAATTCATTACACGGTTTACAAAATCCTTGTCTGGTGAGCATTCCAGAAAAATATTATTTCTTTATACAAAAAAACCCCACACAAAACCAACGAAGTCTAAGATGAACAAAATCGGCGCTAGTTTTGGACTAACTTCCTCTTTGATTATCTTTTTCTTATGCATAATAATTAAATAAATTAATTCTATCTTAATAGTTAGCGAAAGTCCTTGATTCATGTCTATGTAATGCTAGTTGCCTCAAAATGTTTTTAAAAAAAATTCAGTTCAGAATATGTTGCTGCTCAATTCCAACAAGAAAACTGTTTTTCACAACAAGAAAGCTAGCCTTATACATGAATATACGTCGGAAAATATACTTATGTCAGTACAAAGATTCGTACAGAAACATATTGAACATATTATCGCTTTTTTTGGACTAAGATTTTAGTTAAGTACTTGAGTTGAAAATGAACAGAAACTTTATTTCTGAAGAAAACTAGCAAAGGAAATACATGTATAATGGTTCTATAAGCAAGATACCTAATTTGTTGGTAAACAAATTTATATATAACATGTGCATATCCTTGGTAAATGTTAACAATTAATTTTTTATAAATTAACAAACAACTTACCTGTAGAGATTTAGTAGCCCTTAACAAGGACTATAAAGGTAATTTGTACATAAATACAGTACTGTAATAATTTAAGTGATTGAAGGTTTTTTTGTCTGTCCATTACTGAGAAAGAAGTATTAGACTATGCATGACACCCTGATGGAAAAATGCACAATGGTGTCATGGGAAAACTGGATAGAAAATAAATCTGTTGTTAAAACCGTAGTTTGCATTTTCACCAAATATTCGACGTTAATTTTTGCAAAGGAGGCTTTTGTAACGCAATACCGTCAATCAAGAAAGTAGCACTATGTGAAACATGTGACACGGGACTCCAAGGATGCGCAGTAAGTAGTATCAGTTTCATTACATGGATTTTCATCTATTTGCTTTTGATAAAACTTATCAAAATACTTTGACACATTACATATGTGTCTTGTTTTGATCACAATGCACATTAACCCCAGAGAAAAGATCACTTTGCACGTGCTTTGTTATGTTATCTGTAACAAACATTTCTTACACGTAGACATAGTTTTGTGCACAAAAAGGGACGACACTATTTACATCTAATTTCATGTACCGGTAACCGCCACAAAAATTGGAGTATTTTGAATCTGAATTTAGGTTTTTAGTTGATCCAGTAATTTTAACAGTAATATATTACTTAAACGGAAATAGTGGTTGTTGGATATTTGATTTGAAAAGTAATCCTATTGAAGCTGTTGTCCAAATTTTCGGTCAAAATGAAGACCAAGCTGCATGCGCAATGAACCTGATTTATATATCATTTATCATACAGATACTTGGACTTTATGCTCTGCATCACAGCTGTCCCAAATAATTTTGACTCTTTGAAAAATTGACCTGAGGAAAGTTTTTGTAACGATGATTATTGTTTTATTTTTGATGTCGAAAAACAAAATTTAATTCATGATCGTGCCCCGTGTTTGGTGGAATCTTTTGATATCTATTTTGCATCAGACAAAACTGTCGCGGTGGTATTAGATTACTGCCGTCTATAGACAGTATAGTAAATCGTAGACAGCAGCATGGCACCATTATTAACGTCTTTTCCATTGTATTTCTCCCATCAATTTTATAATATAGGAAACAGTAGGTTTTCGACAAAGCAAAACAATTTGCCTCGTTTTCTATTGACTTTATCAACCCCATATTTTCAAAGGAACGATGATTTTTCTTTACTATTCTTATTATCCCTTTCATAGCTTGAGTCATCTTTGATCTTAATTAAATTTCACATTCTCTACTACAAACCAGACCCATAATACATGTAGCTACTCCTAATTATTTTTAGAAATATACATTATTAGTCATCCATCTTCTTATCAAATGTTTAAGGAAGAATTTCCCAAAAATATTTGAAAATGAAATTCTTAAGTTTTATGCATAAATATGGGGTTTAAACTAGATGCATGCATCAGATTGTCACACCGATTGACTGAGCTTTATCACCCAAGGACTAATGACAGGCTATTGCGTGATGATAAATATGCAGATCTTGTAATTATGGGCAGTATATAAGAGCAAATCACGGTAAACCCAGAAAGACTTCTATCATTTATTTAAAGTCGATTATCAATTTGCTGAACTGGTTCCTCTTCAGCCTAGCTATTTCATTTTTTAAAACTGGATATATGGTAAGTTTCAATGGAAATGAAAACACTTGTTTATTAATAACAAATATCGTTGT
Source organism: Magallana gigas (assembly GCF_963853765.1). NCBI lineage: Eukaryota > Metazoa > Mollusca > Bivalvia > Ostreida > Ostreidae > Magallana > Magallana gigas. Next base: position 44,559,578 of record NC_088854.1, read on the forward strand.
ATTTGGCAACGACAAGAATTCTCGAATTGTACATACATTTTAAATGTCTTAATAATCGTTTATCACAGAGTGTTTGTATGTTTTCATTTTGTAAAATTTCTACAATCAATTCAAAAATTAGTTAAGAAATAACTACACTTAAAATATGATATATCATTTTTAATAAAAAAAAAATATCGAAAACACCAGAACTTGTAATTTTCTGTGAAGAATTTTCACTTTTTATTACGCTCTCATCTAATTTAATAATTTAATAAACCATTGTTATATTTTATCACTCGGTTTCCATTCAAATTAATGATTTATGAAACCAACATGTAATTTAATATCTTGTTTTTCTTAAAAGATGGAAGCGACTTCTAATCCAGTGGGCATGTTCACGAAAGTATCTTAAGATTCGTCTTAAGACATGTCCTAAGACATATCTTAAGACGAATCTTATGACCAATCTGAGACATATCTTAGGATGTTTCTCGAAGCTATCTCAGATGTGTCCTAATTTAAGACATCTTAATTTCAGTTTGTATGTATCCTTACAAGAAAAACAGTTTAAAACGATGATACAAAATACTGTTCTATACTTTGGAATGTATTTTTTTCAATCAGAAAACATAATTTGGGTACATATATCATAAATAGAGTGAATAAAATCGTCTTAATAAAGTATTTATATTTTCACATAAGTATTATATAAACTGTGCAGTGTGTTGAGCATTTGGTCGTTATTGATTTACGGTATAAGCGTTGTAACGAAGCGAGGGAGGGGGTGTTAAAAGAATAATACACGTACACATGTATATATATATATATATATATATATATATATATATATATATATATATATATATATATATATATCAGGCTTGGGGTAATGCTAAATGTAATGGTAATGCATTGCAATGCAATACATGTTTTTAAAGTAATGCTAGTAATGTGTAATGCCACAAAATTAGCATTACAAGTAATGGTAATGTAATTAATTACTTTCCAAAATCTAGTGTAATGCTGGCATTACATGGCATTACTTTGCATTACTATGCTTATTTATGCATGTTCATTTTTAGAAATGTGATGATAATGGTAATGCATTACTTTACTCATGTAATGGTAATGTAATGCATTACTTCAAGAAAATCAAGTAATGGTAATTTAATGCCCAAATTCATGAAGTAATGGTAATGTAATGCATTATTTTTCAATGCAATTCGCCCCAAGCCTGAATTTATATATATATATATATATATATATATATATATATATATATATATATATATATATATATATATGATTCCTGTGTGTCTATTTCAACTTTACGAAAACTCCCGAACTTTATATTCTTCCTCATCCCTTTCCCACTCGATCTTGTGTGTGTGAGAGAGAGAGAGAGAGAGAGAGAGAGAGAGAGAGAGAGAGAGAGAGAGAGATATTTCTTGTGACACATTCACTACATTATTGTTCTTTTGGATTTTTTATCTGCCTTTAATCCAATAAATGTAAGTAATTGTCTTCAATATTATGGAATTTTAACATGTAAATAAATACTTTTAGGAAAAGCTAATGTATGTAAATGAATGGTTCACACAGCATTCAACATACACTTGTAAAAGCACGTGTACCTTGTTCATGTTTTATATGATCAGCCAATGATATTGGTAATTGGTTTTAATTCGCGCCAGTCTTAAATTATCCGTGCGTCCAGTTCTGTCCAGTGCCTATTCATTACATTATACATGTTAAGCCAGTGAACCTAGCCACGTCATCAAGAAAAAGAAATCCTAACTTTTCTGAGGCTGAAATTCAAATCATTATCAAAGAAGTGGAGAAATGCAAAGGAGTTTTGTTTTCGAAACTTTCGACGGTAACGACAAACAACACAAAAAAGCGAGTATGGGAAGCAATTTGCCATTTTTACTAGTTAAGACACCTGTTAGGATGTCTTAAAGTTAAGATATGTTTTAAGACATGTCCTAAAATAGGACGGCTTCAAGAAACTGACTTAGGACTAAGACGTGTCCTAAGTGATGTCTGAGACATATCTTAGTCTTAAGATAGCTTCGTGAACATGCCCACTGGAATATTGACAGGAAAAACTGGAACCAGAACATCGCAAGGTTGGTGTGTAAAACGTCTTCGAATTTTGTTAAGCAATACTTAAGTTAAATTGGACACTTTTCATATATACATTTTTCCTTTTTATCACACAAAGCTTCACCAGGCCGAGTACAGTTCAAGTGCACCTGACTCTGCACCTTTTTAAAAATTATTTTTATGCCATTGTAGGTACAAGCCTATACCTTTATGTTATACAAAATTAACAACATATATTGTTGTTATATTAACAATATATGTAACGTACATGATTTGAAGAAATGAAATTTAATTATCGCGATAGTGTCAATGCTGAAATGGCGCTTACGCATCAGCATTTTCCTGTATTGTAAACTATACATAAAGCCGACTTAAAAATTATGCCTCTCTCATTTTTTGTTCGAGGTGGCAATACATTTTAAAAATAAGAGTCGGTGACAAGGCATAAAGAGAAACATTAAGCATTTAAAAAGTGTTATTCCGCTAAACATTAGGATAAGGCGTGTAAAATGCCTATAGACGGACGAATAAGATACTGAAAATATGATTTCTTTCATATGATTTGACAGAAATCAATTTCTACTTGGTATAATAATGAATTAATTATCCGGAAATATAAGGTTTTCATTCGAATACCTGTTTGTGTCACCTGCAGCAGGCATGTTCACGAAAGTTTCCTAAGATATGACCTCAGTGTGTTCCTAAGATATGACTTAGGAAAAAAGTTAGGAACATCCTAAGATCAACTTCGGACGCGTCTTAGGATGTAGCTCGACGGTAACACAGCTATAGGAACATCTTAAGTTAAGATATCCTATCATTATACATCTATTCTTATTTTCCACATTTATTCATAAAAATCGAATTTGAGAGACTTGTGCAGGGATAAAACGAACATGTTGCCAGAGAAAATTGAACGTGGCGGTAGTTACATGTAACACAATAGGCCTAAAACTAGTAATTTTAACGTATACATTTTAAAAAATTGCATTTACTTAGATATATATCAATAAACAATAACAACTTATAAATAGTTAAAAATACCAAAACAAAAAACCAAACCAAAAAAAAAACAACAACAAACAAACAAACAAAAAGAAAAAAAAAATGAAAAAAAATAAAACAGCACCCCTTTTTTCGAGGAAAATATGTATCAGGACAGAATTGGCTTACAAGCCAATATTTGTTTAAAAAACACGTGTCCTGAGTGTAAATTAACATTTGATAATCTTGTCATTTATGTATATGTTATACAATAAACATGCGCTTTTCATAGAATTTAACGTTACATGTAGAAACACAACCAATTTCCCTTTAATCTGCTATATATAGAATACACGATGGTAAATAAGAAATAAATTGTAGTATATCTAGAAGATTCAGAAATACAGTTTATTCAACATTACGATTTTTTCAAAGATTATTTTTTTCAGAATGAAGTGAGAAAAATTCAAATGATCAGGCATGGCTTATATAAACCGATGTTTTCCTTTTTAGCCAAGGAAATTTGAATAATCTTATCCAAAAGTAATCAAAACAATGAATGTTACTTACTTAGTGTATATTGTATATATTAAAAATTAGTAAATAATTTTTATTTGTCAAACAGAAACATGCAGTATTTGCGGGAAAAACTTATAAGCTTAATTTGTCAGCTTCCAGGCAAGCATGTAGCAACGGAGAAGTTTGGGGGGGGGGGGGGTTGGGTTACGGTCCCTCTCCCTTTATATTGATAAAATGAACGTACATGATAGAACAATTGACTACCCCCCCCCCCCCCCCCCCTCCAGGATTAGGAATTAGATGTATTTTAGAAATGCTGGAACTGTAAAAAATATTGCTTTATCTTATCTAGTTTATCGGTCATAGGAAAGAGCTTCACAACGGCCCCAATATCCCCCAAAACGTTATTATACAGCCTTAGGATGGTCTTAGGACAAGGTAAAACCTAAAGTTAGGACAAAGTTATGGCGTTTCCTAAATTTAGGAGAGCTTCGAGAAACAGACTTAAGACTAAGACGCATCCTAAGATGTACATAAGAAGCACCTTGGTCCTAAGATAGCTTCGTGAACATGCCTGCTGTGGGCATGTTCACGAAGCTATCTTAAGACTAAGATATGTCTCAGACATCACTTAGGACACGTCTTAGTCTTAAGTTAATTTCTTGAAGCCGTCCTATTTTAGGACATGTCTTAAAAAATATCTTAACTTTAAGACATCCTAACAGGTGTCTTAACTAGTATAATTGGCAAATTGCCTCCCATACTCGCTTTTTTGTGTTGTTTGTCGTTACCGTCGAAAGTTTCGAAAACAAGACTCCTTTGCATTTCTCCACTTCTTTGAGAATGATTTGAATTTCAGCCTCAGAAAAGTTAGGATTTCTTTTTCTTGATGACATGGCTATGGTTCACTGGCTTAACATGTATAATGTAATGAATAGGCACTGGACAGAACTGGACGCACGGATAATTTAAGACTGGCGCGAATTAAAACCAATTACCAATATCATATAAAAACATGAACAAAGTACACGTGCTTTTGCAAGTGTATGTTGAATGCTGTGTGAACCATTCATTTACATACATTAGCTTTTCCTAAAAGTATTTATTTACATGTTAAAATTCCATAATATTGAAGACAATCACTTACATTTATTGGATTAAAGGCAGATAAAAAATCCAAAAGAACAATAATGTAGTGAATGTTTCACAAGAAATCTCTCTCTCTCTCTCTCTCTCTCTCTCTCTCTCTCTCTCTCTCTCTCTCTCTCTCTCTCAAGATCGAGTGGGAAAGGGATGAGGAAGAATACGTACAGCGGAAAGTTTAAATTTTCAGAATTGTTTTATTAAAATAAATCATGTGATCCAACTTTATGCCATATATATGTATGTGTACATCTAATATTCCAAATATTAAATAGCTGCAGCGTGTCGTTGCTAATTCCACACAATGTGTTGTTATTTACTAGTATCAAAGTATTCAGCTTTCATTTGGAAAGTAATGAATGGATTTAAAGGAGAAAATTAAATTATCAATAAACATATTTTGTTAAATATTCAAAACAGCATATAACAATTGAACGTTTTGAAAAAAATATACAAGTCCGTAAATTCGTGGCCAAAGTCACACATGATCGTATAGTATTAAATAGCGTTCTTTATTGTGTCTAAAAATGCGCAGTAGTTAAAGCACATTAAAGTCATATTCTAATCTTATATAACTAGGGTTTTCATGATGGTTGTGGGTTTGATAATCAAAATTTAAGGCAATATTATTTTCTAGTCGTTTGTTAAATATATTATAAAACTGAATTGTTTGAAATTGTGTTTTTGCAAATTTGTATTATAAAATATTTGAATATGCAGCGTATCTAATTAAGTGGAGAAATCAAAAGTGTATTTTACGACTAAACCGAGTAGGCATTTGCGCTATTCTACCCAACCCCCCCCCCTCCTCTTTCTTCTAAGTATATACCGCAAAATGCCAAATTACTGAGAAAAAAAATAACTTTGATAAAACCAGTAGGTCGACATTTTTTTTAATTTAATGATTTGGTAACTTTAACCTGTAGTTTTTATATATAAAAAAGAAAGAAAGAAAAAGAAATCCGTATGGTAGATAAACAAACAAATATAGGGAAAATGTGAAAATTTACCGTAGTTTCCCACAGATCCAGTAAAAATGATAACTTTCGAGACGCCCCCCCCCCTAAGAAGCCGGAGTGGTAAATAGATTTTCATATCTAAACATAATTGATATAGAAGCAAGAAATTTTATCAAAATATCTAGGGTAGTTATGATTAGACTCGTCTTGATTAGATATCACTAGTGTTAAAAATTGTTTCATATCACATTAATAATGTCACAATAGCTTCTTAGGTTTTACTGTTGAATTAATGTTGTGATCTTTCGTATTTGAAATAAAATAGCAATATTAAACAGTGATTTACACCTAAACATGATTTGCGAGGGTATATAACTTTTGTTAAACACGATGTGCTTTTTCATTTAAAGAAAACCATGCGCAAACCCAGAAATTTTTTCCAGGTCGGGGGTCTGAGGTACACTTTTGGTACTTTTTAAAATGCAATTTAAAGAAATTTGAACTTTGCAGGGGAAAGAGTGGTCTGGACCCCCTTTACCCCCCCCCCCCCCTCCTCCTCTAGATCCGCGCATGGTAAACGTAGAACTCGTTGGTTCATGTTCAAAGAACGGAAAGTACTAAAAGACGGGATCTTAAAAGTTTGAATTAGTAATTGTCTACATTTTCTTTAAATATGCTTTTAAAAATATCAGCAGGCATGTTCACGAAGCTATCTTAGGACTATGGTATGTCCTACGTACATCTTGGGATACGTCTTAGTCTTAAGTCTGTTTCTCGAAGCTCTCCTAAATTTAGGAACCGCCATAACTTTGTCCTAACTTTAAGACATCACCTACCTTGTCCTAAGACCATCCTAAAGCTATAAAATCACGTTTTTAGGTATATGGGGATGTTGTGAAGCCTTTTCTAAGACTTGTAGAATAAGGCAATATTTTCCACAGTTCCAGCATTTTCGACAAACACCAAATTCCTAATCGGGAAGGGAGGGGGGGCATAGTCAATTTTCTATCATGTATGTTCATTTTAACAAAATGATGTGGAGGGGGCCCCCGAACTTTCACCACTTCCCCGTTGCTACATGCCTGCCTTGGAGCTGACAAATTAAGATTTTTTTTTTGCAAATACTATCTCTGTTTGACGAATGAAAGTTATTCACTTATTTCTTTTTTATCTACATTGTACACTAAATGAGTTACATTCATTGTTTTGATTATAATAATTTTGGATAACAATTATTTAAATGTCCTTTGCTATAAAAAGTAAATTTACATCGGGTTACATATACCATGCATGATCATTCCTAATTTTTATCACTTTAGTCTGAAAAATATAATCTTTAAAACATTTGTAATGTTGAATGAACTGTATTTATATATTTTCGAAATATATTACAACTTATTTCTTATCTAACATGTTCGTGTATTCTATATATTGCAGATTAAAGGGAAATTGGTTGTGTTTGTACGAGTACATGTGTTTCCTCATGTAACGTTTCAAATTCTATGAAAATCGCGTGTTTATATATTACATATACTTGAATGACAAGATTCTCAAATGTTAATTATGAAATGACAATACAGACGTCTTGTTTACATAAATATCTACTTGTAAGCCAATTATTTCCTGATAAATATTTAAAAAAAAAACAGTTATGTGAATTTGTTGGGGCTTGTAATATTTTTAGTTTGTTTTTCTTTGAATTACCCCCATTTAAAGAAAAACAAACTAAATTGTTATTGGTAACTGATATATATTTAGGTAAATGTAAAATTATTAAAATGCATACATTAAAATTACTGGTTTTAGGCATTTTGTGTTAACTACCGAGACGTACAATTTTTTCTTGCAAAATGTTTAATGATTCATCCCTACACAAGTCTCTCAAATTCGATCTGAATGAATAATTGTGAAAAATAAGAATGGTTGTAGAAGGTTAGGATATCCTAACTTAAGATGTTCCTAAGTAACCGTCGAGCTACATCTTAAGACGTGTCCTAAGTTGATCTTAGGATGTTCCTAACTTTTTTCCTAAGTCATATCTTAGGAACACACTTAGGTCATATCTTAGGAAAGTTTCGTGAACATACCTGCAGGTTAATATTCCCGATCGTCAAATCAGAATCAGTCTTTATCGAAGGCGTCAAAATGGCCGGCCAAACTGAACTTTTATTCTGCAACCACATAAACTTCTGACCAGGCCGGCCATTGTGATAGCTAATGTTAAACCCAATTCATTGGTTAATATTCCCGATCGCCCTATCACCGTGCAAAATTCACTTTTCAATTATAACTTTATTTTGGACTTTACTTTTAAAATTCAACATCTGTTTTGTAATATTTTCTCACAGTATATTTTTTACAAAGTTACTTATTTAGTGATTGACACTTTCGGACTCTATATGTGAATTTCTATATGTGCGAATTTTTAAAAACAACATTGTGCAATTATTAGTTTTTCATTTCATTTCAAAGACTCCTCGAGGAGTTTATTTAATTACTTTTTATCTGTAAACATTTCACTCAGCTTACTTATGTCATCACCTGTCAATTTAAGCATACAATTTATAAATAGGTATGTACAATTGTCAATCTGCGGTGTGTTTTCCAAACGCCTACTCCCCAGACGACATTGTCTTATTTTTAATTTAAAAAAATGAAAAAAAAATGCAATAAATAGTGATAATGACTGCATTTTCCTGACATTATATTAAAATACCATATTTTTTAATAACCTAAATGTTTCAGTGAAATAAAATAATCATTAAATATTATAAAAAAAAAATAAAAATGAAATATCTTTCTTCATTTTTAAATTTACATCTTAACAAAATAAAAATAAAACATTATATCTTAAGGCACAAATTAAAATCAGAGATTTTAAATATGGATTATCTAAATTATGACTGAGATAAAATTATGATAAAAAATCACTTTCTTCAACAAATTTGTCCAAGCTGTGAATAAATGAACAACATAAGCTTAAATATATTTTAATTACAAAGTCATAAAACCATGTAATTGAACATCATTATGGTAAAAAAAATTTACTTTGATATTTTTTTAAATATTAGTTTTAAAATCAATTACTGTAAAGATGTTGAACTGAACTCATCCAAGCTGTAAATAAATGATGTTAAACTGAACTCATCCAAGCTGTAAATAAATGATGTTAAACTGAACTCATCCAAGCTGTAAATAAATGATGTTCATCCAAGCTGTAAATAAATGATGTTGAACCGAACTCATCCAAGCTTTAAATAAATGATGTTGAACTGAACTCATCCAAGCTGTAAAAAATGAACACAAGCAGCAGAATTGTATGAAAAGAAGGACAGAATCCAGACATCATCACTTTTCACTCACAATGGCAAATGCACAGATCAACGTTAAGTTCATCACCAACAGAAAAGGGGGACGTAATCTCGCATTCAATGGCTACATTTACCGGGTAAATCAAAGGATGGACTACAAGATCTTCTGGAGGTGCAGTACATCTGGATGTTCCGCCAGTATCTCAACAGAGAACGACATCCCCACAGGTTTTGGACGACAGCAACACACCCATGCAGCGGACCACACTGAAGTTGTTGCCAAACAAATTATGACAGCCATCTCCAGAAGATATACAGATGAAGTTAGGCCCATCCCCTCCATTTTCAGCGAAGAACTCAAAAACTCCGAGACAACGAATGGGACGACACCAGCAGAGAGCTCATCGAGAGGCTGCCAACTTTCAACACCGCCAGGTCATCACTCTACAGAGCCCGCAGGAAACAGACACCACCACTTCCAAAGACTACAGCAGATATCAGACTGGAGGGGAATTGGACAGAGACAGAGACGGGACAACCATTCCTTCTACTAGATGACATCTTCCAGAACAAGAGGATACTTGCGTTTGCGACAACAGACAAACTTCAAGACCTTGCTGCCTCCGAGACCTTCTTCTGCGATGGAACATTCTACACCTGCCCCAGTCTGTTCTACCAGATCTTCACCATCCACATCATGACTGATGACCAGATGACGCCCGTTATATGCCCTTCTTCCAGGAAAGACCAAAGCCACCTACACAAGACTCTTCACTCTCCTTTCCGACAAGATGAACGACCTCGGCCTGCAGTTTTCTCCCACCAGTGCCCTTGCCGACTTCGAAACTGTAGTACATAACTTCAGTAGAGACGTTTTCCCCGGAATCACCACCAAAGGATGTTTCTTCCATTTCACACAGGCTGTTTGGCGCAAGGCACAGATCACAGGTTTACAGATCCCCTGCAGAGAAGATGAAAACGTGAAGAAACTGTTAAAAAGAGCAGCCGTCCTACCCTTAGTTCCTCTAGACAGCATCGAAGACGTGTGGTTCCAAGCCCTGGAAGAGCGCGATGAAGCCGACCTGACGGAAGTGACAGAGACCTTTACAGACTATGTGACAGAACAGTGGGTGAATGGTGACAGACTTATTTGGAATCACTTCGGAACCAATGGAACACGGACCAATAACAACTTAGAAGCATCGCACGGGAAGCTGAAGAGGATGGCCCTACACGCGCACCCAAAAATTTACACTGTCATCAAGATCTTTAAGGACATCAAGAACGGCAAAGAAATTCTACAGATTCGGAAACAAGCAGGAGGAACCATTCGTCAACCGACAAAGAAGAACGCGAACATCAAGAGGAGACTGCAGACCCTGAAGGAGCGATACCAAGACGGGATCATCGACCTTATGACCTACGCAGATTCAGCATCGGAACTTCTTCATTTAGGACATTGACATAGTGACAGTGAAAGTGAATGGACATTAAGACAGACTCCATGCCCATATTAGTATCTGTGTAAATATTGTATATATACTGGTATGAATTATACTTTTTAAAACTTTATGTCATTTTGAATTGTTATTTATGCTTTAGACAACCATGTATTTATAAGTTTATTATAAAACAGTGCTATGTGTCAAAATAAAAAGAAAATTGTATATAAAATGTTATGAAATTTTAAAACATTATTTTATTGTTTTAAATTATATGTAGTGCTAATAAATTAAATAAATATATTAAAATTGATTCAATGTTTTCTTTTTATTTATGCAACAATTTTAATTATATAGACATTCAACATTTAACAAAAATGACAAACTGTTATATTATTTTTCATTCCAGCCTCGGCCACGTCCGACTCACCAAGAGTCTTGAGTGCGGAGGCCACTACTGGCCATATCAAACTTGTTTGTAACATGTCTGTCTGTTAAATTGTCTGTTTATATATTTGGAACTGTATACTGGTGGACCTTCGGGAATACGGCAACCTTATACCGTATACCATCGACGCCAACAGTCCCTCACCCTGAATCCTAAGGGTAACAACAACGCCCGGGGCTGCTGCATATATTTTGCAGTTGTCAGATCAAGTTTGATAAGAAACATAAAAAAATTAGCGCGAATACTTCTCCACTTGTCGATATGCTGTTGTTGTCATAAGCAAAAACCCATCGGGAGCCCTGGGGCTCGTTTCATAAAGGGTCGTACGTCCACAATTGGCACTACGCCGGTGATAATACGGGACTAGTTCGAATATTTGCGTTTCATTAAAAAGTGCATCTTTACGCAAGTTAGCCAAAATTTTACGTCCACTCACAGGTAGGTGCAAATTCGGACGTAACCATAAGTAAGCATATATATTATGAAACGACGATTGTATTTTATCACTAATGCGATATAAGTTACATGCATTGTCACATTCAGATACTGAGAAAAAACGATTTATACTTTTAATTCTGGAATTTGATTGCCACGGGAGTTTCTCCGGAATTAATGTACACAGGGGGGTTTCTCTCGAATAAATGTGCAAGAGAGAGAGAGAGAGAAAGAGAGAGAGAGAGAGAGAGAGAGAGAGAATGTCATAATTTATATAAAAAACAAGGTGCCCTATTTTTAATTTTCGTCATATCTTTCACAAAGGATGTTACAAGTAATCAAAGGGCATCATAATAGATTTATATGTGTTGCATTTTATAAACTTACATTATATTTTTTCTAAATCAATTTTTTTCTTTCTACAACATTTACCATGAACAAGTTTACATCACATTTAGTAATAACTTTACCTTTCAAAAATCTTTCAATAGCTAATATTTTTTTTAAATTCATATACATGTATGTATAACCTACGATGTATGTACCTGTAGATGCATTAATATTGAATGCAAATAATACTGAAAATCGTAGCCGATTAAACTCATTGATACTAATGCACAATCATTAACTTAATTAGTGATTCTCTTTTTAAAGTAAAGATATGTTATTGATACAGGGTTTTAAACTACAAGAATGATGACACATTAAAGTTAAGACAGTTCTGCAATTTAAACTGATTTAATAAATACAAATTATAATGTCTAAATACTGGATTAAAAAAAGTGTACCTTATAATAATACATATACATGTATAATGATACATTATATTGCGCTAAAGCACAAAACATCGCAAAATGATTGAAAACAAAAATGCATAAATTTTGTTTTATAACCCCTAAAATTCACTTCAATTGAAATGCGCAATGACAAAGAGCAACAAAGGTCAGAAAATTGGATGTAAATATAAAATGTACAGTTTGACAACTTGTAAATATACACCGACCCAGTAAATTCAAAATTTTCAATATGATAAAATAATACATATATTTTGGACTACCTTATTACACATATGCTATAATGATAATTCTACTGAGCATTTTACACAAGTTACGTACTTCAGCCAAAATAATGCCGAGTAAGCCCGCTTGAAATTAAATATTATTATAATACTTTTATCATACGGATAAATCATTTAAAGTAGATCCAGTGTTTTGTGATGTAATACTTTTTTGTAAAACTTTGAATTCTTTAAAATTTATGCAAGATAGTTTAATGTATTTTTCTGAATAGAATCACATGGAAGTAACTAGAAGTACTGTTAAGTTCAAGATATTTTCGCAGCTTGATTTTATCCTAACTTTTCAATTTTTTATCCATTTTATCTATGCTAAAGGGAAATAACTTTTTTCTGACTTTTCTCTCAGTTATATGTCTAAATGCTATAGTTTTTCTTATCCCAACAATTAATTTTAAAATATGTTTGTAGATTTAGTTATCTGATAAAGTTGACAATAAAATTAAATACGATAAACAAATTTCTGCCTACAAAAATTTTACTTTTAACGGGTGCGTCTTTTTACCCCAATGAACCCCAATGATACCCCAATGAACCCCAATGAACCCCAATGATACCCCAATGAACCCCAATGATACCCCAATGATACCCCAAATGAACCCCAATGATACCCCTATGAACTTTGAAATACCCAAATGATACTAAGTATGTTCATAATTGATACACTTAATGGATTTTATGTAACAACATGTTACACAAATGAAATTTCAACTACGTGCTGTTTTTTCACCGATTGGGCCATATCTTGTAACGGGAAATGATACGAATTTTTTAAGCTAAAATTTGACTCAACGATTGTTTGTGACCTGTAATTATGTCCTGATGGGAGCTTTGGTCATTTGTGCTAGATTCAACATAACTTTAAGAACAAGAGACATATCGATTCTTTTCCATTAGAGAAAGACTTCAGTTTTAATATTTTCCTTTGTGATCTTGCTCGCAGTACCTCTAGTTATTATCAAATGACTATTATTATCAAAGTACATTGTATACATTTATTAAATTATACAAAACATATCCCCAATATTGATATCACAAGGCACCTTTAACGTGTCGGGTCTAATGATATCTATAGATTTAGTATCTATAGATATCATTAGACCCGACACGTTAAAGGTGCCTTGTGATATCAATATTGGGGATATGTTTTGTATAATTTAATAAATTGAATATATAGAGCACTGATAATGGCTAACAACGCGAATTTTCACAATTTCAATTTTTCGTGTCGCTAGCCATTTTTAGTGCTTTGTATACGTGCGGACCCATATACGAGAGTTTTTCAGTAATTATTGAGACATTTTCTCTTATTCGTTTAGGAACAAAGATTAACCCTTGAAATTTCACAAAAATCTAAATAAGGATAGAGTTTATTGATGTGAAAAGTTTTCAGTCTACGGCATGATTAGATCATCCCTAGTTAGCTGTTCAACGTGCCTTGGACCAGTGACTCGGCGCAAGTTCTGCAAATTTTCATTGGGATATCATTTGGTATCATAGGGGTATCATTAGGTGTATTTGGGTATCATTGGGGTAACATTGGGGTTCATTGGGGTATCATTGGGGTTCATTGGGGTATCATTGGGGTTCATTGGGGTTCATTGGGGTAAAAAGACGCACCGACTTTTAACCAAAACAAAACAAAACGGTTTTCTGATGTTAGTTTATGTTTATCCGACATCTCAAAAAGTGTGATGCATGTATATTTTTTCTTATAATTGATGAAATTTAAGTCTATTAAGTTGAAATCAGCCCGGTTTTCCAACTTTCATCAGAGAATTTTACGAGTATGGAGCTACCTTAAGATTTCAATGTGTGTTTGACACTAAATAATACTCCTTGCGCGGGTATTCCAGAAAATCATAAACACTTTACCATGGTTTGGTTTCCGTTTAATGTTTTATCTATTTGTATAAATTAATTTTGATCTTATGTTCTTTTTGTTCGGCAAACTGTTGATGGAAAATAAATGAATACTATTTAAATATTTTAACCTTTTTACATACGGAAACAAGAATTTATCAAATCTTAAATATTTTTAAGTAAAAATTATTACAATAGCTAGTTCCTCTAAAAGTGATAATATTTTCACATGCTACATACACCTGTACATAACAAAGTAATAGATACAGTTTTATGCATGTGCAGTGCTGCGTTGTCAAAGACTTATGCTTAAGCTATAGTCTAAAGTTTACGCCTCTAGTTACGTCGCTTTATGAAATGCAAAATACGCCCGACTAAGTTTTCGGTGTAAGTCCTCGGACTAGACTAAAGTTAGGCCCAAAATTTAGGCCTCTTTATGAAACGAGCCCCTGGACCGGTAAATGTCCGGGTAAAAATAAACTGGTGATCGACTTCGAGAGAATAATGACATATATTTCGGCTATTTCAAGACCTTTAAATCAACTTGAAATTCGGCATGAATGTATCTCAGATATCACTTTTCTTAAAACTTTATGTATAGTGCGAATGTTATAAAAATTTATTTATTAGGCTATTGAAGCGAGCTGGTAGTTTCTTTTTTTATCTGGGTCAGAGTTCGACCCCTTTCTTTATTTATGGTTACATTGAAAATTGAAATTAATGTTAAAACGGGTTTGGCCCCTGTGACTACAGTCATGTAGCTAGTTAGAAAAAAAAACCCCGAAGTCCTGATCAGAGTCACTAGTGGTAATGAAGGAGAAAAGGTGTCATTATGGAACGCAATAGCTGCCTGAAGGTCAATTTCATATTATATGAATTGGTATTTCATTTATATGCAATAGTTATATCATTATATACAGTGTTAGCATCATTATATACATTGTAACATCATCACATACTGTGATTACATCATTATATTCAGGGGTAAAATCTTTATATGAAATTGCATTATCATTACATTATGTCGTCAAATCATTATGACATTGTGCAGTAGTTTATTAATTTAATTATATGCTATGAATAAATCTTTATGTTTTGTGGTACACTCTTCATGTGCAGTTGCAAAATCCTTTTATGCAGTGCAACTTCTTGACATTAGGTGATAACTTCATTATATGCAGTACTAACATCATGTTATTACGGGCCGCCAGGAGGCGGTCCGTTATTTGATACACATTTTTAATATTGTAACTGCGTTTCTGCGAGATAGTTTTAAAAAAAAAATGAACTAATATAATCTCATTTTTATCAATTAAAAGTAAATTTGCATGTAGAAATATGTTTTATGCCTTTTAAAAATTTGGGTATTTAGGACGTCTCTAAATATTGTTCTTTAGATCAAATTTCACAATAATTTCTATTATAGACTGTCCAAAATGAAAATTTCAAATGATTAAGACTGTTTGAAAAAAACAACCGATTTTTGAAAGGTTGCCAACCCCCCCCCCCCCCCCCCCCTCCCCATTTAATTACCCCGTTTACGGCAAACATCATTTATTCATTTCATATAGACATGCTTTTTTGGTTGCATATTTGAAACCAAAGTTGTCAGATCAAAGTATCTGCCCGATGGTTAACTCGCCCTTCACTTCCTGCCATGATGTAAATTAAGCAAACCGCGTTCCTAAGCACCCCGTTCAGGAAAAAAAATTTCCAATAAAACTAACTTTATTTATTAACTTTTTATATTAACCAAAAAGTTTCATCCCAGGAATGACTATGTGCTCGCGATGCATGATGAACCTGTCCTACACTTTTCGCCAAGCTGTTAAATAAAGTCAAACTGCGATCTTGGTTACCACCTTCTGGAAAGATCTATTCCATTCTCTCGCAAGAGGTCGCGCTTCGCTAGCTTCAATATGTCATAACTATCGCGCATTCAAGAAACAAATTGCCTTATTTCATTTATTCAATATTTGTCAAATCTTAACTTCTATGTATAATCCAAGTAAGTTCCTTATTAATTTATTCATTGTTTATGTATTCAATCAATATTATTTTTCCCACTGACTTGGATTCGCCAAAGCGTGTCCACCACCTTACTGTCATTTTTGCTTTTTCGAGCTTGTTTATTGAAAATGAAAGTAGGTTTTAAAATAATTACTTATGAGGTAAAATTTAACTATAGCTTACGGACTTCATATAACACTTGTTGAAATACCAAAGGTGTAAGCTGTTATTCTATAGTGCAGGCATTTTTTAGTTTATTGGCAAAAAGTCTTAATTTATAGGTATAGATATGACGAGTGCTGTTATAAAGTACAAACATGTCGTAACCATGGTAACGTGTAAAACAATTACACGTAGCATATATTCCAACTGACACGGATAACATGTCCATTAACATATAACGTGGTTCTTCAATCTTTAGGATTGATATGTTGTCAAATTGATGTATTGATCAACCCAAATGTTTAATCTTTATTAGTTTTGCTTAAAATGTATTGTTCCAAAATTTAAATAAGTTTAATATACCAAAGAGTGAATGAACGAGAAGGTAAACTTATAAATTCTTTTATGTGCACAGAGATGAACACCATTCATATCGCAAGTAGACCACAAGCCTTCGAGAGAGAGAGAAAAAAAAATATTAAACATGTTTTACTCTATAGACAGCTGTGTATACCCCGTTCAGATGCAAAGGTCATGCAAGAAGTTTAGTTAGTGTTCAGGTGATAGAATGATAAAATAAAATTCACATCTTTTTACGATTTACGATTCAACCTTCAACCCCTCTAATGATAAATGAAATCGTTTACCAACTGAATGGTCAAGGGATATGTGCATTCAGTAGTGATCTACATAAAAATTCACAAATCGTATTAACTATTAGACCTGAGCAAGAATATTTTAACCAATAAAACTTTTTGTTTATTCTCTAAAATAAAATTTTGGTTATGTATATAGGACCTATAGGAAGATTTATGAATCACAAGCGCATTTTTTAACACTGATATACAGGAGAACTTTCTGCACTTTTTTCTTTCGCGTAGATTGATTTGATGTGTTCAACGCACAACTTCAGGTCAGGCTTCAGCTGACAGTAAATTTTTAGACGGGGTTCTTGTCTAAACATTATCTAAGATCAGATATCAAAAAGATTTCACAAAATATACTGAACATCTCATCTTAATTACTATCTTTTTTTTTAGCTGCGGCGGAATCCATTATTAACTTAAACAAAGGAATGGACAGTAGAGGACAACATAACCAAGCTTATGATAGCGATAGCTGCGATTCAATCGATTCATTGAGTGACTACACAGACTCTGAAAATTCGGCCGAAGATGATTCCATTACAGATGTTAAAGAGGGCATATGTGCTGATACAGAAGCCACTATTAATTCTAAAACAGATGTTAAAGAGGTCAAATTTGCTGATACAGAAGCCACTAGTTTACCAAAGCAAGAAAGGTCTTTTTTTGTAAGAACATGTGTTGTTAATTATTTTAAACGGTTCACTCAATGAATAATGATACTGAGAATTTTAATTATTTATCTAAGGTCAGAAAGAAAACCATGGGATGTCTTTGGGATATCTTCCGAGGATAGCATGTCGAGCTCGACAAATGAATGTTGGAACGCCTGTCTTAAAATAATCAGAATAACGTTTTGTTCTCTGCTTTTTATGGTTGTGCTGGTAACATCCACTGTGTCAAAAATGACATTTTTGTTAATGACTGCGAACATATTTCCTTCCACAACTGAAAATAGTCTTAAAACTCTAAACGGAACGTTGTCATACCCGTTAAACTCTACTGATGTGAGATGGATTTGGAGTATTCTTATTACCATTACAGCTCCCTATCTTTTTACGATACTGAAATATTTGTGGGTGCTGATGAAACAGAGAACAAAGCCAATGCAGTGGAAAACACTTATTGTGGTATATTCCTTTTCAAGTTGAAAAGAAATAGTTTTAATATAATTCTGTATTTATCAAACAAATTACGTATTAACTATCTTACTCTCTTTTCAGGCTATTATCCTCGAGTCATTTCACACCGTCGGATTGTGCAGTTTTGTTTTAGTAGTTCTACCAAGTTTTGATCCGTTGACAGCTTGTGTCGTTTCTTTCTGTATCAGCCCTATACCTGGGATTTTAAAGATTTTATTTCCCCTACATATTGATGGCAAGTTATCATTACGACATTATGCTGGTCGGCTTGTGAATATACTGGCTTTTATTGGCCAATTGACATCTATTGCTCTCTTGGTATATTATATATCTTGCTCTAATTCTAGTGTTTCTTTTATTTTAACGCCAATGGTAATTTTGTCCCCCTTCTTAATATCAATGTCGTGGTGGGAAAACTTCGTTTTTAAGAGTAGCATAAAAAGATGTCAAAGTACAATTCAGTGGATGTTTAACTTAAAAAAGAACATGAAAAAAGAGATAGTGAGGGTTGGAATCATTACTAACATATGGAAATTAATACTGACCTTACTTATCATGCCTGCTCTTTTGTTTGGTACAAGCTGCAAAGACGGGGATGCTTGTATAAGAACAGTTTTCTTTGAATCAAGCGGAAAAGCTGAAATAACTATTGTTTCCTCTAATCTCACATTTGAAGTTATACCCCAATATGAATGTTATTCATACCTTCCATTTGTAGTATCAGTAATCAACGTTGTTTCCAGTGCAGCTTGCTATAAGTGTGTCAAAGTAGCCAGCAAAATTTTAGCACAACAGTTGTCCTATGCTCTACCTGTTATTATTTCTACCCCAGTTGTAATAGGATTATTTTTGGGGATTTACTCACAATTCATAACTCTAAAAGTAGAAAGAAATGCCGAAACTTGTGTTATTCCTCTACCAGTTTGGTCAAACCAGGATTATGATTTATCAAGCATATTCAATAACATAGAAATTTGCTGGCCTGCTATTTTAGCTGGACTTTCAGGGTTCATCTCCTTTCTTATTATTTCTAACCATGTATGGTCCTCAGGCAAGGCAAGGTTAATCGCTACTCATCGGTAAGCCTTAGATTATTGGTAAATTACTATATTTAGTGTCATATAAAGTGAGAATGGTGAAATTATATTGATGACAATTATCGCTCACAAATCTTATTTTTGGCAGTATTTTTTCCCGTGCATTGTATAGTGGTGTGTTTTTGGACCAATCTTTGTTGCTGAATCGAAGACGGGTTGAGGAAGAAAAAAAAAATTATAAAATTGTGAGTTTTATTCCTTAAAGTAGATCCAGTGTTCTGTGACGTCACACTTTTTTGTAAAACTTTGAATTCTTTAAAAATTGTGCAAGATAGTTTTATTTATTTTATGTGAATATAATCACATGGATGTAATTAGAATTATTGGTAGGTTAAAGATATTTTTGCACTTAATTTTATACTAAATTTTCAAATTTTTATATATTTTATCTATGCAAAGGGGAAATAACTCTATTTCTGACTTTTCTCTCAGTTGTATGTCTAAATGCTATAGTTTTTCTTATTCCAACGATTAATTTTAAAATATTTTTGTAATTTTAGTTTTCTGATAAAGTTGACATTAAAATTAAACAAGAAAAACACATTTCTGCCTACAAGATTTTACTTTTAACAGAAAAAAATAAATTTTTCTAATGCTAAAATATGCTTTAGTTTATGTTTATCTGGCATCTCAAAAAGTGTGATGACATGTATATTTTTTCTAACAATTGATGATATTTAAGTATATTAAGTCGAAATCAGTTCGGTTTTTCAACTTTCCTCAGAGAATTTTACGAGTATGGAGCTACCTTAAGGTCTAATCTCTTTCTGCTTTTGATTTTACCATACAATTTAAAAAAAATCATATTGATTTTCATCAAAACCAATATATACCAATAGATTCGATTCGCTTTGATCCGCATCAATACTCGTATTAAAATAAAATTAAACCGCTCTTGTCCTTACGTTTTGAAGTATTTTATCACACACAAATGTTAAGCACACTTTGATATTTGTTTTGTTTCATTAATCAACCTCCAAATTAATGTACATAAACTTTTTCTTAGAGATTGCACAGTACTTCTCATGAAAAATTGAAGAATATAACGACACATCGCACTTTGGCATGTGCCTGCGTATAAACGTCAATTACGTGGTCATTTTTAAAATGATATTTTATCTTTCACACGAATGTTCAATAAAAAGAGAGGTAATAGAAACATTTTTTGAAATGGTCCCTACTAAAAATTCGATTTTCATGATATTTTTTGATTTATTTCAATATATCTTCAGTAACTCTTACTGATTAAAAATTTTCATGAAAATAACTATGGTAGAAATGAATTGGATCCGTTGTCCTTATGAGAGTTCAATGCCGTAAAAATATAAAAATACTTTGATAAACAATTTAGAATCAAATTCTTTCATTTTCAAATTATTTGGTCCAAGATTTTCTTATGTTAAAGCTATACACGCTATAATTTACGTCAATTTTGAATGACAGTGAAAACGCATGTGTTTGTCTACTTATAAAAGTTATCCTTAATCTGTAAATTACAAGGGTGAATTCCATCTCGTTACAAAGATATAGATTTTTAATTGTTTATTTTCCTGCCAGGAAAATATACCTTTTCATGAATATTGATGAAAGAAGAGCAAACCGACCTCATTGCGCATGTCCGCGGAGAACTAGGTGGTCGTTATTGTTTGCCTTATTAAATATCCAACTTGATTTTTAATATGCTTAACAGTTGTTAATTTGAAATACATACATGTAGAATGAGTAAAATACGTTTGTCATTCACAATACCCTTACTTCTGCATTAACACTTATAGGATCTATAAATAGCACATAGGGGAAAAACACAGGTCTACGTCATTTTTTTAAAGGTAGTATTCATATCTACTCACAGGCTTGTATTTTTTTCTTTTGTTTGTACTCGTATATCGGACAGATTTATGCTTTACTGAAAATATTCTTTCCTTTGTGAAACTTTCACAATTATGAAGATGTTGACCCTTCACCAGTTTTGGTATGATAGGCTAAATTTAGCTGTCGATATCACGTGATAGATTGATATTCACGAGGAGGCATTACTTTCCTGGCAGGAAAATAAATATTTTTTATTGTTTAATATTTGATATATTTGTTACGTGATCGAATTGAGCATTATAATTAACAGAATAAAGATAACTTTTATTAGTAATCAAACACATACATTTTCCCCTTTATTCAAAATTGACGCAAATTATAGCGTGTATAGCTTTAATGCAGTTTGTTTAGACAAGTTTTCAGATTTAGGTTAATAAAACTGGAAATTATCAATTTTAATAAAAATGGCTTCAAAGTAAAACTGTTGGATAATTTGGCCTAAAAATACTTTCTGATTTTGTCTTTTACACGTTAAACAAAACCTTTTAAATATGTTCCAAATATATCACAGACTAAAAGTGTGCACTTATTAAAAATGTAATCAACAAAATTTTTGTAATATACTAGTATTATAATTCCTCTTTACCTTCAGCACTTAAAAAAACAATTCCAACAAATTACTTGTATATTGAACATTGATTGATTTTCTTGCTTTAATATACATGTAGTGCTCAGATAAAACGTGGTTGTTATGTGCTGATTCAATTACAAAATCATTATCACTTGAGCAATTATAATGTGTGCACACTAAACATAAAGCAAGTGACCTTTTGATATTTGTAAGGTGATTAATATATGTTTAATAATGTTTAGGATACAGAAGTTACATGAAAAGTGATGTGAATAAGAAATTGGCCTAAGTTTCGATAAACATGTTTAATTTATATATCGTGTACATTAAATCCTTACACAGAAAGATAAGAAGAAACTTCAAATGCCTGATGAAAATGACGAGCAGAATAACAGCTGGTCAAAACTTAGGGAAGACGATACGCCTTTGATATACATGTGTGCAACAATGTGGCATGAATCAGAGGTTGAAATGGTGCAGATACTCAAATCAATCTTCAGGTAGTCCATTTATCGTTAAGATTGAAACTATTGTTAAATGGTTGCTCATAACCACCATTCAGTAACGGTATTTTCAATTTATTGCAGACAAGACTATGACCAATGTGCGAGAAAACATGTGCAGCTTGGCCTTGGGATAGAGGATCCTGATTATTACGAATTTGAAGGTAATGAAGTTATGACATGTCTTCTAATTGCCATATTTAAATCGAACATTATTGATGTACTTTTAAACTGGCAACTGGCAACATAGTAACCAACAAATTACCATTATCAAATAGAGCGTACATTTTCAGCTCATATTTTCTTTGATGACGCCTTTGAATCCCAAAAGGACATCAATGGAACATACAAAGTCAACAGCTATGTTAAACAACTTATTTCATCAGTTGAAACTGCAGCAAGGTAATAAATAGGATAATTGATTGTAATGGAAATTCTTTTGTATTCTTATTAGCTCTATTCATGTTTACACTTTAAAAGTTTAATATCCCTTTTACATTTTATCTAATTTGGATTTCAGAGTAAAGTGTACATTTTAAGTCGCTATAAAACGAAAAAGATATGAAGTCAGGACTTCTGGTTCTGGTTTTAACTAAGACAAAGGTTTTGAGATTTTAAGATTCTAACTCGTCGACTAATTACTGATTAATTGAAATGTTGTGTTAACCAAAACAGATTATTTAAAAACCATAGTACCAATCGTAAATCTTATTATGCAATAAAAGTAGATGCTAAGAATATCTGAATATTGATGTAGATATAATCATCATAATAAATGTATTATTAAATTATTAGTAAGGGTTAACACAAACGCTGTTTCTGATCAAGATTTGTCGGTTGTCTGCCGTTGCAGTCGTTTTTGTAAACTTTTCACATTTCTTTTTTCTCCTTAAGAACCATCGGGCCGATTTTAACCAAAGTTGGCAAAAAGCATCATTGGATATTGGATGAAGGAAATTCATTTTTTTTCAAATGAAGGGATACATGGAGATTATTTATAATTATTGAAAATTTGTGGGTATTTTTCAAAAATCTTCAAATAAACCATTTCACAAGAGCTGAAACTTGGGTGGAAGTATCCCCGGCTAGTGTGCATTCAAATGGTCCCAGGTAAGGGGTCACAATGGGCGAATATAGTTTTACTTAGAAATATACGAATCTTTAAAAATCTTCTTCTTAAAAACTGTTTTGGCCAGAAAAGCTGTAACTTGTATGAAAGCATCATGTGGTAGCGTAGATTCACTTTTAATCATGATCACTGGGGTGGAGTGGGACCACAACTAATGGGGGTCAATTTTTTACATCAATGGAAATTACAAAGTCAACAGCTACGTTAAACAACTTATTTCATCAGTTGAAACTGCAGCAAGGTAATAAATAGGATAATTGATTGTAATGGAAATTCTTTTGTATTCTTATTAACTCTATTCATGTTTACACTTTAAAAGTTTAATATCCCTTTTACATTTTATCTAATTTGGATTTCAGAGTCAAGTGTAAATTTAAAGTCGCTATAAAATGAAAAAAGATATGAAATCAGGACTTCTGGTTCTGGTTTTAACCAAGACAAAGGTTTTGAGATTTTAAGATTCTAACTCGTCGACTAATTACTGATTAATTGAAATGTTGTGTTAACCAAAACAGATTATTTAAAAACCATAGTACCAATCGTAAATCTTATTATGCAATAAAAGTAGATGCTAAGAATATCTGAATATTGATGTAGATATAATCATCATAATAAATGTATTATTAAATTATTAGTTAAGGTTAACACAAACGCTGTTTCTGATCAAGATTTGTCGGTTGTCTGCCGTTGCAGTCGTTTTTGTAAACTTTTCACATTTCTTTTTTCTCCTCAAGAACCATCGGGCCGATTTTAACCAAAGTTGGCAAAAAGCATCATTGGATATTGGATGAAGGAAATTCATTTTTTTTTCAAATGAAGGAATACAAGGAGATTATTTATAATTATTGAAAATTTGTGGGTATTTTTCAAAAATCTTCAAATAAACCATTTCACCAGAGCTGAAACTTGGGTGGAAGTATCCCCGGGTAGTGTGCATTCAAATGGTCCCAGGTAAGGGGTCACAATGGGCGAATGTAGTTTTACTTAGGAATATACGAATCTTTAAAAATCTTCTTCTTAAAAACTGTTTTGGCCAGAAAAGCTGTAACTTGTATGAAAGCATCATGTGGTTGCGTAGATTCACTTTTAATCATGATCACTGGGGTGGAGTGGGACCACAACTAATGGGGGTCAATTTTTTACATAGGAATATTTAGAGAAAATCTTTAACAATCTTCCTCTCAAACCCATAATAGAAAGGAAAGCATCCTCATGTAATGCAAATTCAAGTCTGATCAAATTATGATTCCCAGAGGTAAGGTTTAGTCACAATTGTGGGGGGGAAAGGGGTGGTGTTGGGTCAAATTTTTACCCAAGGAAGATAAAATGAAAAGTCTTTGAAATCCTCTGGAAAAACATTCAACCAATAAAAGCTGAACCTTGTTTGTAAACACAGATTGTGCGGACTGAAAGTTGATCAAATCATGATTTCCTGCGAGTAGGAGTGGAAGCACAAGGGGGAGGATAAAATTTCAAAGAAATAACTTCTTACAAATACTAAAACAACAAAAGGTGCCAAATATTAACCATAAAAATATGTGGATAAATATCGGATGATTTTTTATGTGCAATATCTACTGTACTAAATTGTCAAAATATTTTGAATTTGATACTGTTTTGCTGATTTCATAAGCTATTGTTGCTCAGGTAAGCAATGTGACCGCATTTCTCCCCCCAACAATTCAGACTTTGATATGTATTAAACAAGATGTGGAAACCGTGTTGAATTAAATGTTTGGTTCGTTGTTTGTCACCGTGACTCGGTTTATATGATGAGAATAACTATATATATATATATATATATATATATATATATATATATATATATATATATATATATATATATATATATTTGCAAACATTTTTAAACAAACCAAATAAGGATCCTGCCATGCAGAAAAAACATCTTTCAGCAATGCTAATTTATATTACAATACTTTCATAATTTTGTATTGAACTTTATTTTCATCACAGACACGTCAAGTACACAATAAAAACAATTTTTTTGTTGGATTTGATCTAGATCTGTAGCAGGAATATCAAAAGCAATTGTTCGAACAAACACGCCTTATGGAGGTAGATTAGAATGGCGACTTCCGGGTGAAAACAAACTGATTGCCCATCTCAAAGACAAAACTAAAATCAGACATCGTAAAAGATGGAGTCAGGTAATAGCTTTACATAATATGCACGTTCAAATAATTTCCAAAAGTAGAGGTTACATTTATAAACAAGTAACTTACATTTCAACAAAATATTATGCTCCAGCTTTAAAATTTTTAAAAGTGAAGTATTTATTCACTAGTATGGAGCATAAAAATATAATAAGTAAATAAAATGGCATACATTGTGTTCCAAATTGATTGTAGGTTATGTATATGTATTATTTCTTGGCACACAAGCTGGCTAAAAAGAGAAAAGTTGCTGAAAACACATTTTTGCTTGCTTTGGACGGCGACGTCGATTTTCAGCCCAAAGCTGTCCAACTGTTGGTGGACAGGATGCGAAAGAACCCAAATCTCGGTGCCGCGTGTGGTCGAATCCATCCAATCGGAACGGGTAAATTTGGCATTTTACTGTTTTCAAGACGGTTCAAGATTTTTATATATGTCATATTATGTTTTTTTTATTTTACAAGGTCCAATGGTTTGGTACCAACAGTTTGAATATGCTGTGAGTCACTGGCTGCAGAAAGCAGCGGAAAACATAATGGGATGTGTGCTTTGTAGTCCGGGATGTTTTAGTTTGTTCAGAGGTTCTGCGCTTATGGATGACAACGTCATGGCCAAGTATACTACACTTCCAACTGAACCCCGTCATTATGTCCAGTACGACCAAGGTCTATACTTAAAAACATCAGCCGTTCGTTTTTATTATAACATTATTTTTGAAATTCCCATTTCTTATTTTGTGAAATATTTAAAGAAGCAATGGATATTTGTCGAATTTTGCAGGTGAAGATCGATGGCTTTGCACGTTACTGCTACAACAAGGCTACAAAGTCGAGTATGTGGCTGCCAGCGATGCCCTGACCTATGCTCCTGAAGGTTTCTATGAATTCTACAATCAGCGAAGGAGGTGGTCTCCATCAACCATGGCTAATATCATAGATCTCTTAATGGACTGGAGGAATGTTACCCAAAAAAACGAAGACATAACTAAGATTTACATCCTGTATCAAATGTTTTTGATGATTTGCTCCATTCTGACTCCGGGCACAATTTTTCTAATGATTCTTGGTGCAATAAGTATGGCTTTTCCGACTATTCCTCCATTCGCAGGGATGTTAGTCAATCTTATACCTGTGAGTGGAATGATTATATTGTGTTTCGTTGCCAAACCAAATATACAGGTAAAACTGCTGTAGTGCTATATTTTAGGATATATAATTTAAATTTCTATATGTTTATTTATTTGGATTCAATTTTACTCCAAATTTACAGTTAGCGTATGCTGCTGTTGTCTCCATTTTCTACTCTCTGCTTATGATGGTTGTTCTCGTGGGTATACTACTGGAAGCGGTTACAGCCGGATTGTGTTCAGTCACAACACTGTTTCTTTTGTTTGTCGTCGGAGTTTTCTTCATTTCGGCAGTACTCCATCCTCAGGTTACGAATGATCTATCTATCTATCTATCTATCTATCTATCTATCTATCTATCTATCTATCTATCTATCTATCTATCTATCTATCTATCTATCTATCTATCTATCTTTTTTATTCATCAGGAATTTTATTGTGTTTTGCATGGGTTTCTGTATTTCCTTTCCATTCCATCGATGTCCATGCTGTTAATGATTTATTCCCTTGGAAACCTACACGTAATATCCTGGGGAACACGAGACACAAAAAAGACTGCGCCACAACTAGAAACCAATGATAGAATGCCTTCCAGATCTCCGAGTTTCTTAAAATCATTTGGTTTTAATGGTGATGAGGAATCTGAATATTTGTTTACGTGTGGAAAGTTTATAAGGTAATGTTCATTTATACTTAAGTTGTATTTTACGTTTCCAAATAAAAACATTGACATAATAAATTGAAAGGATAAATACGCATATAAATAGTAAATAAGCTAACTGCATAACTGGTCACTAACTTCTGTTTAGTTTTTAAGAACAATTATTTTTTTATGAACGTATAACTGATATATTGTGGGACATAATCTTTAATGCTAATATTGACTGTTTGCTTCTGTTAATTTTTTTAGATGTTGTCCTATAAGACCGATAAGAATGATTCTAGAAAGACTCGATAACCTAGGAGCGCAGAGAATAAAAACAACAGTAGAATCTGAACCCAGTGAGATAAAACTGGACGAAAATGCTTATATCTCAACTCTAAATGTCCAAATTGATGACACCGCAGAGAAAAGTATGTTTAATAGTCAATGATATTGCAACTAGTCGTCAAAATCAGGTTTTTGTTTGTCAAATAAGATTATTAAATGTGCTACAGGTAATCCTTTATTCAAAGAAGACAACGAATTCGAACACGAACAAATGAGTTCTCAGTCATGGATGGACGACAGCGATCTAAAACAGGGATCTGTTGCTGTACTGGACAATGATGAAACACTATTTTGGGAAGAATTTATTTCGAAGTACTTGAAGCCACTTTACACCGATAAAGAACACGAAGAACAGGTACTTGGTTTGTTGACGATTTTGTTAGCTCACCTGAAAAAATATCTTTAAGAACTTTAACCGAAATGTCCGTCCATCTTGTACATATGTGAACCAAAAATGTTAACATTTTTAAATTGGCTTGTTAAAGAGGCTGAGTGGTGAACAAATTAACTATCAAATCTATTTAACTTTGAAATATGATGTTTAGGACCATAACCTATCATTTAATAAAGAAAAAATCCAAATAGTTTAGCTTTAAGATTTTAACATTTTCCTATATCTTTCTACAGAGCTCTTTGTATAATGGGGGAAACATAGCCTAAAAATGGCCACGACCAGCCAGCTCTCTTAATGCCAAAAACTTAACAAAACTCTTTTTATATATATAAAAAGCAACAGATATAAGGTTTTACATTATGTTGTGTTGTACAGTACGGCGCATCTTATCCAAAAAACCGACTTTAAAAAAATTTCCGATCGGAATCGGTATTTTTGTACTACTCATGAATGTATAAACTTTCAGAAAATTACTAATTTCTCAATAAAATAAATCTAATTATTTCATTAAAATGATTAATTACCTATAACCCATAGATATTTACATCACAACGTGTTACGGTGTTCAGCCTTCTATACTATTATGCATGCGTATTTACTGTAAACAAAATACATGCAGGGCTCGCGAAGATTTTCCTGGACATGTTTGTTGATAGAAATATGTACTTCTCCCAGGTAATAAATGTTTAAAGTTTTTAAATAACCACAATTATTATTTTGTAAGCATGTATTTTGCGTGATAATCACAAGGTTTGCTAAAACCTAAATTCATTTTTGTAAGTGAGGCCCCCTGAGGGGTTGTTTGACATATTTATGACATATGTAGGTTCATTTTAAAATGAACCGAAATGAGTAAACCATTAATAAATTATCGAGAAAGTGATGATGTGTTCCGTTTAGAGAGTCCCTTTTACCTCGTATACCATGATTACTGTAGTCAAACGAAGATCTTAAAGTTTTCAGTACGTGTCAATTCACGTGGTACAAAAAAACGATATAAGATTATTCCGTTTTGTACGACCTTTAAATTTCCGGAAACTCATAATTACGTTACTTAGGTGTGTGAAAGGGATTTTTATGTATTTCAACAATTATAATCAACGTTATTTCTAATTTCCTAATGATACAATAGGTAAATCTGAATTTATTCACACATGTGTTTTCAGCTGTATTGTCTCTTAAAAGAATATGACACCCTATTTTGAGACAAAGCTAGAACCAAAATGTGCAATTTTTCCCTCAACATGGTTGTAGAGTGGACACCAAAGAATATCTTTTATATTTTTCAAGATTTTTAGATATAATGTTTAAGTCTGTCACTGTGCAGTTCTTAGTGATTAAAAAGGCATTATCTTGTACTTGTGTGCACGACAAGACATAGTTAACATCATGTAAAACCTCCTAGTTTGTTTCTTTATCTTTTAGAAACAATTTTGGTTAGTGTTTGGCTTTAACAAGCCAGTTTAAGAAATTTTTACAATTATGGTCCTAATATGTACAAGATAAACCGAAATCTCACTTAAACACTAATTTGTATTTTGTTAAAGTCTTGTTCTTTTTTCTGATTTGTTTTCAATATTAATATTATTCTTCATTTACAGATGCGCCAAGGTCTAAAAGAACTTAGAAACAAAGTGTGCCTCGCTTTTCTGTTAATGAATGCACTCTTCGTTACCATTGTTTACGTCTTAACAGAGGTTAACGCAAGTTTTAACCATGCACTTTCCATAAAACTTCCGTGTACTGTCTCAGAAGGACCACCTGGTCGAGGATATATAGAACCAATATCAATCGCCTTTACAGCAATATTTGGAATCATGTTATTTTTGCAATTTATATGTATGCTTATGCATCGAATGTCGACATTAGTCCACATTGTTGCTTCAGTTAAGTTGGATTGGAAAAGGAAATTAGTTGCTGTTAATAATAAAGACCAGCCAGACAATGTCGAAGTCGAAGTCGAAGATGGCTTGGAACTTGTTAAGGGACTTCAAGCCGTAAAGGAAGATGATACAATATCTATTGCCTCAACGGATACAACGTACAGTGTTGAGTCTTATGTGCGCCCTAAACAGAAGAGCAAAATTATGTGGAAAAAATACCAAAAGCGATTGAAAAAACAAACACAACAACAACATGACTACTGTTTACAATTTACAAACAACTTAAACAAATTCACCGAAGCATTAGAAAAAAATGATAACAAAAGCGTTAAAAAATTGTTAGAAAATAAAGTGAAGGGAAAAACGATAGCAGCAGTTAGTTCAATGCTAAAAAATGAAACAAAAATGAACGAAATCAAAATACGAGCAACGGCTCTTAATAAAAAGGAAGTTGTTAAAAGACGTTGGCAAGATTTTGGAGCAAAACTTGGGCTAAATAAAGAAGATGAAAATGATAAAAATCCCGGTAAGTTTTTCAAGGATGTCACCAAAGCTGCTTTAGCCCAAGACAGAAGGAAACGTTTAGAAGAGGGCGAGATTTCCTTAGGCGAAACAAATGTGAATAAGATAAAAAGAGAAACATCTGAGAGTAGGAGGGACATTCCGCTTGATATTATGAAGAGGGGGACTGACGAAAAAAACTCGATTCCAAATGTTCAAAAGGAGCAAATTACATCTGTTAAAACAACCGAGTTTTAATTTTCACATATATTTAGCTTGAATAAAAAGTTTTGGCATTATTAAAGAAATCAATCAATCACTCAAACGTTACTTATGAAAGTTTTGAAAACATTTTGAAAAATGTATAAACATTTCATATTGGTATATTAATCACTTATTATTATGTGACATTATAAATTATCAATGTTAAATGATAAAACATGATTTTGTACGGAAAGATACATTTGTATACATATTTATGCGATGGTATTTAATCAGCTGTTACGCTTAAAAATCCTTTGGAAAATAATCTCTTCACCCCTCCAAAATCCTCTGGTATCTAACAAGTTTTCTTTTTCGTTCATGGTTGTTGTTTTGTTTTTTGTTTTTTTTACAGAATAATGAAAATCAACATTTTACTGCAACATGTTTGCCATATATCTCCATTACGAGTTTTCTGTAAGCACAACCAGCTCATCGTCACAAAATTAAAACTAAACAAAATTTTATTATGAAAATTTTGTGAAAATAAAACATTGAATGTATTCATACAGTCAACAGATGTTCTAGATTTGATCTTGGTTACATTAGCGTTAATTATTTAAATAAAGGTCCAATACATATTTATCTTAATCTCATCAATCGTCTTTTGTGCATCTGTAGAAGTTTTAATAAATGTCATTGATTTAATTATTTTTCCTTAATTTGAAGAAAAATTGCATAGTATAAAATGTATTGGTCATCTTCTTATGTTACTTAGTTTATTTGAAACTTGTCTATCTCTTAAATCTATCGCATTACTAAGATTGGAATGTAATAAAGCTTTAAAATCTCAAAAAAAATATTTTATCTTTACTCTGATGGCAATGGATTTTTTCAAATAGATTTAAATAAACTTCTATGACGTCACCCATTGTATTTAGTCAACGTTTATTTTCACTATTCAACCAGCAGGTGTTGGATATATAATTAAAAAACTTCTATGACGTCACCCATTGTATTTCGTCAACGTTTATTTTTACTATTCAACCAACAGTCGTTGGATATATAAATATCCTACTGATGGGCAGTTGGATATTTTTAATATCCAACCGTTCAAAATATTCAAAATATCCAACAGTGCATAAAACAAATAAAAATGACAAAATGTTGAAACGTGTATTTCCAATATAAATCCAACATACACAGAATTCTGTCATCCATAAATGTAAATCCGATAAGCCAGGAATGAAATTTCAGCAGAAATATATCCTTTTCTTAATTTTGATAGATTTGGGATCACATATAAATCACTTCTATAAACACTTGTAGACTTCCTTTTTGAACCTTGAACCATATCACTCCTTTTCCCTAGTTTGAACAATTTAAGGAATATTGTCGCACTACGACTTCATAAGACTCCTATCAAAATTTTTAACGAATAATCGTCTGTTGATTTTCGTCAAATTTCTGATTCATGTGATTTGTCCTTTCTCCTTGCAAGTCTAAAATATAATTCAAATGGTAGTGTAGACCTCTATATACATTGAATGTACGTTAAAAAAAATCATCATCTAAATTTAAGTCTGCTCAGTACAGCGGAATGGTTTATTTTAACATGCGCACCTGTTCACTCGTCCATGAATAAAGGGTGTGTTTGGTTAGGCTATTGTGTATGGTACTATTTGAATCATAAATGAGCTAGATCCTTTTGTATTACAGCACAGTTGGATATATGAATGGGTCAATGCTTCTTTGAGGCTCAATGGGAGAATTTTTTTAAGTAAGATAAATAACTCGATAGTGTTGAATAGTTTAGAGAAAACATCCCCTCCTCGGGCCTTCGGCCCTCGGAGGGAATGTTTTCTCTAAACTATTCAACACTACCTCGTTATTTATCCATTACATAATTCCTGCAATTCTATCAGATGTATTTAATTTGTTTACTTGACTTTTATACTTTATTATATAATTTAACAAAGGCTTAAACAATGGCTGACTAATAATACATGTTTGAGTGATGAACTTCTGTTTGTTTGGTTGTTTGTTATTTTCTTGTCCTCAAAATTGCTCTTAAAGCGAAATACCGTCATAAACCCTTCGACTTCGTTACATCCGATTGCAAACATGTATCCAACGTGTAGAATTCTTTTCGTGGTCTTTTAGATTTTATACATTTATTTAATATTGATTTTAATTTGTATGTGCATATTCTGTTTGTAAATAATGCATTGATCTGTTTATTTGATGATAGTATTATTCTGGTTTTAAAACAGTACGTAAAATTTGATAATTTTATCGCGACCGAGAAACACAGTGAGGCAAGATGTACGTCGACACAGGTGGAAATACTTTTTATTAACTCTTTAAAATAAAATGTTAGTGTAGTGAAATTGCCTTTTACTTTTTTAATATATGCATATACTCACTTTAAATCTTCTGTTCATTTCGTCATTGATATTGTTTAACTTAGTAAATCATTTGCAATTCGTACAAAAGGTTAATTTAAATTTTTTAAAATACTGTTAGGATATCGTCACTTCCTTTGACAACCAGCAACAATCCGAAACCTCTTGATCGAAACAAAACCAAACTGAAAGTGTTTAAAATATATCAAGCAAAGGTCTAATTCTCGGGTCGCAACCAGATGTCAGGATCGCCCTATTATTCTTAACATCTTGAGATTAAGGTGGAAATTAGCCACCCCGAGGGCAAAACAAGTGAATGTGCTTATTATATAAAATAGATACATTGTAGAACTTTGGTTCAGTGTATTGTAACGGCGTAACTCATTTGATGAAAATATCAGCTGGTCATGACATATGTATACAAGTCATGAGTTGGCTAAGCTCAATTGGGGCTTTTAAATCTTTTAAATATTTTGGAATTCTTTGAGTATAATTTTGGTCCAACAATTTTCTTAACAAGTTTATAATAGCTCTGCGGATACACACGGCTACTACATATCTTAAAACCGACCGCCTTTGACGGCCAGTAATTAATATTTTTTAATCATAAGATACAAAGCTATGCAAAGAATAACTCGAATAAATGTAAATTGATAATTTTAACCATATATATCTTGATTTTCCCTTTTTTTAATTTGGAAGTATTTTTACGTCCAAAAATATCCAAAAAAAACTTTCCATTTTTTACCCGTGGTCGGAAACTATTAGAAAAACTGTTTGTCATTGATCTGGTCTGAAAAGTTTACTGGTAACAGTGACCCGAGTCTTGTTTACTCGAAACAAAAACTATATGACACTGATATCATTAAATAAGCAGTCTCAAGTATCCTTATATTTTAATTGACCAAACAGATAGCAGAGATATATAGTTGATCTATTTATCTTTGATTTGACTTATCAAAAATTTACAAATTGAATAAATATACACGTATATCACGCTGATTTTAAAATCACTGTGCACATAAACCAATAGAGGAAAGATCACCTTGCATGTATATATACTTAAGTGTTATCTGAAAAATTTGTAAACAGGAGTGGGTACAGTGTACACGGAAGAGGGCACTCTGTATCAACCTGTTTTGATTTATCAGTATCAAAAGCATTTATCGTAAAAACTCAACCTAGTTACTTGGACTTCATGCATTGTAGAGCAGGCTTTCTGTGACTCAAGGTAAGGGTGATTTTTGAAAATAAAACTAACGACATGACACTTATTTTTCAACAAGCAAATATACATTTATATATTAAGTGTAAGTTTTCACTTTATCTAGTTAAATTTTCACTAGCGTCATGACTTACTTTATGTTAAAGTTTATATAAAGATATTTATCGAATCATAAGACATAATTGATGATTATATCAATCGAAGAATAAAAATTATTATGTTTACAAACATCACATATAGTTTACATAATTGGAAAACATCTTGTATAATGAATTTTATAATGTATCAAAATAAGAAATTCTCGAAAAATACGTAAACAAAAAACAGTATATTAGTTAGAAATTTACTTATATATGCAAATGTCTAATTTTTGGTATTCAGTAAGATGGAAATGGCATCATACCCTGGAGGATCAGTGCTTAGAACGAAAGAAACAGAAATGATGCAAGGTTAGCTCATTTTTCTCATTTAAAAAACCTTTTTATGTGAACGGTTACAATTTGATACTGTCTCATATACAGATTACTTCTGATCCGTATATATCCAAATGTTAAATTACGTTTATAATCGTATATAACATGTTAAAAAATGAAACGTTTAACATGCAATTGACATTTATTGATACATTTATTTGTAAAAATGTCCATACATGTGCTTAGAAACGAAAAGGGTATCAATGAAGGTTACAAAATGATACTAGTCACCTTAAAATTAATCGTAAAAAAACAAATGTTTAACATGCAATTGCCATTTATTGATAGGGGTGAAAATGTCCATAAATTCAATTAGCAACGAAATGGACATTGGCGGACAGAGGAACCAAGCTTATGAGGAAGATTCCTGCGACTCGATTGATTCTGCAAGTGACGATACAGACACAGAATCATCCGCTGCAGATGGTTATAGTATAGAGGAAACAAAAGAAGTCCAGTACCGCCAAACAGAACCTTCATTTAAATCACCAAATCAAGAAAGGTCTGCACTAAAGCTTATATTAGTTTCTTTAAAAATTATATTTTTAAATATGTTTACACACATAACACATATTGTACTTCATTAAATTTATGTTTCAGGTCTGAAGCCAAGTCCTGGGATGTTTTCCGAGTAACTTCAGAAGATAATGTGTCGAGCTCTTCTATTGCATGTTGGAACGCTTGTTTTCTAATCAGCAGAATAATGTTCTCTTCTCTTCTCTTTATGTTGGTGTTTTCAACGTCAATTATATCGAAAATGACATTTCTGTTTATGACGGCCAATATATTTCCTTCTACAACCGAAAAAAATCTGAAGACTTTAAACGGAACTTTGTCGTATACTTTAAACGCTACTGATGTGAGATGGATTTGGGGAATTCTTATTACCATTACAGCTCCCTATATGTTTACCATACTCAAATATTTGTGGGTGCTGATGTTACAGAGAACCTGGCCTATGCAGTGGAATACCTTTATAGTGGTATATTTTTTTTACAACTGAAAACGGACTGAGTTTTAAAATATAATTTCTATTTTTCAACACAGTTTCATATTTGGAATACAATTTAAGTTTTCTCTTTTTTTCAGGCACTTATCCTTGAATCACTTCATTCTGTAGGATTGTGCGTTTTTGTTCTAGTAGTGCTACCAAGTTTTGATCCGTTGACAGCGTGTGCCGTTTCTTTCTGTATATGCCCAATACCTGGGATACTAAAGATTGTATTTCCTTTAAGAGAACACGACGACAAAAGCAAGTTGCCAACACGTATCCATGTTGCTCGCGTTTTGAATATACTGGCTTTTGCTGGTCAGATAGCATCAATTTGTCTCTGGGCCTACTATATTTATTGCTCCAAAACCAGCAACTCTCTCGTTCTCATATCACTAGTGATTTTATCTCCATTTTTAATATCAATTTCATGGTGGGAAAACTTCATTCCGCAGTCTAGTACAGAGAGGCTTAAAACTTCTTTAAGATACACTAAAACTGAAAGTAATGTTCCATGGGTTTTTCGCTTCAAAAAGAAAATGAGGAGGGAGAAAGTGAGAATTGGTATCATAACCAACTTATGGAAGATAATATTGACACTTCTTGTCATGCCTGCTCTCTTATTTGGTGCAAGTTGCAAGGACGGGGATGCTTGCATTAAAACCATTTTCTTCGAGTCAACCGAGAAAGCTGAATTGAACATTGTTTATACAAATCTCACATTTGAAACTCCTCAAAAAGATAGCTGCTATTCTTACCTTCCATTTGTTGTAGCAATCATTAACGTAATGTCCAGCGTGATTTGCTATAAATGTGCCAAATCAGCCAGCAAAATCCTTGCACAAAAATTGTCGTATGCGGTTCCGGTTGTGTTATCTACGCCGGTTGTTATTGGTTTATTTTGGGGAATATATTCAGAGTTTATAACTCTGAAAATCGCAACAGATGCTCAAACTTGTGCCATTCCTTTGCCAGTTTGGGCAAGTAAAAACTATGATCCATCTTCAATGTTCAAGAATATCCAGTTCTCTTGGTCTGCTGTTTTAGCTGGGCTCTTTGGATTCTTCTCCTTTTTGATGATTTCTAATCATATATGGTCACCAGACAAGGAACGATTAATTGCTACTGACCGGTAAGTCTGACATATTGAGATAAACTATTACAGTAAGTATTCTATAATTGTGAGAATAATGTAAATGTTTTTTCTTACAGTCTTTTTGTCCGCTCATTGTATGATGGAGTGTTCCCGGATCAGTCTCTGTTTTTGAATAGAAGGAGGATTGTTAAGGAAACAAAAACAGAAAAACATGTGAGTTAAACACCGCATAAGAACATTTCAAGCTTCAAAAATTTTTCACTTTTTAAATGCATATATGTGCATTGCTTTTACAGAAAGAAATCAAAGAGCTTCCAATACCTAATGATACTGACGAAAATTCACAAAATAAAGAGTGGTCCGAACTTAGGGAGGATGATACACCGATGATATATATGTGTGCAACAATGTGGCATGAATCAGAGGTTGAAATGGTGCAGATACTCAAGTCTATATTCAGGTAAAACATCCATTGAAATGATTGATATTTTAGTTATATGTGATTTACAAAACAGAATACTCATAGCAACTATTTTCAATGTTTTACAGACAAGATTATGACCAATGCGCTAGGAGAAATTTGCAATTAGGTCTTGGGGTTAAAGATCCTGATTACTATGAATTCGAAGGTATTGTTGATATAACAACTTTGTTAAATAGGCTTTCAGTTAAGAAAAAACGAGTAGTAGGTTCCGACACCTTCTTAAATTAATACGAAAAAAAGATTTCAAAGATTTAAATGTCCTTTTTAGCACATATTTTCTTTGATGACGCCTTTGAATCCCGACAAGACAGCAATGGAATATACAAAGTCAACAGCTATGTTAAACAACTTATCACATCAGTAGAAACTGCAGCAAGGTATTTGTTTTATATTTATTTCTTATCACAATGGCATTAGACTCATCATTATTTGTTGACAACCAATTTTAGACGGTTAAACCATGAAATACGAAAAGTATTGTCAAAATAAGAACAAAACATATAAATCCTCAAAACTTTTCTGTTAAAGTTTAAAAATTAATGCCCAAATATATTGTCAACTGATATTATTAAAACCACAGTTTAATGCAACATTTGTAGATAGATTGTTTTAAAATAAAGTTTTTAGGTTAATCCCTTTCTAGTGTAGCACACATCAACTGAATATTCAGAATCGTTACGTAATTAGGGGACATGGTAATAATTGGCGTTGACCAAAAAACGCTATATTTTACTTTTTTAAGCTACGGTAACACCTTACATATTTTACTGATGACAAATCCAAAAAGATAATTTAGGAATAGAACATTGCTTTACATGTATATATTACATTTAATCTCCTTTGTTCTTGTGTAGATCTGTACCAGGAATATCAAAGACAATTGATTCACCTGTTCGAACAAACACGCCTTATGGAGGTAGATTAGAATGGCGACTTCCGGGTGAAAACAAACTGATTGCCCATCTCAAAGACAAAACTAAAATCAGACATCGTAAAAGATGGAGTCAGGTAAAACATAGCAATATACTAGTACTAGCACAAGTTCTGCTGTAACAACTTTAACATGCAATTGGATTAAAATTGATAATTAGTGAAAATATTTTGAAGAGTTTTGTCGCTTCATTTATAGTGATTTAAAAATTTTAGTATTCATAGAGTGACAGTGAGAAACAAAGAAAAGTCAAACAAAAAGAGAGCAGCTGGATGGTCGGGGTTAATTTAAGACCGAATTGATCTTCTTTAGGAGAAGATTTCTGTTTAAAGATAAAGGAAAATTCTTCAATTCAAACGCTTGAATTTATGGGATTTTTCTTCACTAAATAATAAGTTATAGGCTCCCATCATATCTTAAACTTTAGGATTTATCTAATGGGCAATTTGTTTACCAACCAGCCTCCTTAAATCTTATTTAGATAATTTCGCGTTTACAATTTTGTAGGTGATGTACATGTATTATTTTTTGGCGCATAAACTGGCAAAACTTCCTGGAAAGTCGCGGCGTCAAAAGCGAACAATTGCTGAAAACACATTCTTACTGGCACTGGACGGCGACGTCGATTTTCAACCTAATGCTGTTCAACTGTTGGTCGACAGGATGCGAAAGAACCCTAACGTCGGTGCCGCGTGTGGCCGAATCCATCCTATCGGATCGGGTAATATTCCTTTTCTATCACTTAACAATATACCACATAGAAGTGTGAATCGTTAGTAATATTCTGTTGTTATAAATTTAAAAAGGTCCAATGGTTTGGTACCAACAATTCGAATATGCTGTTAGTCACTGGCTGCAGAAAGCAGCGGAGAACATAATGGGATGTGTGCTTTGTAGTCCGGGGTGTTTTAGTTTGTTCAGAGGTTCTGCGCTTATGGATGACAACGTCATGGCCAAGTATACAAAAGTTCCAACTGAGCCGCATCATTATGTCCAGTACGATCAAGGTATAAATTAAAAACTTGTATTTTAAGGAATTGTTGTACCAATAATTGACTTAGTTTAGGACATTTTTGCTCATATATTTTACTTTCTCAGGAGAAGACCGATGGCTTTGCACATTGATGTTACAACAAGGTTACAAAGTCGAGTATGTGGCTGCCAGTGATGCACTGACCTATGCTCCGGAAACTTTCAATGAATTCTACAATCAGCGAAGGAGGTGGTCTCCGTCA
The DNA here is from genome assembly GCF_963853765.1 of Magallana gigas. Lineage (NCBI taxonomy): Eukaryota > Metazoa > Mollusca > Bivalvia > Ostreida > Ostreidae > Magallana > Magallana gigas. Next base: position 44,599,085 of record NC_088854.1, read on the forward strand.
ACCATGGCTAATATCATAGATCTCTTAATGGACTGGAGGAATGTTACCCGAAAAAACGAAGACATAACTAAGATTTACATCTTGTATCAAATGTTTTTGATGATTTGTTCGATTCTGACTCCGGGTACAATTTTCCTAATGGTTCTTGGTGCAATAAGCATGGCTTTTCCGGCTATTCCTCCATTCGCAGGGATGATAGTAAATCTTATACCGGTGATTGGAATGATTATATTGTGTTTTGTTGCCAAATCAAGCACACAGGTAAAAATACATTGTAATACTATGGTGCTGATTTTTAATAACAGATGTACATTTGTTCACTAATGGTTGTTTTATTTCCTTAAAGTTGGCTTATGCCGCTGTTGTGTCCACCTTCTACTCTCTTCTGATGATGGTTGTTCTTGTTGGTATACTACTGGAGGCTGTTACAGCCGGAGTATGTTCCGTCACAACACTGTTTCTTTTGTTTGTCGTTGGAGTTTTCTTCGTTTCGGCAGTTATCCATCCACAGGTAACAATTATCTATTTATCCATCTACTACCTACCTATCTATCTATCTATCTATCTATCTATCTATCTATCTATCTATCTATCTATCTATCTATCTATCATTTCATATTTGTCTTCTTTTGTACAGGAGTTTTATTGTGTTTTGCATGGGTTTTTGTATTTCCTTTCCATTCCGTCCATGTCCATGCTGTTAATGATTTATTCCCTTGGAAATTTGCATGTGGTATCCTGGGGAACACGGGAAACTAAAGAAACACCGACACAACAAACAAACCAAGCTACAACTACAAAATCAGCCAGATCATCGACGTTATTAGACTCGTTTGGTCTTGGTGAAGAGAAATCTGAATATTTGTTATCATGTGGAAAATTTATTAGGTATGGTTGAATTGGATTAATTTATAATCATAATACAGCTTACTGATACAGTGTGTTTGTTCTTTATTTTTTTTTAGAAAGCGGCTTTGATTTCATATTGATTATCACATATTTGATAAATTGTAAGTGTTATTTGAAACCTTAAAGATGTTGTCCAGTAAAGAGAACAGACGACAGACCATTCAGAATTATACTGGAGAGACTTGACGGCATAGAAGCTCAAATAATGAAAGATACAGAGGAGTATAAACCAGAGGAACAGAAAGAGGAAGAAAATGTTCATTTTTCAAGTCTAAGCGACATGATTGATGGACATATAGAACGAAGTATGCATCATTTATAGACATAATTATTGAGAATAGTTTCTATAGCAACTGAACTTGTTTAACACATTTTAATGTGTTTCAGGCAATCCATTATTTAACGACGAAGAGCACAAGCACATGATGAATTCTCAGACATGGATGGACGACAACGATCTAAAAAGGGGATCTGTTGCTGTACTGGACAATGAAGAAAAACTCTTTTGGGAAGAATTCATACCAAAGTATTTGAAGCCACTAGATACCGATAAAGAACATGAAAAACAGGTATTTGTTTTTGTTGACGCTTTTGTTAGCTTACCTGAGTATGACATTCTCGGGTGAATTTCGGCGTTCATCAGCATAGGTTAGGAAAAGAGGAAAATAAAGAAAATACCTCTAAAGATGTTATTTCTAAAATTGGATTGGAAGAACAGAGGTAGGGATGGGGATCGGTGAAAAAGAAAAATTAATTTGAGGAAAAAATATGAAGAGAAAGTAGTATGAAACATTTTTTCTTTAAAAAAGATGTAATCCTGAGAGTCATAAAGAGGTCATACGTGGGGAAGTCCCATTTCACATTAGAAAAACCTAGAAAAAAATCATAGAGGCAGATATCTGTTAAATTTAACGGATTGCATTCTACTTCTGGAAATGAATTCAAATATAAACAAATGGAATCAGAAAGAACTACTTTTGATCGGAAGGGACATCTTCAACGTAGAATCACATATTAAAAAAGTCACAAAAAGTTAATAAATGCTCTAATCAAAGAATCTATATTAAAAATTGCTAAAAAAAAAAAACCAGGCTTCAATTTTCTTCATACTAAAATCTTTTAAGGTCAGAGATAGGCAACTATTTACAAGAATATAATCGTACTAATTTGATTTTCAGTGTTCTTCACATTTTTTGTCTATTTTCAGATGCACCAAGGTTTGATTGAACTTAGGAACAAAGTTTGTCTCGCTTTCCTGTTGATGAACGCACTCTTTGTTACAATTGTTTACGTCTTAACAGAAGTGAATGCAAATACTAAACATGCACTTTCCGTTAAACTGCCCTGCACTGTCTCAGAGGGGCCACCTGGTCGAGGATATATAGAACCAATATCATTCGCTTTTACGGCAATATTTGGAATCATGTTATTCTTGCAATTCATTTGCATGCTTATGCATCGAATGTCGACATTTGTTCACATTGTTGCTTCAAACAAGTTGGACTGGAAAAGGAAACTAATTGCTGGGATAACTGCTCAGACTGAAGTTCCAACTGACATTGGAGTCGAAGATGGGTTGGAAATTGTTAAAGGACTTCAAGCCGTGAAGGAAGACGATACAATATCTATTGCTTCAGTGGATACCACCTTCAGTGAAGATTCCTATAAACGTACGGAAAACAAGAGCAGAGACATGTGGAAAAGATACACTAAGCGACTGAGGGAACAAACACAACAACAAACACAACCACAAGAATTACGTGTACAATTTGCAAAGAATTTGTCTAAATTTACCAAAGCTTTAGAAGAAGGGGATGACGCGAGCACACGGGGAATGCAAGAGGAAAATAATGCTGTTCTTTATGAACAGAAAATATCTGGGGTTAAACGGCTTCTAAAAGATAGATTTAATAGAAAAACACTTGCCGCGGTCAGAACGATTGCTGAAAATCAACAAAGAACTAGTGAGATAAAAAGAAGAGCAACAGCTCTGAATAGAAAGAGAATTGTTCAAAGTCGTTGGCAAGCCATTGAAGAGAAAATAAGACTAACCCAAGAAATTGATAAAGGTGTTACTAGTTATCCCGATAGGCCTACTAAAGTTGGTTTCGCGGCAGTGACCAAAGCTGCTTTGGCCCAGGAGAAAAGGAGACGCCTTGAGGAGGGAGAAGAAGTCCAAGAAACAAGCATCAGTGAAACCACATTCAAGAAACCGTACAAAAAATTAGACCATGATGAGAAAGATAATAATGAACAAAGTGAGGACAACACGCAACGTCAACCTGATCCTGAAAATCAAAGAGAAATTTTGTTAGACATTGAAGAGAAGGGGACTGATGAAGAAGACTCAATTTCAAATTCCCAGAAGAAAGAAGAAAGTAAGGATGAGCAAGATGCATCCGTCGAAGTAACTAATTTTTAACGTTCATCGGGTTTAAATATCATTATGAAATATTGACAACACATCAGCATCATTAAAATTTTTAGAACATCAAAAAACTTGTAACTGGTAATAGTTATTTTTATTATGTAAATATTTTGTTATAAAATAAAGATTAAAGATGTAAGATGTATTAAGTTTGAGAATTTGAAAACAAAAAATAACATGTTACTCATAACTTGAAAAATAGCTAATATGAAATAAAAATCATCAAGATATGCATTAAAACTTTTTTTTAAAATTCGGTATTGAATTATATTGACATGAATAACGAAAAAAAATGTATTCAAACAATTTTCGACTTTGTACTTGGAACAAACAAAAAATCCAGATATGATTTGCAAATACATATATAGATTAACAAGAAAATGTTCCAGTCATGTTGACATATCATATGTATATAAATATCACGTGTCTGTAACGTCAACAGAAATGACAGATAAGATTATATAAAATGATATGGCTTGATATAATAATTTGGGGAAATACCACAAGCTGCAACGAAGGAAAGAAAATATCATAAAACAAAGGTTAGGTGATGACATATATTTTCTCGATTATCAGTATTTTATAAAACGAGATAAACCAAAATAAATCAAGATAAAGTCGTAAAAAATGATAACCTTTCAGTGTATGATATATTTGTATGATTAAATTACAGGCATGAAGCACATATATACATTGATCTATATTGGGATTTTTAGAACAGCTTATTGAAGCCCTGAGGACCGGGGTATTTTTAAATAAGAATTTAATGTGTTTTAGTGATATTGAGATTTTAAAATCCTATTAAAAGTGCTCCGTTTTCGTCTTTTATCATCTTTATAAGAAGAATAGTTCTATATCAAGATTATGAGAAAAAAATTAAATTTTAAAACACACACACATATTTTATATATATATATATATATATATATATATATATATATATATATATATATATATATATATATATATATATATATATATATAATTTTCTTTACAAAATGAAAGTTCATAGCTTAAAACATCTGATGGTCAATTTATTGACCTCCAACCTTGTTGAACTAAATCATTATCGCTTGATAAATGTCAAGAAAGCGATTGTCGACTCAATAAAAAAAAATAAAAGTGATAAAAAATGTTAAATCAAAGAAGTCAATATTTTGAATGATTTACTGAATGCAATTACAAAACACAATAAGATTAATATGATACATGTATATTATGCTTCTGATTATGGACATGTAGATTTTACCGCTTATTTGAAAGAGTTTACACTGAACATGAAACAAGCATATTGGCGAATTCAATGCTTTCTGTTTGCCAAGCTTGAAACCAGACTTTATATGCATGTGAAGTCAAAATAAAAGTGACATTAGATCAAACTCCCAGTAAACAAAGTAAGATGGTTTGAACATAATTTGTACATCTGTTGGTGTGTTTACTTGCTTGAATGGATTGTCAAGGACTTGAAAAGAGCAAATTTAAAACATATTTTAGGCTATTATTGATCATATATGGGTAAAGAAAGATTAAAAATTTACGTCATGAGGATTTTTTTTGTTTATTATCTCTTATTTTAAGCAAATATGATTAAAACTTATTGCATTGGTAATATATATATATATATATATATATATATATATATATATATATATATATATATATATATATATATATACCGCCTTAAATAACATTTTCTGAATCAAAACTATAAGAATTCTTTTGTAATCAATTACCCGAAGGCCTTGAACTTTTCTTTTAAAAATATGATAATATTATTAGTTTAAAGTGAAATGATGTTTCAGACAAGATTAAACTAACGTTGCTACATGTACAATACAAGTAAGGGAAATCTACGCGAACAATACCTCTCCTTGATTATCAGAAAATTATTAAAATGAATGAATTTTTTTTAAAATGCTATATATTGCTATATTTAAGTAGATGTACCTGTAATAATGTACCCCCCCCCTTTTTCGGGGGGGGGGGGGCTATCTTTTTTTATTTCCAGAAAACGTCAAATGAAAATATCAGGAGCGGGCTACATGTAAATACGTTACTGCAGCTATTATATATGGTTTTACAATAATTCAATATCAAAACTTATAAACGAACATATCCATTCAGCTTTGTCATAATTTAAAGAAGATAATGAGCCTAGTATAATAAGACATGTTACCTGATAATAAACCAAAAGTATTCCCATAAACTGCAGACTTGTGCTAGCTACTGTTTTGTCTTTGGTTCGTCCTTTTAAAAAGTCCTGCTCATCGGAACTCGACATTAAAAAAAAATTGTTTTCACATACCTCTGCAAGCTGGCTTCGTTCGGATGTGATGTCGAAATGAGATTTAAAACTGAATTCTACAATCTCTGTTAAAAAATAAAATAACTGTCAAAAACTTCAATCATTCATAATTTTATTTTCATTGACCTTTCTATTTACAGGTATAAGAAAATAAATATGGTGTTGAAGACAACAGTGTGCATTCATCAATCGTACAATATCTTTTCACACGTGGTTTAAAAAATATTACTGTAATAACAATAAATTGAAGTTAAAAATATGCTTAAGATCCTTTAAACAAACATATATAGTATTTCTTTATTCGGAAGCATTAACACTTGTTTGGCACATATCAGTTACAATCTTTCACATCAATTTGTTTTACTGTGTCAAAGCAGAACAGAAACAATATTGCTATCACCATGGATAAAACAGTTGTATAAATGTCTAGGAAATCAAACATTGTAGGCATTAGCTGTCTATTGAAAAACTGTCTATATTCTGAAGTATACCTATGATGTTTTAACTAAGTTACAAATAATAGCTGAACATCATCAAATAATGAATTGAAATGAAGCTAAAGGATTTTTATTTTTCTTATAAAAATCTTCATTTATTTAGAAAGCTGGACAAAACATATGTAAGACACATGAGCCACGTACCATTTAATTGTAACATTTGAATTGTCAAATCAATTCAAAGAGAATCTAATATCAATCAAATTGTAGAAAATTTATATGACCGAAAGGGTTTTTTCACAAATATAATTAATGTAAGGTACAATTCATTGGGATATGCAGAATACAGGTTTTGAAATTTTTCTGATATATGGCATAAATATTTCAGCTTCATATTCCTATGAATACGCATTTACATGTAGTTACTGTTTTCCCTAATTACCGGTAGATGATATATTAGTACATCTATAAGTATTGACTGTTTTGTTATCAGTATTACTAATACATAGGTTAATATGACGAAATGAATTTTCCACATGTACAGATTATATTTTGTTAAGAATCCAACATACATTTCAAATTTGCAAAGCCAATGAAAAGGTGTGTACGTTGCCAATTCTAATACTCGTGAAAAATATTTCATAGTTTCACATGAATATTACACAAAATGATTAAAACAAAAAACATAAACGAGATTGAGACAAACGGTGCACCATGATATGATGTATATACTATATAGATCTATTACATGTATATACACACATGAGATTTTGAACACAATATTCTTCACAAAAAGATACTTTTATCACAATTTATATGTCACTTGTTTCCAATTGAAGGCACTTAATCAAAGGACAAGGAATGTTTGTTGAATTTTTTTTTTTTCACAATGTGATGTAATAATGGAGACTGTATTCAATGTAAATTAAATTCAATTGAAGGCATGTGAATACAAGTTGTAAATTCATCAAGATACATTTTATAAATTATGTCACATTTTTTGAAAATAAAAATGTATAGCAGGTTATGTCAGAAGCATATATATTTTGAGATTTTATACCAAATCAACAAAATTTCGCTTGTGAATATTTGAATAGCGAGAAAAAATTTTAAATTCGCAAAACTTCAAGTGACAAAATAAATTATACACTCTAATTACATCATTACTTCAAAAATATGTTTGAGAAAAAGCTTTTAACTTCTGGTATTTTTTGCCTAAAAATAAAATGTATATTTTATTTCTACTAATACATGTATCTGATTTATGATTCTGTAAAATTTTACAGGATTCTTTTCCATTTAATAACCTCCATTGTCACATTTATAGATTGAGACTTTTAAAAAGAGGCAAAAGTGTATTTCATTGATAAACAAATGCATCATTTGATATAACATTAGAGTTTGAAAAAAGTCAATATTATAAATATCGGTCTTTTTAGAAAATAAAATACAACCATATATTGCAGTAAAAGACAACAAATATTAATAAATTACGTTAAAATATTTAGCAAGAAATAGGTACACACAAAAAAAACCATGGATGATTATCATGAGCATCGATACCACCATTCACAGGCAAGACTAAATAGCCAACAGCACATAAAACACGAGTACCTCCATACCAGTACAATGGAAACAAAGGATCTTTCTAGGATTTTAAACAAGATTAAATCTTAGGTTTACATATAAGTTTAAATTCATCACACAAGGTTTTTTCATCACCAGATCTTGAAACTAAGGTGGAAAAGACCCCTCATTTTTTTGGATCAAGAATTATTCATCCCTACATGTATGTACATGAAATGGGATATTCTTTATATTCTATCACATGCTATTAACCTTAACTTATCCTCAGAATTTTCACAATACATGTAACTATTTAGAAAATCAAGATTTTTATCCTTGTGTCAGAATAGCTATAGGAACCTCCATATATTCTTAATTTTTTTTATATTTTCATCTTGTTGGAGTAGAGACTCACATGCAGTTTGATGTACAAAACTTTGTACTGGCCTTATTTAACTGGATATTAAAATTAACAGTCATTTGATAAAAAGTATTTTCAAACTTGAATTAATTAAAATATACTGTATAACATTCGACTGACTAGATAGGTAGATTCTATATGTTCAGTGACTAAGTCCTACTTCAATTATTGCTACAAATAATATTGTTATACTTTCATGTTAAATACTGAAATCTGATTGGTTAAGACGCAGTTAATAATATTTACTATTACCCTCAGCGTTAGCAACGCCTTTGGCAACGGGTAACATTAAAAAATGTTACATGCGCGAAAATTATGCGCGTACGGTTCGCTGTAGAATTCACGTTATTCCTATATAAAAGCAGTAAAATTTTCTTAAAAATTTTAAAAAAGACATTCAGTACAACAAAATAAATAGTGCCTGTTTGGGAGGATAACAGTTGAAATTGACACCCCTCGAAAACCATTGTCAACCTCCGCTTCGCGTCGGTTGACAATGGTTTTCTCGGGGTGTCAATTTCAACTGTTACCCTCCCAAACAGGCACTATTTATATACTGTGCATTGTTTGATATATACATGTACATAATAATATTACATGACATTGTTTAAAAATAAGCATCATCAGATCATCAACACATAGAAAGTACCCAAATCTAAAAAAATATATCAATGTTAAAATTTGTCACATCACCCTTGTAGAACATAAAAAAAATGAACTCTTTGTTAAAACCTAATCTTGGGTTTCATCAGAGTTCGTCATGGTCTAATGGATTTCTATCAGCTTCAGGCTGCTGAAACATAAGAATACAACACATTTCAGGAATTGCCAAAATCTGATACATTTTACTAGCACTTTGTCTACACTGGGTAAAAATTTAGTCACATTTGAAAAAATCAGAAATTTGATTAAATATTGCATGCTACATTTACTATGAAGTTGTAGTTTTGATATTTCCCCTACATGTACTGAGTGGAAAGGGAAAGGGATATATATGTTTAAATTACAAGCACGTTCAGATGTTTTTGTACCTGCTCTGAAACTTCTGGAAGGATTTCATGAAGATAATCTAAAAGTTCCTGTGCTTCATATATCTCTATGTCTTCACCAAAAGGATGCTACAATCAAACAGTTCACAAAATCATCTAACAAATTTTTATTTGAATGACAAAAAAGTTTTAGACATTTCTCTAACTCTATACCTGTGTATCTTGGGACATCAAATCAAACATTTAAAAAATCATCAACGAAGTAAAATTTTATTTGAAGGACCAAAAATTTCAGACAATTTTATAACTATACCTGAGCATCCTGGCCAGGATAGATTCCCCTATAAAGTCTGATGGAGGGAAAGCCAGATAGACCAACTTGCTGGCAAAGTCCCTGGTCCCTATCACAGTTCACTTTCCCAATATTTACACGTCCTTTTAATTTCTGCAATGATCAAAACAAAAATAGAAAATACAACGTACAAGTAAATGTGGTCAATATTTTTGCAGTAACAGCGAAAAAGGTCAAATAATCACAGGAAAAAAAAAAGAGACTTACTTTGGCTACTACCTCAATCTTAGGCCTGAACATATGACAATGGTTGCACCATGGAGCATAAAAGTCAATCAGCCATGGTTTTGAACTTCTTAACACATTCCAGTAAAAGTTATTGTTATTAATGTCTTGGAGGTTAGAAGGCACTAAATTTGATTCAAACATCCAGGCCATAATAGCTGTGGCATCTCTAGCCCAATTGTTGTAAGGACTGCAAAATACAGTTTAAATAGCTATGATCATTTCAATTCATTTCAAACACAACCAACTAAGGTTAAGAGATAAGCAGGGAACAACATATTGTTAAAATAAACTTGTATTAATGTAATAACTACATGACAAAAATACGCAATAAAAAGTCAATATACATATAGTTGTAAACTATACAATACTTTGTACTTCAACTACTGTAGATTCCTTATTTTATGCGAGTATTAATTCCGCGATTCAACGGTTTTCCATCAAATTGCAAGAACATAAAATCGCGAATACCGAAATTTTATCATAGTTTCATGTAGTTGACATATGTTAGAAAATTAAAAGCGAGATTTAAAAATTTGCGAGACAGGCTTCTTGTGATTTTACACGGATATTAATTCCTCGCATTTAATTAGGAATTTACAGTAACTAACTTTATGTGACAATTAATTAAATACATGGGTTACATACTGGAACTGAGAAAAGCCCTGTTCACTTTTGCTGTACAATCTTATGGTGGGGTAAGAGTTGACATTCTCAGAGCCACACAGGTCTCCATGGGCCTGACAATCCACCTGGCCAACTTTAACTCCATCAAAGTCTCGTAACATCTAAAAGTTAAAAAATATCAAATGTACATGTTCATGTTTTTATTACCCTTAAGTTAGTTTTTCTTGAATATTTGTTAAATTAATATCATGCAGTAGATCATAATCATAATAGAAGCAGTCTTATCTACTGGAAATATAATTATGTACATGTATTATCACGTGAATGTATAATTTTTTTGGTTTTGAATCAAGTGCAACATAAAATATCAGTGGTTTGCTTGACAATTGTACCTTGGCCAGTTTCCTCCACTGTGGGGCTAGCTGCTGGCAGGGACCACACCACGGAGCAAAGAAGTCCACAAACCAGCGAGTGTCCTTGTCTGCTCCATGTACAAGCTGTGTGAACTTCTCTCTGTCCAGAACTACCACTGGAGGACTCAGTGTGTCCTACAATGTACAAGAGCCCATTCAGTCATCAAAAGGCCTTGTATCACTTCTTTCTTAGCATGAATATATGCATGAACTTTACTCTTACAAATTCTATTTTTTAAGATAACATATAACAGTATTTTTTCAGTGTTGTATTATGTTTTGCTTATAGCTTTGTGGTATTAACTCAAAGGAAAAACATAAATCACAAAAAATGTATTTAAAATTATTCATATATTTCCTCTAATTTACAACATAAAAAATATAAAATTACAAATTTACCTATTTTTAAATCAAAATGCAATAAATTGCACCACAGAAAGACAACCCAGTCCTGTATGTGGTATATATATTTACCTGTATGAATTCCAGAATATGGTAGGAGTCATGGTGGCCATGGTATTGATGAGGAATAGACTGGTTGTAGAAAATGGTGGTGGGGTACGACCGAATATTATACTGAAAAATTTGTAAAAATGTAGAATAGTGAAAGCAACAATAAACATGATTATTTGGATCAAAATTAATCATTTATAGTACATGTAAATGAAATGAAGATAATTGTGGGATTTTTTTTTTCACTCACCACTTGACATAGATCTCCATGAATGGTACAGTCCACTGTTCCAAAGTTGACTCCACCATTGTAATCCCGTGCAGCCTTTCTGAACTCTGGTAACAGTCTCATGCAGGGGGGACACCACTGCAAAAGTAGTATTTCAATAATTGGAATGTAATGCATGCACATGCATACACATTGTTCATAAAAGCTACTATGTTTTGAAATTCAAAACAAATCTTCCTCTCTTTTGTAACCATCCTTCCTTTAAAATTGACCTGTACCTAGAGAAAGAACTTACAGGTGCAAAGAAATCCACAAACCAGGGTTCCCTGCTATCAGGCCCGACTTTGCTGGGGTTGAAATCATCAGGACCCAGGGAGACCAGCTTAGTTCCAGCACTGTCTCTGGCAAAAGCAGACACATCATGTGCTGTTGCTCTTCCTTAAATAAAAAAACAGAATCATCAATTTGATTTTGCTTTCTTCACTATCATACAGTGAAACATGCTTACAGCAAGATCAAAGAATACAAGTCATTTAATTAAATACAGGTCAATTAACAAGCATTAAGAAGCAAATGGTACCATAATAAATCTCATATCCTCCACTTCTTTTGAAGACATAAAATGCTGGGAATTTGTTGACATGAAGCTTTCTGCAGATTTCCCAAAGTTTCCTGCAATTGACTCTTCCTACCTAGTGCATAAATTAAATAATTAATGACTTGATGAATTTAAATCTGGGCAAATTCTAATGTCTCAAATTATCTTTCTTCATGCACAATTGTGTCTGTGCATATTTAATACGGGGCGAAACTGTTTGACAATGTTTTAGGGCAAAAATTATATGAGGTGAAAATAGCACTGTTTACAGTAGTTATTATGCTATAAATTATCACTGAATGAATGAACTGACCCTGAACTCTGGCAGCATGGCGGGTAGTTTCCTGAACTCGATATCCTGATGTTCCTCATCATCCACAAAATGGATCAACCAGTTCTTCTCCTGTCCCTTTGACATCCTCCTTATTATGTTCTTAATTAAAATAACAAATGATATTATTTTAATACTTACATGGTAAATATTGATATCTGAATGGTTTAGATGCAGTTTATAATCTGTTCTATTACCCTTAGCATTAGCAACACACTTGGCAACGGGTAACACTATATAAATAGTGCCTGTTTGGGAGGGTAACAGTTGAAATTGACAACCCGAGAAAACCATTGTCAACCGACGCTTCGCGTCCGGTTCGGTTGACAATGCATGGTTTTCTCGGGTTGTCAATTTCAACTGTTACCCAAACAGGCACTATTTATATATTATTATACATGTACTTTCATGTTAAATACTGAAATCTGATTGGATTAGACGCAGTTGGTAATCCTTTCTATTACCCTCAGCGTTAGCAACCCACTTGGCAACGGGTAACACAACGAATTGTTACATGCGTGTAAATTATGTGTGCACGGTTCACCGTAGAATTCACTTCATTTCTATATAAAAGCAGTAAAATTTCTTTAAAATTAAGACATTCAGTATAATAAATAGTGCCTGTTTGGGAGGGTAACTGTTGAAATTGACACCCCTCGAAAACCATTGTCAACATCCGCTTCGCGTCGGTTGACAATGGTTTTCTCGGGGTGTCAATTTCAACAGTTACCCTCTCAAACAGGCACTATTTATATAATGTTACCCGTTGCCAAATGTGTTGCTAACGCTGAGAGTAATAGAACGGATTACCAACTGCATCTAAACCGATCAGATTTCAGCCCTCCCAAACCGGCACTATTTATATATTGCTAACTTCACCAAAGTTTCATAATAATATGATTTGATTCATGAAATTTTGATATTTCAAAAATTTAGATTCATTTACAGAGTGAACTACATGCAGGTCAGATGTAGGAGTAAAAGTGCAAAATATGTGGTCATGCAAGCATTGAATTGTGGGCAAAGAGAAAAGAAAGTCAGTCGAAACAGACATGACAAAAAAATTCATATTTTTATATCACAAACATGCAACTATGCTATTCAATAATAACAAAATTCAAGTATTAACCTGTATTCATTGGACATAAAACATTTCTCACCTCAAATATATCCTTGTTGAGATTTTGAACATCAGGGAGCTGAGACATCACCTGGAAAGCTATTTCTTGAGGATCTGCTCCAGAGATTTCCTTTTCGAACAGAAATATACACATCTTATTTATTTCAATGATAGATATTTATCAATTTTCTTGATTGTCCAATGTGTGTTTGATTTTAAAAGAAAAGGGAGACAACAAGTGAAACAAAGATACAGACAGAAACTAAAACAGAATACTGTGGCTAACTTACAATGCCTTTATCTTTCTCCACACCCTCTGTTCCATAGTAGATAATCCCATGCTCCCTGCCTAGTTTGTCACACAGGTTTTCATTGTGTTTACATCTCAGTGTTCCAAAGTTCACCACATCTGACTAAAGAATTAAGAAGTACACATTATTTAAACGTTGTGACATTTCAAAACTTTCTCACAATATCATCAATATCCATATTTTACAGTTCCTGGGCAATGACAGTGTTATACTTACCAGAATGGCCGCCAGCTTTAGTCTGTTAGTTTTTGATAAACATGCTTTAAAAAAAAACAACAACAAAAATTATGATTACCTGTATAAGTACTTAACAATGCATATAAAAACAATATTTGAATATCTAGTGAATGATTTTTTAGCATTAGAGGATAATTTTTTCCTAACTTTCTAGCTATATCTTTAAATCTATTTGCTTTGATAAAATTGCATACAACCAATTACTGCTAAAGCACAATTTTTCCTTGAGGCACTTGTTGGTTAATTAGCATGAAATCAAATAAATAAATTTTTCTTCCATCACAACACAATGTTTTTTAATCTGATATTGAAATAAAATACTTAAAGAACTTTACCTACCTTCTTCTCCACAGAATGCAATCATCCATGGTTTCTCTAATCGCTCATCCAAAGACTTCTGAAAATTTCCATCCCACAATTCAACCACCTCTGCCTTGACAAACTTCAAGGCATGCTTGACAAGATCACGGTTTTCTCTGCTGCCATGGTATTTCTCTCTCTATTAAATTGAAACAGAAAAAGTTTCAGAAATAAGATGATTCATTTGTTACATGTATATGTACTTCAAGACAGAATTTTTAAAAAATTGGAGAGTTGCACCTAAACTGATCTTGATCTATTTAGATTCAATGTGGCAGAGGGTGAATTTTATGTTGCAAATAATATCTCTGTTACCACAACTTTTTCTGGGTGAATTCAAGACAGGGCGAAACTGTTTGCAAATGTAATAGGGCGAAAATTACACGGAGCGAAAATAACCCTGTATACAGTAACATGAATACTTACAGCTGGGAACATGACGAGTGACGGGAAGGAGTGGATGCCGTTTTGTCGACAGAGCATGAAATCGTCCTCACAGTTGACAGCTCCGATACGTATAACCCCCTCCAATTCCTTAGCAACCTCTCTCCACTATCAAAAAGAACATTTTTAAAAATTAAGCACCATTTTGCCTCTCTTTCACCTCATTAAACAAAAGTTTATATATTGAGATTTTATTTCAAATTCATAGTTTGCTGCAGCTTACAGACACAGGAAGTTTTCTCTATGTGTCTTGTGTGAGATAAGTGTCAAATAAGCATACCCATTAGTTTCTATGGGCAGATTAAAAATTCAATCTTGGACATTTTGAAATCAAATTCCATAATCTTAAGATGATCATAACAGTTCATGCTGCTTTAAGATGAAAGCTTTGTCTTATTGTTATGAATTATAGAATTGATAATATAAACCCTCGTTAACACCAAGCACCATTTTAATTAAAGTAAAAAATATAAACCTGCTTGCTAAAAAATCTACAAATACATGTATACAGCATGTCATGTGTTTAATAATTTTCTCAATTTCAATTTGAATTTCGCAATGTACAAATTTATCAAAGGCTTTCTAAGAATTGCTTGTGATTAGCAAACTTTCTAGGTATTTCAGAATATGTACAAAATACATTAGTTATATATTGTTACAAGGGTGAACAGATTACTTACAGTTGGAGCCAGTTCGTGACAGTGTGAACAGTGAGGCGAGTAGAAGTTGATAAACCAAATGTCCTCTGTACCATCCACTGACTGCTCTGCATAACAATGATATACATGCATGTTGAATATATAATACAGATCTAAAAAATTAATAATGTACACTTACAGTATATGTTTCTTAATTTTAATTCACCTTTTCATCTTCAATTTGTAGCATGAATAGCTTTGTATCTAAATATTTAAACTCTTCTGTCATAAACTGATCTTGTTCATCAAGATATCAACATACCAAAATCTGAACGACTTAGAGTGATTATTTCTTGGTCATCATCATATATTCCTGAAATGAGAGGAAAAATTTGTTTTCAGTAGAATAAAATATGAAAACAACTGATCATACAATGTTTTGAAAAATCTCATTCTTATGAATTATAGGAATAAGTCATCTCTGACATAAATACAAATGCTCCTTAATTTCTTTTAGAATGAACAATGTTTAACAATTTGCTAATTCGATGACAGAGTTTGAAATTGAAAGCATAAAAAGATAAGATTTTCTACCAAATTCCTCATTGTAAAAGTGCCAGCTCTCATATTGCCCTCCTCCGTGGAAGTCCTCCTTAAGCCCCTCCTCTCCATGCATGTCATATTTCTTCCGTAAATCCTCATCCTTCAGGACCTCATAGGCACGTGTTATTTTTAGGAAGTTGTCATGGGCTTTGGAATCTTCCTACAAACAGAGGAGATAAAACAAAATTCTATCAAATATTACAAATTAAGGTTTAAAGTACTCTAACTAACTTTTAATCACAATGACTTTATTTGGTTGCTAAATAGTAATACATGTACATCTATTGAATAATTTTACATGCACCTATAAAAGACAAAAATTTTTAATTGAGTCCTCACCGGGTTCTTATCTGGGTGTTTGGTTATAGCAAGCTTCTTAAAGGCTTTCCGGATTTCTTTGGTTGTTGCAGATCTCTCTACCCCCAACAGCAGATAGAAATCCTCCCCGGCCAGTACCCCCAACAAAGCCACCAGACACCAGACCAAGATCCTCATACAGTGCATTGTTCTGATCTCTGTGTCTACAATGAGAAAATTAAGATATAGATACATTTCAGTTTTATATTAAGTGAATAAATTAACTGTCAGTTTTATATTAAGTAAATAAACTGCCTGTACCAGACAATGTCATGCAATGACTGTGAAGGTAACTTTTATAACTAAAATACATTTGCATATTTTGTGAAATAAAAGTAGATTAAATCACAATCAAATGTAAGCAGTAGTTATTCAAGTATAAGAGCAGATATTCAAGTATGCTGAGTATAATCAAATTTACAATATCAAAATAAACTACATGTACATACATGGATTGATCATGATAAATTTGAATTATGATATATTTGTAATTTAAAAAAATTAAATAAATCTTATATTAACTAACTATTTGGCGGTTATTAAGGTCGTTTTTTTTTTAAACAAAATTATAACCCACAAAATCAATTAAACCTTGACTATAAGTTGAGAAATATAATGCTTACCCATGGGTATGTTGATGTTGAAGAAAAAATATTATAACTTTACAAACATGTAAGCATAAAAAACTTTCAGGGTATCTTTGCTTCTACAGAAATATCAAGGGTACCAATCAAATTTATTCAGACTCAATCTTAGAATTGAACTATTGGCAGTGTGTTTTCAGTGTCAGATTATGAAATCATTTGTAAAATCATTAGATGATATATAGTTATGGATCTTGGAGGGGGGGGGGGGTCAATAAAACATCAATTTTTCACACAATAAGCACTCGATCTCCTTTCAAAAAATACATATTCGCTTTATATACATACAAAAAAATATTTAAGGAAGTTTTTGCTGAGATTGGGATCATTTCCATTATGCAATGCCTGTAAATATTTGATCCATCCTAATTAAGGTTAATTATAAAATGTTTTGATCCATGCTTAATCCTATATTCCCTGTCTCAAAATAATCCTCAAATACATGTACATGTATTACGAAGCGGCATTCCTAAAGTTGATTAAAAAAAATAAATACTAATTTATAGGGCACATTACATTAGTTTTAAAACATTCCACGGATTTATTACCTCTGGGCCAGTATATGTTAATGGATAACAGGTCTGTTAAATGTTAATCCAGGAAGTGGATATAACGTATTTTTTTTTAGCAATTTCATGAGTTGCTGCATGCGTGTTTTATTCTTTCAACAATGTGTCTGAAGCCAGTCACCTTAGTCATACATTTAGTACCAGTAGTTTCTTCTGAAAAAATATCGACCGAGCCCTCATATGTTTCAGATAGTCATATGTTCCCCAGAGTCAATTTTCATCACGTTAGTTTAATTTATACCCAAAAATGACATCATTTTTATTCTTTACAACACTGGATATACAGAATCTCCCTGTGTCCTTATATACATCTTCACCGCACAAGTTATTGTATTGTATTGCAAAGGTTTAAATCACACAATTGCTCAAGAGACTGATAAAAAAAGTATTTTTCAATATTATTTAAAGTCATTTAAATTGCCTAAAATCCTAACTATATATATTAAGTAAACACATTATCTAAACTGTAGTTTTTTGTCTGGTAATATATGTACTTCTGATTGCGTTTGTTCATGCTAAAATTATCAAATAACTATGCAAATATTTTTTTAGTATCAAAGCCATGAAACACTATTAATTAAGCGCTTTCTGAAATATAAATGTACTGTAACTAATATAATCATACAAATTATGGAATTGTATTGTGATTAAGTGATGATATGTATACATATATAATGTAATAGTTGAATGGTATAAGTTGAATGAAAGCTTTAAAAACCATTGAAAATATTGTAATTTATATTCATATGGTTATGTCACTTTTATTTTAACTACCGGTATTTTGAATAAATTTGATGATGAATTATACTACATGTATTGAAAACATGTGACTCGATCTCATCTTCATTGGTCAAATATGTGGCATCAAGTCAATTTAGTATACAGTATTTACACCTAGAAACTGCATATGATGATGACTTTTCTTAGTATCGTCGATTTTCTATGCTATGTCTGAGGTTAAAAATATTGTGATCTATAAACATGCTAAATATATTTAAGTGACAAACAATAGGGGTATTATAGTGTTTAGTGCATGAATGTGATTGTTAGACTATCCATGCAAAACCCATGACACCAGGAATGAGGATGCAACTGTTCATTTTGATCTCTCACTTGTACATGCATCCTAGGCAGATTTTTAACACCAAGCTTCAAAGTTTTATAAAAGGAAAAAAGGCAAGATAATATCAAAGAGTTTGAAAGTGAAATTAGAATATAACTACGTATACAGTGTATGATTGCTTCTTACTGAAAAGCCATTAGTCCAATCTCAAGACATTATTAGTGTTGCACTTTATATCATTTTTGAAACATTATCCAATATCCTGAGTTAACATTTACCCGTTTAACTTAAGAAGTTTATGCAGATTGCGTTTTTAGTGAAAGTTTAATCAGATACCTCTGGTTTAATGAAATTCGTTTCATTCTCACGTAGGGAAGTACATCTGCAGTTGTATAAGATGCGCTATAAAACATTCAATTCCTTTACCTACCCTTTTCATTCACCTTTCACTCCGTGACGTTTCTCCAACTTGCCATTGATTAGATAAAGTTACATGTGGGTGACAGCTGTAGTAAATGTCAACACGTGTAACTACGCATGCGCAAATGGTAATCGTACTCCAAGCATTTTACGTTCAAGTTGTCTTTTTATAAATCGCGAATCGTTTTTGGATCAAATTGATTTCATAACATTAGGTAGATTTTTATAATTTTGTCATTTATGGTGATATTTAGAAGCGAAGTATTTGGTTAAACAAGTAATGGAGCTGCAGGACGAGTTTTATAGCAATGCTGAGTATATTGAAACGGTATGTGTGGTTAAATATTATGTGAAAAACACAGTTCAAATTATCTCGTCTTTACAGATTTACTGGGGGGAAAAAACCAAAAAAGAAACTGACAGTTAATGTCAGACAACTTCCATTTTTTCACTGGCTGAATTTTTATTACAGGCATCTGGAAATAAAGTGAGCAGACAGTCCGTCCTCTGTGGAAGTCAGAATATAGTAATAAATGGAAAAGTAAGATACAGCTGGGTTGTTGAATTCACAAGCCTACTGCAGTATACATGCTGAATCACAGAGACTTCTTATCCCACACTACTAAATTTCAAATGTTAATTAAAGTACATGTTGAAATAGAATAGTACTACGGAATTAACGCATATTGTATAAATTGAAGAGAGATGTGTCGGATAAGATGCCCCCTTGTCATGGTTGTTGAAATGTGTTTTTACAGCACATATCAATATTATATCATCATTTATAATCTCTGACACCTGAGAAACTGAATTTGCTATGCTTACTGTACATGAAAATTCCAGGGAATAAGAAGTATTTAGCTTCCTTTATATCTTTACATATACATGATATAATATTAGGTATTTACTTAAATTATCTGTCAGATGACATGATGATTGACATTAATGATAATCTAGTTGTTGTTTTTTTTATTCCAAATCTTTCTATAATTTTCATTACAGACCATTATTATGACAGATTGTGTAATTCGGGGAGATTTAGCCAATGTTAGAATTGGAAGACACTGTGTTGTCAGTAAAAGGGCTGTGATAAGGCCACCATTTAAGAAGTTTAGTAAAGGGTAAGTTCAATGATAAATCAAACAAAAAATGTTGAATTGTATCTTTTTTTGTATAATTATACTATTATACCTTCAGTATCATACTCGTTTTTTTTTACAGTATACATACTGTATGTTTACTGTAAAAAAAAACTTTCAATTGTATATCAGAGAATTTTGAAATGGAAGTTTGCAAGAATGTCCTAAGTAGCAAATATTTCTCATTTCAAATGTGTACTAGCTAGTCGTTAAATGGAGTGCATGTACTTATATGTATTTAAGTTTATGGGCAGTTAATGGGCTTTTTTATGATGGTCATTTGTCGTGAACTATATGATTAAAATGCTGGTTAATCAAGAATTAAAGTCGATCACCATGTTGTAGTCTTAATTACCAAGAACAAAGATACATTATATTATTGTTCTACAGTGTTGCTTTCTTTCCCCTTCATATTGGAGATCATGTTTTCATTGGAGAGGACTCCATTGTAAATGCAGCACAAGTTGGAAATTATGTTCACATTGGGAAAAATTGTGTTATAGTGAGTAATTTACAGAATATTTATATTAAAGACTCTTAAAATCTCATTTGTATCTCCACTATTTTTGAATACTTCTAATGGAAATTGTGCTAGATTGCCCTCAGTATAATGAAATTTATTATATTTAAAAATGTTCAACCATTAAATATATAAGTATTCTGACATAGTATATTGTAACACTTCATTTATCAATTTTGAACATTGATATCGTCAATCTTCTCTAACATTAATCTGAACAAACTCTTCAGTATAAAATCAGTCTCAACTACGGTACCAACTAAAGAAGTGATCAGCAACAAAATACTAACCACAATTTTTTTTAAAAATCTGTAAGAACAAGTACATTCTGTTTGTACACGTACATACAAAAAAGACTATTTCTTTGCTAGTGGAAAAACATGTATGTATAGCATAGTACATGTACAATGTTGGATAACTGCAGATAATTATAACCCCTCTGCACAACATGCTTTATATTTCAGGGTAGGCGATGTGTGCTGAAGGATTGCTGTGCTATCGCTGATGACACTGTGCTTCCACCTGAGACGGTGGTGCCACCCTTCACAGTGTTCTCAGGCTCTCCAGGTTTGTCAATTCTGATTAGAGATAAAACTTTCACCATATTAAGAGGGCTGGATGGTGATGGGAATTTTTAGGATATATTTACCTCTTTTAGACAAAGAGTTTTGTAAAAAGATATAGAAAAATGTTCAACTTTTAAAGCTAAAATATATACATTACTAAAATGTTTTCTTTATTAAATGAAGATTTATATATAATTATGGCCCAATTTTAATATCATGTTTTAAAGCTTACAGCAGATCTGATGGTTAATTGTTGACCACCCAGCCTCCTTAAAGTATAATTACTGCTGAATCCATTGAATTCAAGCACGGTGACTTCATTTTCATGGATTTTTTGGGCACCTCAAGCCCTCCAGGTCAATCTCTTTTAAGTCTCTCTGTGGTATGGTAGATAATTCCTTCTGCATGAAATTATTATGTCAGAATGCAGAATCATTAGAATATATGGTGGCATAATTGCCTTGAATTTTGTTGGTATATATCCTAATCACCCAATTGACCCAAATCATAAATGAATATGAAACATTATATTCATTTATAAATGATGTATGATAGTCCATGAAATTACACCTTCATAAACTGTGAAATAACAGACATTCCACAAAAATTTGCACTTTAATTTTTTTAATGATTCCACAGTAAGTTCTTAAAATTACATTGTACATGTATTTGTTTTCATAAAAGCAAAACACTCTATTTTGTTTAGGGAGATGTTGCATCTGAAATGCAAGACATTATGCATTTATCCTAATTTCTTATCTTTAATGTTTGTTTTTATAGGGCAGTTTACTGAAGAGCTGCCAGAATGTACCCAAGATCTGATGGTTGATGTTACCATGAGCTATTACCAGCATTTTAAAGCCACACCTTCCAGTAAGACAAAAGAGAGGAATAAATAGGTAAGCTCTGAAAAATTACCAGTACTCTTACATGGATAATGTAATGCATTAGATGGATGTACTTTTAATTTAATTTGTATTAAGCTGTATATTTTGCTCAGTTGTTTGAAAAAAAAAATCATTTTATTTCAGATTTGGAGACTATGAACAAGGGGCCATGATCTAGTGCAATATAATTATGTGGATTAATTTATGAAGTGGAGGAAAAGCCGTCAAATATATCACGTATATCTTATGAACTCTATAAGTGCATCATTATCGTGGACACACAAGTGCTTATATATTATGTTTTGTTTTTTGTCTGCCATTATGTATGACTTACATGTATCCTATAAAACGAAAAACAACAGCAACTCAAAGTGTTTCTTTTCAATTTGAAATGAAAAAAAAACCATTTTATTAAATACTAGTATGAAAAGTGTAAAATTGTCATCGTTATTTGAGTTTTGCTCAAATTACTGCAAGGTACATGTATGTAAGCACCTTTGCTTGAAGAGGGTAATTTCATAAGATACATGTACATGTACTATCAGAAATCTTGAGCAACTCAAAATGTGAAACAGTACCTGAAAAAAGTGCTATTGAAAAAGATGGATTATTTGTAATACTGAAAATTCACAAAATTCAAGAGTAATGTCTCTTTCCTAAGTAGATCTCTTCAGTGTTTTCCCCAGACCGCCATGCATTAAAGATTCCCCGCCATGCATCACAAAGTGCCGCCATGCTTCCCACTATGCATGTTTATTTCAAAGCAAAATTCGAAGATCATCTGACACAATTTTGCAAAACTTAAATGCAACCAATATTCTGTCACCTATTAGATCAGTTCAATGTATGCGAGAAAAGTCTATAGGTCTTAATTATTTTCTTGAGGACCGATATATTAAAACCCAGCTTTAAAAAGGTCAATTTTTGCACCTGCAAGTCCTCAAATCCATACACTTGAGACATGTTCAGTGACTTTAACACAGCAATGATATGAACATTTGTAAATCAATGAGTACATGACCACCTATTTAATTTTCACAGTTTTTACAGTCACACTTTCGTACATTGCAAAAAATATGGGTAATAATATTCAATGAATAAGTCTTTCTTACTTATATTTACATAATATTCAGTAATTGTACAATTAAATATTGAAATAGTCATTGATTATATTTATGAAACTATGCTCATAGTTTTATCTCGACGACACTGGAAAATGTAAATATAAGGGGTTATCCCCCTTTTTGTCATTCAAACTCCACTCTAAATATTTGGATGTACATGTAATTAGTGGGTCATTTGAAGAAAAAAAATATACGTGTAATTTTTATGTATAATAATGTGACTTAATAAATATGTGTTTGGTCTTCAATGGTGCAGGGATAAATGGTAGGAAGAGGGTTTCTTGGATCGAGAGAATGGGTGGATGTGTATTGTGAGACATAACAATTTTTTAGTCATTTTTTAGAGATGAGTTGGTGGGGTTGGTTAATGGGTATGGCCTCGCAGACATTTGAATAAAAATTTTGTTATAGGTAAGATGTAAACATTGTAAATTGTTACAATAAATTTTGCATTTTGCATTTTACATGCCAGAAGAGGGTAATGTTTAGATCCTTTATATGGTTGTATTATACATTATTACAATAACGTTATCAAGGCTCTTAATTTGCCTTACTTATATGTTATCCTATCCTACTCATGTGTACCCTGTATCTTAGCCATGAAAGGCTTGAGGATGTAAAACCTCCAAATGTTATATCAAATTATTTTCCATCACAAATCACATAAAATTTATTTTATGAATACACGAACATGGCCAAAAAGCATTTTAAGGTTCACTTAGTTTAACTTGGCACCAGATGAAAACTTGATGAATTTCTCTGGGGAAACCCATTCCATCATAAATCATATATCTTTTTTTTATTATTTAAATCCATTTTATATACATGCATTTCATTTCCTGTGAAATTTGCTTCAGGCAAAGAAGATAATTATGAAAAAATGAATTTGCAATAAACCTCATGGATTTAATCTTGCTGTTGTTGCTGAATATTGCATATTTTTTCAATATAGCTTATTCAATAAAATGTTGAGATTGATATCTGTACTGTAGCAATACATTTACCACAACAGAACTAATCTCGGCTCATGTAGCAAATAATTGTTTTTCGTCAATTCAAAATATTCCCTCCCAATCTCAAGTCTTATATATCTGATAAAAACCTTCAATAATATCTCTATAAGAGTGCAAAGATTTAAAATAACAATTAAATTTGCACTGATATATGTCAATACCTGTTGAAATATATACCTGTTATACAACTCCTCCAACACTGATCAACAATTAATATTATGTACGTTTCCTGTTGACTGGGTTCACTTTATCATTACTATAGTCTCGAAAGTTTAAGGAAAGAAATGGAACATTGCAGAGCATTCCTCTCTACCACAGGCAATTGATTCATAACATATAGACTTATTTACTATAAACAATAGCACAATAAGCATACTTTATGAAATAAGTGCCTGCATGAGGATAGATCTGCATATGAGCAAGATTTTAACTTATTAAAAAGTAAGCACTTTTTTTATAAACAATTGCTTCCTTAAACCGAAAAACTTTCATTTCAAGTTCTTTATAATTTCATGATTTACTATCTGACAATAAACTAACATATTTTATGGCAACTATAATTTTAGCTATAACATGATTTGCGACAAGAAATACACACATAGATGATGATATTGCAAACCTAGCTTATTTTTTCTTGCACAGAAACTTAAGTTCAAAACCTAGGTAACATTGACATTTAAATGAATTTATAACTTTATGCAAGTCAATCTTAATAATTTAGAAATTGACTATTGAATAAAGCACTGAATAAATTATACATGTAATCATTTATTGAACATCATTGGTCATTGAGAATCTGCAAAAGCAACACTTGACTATGCAAAATATATGTTACTGTTATCAAAGGATTTCAAAGACTTTATTCTCAGCCATCAAATGGTGAATAGAAGAAAGTTATGATAAAATTATCACAGGAGGAATGTAGAAAGTTCCTTCAAAACAATTAGGAATAAATATGATAAGAAATAGAAGTAACTTGGACCCAGATTTACAACACATACATGTATGACTTTAGTTGTGAAACAAGTCATTTCACTACCTTAGTTTAAAAAATACAGTTGTTTTATGCCTTTGTAAAGATTGGAATGTTCGACATCAGAGGTTAATTGTGTTTGATTCTTTTTTTGACACTCGAACATAAATTACTTATATCCTCCTCAGCACCTGTCAGTCCCTTGAATTCGATCTTATTGATAATCAACTTGTAAAACAGGAAGAACGCCACTAACAAGGTCAAGGTCACAAAAATGACGGCCCTCCCAACGACCACCAGATGACTGGTCTCTCGCTCCATCTCGGTGCACCAGAACCCGTAGAGAGCGATGGTGCAGACAATGCACAGAATCGTGTAAAACAGGTTGTCAGACCTCGCCTTGGTCAGGCCCTTCTGTACGATCGTCTTGGACTCCAGTAGTAGATCGTATAGCTTATTCTCGTCAGTGGAATCTGGAGATTTTTCCAAATCTGGAATGCACCAAAATAAATTTGATTTCCAGAAATTTTAATGACAGCTCTAAAATCTGATTCTGAAATCCATTTACTTAGTGTGAATATGTTCCATGCAAAAGTTAACTACATATAAACAATTTAACTTTTGATTTTATTTTGGACAGGGTTGAGGGGGTTTGCAGTTGTAGTGCATTTATATTATAATCTAAAAATGCACTACAGCTGCATGCCCCCTCCCCCCTATCATTTTTTATTTCATCACAATTGCCATTTTTGTTAGTGTGCAAATTTAGCATGAGACAATTAAACCTACATGTTATACAGTATGATTGGTGAAAAAGCATAGAGAAAAAAGCACCATATATACTAAGTGTTTTTCATGTTTTGTTCATTTGGTCTTCAATTATTTTGATACATTTAAGTCAATACTATCATCAAAACTCCTAGTTTTTGATCAGGAAGATCATTTGTGGCTGGGCACCTTTTTTCCTTTGTACAAGCAGGCGAGCAGCCACTCCTTCATGATCCGAGTAGTTGTAGGGCTTGTCCGGGATTTTACCAAAGTCCAGCTTACAACTGCCCACCTCTACATCCACACCTGAGAAAATAAAACCCAGAATACTGATGGAATAAAACAAGTCTAATTAATTACCTGGAGGTGATAAATCAGCCAATATCAGGTTACCGTATAAGATATAATGAAAACAAGCTGGGTTTGTTGGGTCATTGACCAAAGAATGAGCAACCAAATGAAATATTTGACACATTATATCTCCAATAGCTAACATTAATTATTATAATAAGATGAATGACAATTAATCAAACAGGGCACATTAAATAATAAGGTGAATATACATGTATAATGATGCTTGAATGTATATATATATATTAAGCTTATTAACGAAAATTATTAATTTAAATGTAAAATACCGTCTGAAATAATTAAATGCACTCAAACTTTGGAAAGGATATATATCATTTGTTGGATATACCAATTATTATGCATTTCATTCATGTTAAAATCAATCAAAGGTTTCAATGTACGTGCATGTAGATATCAGTATTTGAACACTGCTAGCTGACGTGATATAAATGTTATTCATAAATTCATATAAATGTTGTACACAGTCTGAAAAAACTTCCTTTGGTAGTCATTATACTTCAGTTTGCTTAATTAGCTTAAGTATATAGTCTGATAATACAGATAATATAAATGTTATTCCCTTGTACACAGTCTGAAAAACCTAACTTTGGTAGTCATTATATATACTCCAGTCTGCTTAATTAGCTTATTTAAGTATATAGTCTGATATATTACAGTTAAAACAAGATGGTTGCAGCTTAACTGAAATACATGTACATGTACTTCAGTCCTGAACTGTCTCTAGGCTAGTAAATTAACAAAACAAATAAAGATATCTTAAGGAATTTTTTAAATTATCATATATGCCGGATATATTTTTGTATGTAAAAATAGGCCCCAAACTCTTTGATACATTTTTTCATACACATCTAGAGCTTTATTTGGCATATATCCAACACAAAGCATACGTCACAGTCTATTTATTTGTATCTGGTATATGTATACATGTATCTATGGCAACACCAACTGACCTATATGTACCAGTACATTACTGGACAGGTATATTCATTTATCAATACTCCGAAAATTAAGGAGCTAGGCTGGATGGTCAACAAATTGGTCATCATCCTACCTCAAATTTTAAGGTATGATTTGTTTAGCTATATATATAACTATATAGTAAAGAAAAATCCTATGTTGAACCTTTTAAAATTGGGTATATTTTTTTTTTATATTTCTATATAGATTCTTCTTCTGCAGAACGATAGTCTAAAAATGGCCAAGGCCATATCGTACCCTCCTTTACAAACAATTTCATGGAACCCAAATTCTGCCATTATACACACGATACAAATGACTAATCATAGTTTTGATTTTTATCTTAATTAATATGCAGCTGTGTACCTGGGTAGAATTGTCTTTTTAATGTTACCGAATATCAGTGGCCAAGCAAACCCGATATGGAATGTAATTAGTGTTACGCAGTTTTCCTAGGAAAAATTGTTGACATGCATTTTTTGTATACCATAATCCATTTTCTTGATAACTGACCTATTACATAATCATATCAATGATGTTAAAGGCAAGGTGAACGATATATCACCACAAAGTATTATAAAAGAAGAAATTTTTATTGTCTTAAAGTGGAAAACCTCCATATTGTGACATACTTGCTATCAAAATAAACAATAAAATCAAGTATAACATTAAACAACTGTTTACCCTCAAATTCATAACCTAACAGCTTAGCGCAATAGGTTTTAGCATTAGCTACGTATCTGTAAGTCAAAAGTTTGAACCCTGCTGAGCCTTTATTATTTTTCCCATTTCAAAATTTTTTAAAAACATTTTTTGGGGTCAAATATTGTAAATTTTGAAAATTCAAAAAAGATGAAAGTAGTTTGATTACAATGTACTTTTATCCACATCAATATCAATATCAACAGGTGTCCCATACCACCTTAATGCATACACTGTGCACACATGCATAGACGGACAGACAACCAAACGAAATCAATGCCTTTTTATTATGCTCTCCGAAGAAAGCCAACTTCAAATTTGTTTATGTAAGCTATTTTCAAGTGTATTAATTACAGCTTAAAGCTAAAAGATAATGTTCTACTCAATTTCATTGAAAATTCTGCTGAAATTACCCCATGAAACCTTCAAACCAAACACAATGAAATAGCATTGATCTAAAGCGATATTCTCTTTTACATGGTAGCTAGTACATGATGTAGGAAATCAAGTGATGTGAAAATTTTTATTGTCTGAGAGCAATTTTCGTTACCCAACGTAAAATGACACAGAGTAATGTGTGTTACAGCAGTAGTAAATCGTACTTCACCTTGGTCTTTCCTGCGTTTAATTGCTTCACTCACCTTCATTGGCCTTGTATAGGAGGTAATCCAGCCTTCGCCCCACGGGTTCTAACCGCTGGACATTGTGCGTGCTGAAACTGTTGTCTTTCCTCTCATTAGTGTGTCCTGATTCATTCTCCTCATTCTGTGGACAAAGTAATGGAAATAAAGAAGTGAATTGATTCACATTGTCAATTTAGATATTACCAGTATCTGTATTCCCTAGTCTTTTCATTAAATTCAAGGCATATTCTAAATGCTGGCCTGGACTGATTGGCCTGGTCTTGCCTCATATTTGGTCCTACCTCACTTTCGGTCTCAATTTTATAGCTTACTCGCAAAATTTGACCTGACGTAAAAAAAAAAATTGGCATCATCTCAAATTTGTCCTCTTCAGACATTAATGGCATCATTTCTT
Source organism: Magallana gigas (assembly GCF_963853765.1). Taxonomy (NCBI): domain Eukaryota; kingdom Metazoa; phylum Mollusca; class Bivalvia; order Ostreida; family Ostreidae; genus Magallana; species Magallana gigas. The sequence continues at coordinate 44,628,193 of NC_088854.1, forward strand.
TATCATCAATTTAATTGTCTTACTTTTTCCTCCTTTTTATTAATTTTTTATTGATTTCTGTCTAGGAAACATGAAACAGCACACTTCCTGGTTTTCCCTATCTTTATATTTATGTTTATTGTTAAGAACAAAAATATAACAAAATATGTTTGAATTGTATATATACCAGGGTTGTTAGATTATTTCACAGACATGGTGATTTGCGGAAAAATTACTGTGTACTTTGTTGGATGACGTATATCTTATTAAATGAGTGACTGCGCTCGTGTCGATTGAAAATAGGCAGTTACGTAGCATCGGGGGGGGGGGGGGGGGGGGGGGGGGGGGGGGGCAGGGGGGCCCACTTTTTCTTGCAGCAACTAATTTTTTAGTATATACATACAAAAAATTAAATTATCATGGAGTTGGCCCCCCACCTATTTGGTAGCATGTAAAAAATTGATATGAAGATAAGGAAATTAGGATTGAAATTGAAGTTATATACTACGCGTACAAAATATAAAAATATCAAAAGCTGACATGCTCTATGAAGCATATCTTATCAATAAGCTGTACATTTTTTATGATGCATTTTAAAATAAAAAATCTTTACATATTTATCAGAATTTAAATTACTAGTACGTCAAGTTTAAAATGAAAAGTTTCGCTGGTATCGTGCAAATAGTCTGCTCACAATTAAAACTTCTAAGTTTTAAGTCCAAGATAAGAAAGAATATTAAATATAAGGATCATTGGGAAGAGTTGAGGTCAGAAAATCATGAAAAACATGCGAATGTGTATTTAAATTGCTCTCCCAAATTACTGATCTTCTAAGTACATGTGTATGATCGAGGGTTAACTTTATGAAAATACAGTTGAAGTTTGGAATCTCGCACACTGATATCTCGAATACAATGGATATGTCAAAGTGATTTGTAAGTCTAAACTACTTATTTTTTAAGTATTTTACTCTCGATATCACGTATATCTCGAAGTTTTTAAACAGTTCCATCTAGATAACAAAGTTTGACTGTAATTTAAATTTTATAAAATTATCACAAAGATATTAAAGAGTTTAACTATTTTTAATGATGAAAACATTATAATTTAAAAAGATCTGCTAATTAAACCATCCTTGGTATATACAAATACAGTAGTAATTCAACTTCAAGATTATCCACTTACACAATTCAAAACCTAAAGTTACTTAATTCTAGTTTGGATGACATTTTATATGGAAAATATAATTACATTGTATTTATATTTATTTCAATATGTCAAGGTAATCTGCAGCAAATTATTTCTGGTACACGCTCTAGTTTAAGGAGAACAATGCAAGGTTATAACATAGTTTCAATAATTATCAAGGATACATGTACTAGCTGACTTGGTACACCCATTAAAATTGAACTCTCCCTTGCAGCCAAATGGTGTAAAATTATCTCCATTTATTGAAATTTCTTTGCAAGATATGGTAGTAGCATACAATTTTTTTCTTCATTTTTTTAACAAACAAATGAATTATATAGATTTGTAGGTTCTGCCTTTAATCTTATGATACCTAAAGGGATTAGCAACACAAGGCCTGTTTATCATCAAAAGAAAAGAGATTAACTTATCTTTGATGACTTATGCATGCTATCAAATTACTTCCTGTATCATATTAATCCATTCTGGTACTTTTGTCATGTAGATTCTCTGATTTTGAACATATTGATCAATGCAACTATTGTGGAAAAAACTTACAGAAAATGTAAAGGCACTAAGTATTGAATTAAAACATTTCATTTTATTGAAAGACAGTTCTTCATACTTTTAGCTTTCAATTTTATAAAAATAAATTGGTTTTCATATTATCAAATGTGAATGATAAATGGTACACATATGCATGTACTTGCTTCCAACTTAACTCTGTGGGAGAAATTTTAGACAAATGAGATTGTTTTTATCTGCCAACAATCCATAAAGCACCTCTCTTCAATGCTAGCATACACAAATCTCTAGCTATTGTTTTTGTCGATAAGAACATTGCATAATAAACCCCTCAGCCTATGAGTCCAAGGGTCACTATTTTAACAATTAAGAATCTATGTTAAAAGAGGATGCTTGCAAAGTAATATCACAAATTGTAGCTTTGTAGTTCTTGAGAAATTTTTTTAGACTTTTACCCTATATATTTTTATGATAAATCTGAACCCCTCTTGGGTCCCCAGTATAAGTCCAGGGGTCACAATTTTAACAGTTTATAATCTTAACTATATGTTCAAGCTTTGGTGTAAGTATTGGCATTTCTAGTAAAGTGGTTCTTGATCTTTAAAGACATGCACCCTATTTTCACTGTTTCGCAATTATCTCCCCTTTAAAAAGGGTTGTGCCCTTTATTTTTACAATTTAAAATCCTCTTCCCACAAGGATGCTTTGTCCCAAGTTTAGTTACATTTGACCCATTGGTTTTAGAGAAGAAGTAAGCAGAAAAGTTTATAGATGGACAGACGGAAAGACAACAGATGTTCAGAAAAGCTAACTTGAACCTTGGTGTCAAATTAATTAAAAAACTATTCAATGAATCTGCTCTATCTGCAGTCTTGATATCGTCAAAGTAATTCATTTCTTAACCACATCTAGTGATGCAGGTCAAGAAAACAGGGCCAATTTCAACTTCTTTTATTTTCAGTCAAATGTTCAACTTACTTTTGCGAGCCAACAGTCATGTAAGTTTCCATTGGTGACAATCATCTTGTATCCTAGGTCAGTGGGTCGAAGGTTAAAGTCACCCCCAACAATGGCCAAGTCACATGACCCTGATGTATACTTGATGAACTGGCTCATGTCAAATGCCTGCGCCACACGATGGGCAATGTATTCATCCGATTCCATATCATATTCAGCATGCAGCTGAAAGCCAACAAATTAATATGTATGATAAATGAGTGATGAAAATATGAAAAATAATGGGTTTTTTCTGAATTTCTTTTCCTCTGGTTTGTTCTACACAGTCTTATCGACTAGCTACATTACATGCATTAAGATTCAATGCCATCAATTATTTTAAGTACAATTCTGAAAGGTCTCATGCTATCTCTGTTATCTGTTATCCTTACAGGGCAACATCTGTAAGGTAATAAAGGGTAGCATACAGGTTATCAAGCACTTGTACAAAATTCGACAATAAGTCCATTTGTAAAAATAGAACAGCTTCCCTAAAAACAAGGACATATTATTGAATCAAATTTATCAGCATACCCACACTTACATGGGTACAGTATATGTTGATGCTGATTCCCTGGATGGAGACTCTACACATACCCAGGCCCTTCCCACCAAACCAGTCCCCATGCTGAACCTTGTGGAAGTAGCCGTTCAGTGGAAACAGGTGGTAGAACGAGTCCTCTATAGCAAGCTTGGAGAAAACACAGACACCGCTCCCTATGGTCCCACTGCAACGGGATCAAACATCACGAATAACATTTAAATATTAGAATCAAGCAATAACTTTCTATAAACCATTTATTATTGAAATATATGAAGGAATTTGAATTCCACTTATGTGCTTGACAGAACTTCTAGCTTTCTGAGGAGATTTAGCATAACAACCACCTAAAGAGCATTCAGTTAACCATTTTTCCATTTTCATTCATATTACATTATTACATTACATCCTAGAATGGCATGCAAAAACGAAGTATTAACAGAAGGTGGAAATTTTACTAAACATTTCTTCAAAAGGTGAGATATGTTTTAATATCAAGAAGCCAATGGGCCTCATCAGTCACCTGAGTAACTGAATTGTGGTTTTTGCAATGAATATTTGTGTGCAATATAATAACAGGGCCAATCATTTTTAGTATTCCAGAATTTTTTAATCCAATAAACTTTCTAAATCCTAAAAAAAAAAAAATTAAAAGATTGTAGCATAACATACAGTGGAATAATTGAAAACATCAATTGAAATTACACTACCCTGCCCTATATAATAATTAGAGCCCTGCCCTAACAACCAGAACCCCTGACCAAGGGCCATGAAATTCACAATTTTGGAAGAGACACTCTTTCACATCATAACTATATATTTATAGTTTATCTGCTTATCAATATACAGGATCAAAGGAGAAAATTTCCAAAGAATCAACACATTTTCACTATATAATCATTAGAGCCCTGTCCTTATACCAGAACCCCGGACCCAAGGGTCCATGAACTTTACAATTTTGGAAGAGGCATTTTTCCTCATCATTATTATGTACTTAGTTTATCTGCTCAATACACAGGAGCAGAGGCGGAGATTTTTGAAGAATTCATACATTTTCACTATATAATCATTTGAGCTCCACCCTAACACAACAACCCCTGACCCAGGGGCCTTGAATTTCACAATTTTGGAAGAAGCATTCTTCCTTATCAGTACTACCAGTATGTACTTAGATACTCTGCTGAATATTCAGGAGCAGAGAAGATTTTTGAAGAATTAATGCATTTTCCCTGTAAAATCATTAGAGCCCTGCCCTAACACCAGAATCCCTGACACAGAAGCCATGAGATACCAATCAATTTTGGAAAGGCAAGCTTCCTCATCATAACTATGTACTTAGTAGCTTTATACCCAGGAGCAGAGAAGAAGATGTTCAAAGAATTAATGTGTTTTCACTATATAATCATAGAGACCCATCCTAACACCAAGACCCCTGACCCAGGGGCCCGGATGATGAACTTAACATTTATTGGAAGAGACACTCTTCTAGTTACTCTTTGAGTTACTCAGGTGACCTAATAAATGCAGAACAATCTTCCTGGCTCAAACCTTTGATTATCTGAGTTGAAGAACCTTAATTTTTTATTATTTATGAATGATTTCCTTATACAGGTACATGTAAATATTTAAGAGTTTTGGCCCATTGCATCGTGGGGTCACTATTTTTCCCAAATTTAAAAGATCAATGAACTCTAAATCAGAACAAGCTTGGTCAAAGAACTATGTTGATTAAGATTTACTGCAAGACAAAACAGAGTGAAATGCTTCCGTTACCTTTGAAAGTAATGACAATATGGCATCGTCTTCAGTATGTGTTGCTGCAGAAGTTTATAGTCACTTTCAGCCCATACCTGTTTCAGAGAATCCACAAAAAAAGATAAGAGGTTAAAAACAATAACAATAAAAGTTACCACTTCATATCAAATGATTTTAAGGCAATCATATCTGATACAAAATACTCGTCTTGTAAAAATGCAGCTTAAATTGTACATTTCAAAATTAACTTTTTAATAGTTACATGAATATAATATTTTGTGCTTCAGTATTTGCAATGAACATATCATCTTTACATTTCAGTGCGAGTGCATGGCTACATCAAATGGGCTCTAGCTAATTAAAGCATTGTCTGAACTTGCAGGGTTTTTTGTAAGCAAAGATTTTCTTCCACAAAAATTATTACCTACTCTATAGCTGTATTAGCTTTGTTTTTACATAAGAACCAGAGAAAAAAACTATTATTTTAACCTCTTGCAAGATAACAATGTCAAAATTCCTCTTGGAAATCTCTTCAGCAATAGATAGGAATCGCTCTTTCCTATATTTGCATGCAAATGGCACAGGAACACCCCTGAAAATTTAAAAATAAAATTAATTTAGAAGTTTCATTTCTGCATGTCTGAAGAAGCATGAATTTGTAGCAAAGAAAAATACATGAACATTATAACCTCATCATCAAGTAGATATTGTGACTGAGTAAGTAACATTACCGTATTTAGAGTAAATACATAAATTTTAATATTAGCCCAAAGTCATTTAACCAAATTTACCCTTACTTTCAAACAACTCCCTTAGATTAAGTTTTCTCCCATTTTGATGTGTTGTTTTCTTTGTTGCTTAACTGGTGCATAAAAAACATGATATCAGATCATATATTCATACTACCATTTTTACTAATGTGTCTGACCAGTTAGTTCATTTGGGCCAGAAACATGTAGCTCAATTGGTGGTGCACTAGAGAGAAAAATTTTACCGTGACCAGGCTGCGCTCAGGTCACAGTAAGAATTCATCCCATATACTTGCAATGTAGCAGCCGCATCAATATTAAGTCTGTTAAAAATAATCTGCAGGGAAAAAACGCATTTTTATGCAGTACAAACCTTTTTGAACATGCATAAGTAGCTAGTTAAGTCCACATAAAATACCAATTTAATGGGCCGTACCAAGGCATTTTTGTTAATTTTCACATTTGAATTTGCCTGCCTTTGTTGGAAATCGCACTCGGAATTTCTCGGATTTTATCATGAACATGGTGACTGTAAACAGCGAATTTTCAAACATGATGTTAAATGTGACAGTGATTTTGTTGCAAAAAAGTTAATGTGGTAAAATGGGATTATAAAAGAGCAACATTGTAGGTATTTGAGACCAATCATATGAATATTTAGGCGACATACAATGCAATATTTTTTTTTCATTTGCTACGAAGCAAGTATAGGGGACGAATTCTATTGTTAAACCAGGTCCGTAGGACATCAAAGAGTCTAATGGTGCACCAGACTAGAGATTCAGGAGGCCCACATTTGGATTTGACATTATTACTCCCATCCTGTTATATTTGGTGCCCCAACCATTGGCGACCCATCCTTGGAACAGATAGGTTACCTCCTGCCAGGGTAATGAACTTTGGATGCATATATACAAAGGTCATTTAAAGCTCAACACTACTCGTAAAAGGCATAGTACGCCTATTTTCCTATCATTGCAGCTATTTCTACAACCCTTATTATGTTATATAAGCTGCACACCTTATAACAGTCCAAAGTATTTCGCTGTAGGGTTCTAACCTGTAACCTACATCTTCCGATCTTACATCGCTGTGTTACTCGGTCGCTACGAAATTATTATTCTATGCACTTCCTCTAGGCCAGGAGTATACTGCCATTATATATACAGGTGCACCGTCAACAAACAGAAAAAATGTCCATAAAACAAAGCAGCTGGTAAAGATTTGAGTGTAAAGATTTTTTTAAATCAATTCTTAAATATCAAGCACATGTTCAGATGGGACTTTTTATGCTATATCTAGCTTTTATTAAAACGATTCATAAAGTTTCCATTTAACAAATATATATATATACCGTACCAACAATTCAACGTTAACACTTCCAAAGAAAACTGCTTTTCCTCCGCCGACATCTTCAACACTCAGACTGATCACGAGAAGGTCGTCGACGACAAATTCGATACCGGATGTTTATTGCTTTTGTATAAAATCTGGCACTGTGGACGCTTGAAATCCGGAAAACTAATTGTGTGCTCGCGCAGATTTTCCTGGCATGTAAAATATAAAAAAAAACGTTATTAAAAATCTAGGAAAACGATAGATATTTTGGACTAAGAAACATTAGCTAGTCATATAAAAAGTTATATGCTTTCCACTTTTCAGTATTTTTGCTCTTTATGACCAAAGTACCCCCCTCTCTCTCTCTCTCTCTCTCTCTCTCTCTCTCTCTCTCTCTCTCTCTCTCTCTCTCTCTCTCTCTCTCTCTGGATTTGCAATCAAAGAATGAATAAACCATATAAATTCAAGACTGCAGGGTTTCTCTTAGACCGTGATTTACATGTTAATATGCTATTTGCGGCGTATAGGCTCTATCACAGTGGACCATTATGACTGGAACTTGGAACTAAAGCGACAAGACTTATTCCGATCATGCACAAAACCTGAACATTTATCAAAGTGTCAGCTTACCGATGGTCTTTCAAAACACGGAATTGTTATTCGTCGCATTCAAATATATGGAATCTTACATTGAGACTTCGTGGCGACAAGTTCAGAATACAAAACATTAATTTACACGATTCCTGACAACTATATATCGATCTTTGAGTTAATTTTACATCGTATCATTCAATGCAAAAGTGATTGCATTTTTTTCCATGTTGAAATATGTTTTTTTTTCATTTAACATCTCTATATTATTACAACATAAGCTGCAACTTTTGTAGCAAATGTTAAAATTTCTTACTAATATTCATATATATTTTCTTCATGCACAAAAAGACACCTATACGTACTATTGAAGCTGTGGTTAAATCAAATTATTGCCACCATGTACCAAAATTGTTTTGCATATATTTCATTGAACTACAGAAATATTTCTTCTAAAACGACTTCACTATTTGATTTATTTTTGCTCATTAAATTACCTGTAGAATTAATCACAACACCACTTTTATGCACCAGAATAAAATTTTGAAAATATACAGACAACTTATATTTCAAAGGTAACTTTCTGCGCGCTTAAAATGCCACCTTGCAATTTAGAGGAATACAGCAGTAGTGTTTTCTTTTACAATGTCAGTACATGTGAAAATTGATAAAATGATTCTTTGATCTTTGCTATTTTCATTGGTATTGATCAAAATACTTCTTTACACGAATTTTGTTTATTAGAAGAATATATTTTTGGGGGGAAATGTCATACATGCACTGCACGTGGCGATTTTTTTTCTTTCAGTTAAATGTCATCATGCAATGTAAAAAATAAATGTTTACTTGAAAGTAAAATGTCAAATTTTGAACATACATTAACCGAGAAAAAAAGATAGTGAGTACGAGTAATTTCAATATTTTTCATATCATTTGTTTCTTAACTCAAATCGTCTACCTTTGAAGTGTCACCACGCATGCAATATGAATGATATGTACCACTTATAAACATGAGCTAGTTCGTGCTAAGAATATTTTTGTCGGACTTGCAAACTTCTAAGAAAAGTATAGATCCATCTTTATATCGACAACCAGAGTTCTTGAAGCAAATTCTTTCTAGTTCTGTCGTTTACTGAAATTCAGTTACATGTTATTTCAGAACCATTTTAACAAGAGCTTGGACTTTGAGTAACAATGTGACGTATGCTTGTCTATTCCAATGTCGGCCATGGCTCGCTGAAATCAACAAGATTTTTCTGGCTTTTGAGCTAAGACTACCCAATCGGTGCACATTTCGCTTGAAACTGCGTCATTTTTAGTTTGTTTTGACTTAAGAATTAGATAGCTACGTCCTACTAAAAGTCCAAGGTCTTGTTTAAATCGTTTTAGTTTAGTCAGGAACAGTTCTAATTAGTCTGAGTTTATAAATACATGTACATCTACATGTACCTGCTATATAATTTATGTTGTACAATGGAAACCGAATCTTGACGTTGATTTAGTTTGCCTCATCAATAAAAGCATAAAAATGTGATTAAGTTGTCTATTAAAACTAGCATTCGATAACAAGAATTTAATTTGTACAGATTTTGTCGATTATTTAGTAGCTGCAATAATGTAGCCCTCTCCCGATTTTTTCCCAGTAGACATTAGATTTAAAAATCGTAGATGGCTATATTATTGCAGCTAATCATTTAGATATGCAGCCTCGAATCAGTTCATTGCAGTAAATTTCGCTCAAAAATCATGCAATGGCACAAGAGGTATACATGTGGAACTTTTGTAAAGGTACACCATGGTAATGATCATACAGAGACTGTGAGGAGAAAAGACACAATTACATGTATCACTCTTCAAATAACCACATAAGTCTCGTAAAGACGAAGATTAACTAGCCAGACATAATTTCAAATTCCCTAATTTATTTGTCGACAATGGAAATAAAATGAAAGGCGTTGAATTCAAGCTACATACAGTACTAGCGTACATGTACATCTCTATAAGTCAAGCGAAAGGAAAACCTGTATGGACGAGGGTCCTGGAATAGTCAGGTAAGTCGGAATTGTACTTCGTCACTTTCATTTCATATCATACACATGGAATTCAAAATGTCGTTGACTATATATATTTTGAGAGTAAACCTTTTTATTGAAAAAAAATCATATCCTGACTTTGCTTTTAATGGTGTCACTTGCAAGCGTTTATTAACAGTCTATTCAGAAAAAAGCACCGTTGGGCTGTTCTTCTGGACATCTTACAGGACTATGACTATAATGAGAATATCACACCTTTGTTCGTTAAGAGCTCTTGTCTTTATTCTTTATTAATCTGAATAGAGTATACAAACAAGGGGGGTGTAGAAAAGGACGAATTTCGCCCTCTTAACCTTGAGAGACTGAAGTGCCTGAAAATCAATCCGAGTGAACATGGAATGCTAATACTTTTATTCTGATTCATGATATTTTACGTTTGGTGCAGATTTCTATGGGTTCAAGCCTCGGTAAAGAGAGCGGTTATCATTAAGGAATCAATGCCGATTCTTGATACACGTGCGGACTTTCTGCAAAAGGATACAATATTGGCGACGCAATTATCAAGAAAAAAACGACGCCGACGCGTGATAGAAAACTGAATTGGCTTTTCATAAGGAGAAAGAAAATATTAAATATAATAAGCATATCTGAAGGACAGGTACATATATAGATGGACGAAATACGAAAGCGTGGGTTTAGCTGTTGTTCGTTCGATTTCTCAATTTAAATTGAACGCAAAAACAGTGCCATATATGTTTCTGAATCGTTCAAACAGGCAAAGAAAGAGAGAAAAAAAAACTAGGTTAATCAACAAGTATACCTGTTTGACGTCATCCTATTATCCAACAAATGTTATTATTAAAAAGAAACAGGTACCATAGTGCAGTACTAGAACGCAGGGTTCTGATGTAGAATTTTAGATCACCGTCGCTTTGGTGTTCTCTACACAGGGGAAGTCCAACAGTTTTGTTCTTTAAGCTACACAGGTTTTCTTGCGTATTTATTACAGAATAAATAATGATATACGTTGTTGACAGGGAACCAGTGGATTGATTTGGACTGAACGACATACGGAAATGGAGCCCGCAACACGCGGAAGGTCTGCAGAATCAATTGAGGGCATCTCCAATATCTAATCGAAAAGAAAATTGCACACTTAATCGTTTATCATTTGTTATTTTCCAGAAAAACAAATGCCAAATGGCCAAAAAACGTATCTCATAAATAAAGCCAAAAACTGTTCGTATTTTGAAAGCAAGTAGCCTCTAATTGAGAATAATTATTCCTTCGAATTGCCTGCAATATCAAAGTGTGTTATGCTGTGACTGAAATATTAAACGGTTGACAAATGAATGGAGTGCACATAAAAGAATATATCGATCCATGCAGTATCAGGATAGACACAGGGAGAGTTCCTTTCTAATCCTCACTCCTCCCCTAGCCAGTGTAGATGCAGCTTCAGCAACTCCAATAACACCGGACCCAGGTGAGTCGGGGAGGGGTGTGAAGGGGATCTTTAAAAAAAAACATTTTGCCTTTTACTTCTGATAAGCCCATTGCATACCGACTGTTATACTATGCTACACTCATATAAATTTGTCGTCAGGTCGGTTTTTATAACAGATGTCGCATTTTAATCTGTTTATCTAGTTATATTTTACTCCTACGACCTTCGTTGTTATTTTTTAATGTTGAGACAACAAACATCGTTATTACGAACTAATTTTATGATCGGTCTGCAGCAAACCCCTTTGGAAATATGTCTCCAGTATAATGGCGTCTCCGCTACCGTCGAAATTTGTTTCCTTCAATTTGCACAAGACATGTCTGTAAACTAAACGGTATTTATATAGTCTCAAAGCTGCGCCACGAGAGTATATTAAAGCCGAATATAGGAATATACCTAGACGACTTCTATTTCTTTCAAGAATCAAAGTACTGAAGAACTGACGGGAGTTGATTTTATCGATTATCATTTATTTTAAAATCAATTTATCTTGCATGGCAATTAGTTTCTAGTCTGTATTTGAATTAAGCACTTTTTCATACTATGAATTTTTAGACTTTTCCGGCAAGAATTTCAAGAAACTTCATATGGCTCATGTTGTTTAAAATATAAAGATAGATCTCAAACTATGTATTAGTAATTGAAACAATTCTAAAAATTGTATGGATCCAAACACTATTGACATCGAACTCTAGTATCGTTCAAACAGACGCTCGGCTGTCTCCGTTAATCTCCGACAAGCAAGAGAGCCTCTCTGCTTGTCGGAGATTTACGGAGACAGCCGAGCGTTTGGTTAAACGAGACTTTATTAAATTCTGGCGTAGGAATACATGAGACTACAAAAAACTCTATATTGTTCGTATTATATAAAATCTGACTATTTTCAAAGTGTTTATAGATAAGTTACCTTGAAAAACAATGCTTCAGCATACATAACATCGAATTTTTCTATCATTTTCAAAACTAAGTATTGTCAGCGGTGATGATTTGTGCTTAGGTCCAAACACTGTTTCACTTTCGGTTTGCCAGAGTAACTGCATAGGAGAGTTGATTAAAATCAACTCCCAAAAATGATGTTAGAAAAAAAATATACTGAAGTAAAAGAAAGGTTAAAGATTTGTAAATATTTGTTACATTTTCACCACGTTGAAAATTGCAGGACACTGGATACTTATGACTGTTTCCACAACCACATATGCATGATCTGTTCACTTTCAAGTGTCTCTCCAGCTTTCCTTGATGGACAGATAGTAAAACAGACAGATACATGTACTACACCTTTAAAAAAATCAATTATTGAGCCATTGTGGGATGGTTTTAAAAGCTCTTCTTGTAATCTATAGATCAAGTTGGCTCTCATTATGTGGCTGTATGCCGTAATGCTGCATATGTTACTGATAGTCTCTGCATAGTTCAAAGCTGCAAAATTGTCATGCCTTAGTTATTTTCATGATATCTAAAATGTATTTTTAAAAATGAAAGATAGTTTTCTTTTGAAAAAGTACAAGGTATTTATTTCATTTTGTGATCAAATTTGGCACTATGTTACTACATTCACATACATGTAGTATTCTAGACTTAATGAAGTATTCATTTGCTGTTGGTTTCAAATGAAAAGTACACTAATCTATAAAATCTGGAAATTAAATGCTATTCAATGAATTCAGGATACCTTCATTTGCATAAATGTCAAATTGTTACAACATACTTCAATTAGTTGGGCTCACAACGTATTTCAAGGAGTTGTATTGGAGACTTAACAATGGAACACCTTAATATACTACGAGTAATTACAATTGTTTTGTTTATTGAATTGCCTCACGAATTCCCTTTGAAACAAGCCTTGAATGTTAGTATGGAAATATTATAATAATCTTTTGATCTTTTAGTATGTTGTTTGTTAGACAAAGTTGAATGGACACAAATGCCTACAGCAGAATCATCATCATGTCTTTGGAACTGTCAATCAATATTATCATCATTATCATTAACGAAGATAATCTAAATGCGGTGAACATTCGTTGTTATAAAACATGTAATGGCAACCTTTGACGGCATTATCTATTAGTGTTAATTTTAGTCAGTTGTTTTCACCAGGAGGAAAAACTATACGTCGTGGAAGAGAAAGGGGAAACCAAAGAAAAGTGTATGGCATTACAAAACATTGGTAATTGGTTACAAAATGAAATGCTCCCTTTGTTTTAGTACTCTGTGCCATCTTTGACCTCGTTTTCGATATCCTCCCACTCCGCAACGTAAAACGGAAAGTGTACAAAAAATATATTGGCCAGTAAACTTGACAATCATCTGTGGAAGCCCCGATTGCAATGGGTTCCCTTTAGAACAATTGAAACTGCAAACAAGTGCACGAAATAAAATTAATGTGTAAATGGCTGCAATAAAAAAATATCGATTTGTAGAGGGACTGCAGCGGGGGAAATGTCAGTGGAACAGTGTCATTTAATGGCGGGAGCGCTCTGTTTCCTGCGTTTGATTTACCATTCTCTTAGATCTCGCGGCTTTAAACTGAACATTCGAGGTGTTTGTCCTGGCGCTGGAAGGCAGCTTCTCGTTCCCGCCAGAACTACTGTCGTCTGCTGAAGCTATTAACAACAGGACATATATCTTGACAAGCTGTATTAAAATGATGTACAATTGATAATGTAATCTTTGCATTCTATATGGCTAATGGATTGAGACCTCTTGACAACAATAAGGTTCCCCTCAACTACACAAAATCATTTCCTTTCCCCCTAGAAATAGTTGACAAACTCTTGGGAAAATATATATGTAAGCCATGGAATCAACATGAGCATAGGTACATTATTCCATGGGTCCTTGTCAGCGTTTCTATCATCGATTTGGAAATCCTTAAATTAAGATGACCAAACATGTCCAAATGAATAAAAAACATATTTTTTGTTATTGTTGCTCCCCAATAGATTTCAAATGCGCCGTCTTTCAGATGAAAACTTAACACGGAGGTTCCGTGTCATGTCAGGCCAAAATTAAAATGGCGATATAGAGCTTGATTAATGAATGGCTGCAAATATCAAAGAAAGTATATCCAAGGCCGTTCTATGGTATCAAAGTTTCCTGGATAGGACTGCCAATAACAATATCAACATCAATCAAATAAATTCATAAAACTCCCCAAGTAAGAAGGAAGGGTAGATAATTGTACACTTGTCTAGGTGACAGTGAAATTTTACAGATACTGATTGAAACAATTTACCAGTGGTATAATAAGTTGATGTGAAACAGATAGATAATTGTTTGTATACTTTCTTTGTTTTTGTTTAGTGGTTGGTTGGTTTTTTGTTCTGTTCGATTGGTGCGAAAGTTTTAATAATAGCTCCCACAATACCTTGATACTTTCAACCGGATTTACCATTCTAACGAACCATTCAGAAAATATAATATTACTGTGGCACACCTGTATTGTATATCACCCATCCTTCACCCTCGTCCATTTGTCATATGATGAGTCGAGGGATACGCTATAGCACTTTGTTTAGAGTAACAATGCCAGTCTGTATAAATTATGGAAAACAAAGCGTAACCCGACACAGAAGCATTGTGAGTCCCAGGAATTATCTCTCCATCTCTGAACAAGCCATTATTTCCATTTAAGGCATTGTGCTATCAATTGCTTAAGTGTAATCGCTCGATATATTCAAAGTACAAAAATCACTTCGTATTTTCAATTTTATTCATTCAAATGAAAAAAAATTATTCTAGTGTTTTTGAATGTTTAAAAAGGAAAAGATAAGAAATGTAACTTTTGAAAACTGAATATGTAAATATTTTTTTTCCAATTTATGCTTCGTCATTCAGAGCGATTCAAAAATCAATTTGAGTAATTTGTGGGTGGGTTTCGAATTCATTTTCTCTTGGGCTTCGTGTCTCATATACACATACCACAGATCCATGATGAAAAAGTAATAATCATTAAAAACACATGATTTCTGCAATTTAACAACACATGCATCGAGGGAGAGAGATTTATGCGCAGCATTTAGCCACAAAAGTTACCAATTCACAAAGAAGCTTGTGACCCAATCTTTATCAGAGGAATTCATTGACTCTCTCTCTCTCTCTCTCTCTCTCTCTCTCTCTCTCTCTCTCTCTCTCTCTCTCTCTCTCTCCAAACAGCACGCTAGACACTGCCGCTGGTGAGCGCATTTGTCCTTGTGATGTGTTTTATTATTCCCTGAGATTTTCCCTTACTGGGATAATGAAGCTAGTTACCGAGATAATGAGCGCTCTCTTCTCGCTGTTGTCTCCAACCTAGAATGCTTTCACATGTATCACGCGCCTTAAGGCCCCTAAATCTAGCCCAATCTATCTCGTAATGAATACATTCTCTATATCGAATAGTAGAATAATTAGAGGAATAGTTGACACTTTATTTTGACGTAGAACCAAAGCATTTTTCACGACGCCTTTTGAAACAAGGTTTTTGGAGTTGATTGCGTTGCAAAAGGATATTTTTAGGTTGGTTTTTGGGAGTTGATTTTAATCAACTCTCCTATGCAGTTACTCAGACAGACCGAAAGTGAAACAGTGTTTGGACCTCATCACAAATCATCGCTGCTGACAAGACTTAGTTCTTGAACATAATTGATAAATTCGATGTAATGTATGCTAAAGCATTGTTTTTCAAGGAAACGTATTTATAAATACCTTGAAAATGGTCAGATTTTAAATGGTACGAACAATTTAGATATTTTTGTAGTCATATTTATTCCTACGCCAGAGTTCAATATAGTCTCGTTCAACTCGGCGCTCTGCTGTCTCCGTAAATCTCCGACAAGCAGAGAGTCTCCCTTGCTTGTCGGAGATTTACGGTGTCAGCCGAGCGTTTGGTTGAACGAGACTATAGAGTTCAATATTGCTTGGATCCATACAATTTTCGAGAAATATTTCTATTACTGATACATAGTTTGATTGAATTAATTTTATCTTTAAATATCATTTAAGATGATTCATATGGGGGTTTCTCGACATTCTTGTCGAAAAAGTCCAAAAATTCATATCAAATACAAATTAGAAACTACATGTACTTGTCATGCAAAATAACATATCATTGATTTTAAAATAAATAAACATCGACAAAATCAACTCCCGTCAGTTCTTCAGTACTTTGATTTGTTGTTGTACTAACCTTATATAAAGAAGATGGGGGAATAAGATGGCGCAACTGCCCATTTGGTTTAGTCGTAAAATACAATTTCAAATTTAACATTTTTTTTCAATTAAATATATTTGATATGTTATAATACAAGTTTACAAAAAGGTAATTTCTAACTATATTTAGTTTGAAATATTTCAAAAAACGATAAGAAAGAAATAATAAATCCTAAAGTTTTGGTGGTATTGAACCCACAACCTAAAAACCTATGATCTATAAAGTTACCTAATGTCTGGTGCTCTAACCACTGAGTCATTTCATTCACAACAAAATGCGTTGTTTAAATGCTTAATGAGACGTTTGCAACGAATTTACGGACTTGTATTATTTTTCTAAAACGTTCAATTGTTGGGCTACAAAATGACATTTTAAAAGTTTTTGTTGATTAAAATCGGTTTTAATTCCATTAAACCGCATTTAGACTATGACAAAAATATGGAGCTCAGACCCACTCTATAAAAGAAAAGGCATTGAAGTTCTAAAAATGACACTATTTGACGCCAGTTTGAGTCAACCTATTTCAAGTATATGAAATATTTAAGGGTTACAAACCGATGTAACTTTATATATACATTGTTTTTAATTATCTTTAAAAAAATTATTAGATTTAATGATCTTTAATTTTGCAGTCTCTAATTTTTCCTCATAAGGGCATTTTACACGCCTTATTCACCCATCTTCTTTTTTAAAAAGGTACTTATAGTACAGTATTTAAAAAAAAACAGTATTATAAAAAAAAAAGTGAAAATTGCACAAATGTAAAAGACCCTATTTACACCATTGTCATCGTCGTCGTCGAAGTCGTCGTTTTATACAAAAAATATCTTTCAAACATTTTAAGCAATTCTCTATTTGTGAGGAAAAAAATTAATTGAAGTTCAAAATAGAATAGACAACGGCTTGGTTCCTTTTCATAAACTATTTTTTAAAACATGCATACGACTATAAGGACTATACAAATATGTATAGCTGAAACAGAGAATGCATTTACCGTACTACACCATTCGTCATCATGGTAAAACAGGAAATCAGGTTTAGCACCTCACTTCCCCTTGAGTTATTATATACCTAGATGATTAATTAACAGGTTATTACAGACCTGTCCAATTAATTAAGCAGGGAAGGGGGTAAAACAATAAAGATTAAGGGGATGTGTCCTGCGTGTTCACTAAATGAATGCTTCGGACTTCGCAGGTCGATCGCGTCATTACAAGGGTACCAGAGAGGCCGTTCAGTTAAGCTTTTAATTATTAATGACGCAATCCTGTAGAACTAGGGTAGAAGGATTTTCGATCAGGTTGGATACTGAAGCGACCGCTGAGAGAGAGAGAGAGAGAGAGAGAGAGAGAGAGAGAGAGAGAGAGAGAGAGAGAGAGAGAGAGAGAGAGAGATGCAGTCACTCCTCACTGCTTTTCGACGTACTGTAGTTTGTCATCCTGCCATTACTGCAAGCTAGAGAGAAAATGACATATAACAAAGAAAAGATGTCTGAAAAACAAAGGAATTCATCACAATCAACAATGCATTTTTCCTTTTGTAGATACAACTGTAAATTTATTAGAAATCAAGATATAGAGCTAGAAGGTATTTTGAAGATCCATTGCCAATAGTAAACAAGCTGATAGCGCTATTAAACGTTGGGTGATGTGCAACATGTTGTATGACATAAAAAATGAAGATAGTGGGTTTCAAACAATTATAGACGTGCGGAAAACCTGTTGTGTGTGATTTTTGACCTCGCTTTAATTGGTTCTTAATGAAACTCTACCCGTTTGTCCCTGATTAGTGACACAGCGATAATTGTCTTTCATTTCTTTGTCCTATCATGAAGTGACCGATTTCATGTGTTTTTTACGACATGAATCAATGTTAAATTTGGTTTGTAAAAGAAACCAGACGAAAAATCGATGTAGTTTTGATGAGTAAATAATTCAAAACACAGGAAATGTAGAGTTTAAAACAGGGTGAGGAGGCCATGACCACGTGACTTTTAAAACGCGACTACAAAAAAGTTAATTATGCTGTAACGACACTCACAATCGAATCGATTAAAACTTGTCATTTGTTCTCTTTGTTGTTTTTATTTGCATATTCTATATTTGGTTACATTTTGTGTTAATATAAATATAAAAGAAGTCTACATCCGCATTGCGTCAAATTTTACAGCGCGTTTAATTGCGCCTTAGATATTTGTTGTTTACATTATTAAAAACACTCCAGAATTTTGATTGTTAACAGTAACATTCAGTTTAATTACATTTTTTCCATTAGTATAATTAACATATATTCAAAAAAGAAATATTATGATATTAAAATTCATGGAAGAGCTCAATACAATAAAATATTGATGTGGTTCAAAATTCATTTATTATCTTCTAACTTTCTATAAACGATCCCGTGTTAATAATAACAAATCTTACACTGTACATAATTCGTAAAATCACAAAACTTTCTTGTCGTGAGGTAAATCGATATTATCAGCATATACTACTCCGTAGTAAAGACGTTCCCACCACTGACAGAGATTCCCTTATTCATTTCTTGCTCCATTTCTCCACAGTTTCCTGAAACGGATACTACTATGTCAGTAAGCGCATCATCGCTGGACAAAACGTTTCTCTTCTTTTTGACCTCCGCGGAAAGGTTAAGAAATGATCAAGCAAGGATCATATGACGCGATTGGAGTAGTCCTGTTGTAACGTCATATTTCTTCTCAAGCTTATATATGTAGATCAAAGGACCACCAGGTAACACTCTTCTAACAAAATTTTCAGCTACGGACTACTTTTTTCCATATTTATTATGAACATGTAGTTTTTCTACACAGTGGAATTGATTGGAAAATGAAAAAAAAAGTCGAGGCCGTCTTCGGTCAATTTTAAAATGTACTAATATTTTGACGTTATGAGCTCTTCAATCAGTTTAAACTTAATATTTTCTGATACATTTAATTCAGGCAAATAAAATTTTCTTTTTATCATCGAACCGTAAATATAATCAAAATGCATGTATATATTGAACAATTATAAGTACTCTAAACTTAAATCAATTCAGACATATTTTCTTGTGTTTGTATAAATATTTGCTTAGAATTAATGTGAATATTTTAAACAAAAAGAGACTTTTGCAGATATTCTTCATAACAACGAAGATCTATTACATTAAAGCTTTACTGTTTTGCAAACGTTATAGGGCCATGAATTAAAAAATACTGAATATTTTTTTTAATTTACATAAAGCCATTCTCCCTTATATTATAGATACATTGTACGTCAGTCAATCTAGCCGTTCTCGATTCGGAGCAAAGTTTCCAATATACTCCTATATTTCCCGAGTGTCACTTGTAGGGTCAAAATCATATCAATTATGTATCTAAACTCTCGTGTTTATAGACAGATGATACAAGGTTTAACAGCGTATTGCTCTCTATATATCATCAATTATAGATAAATCCGCCGATTTGTTTGTAATCTCTCAGTAACCCCGTATTAGTCCCCGATGCACAAAACTCCCACTAATTCTCCTTATTTCAATAGAAAAAAACCCCAAAATATAACCCACCCACCCCCCCCCAAAAAAAAATATTTTTAAAATTTGAAATATGTTATTTCATCGTGTAAACTCCTGTATAATTTTCAAAATAATACTGTGATGATAACTTAAAAACCAATAAAAGCTTGTAATTTTTAAGGTAAAATAAGTGAGTTTTAAGATGACTTCATCAACAGAATTTCATTGAAATCAGAAAGGTCGTATTGCTTTATCATTATTAAAGGACAAAATAGGACACGTAGAGGTGTCAATCTGAAAAGTACTGTACATAATTTTAGATATACAATTGACGTATTTAAAATTTCAAAATAATACAGTATATAGACATTTAAAAACTTTACTTATAAATGTAAAAAAAAAATTGCAAAACCCTAGCTGGTTTCAAACTAATTACTTGCAAATCAATAGCTAACGCTTTAACCTATTGTGCAATACTGTTGAATATCAGAAATCGGAGGAAAATATGTACATGTAGGCCCTTATTTAATTTCATTAGTTATTTCGAAAGAAAATACGTCACGATATGCAGATGTCACACGCCGCCTTGACGAACTGTTTCGCAATATTTCCTCTTTTAATGATATACGTTCATATGGGTTTTTGGTTTTTTTTAAATATTTCTTTGTATCAATTATTAGCGTTTGCTTGATTTTGAGGATATGAAGTACCACAAAAGGCATTGAAATATTATACCGGTAAATTACGTATGTTTATTTAAAATCATTCTTTGAATATATCATGAGGTGATCAAATACGGATGGGTTGATCAAATCTATCAGAAAGCCCGAAAGATTCCGTATTACTTGTATAATTTTCAGCAATATAATTGTGCTATGAAATATTGAAATAGTCAATGATGAATTGTATTGAATTATTTGTTACAAAATCGATTCGAAGTGTTATCACAGACAAAGACACCGGAAACTGTAAATATAGTACATGTATTATGCTTTGAAAGAATTATATCGTTAGTTGTTTTGAAAACGTAATAACAAATGCAACAGCAAGTGCTCCCCAGAATAACAATTTAATTTATTGAATTGAAGTATTATCTTGAATGTTTTGGTCAAATATCATTGCAAGGAGGTAGAACTATTTTAACAAGAGCTTGGACTTTGGGTAGTTGTGTCATACAGCAATGTGACGTAGACCTGTCTATTTCATTGCTGGTCACTCAGCCATTGCTCTTTGAAATCAACAAGATTTGTCTGACTACGCAATCGGTGGGTGCATATTCCGCTTGAAATCGCGTCATTTTCAACTTGTTTTGACGCAAGAAATAGGTAGCTTCGTCCAACCGAAAGTCCAAGGTCTTGTTAAAATGGTTCTAAATATACTTCGAATTTAGACCTCAACACAATATGCCCTTGTCATTAAAGTGGATTACAAGTCGGTAATTCAGTGGCATGTGCCTTCGCACGGATATGGATGGATACGTTTCCGAAATGTTTAGCGTATTTTTTGCTTCTGTCTTTGAAATATCTTAATTATCTTGGTTCGTAGTTTTACAACAACGAATAAATATCGGTTTTGTTGTTGTTTTTAAGTGATTGGCAATAATGGGTACTCGTACGTTAGCATATTCAATTCAGAGAAAAGCAAAATCATTGTGTTCTGTTGCGTTCCATTGTTACTTAAAATCTTGCAAAATAACTGTCTTCCCGTTGACTTTTCCATTTGAGAGAGTCAGTGAAGGCATAAACTAGCAATTAACGAGATATCTAAAAATACATACAAATTCTCTAATTTTAAACCTTCTACCATAAATAGCATCACTGAGGGTTAAAAATGGACGAGGAGATTATTTTTGTATGTTATCAACGGATCTGTAGCTAATTAGAAGAATCCTTGTTATCAGAGACTCTTGATGACTTCTAAACATCAATGGGTTACTGAGTCGTCGAGGTGGTGGTATTAAGGAATCTTTGTGAATATATAGAACCAATACAGAACAAAAGGGCTGTAATGGCGAATTCAACTCATCAATCGCTGAAGACGTGGCTAAACAGCCTTTGATGTTCTCGACTTATTAACTATAGGTACATTAGTACATGTCTGAATGAAATATTCATACTTTTTGTCTGACATTGGCGGTGATAATTGCTTAGGTCAAATGCCGGACACTATTTTGTAGACGATTCAATTAATGATGTTCTACGGTAAAGTTTTTATCATTTTGACCACGATGTATGCGCATGTATCTTATACATGTTCAGTTAGTGGTCATTGCGTTGTTTCCTACATGTATGTACAGTATTCATCGTGATCGTCTAATCATAAGTTGAAATACCTGCATCACCAGAAACTAATCTTGGATATGGACACAGATATTTGATTTCTATTTCTCATATCAATGTTCTCTAGTAGAAAATCTAACCAACTATTATATATTGCGTTTGAAAAGAAAAAAAATTAATCAGGTTCATGTCTACGCTGTTAGTGAAATTTAATACAGTTAGCTGCTGTAAAAGAACAAGGAAAACCTCGGAAGTGAAACTCCGTGATAGAGTAAAGAAAATGGCTATCTCTCTTCAGCGGCAGTCATAATGACGTCACGGGACAATGAGATAACTAGGACCGACATCAAATAAAATAAAGATTTGAGAGAAAGAAAGCTAATTGAAAAATCCATACTGCTCCAACTAGTCTTGTATGATTTGTATTATTTATTACAGAGCTCTTTAGATCAACAACCAAAAATATTAATATTGCATGCTATTTAGATACTGCTTGTGGAGACTGAAGGAGATAACGGGATTGTGTTACAAGCATGAGTATAGTAACGTTACCTCCCCCACCTTGCGTTGAGAGATAATTATAAATGTATCATGCCGATGATGGAGCCGCCATCGATCCATAGATATCGATCGCGGGGCAGATGTCCTTGATTTGTGATCGGTTTCACGTCTAATCAGGGATCACCTGGAATTTCTGAGTCCATCGATGACTTTCGTTATCTACCATTCTAGCTTAAAGAGAACTGTAGCCATGTTATTACAGGTTTTCTTCCTCTAAGACCTTATTGTTTTTATTCAATACCCCCCCCCCCAAAAAAAAAAAAAGACAAATCGGGTACAAAATCAACACTGCTTATTGGTGTATTGTAGACGCTAGTAATGATAGATCGTCTTCTTTTTTTATTATTTAGAAGACAAAACTCCAGCGAGATGTTGTCACCAAGCGGAAAGAAAACATCGATAGCACAGGATTGCAGATGCTGTCGTTAAACGGATAGCGAGTGCCAAATAGCTGCAGGTCGCCGTTGTACTGGCATCGAAAATGTGATTTACTGATTTGGGGTGTCAATCACTGGATATAGACTCCTCTTCATCTTCCTAGGTGATTAGCTTTACAACACGTTGACAAAAGCGCTGGGTCTCTCCACATTCATTCCCGCAGTGATGAGGAAGTCGTCGGGGCACGCGTGGTTTATCACTGAATAATGACTGAATACAGCGGCAGGTTTTAATCGTAGTGTATACAATTCCGGTTTTCACTTTGTCCATGTGCTTGTGATTTTTTATTAAATTTTTTTGGTATCGTTGCGACATTTGGGAATATGACGAATAGAAAAGGATTTATGGTTCAGCAAAATACGTTTTTGGATACGATTGCAACCCGATTTGACGGCACACGTAAGTTTCACTTTTTTTTTTCATGCTGTGAATGTTAAAAAAGATTAGAAATTTTACTTACAATGTTCATATTGTTTTATCAGCAATGACAAACGTTTTGTTCTCCTACATTCTATATTTAAAATGATGGTGTTAAAGTTTCTTCGCAAATTGGAGGAAAATTGTCGCCTTGGACTAACACATTAACATTGTCTTTAGTAATGCTTTTCATTTCGATTTCCCGACGGATTCCCAGCAATAAACTAAATGTGCTATATTGGAGGCAGAGCTAGATTTCCCAATGTGAAGATACACCCTAGGCAATCAAAGCTGTCGATACACATTATTGTACATTAAGGGCCACTTTGTTGCATATTGCATGAGAAACAGTGAGCATATATGACCTGTATATGTAATGATAAACGTATGCAATTTTCTCGAAATAGTTCCTCGCGCTGGTCAGGGGCTTTATCGTGATAGGACATGCAAATGAAGTGATTACGAGATTTTTTCTTGGACACGAATTTAGCCAGATGGTCACGCTGTTCTGTATTGTGTTGAGAGTGTCCTACAGAGATAATAGTTGGGGGGGGGGGGGGGGGGTAGTTAGTCAATAACGACTTATGTAATTGAGGTCTAGCAGGTTGGTCGTCGATAACCTTTTCTCAAATTATCTGCAGACCGATTAACAGTCACTTGAATGATTCCATTAAAAGTGTATTGGATTTATTTAGTGACACAATATGTGGACATACCATGATTCAGATCAAATATTTAACGAGCTTAATGTAGAACACGGGTGTTGTTTTTTATGATCACATTACTTGTTTGCTAATGTTCGCAAGGATTTATCTTTATGTCAGTAATAGATGTCATTATTGGAATATTCAATTAGTAGTCAGTTGATAATTCATACCTTTATTTTTAATGGGTAAAGATGCTTGCAGTGTTTACTTAAACCTGGTCTGATTAAATTTATTAGTACGATCAAAATTTCTTAAACCCCAACCATACTTGAGTATGAAAAAAAGCTTGTTTAGTTTTTGCGGTAGAAACTCAAATCTAAGAAAAGTTTGCTTTTAAATTGCAATGAAACCGAACCTTCCATTAAGTGCTGACAACAAGCCACAAGTTTGGTTAATTTCCGCGTTATGGAATAATTGACTTTTTGTGCCACATGTTAATCATATCATAAATAACTTTGGAGTTCTAAGCAAACAACTGCTAAAAGGTTTGCAATGCTTAGCATGCCCAAAACCAAGTAAATCGGGCGATCCGTGGTGATGGCTATCGGAAATCAAATCAACTTGCAATCTCATTGCATAACGGTGATTAATTCGTTTAATTTACTGCATCACGGGAAGTAGTGTAACCATATGACCAATTAATTTGTATTTCTTACACAGTAAGGATGCAAAGTATGCAGTTTTTAAGAATTAATAATGCATATATAAAATATAGATCTTATTAAATTTATCATTAAAAAAAACCTCCTCCCCAAATACCACCCCTGAACCTCCTCGCCCGAAACAAAACAAAACAAAAACGAAGGAAAGCGAAAGAAAAAGTTTATAAGCACAAATAATAAATAGAAAGTTTCAAATCGAAGAAAACATATAACATTGTAAATCAATTTTAAAAATGCCAAATGTAATTTGTTAGGCTAGTCAAAGTCTTTTAGCAAACTGCTATTTCTGGGCATAGCAACTGCAATATATAACGCAATTTTCACTATAAAAAACATAGTAAGCTTCCCATACAGATGTATTTTTCCATTATTATTTGGGTGGGGGTGGGGGGTGTGGGTGGGTGGAGGTACTTTTATCAGTTAAATTTGAGGCGTTTACATATGCACGCAACTGGTGCTTGTATAAAAGAGGTATTTATCAAACAATAAGATTTTTTTCATTAAAGACAGGCGTTGAAAATATGCGAAATAGAGCGAGTTTCATTTCAATATTGTTTTGTATATATTATAGTTTACACGTCGCAAATAATCATAGAAATGAATAAATGATTCAATATCTCATATAATCTTTAATACAAAATGTATAACTAGCCTGAGCCGGTGGCTTAAATGTCATTGAGCTTTTTCGATAACAGTTTGTTGGTCCTATGTTGTCGTTCGTTAGGTCCATTTCAACCAAACGTATTCCAGAGGACATGTATCTTTCAAGTTTGTTTGATATGCTTAAATAAAACCTTTAATGGAAAATTCTTCTACATGGAATGAAGGCTACAACACTAAAATTGATTATGAAGTAAGCTAATATGAAGTGTTTGGGTTTTTTTTTCTTCTTAAAAAATCTCACTTTTTCATTTTTTTTGGTGTCCAACTATGATAATATGTCTGTTAAATATATATATTGATTCAAACATGCTTTCCGTATTGGGTTATACTTTAAAGCTCTGTAGTTACTTAGTATCTAGTAATCGCTAGTAATCGCTGGTTTGGTCACAATAAGACATTGTTTTTAGGCTATCGGTTTGGCCTTTTGGTAACTTAACCCGTTCGATTGTTGAAGTAAATGTACATTGTAGTAGTTTGCTTCTCCGTTTAGTTTTGTTGAAATAGTATAAACTGTTGCTTTGTAGACATATAAATCTTTGTGAAAAACTGTCTTCTTCAGACTTCTAGGTTAATTTTATATAATCATCTCAAAATGAATGCTGTTCAAAGAATATCATTCAGTGTGTGGTATGTGTAGCATTATGTTTCAAAATTAAATCTTCCTTCTTGAAAGTTGTTTGTCTTTCTAGACGTGGAATTAGATACTGGGGAGGCAAGCAATTTAAATATCCCGGTTATTTATTGGTCTACAGTTTCGATAGAAGCTAGCTATAAGGCTACTGTTGTATGATAATCAAAGCGCCCCTATATTAAAAACCTCTACCATTTACATAGTCCAAGGCCAGTTTTAACAAATAAACTTTTCCCAATGGGCTGGAGAAAATGAATTGAAGTACATTGCTCCTCCTTTTCAAACACATCAAAATATCCAACATCTGATGTAAATGTAGTAAATAAAACATTGTAAATATAAACTAAAGTGTACTTCTGTGGTTTTCAATGCTAATAGAATATATTCAATTAAACAGGTCTCATTTACAGGGCGTGTATTCTAAATTGGCAAAAACAATTTGCTTCCAGACTCAACACCCATCAACTCATCAACCAGTTCGTGTTTTTTCGTCTCGTCTTTTTTTTGACTGTTTTGACAACAGTCAAAAAGACGAAAACACGAACTCACATCTGATGCGTTAAAAGGTTCAATGTATGATTCTAATAATTATCCAAATAAAAGATGAATACTTTCATCCAAATCATTTTGGCTACGTGTGTTGTCATAATATTATGTTCGTAAGGTCAAATTTTCCTTGAGAAGTCAATTTAATTTAATTTGCTCCTTTAAACCACCATACAACGGCAATTGTGGAACATACGTCAAAACTGTATTTACACAATATTTCCATCGTTTTAAGTATGCAAGTATTACATGCACACAATATAATATTTCTAGCAACATACAGAGGATATTGAAATTTTGAGAAATTGGGAATCGGAAATTACTACACTTGTTGACAGATTAACGATTGAATGTTTTTAGCTACAAAAATATATAGTAACACAGTCACACACATTATATAAGTAATGTACTTTCTGAAATATTCTTTACCATCTATGCTATGTTAAAATTAGCAGTAGTTTCTTTAGAGATAAAAGTATGTCCAACCTACGCAGTAAAACAGTTAAGCTTCTGATAAGAGGAATTAAAATAGATAATTGCTCCGAAAATGTAAACGCCAAACTTTAACAACAAAAACTAAAGTTTATTGTAGGAATATTTCTTATTTGAAGCATATCATAACACCTCCATATAATTCACTCCTTTTGAAGGGTTCATGCAAAAAGATGACTTTCTGCTAATACCAGAAAAAAGAAATAAAAACATGCTGTTTTATAAACAATATAATTCCCAATGCGAATGATACTAATCCTCCATACGGTTTTCGATATTCAGTAGGAATTTGGACAAAAGTCAGTTTGTCATCTGTTATCCTCGGACTACGCCCTCGGGAATATGATATACCCAAGGGCTGACAAATAACTACTGTCAGGTAAACCCATTTAACTATGATAGTTACAAACTTACTATAGTCGATGCACCGTGGACATTTAGTGGTTTAATATTAATAGTTTCTTTTTTAGAAGGGCAAGTACACTTGTGATAGTCAACCCAGATAGGAGTAAAAAATGACCAGTTGTCCTCTTTACATATGATCTGATTGCCTGAACATTATTTTTTAACGTGTTTGCATGTTGAATTCATTAAGTCAAAAACTGCGGGAGTTTTGTTGTTAGGCACACAATTCTATTTACCGCCCTTTAGTGCAGTATTCCTGCGTTGTACAATAAATAAATAGGACAAACTGATTCAATAATGCAAGTGCTCGTTTATAACTGGTTGTCAAAACTTTTGTTCTTTTATTCATTTTACTTTTTTTTCTTACTTTTTGGTTATAAAAACAAAGCGTAAAGGTCGAAATTAAAAAATTAAAAAAATTCTTATTTGATAAAACCAGTCATTAAATTCCTATGATACATGTACCTGTGTACGGTTTCAGAAACGACAGCTATGCTATATATAGGTAATTTTGCATCATTTAGGATTAAATCACATTTACAAGAATTTAAGGTCAATTTACTCAATGTTTATCTATTTCTAGATACTTTAAGAATAGTGCAATATTAAAGAAAATGCTAGTAAGAACACGTAGTTACATGTACCGATTAAACCGATCTATGTTAATTTTATCACCCTTTAATCGAGTTTTAAATTTCAACATTGAGCAATTGTATTGGGATTACAAATATCTAATTTCCAGAGGAGTTTTTTTTCTGTTTTACGAGCACTGGGTTGTTTGATTAATGTTTTACAAGAATAATGGTTTTGATAGTGTGATATTATCTGATACTTCGTGCAGACTTGTATTAAATTTCCTCGAAATGTCCAAAGACAGAAAAATGACCATAAATCTTTGCAAATGCTTTTGGATAACATAAAGCAAAATAAAAAAAAATTAAAAAAATGGATGAAAATAATTGAAATAAATTACATACACAATAAAAAAGGTCAGATATTCAATATTAGCTTCCAGCTGTTTCCTTTGTTGAATCTGTTTAGATGCAACTGTTACACTTACAAAACAGATGAAGTAAAAGCTAGATTTTTATATTTTCCTTGTCTGTGATAACAATACGAATCGATTTTGTAATGCATTTACAATGCAATACATTTCAACAATGACTATTTTGATATCTTAATCCTTCAATTGATGAAAATATATATATATATATATATATATATATATATATATATATATATATATATATATATATATATATATATATATATATATATATATATATATATATATATATATATATATATAAAAGCACTAAAAATAACCAACGCACGAACAATAAAGTAAAATATTGACAAATTTTCGGGACAACCCGTCCCTTCTTCAGGACAACAAAATAAAAACTACATAAGAAAGAAGAAAAACATCTACAAAACTAGCACTAAACTAAACTAAATAATATATAAAAACTAGATAATGTTTAAACACCGGATCAAAACGTGGCAGCTACATCTTTATATTTAAGAATTCGAGCCCGAGAAAGAAAAATCCCGTCCGACGCAGCGGACGGGATTCCTACGTATGCTTCTTATATATATATATATATATATATATATATATATATATATATATATATATATATATATATATATATATATATATATATATATATATAAAAGTTATGAGTAAATATTCCTTTAATATTATAAGATGGTCAAATACAGTCGGCCGTAATCAAATCTATCATAAAGCCCTTTCGTGCTTTATTGGGTTTGGTCATCCTGACCGTATTTGATCACCCCATGATACTAAAGATATGATTACTTATTCTTTAAATTATAACATAAATGGTCAATTTTATATCTCTAAATATATTCTATTTCTGGGTTGGTTTGCTTGTGTTTCGATTTTCTCTACTACAATCAAATCTCTTGGAGGTTTTTTTTTTCAAAATGTACAGCTTCATAAACTACAGCATTGGTTGCATTACAATTTTGTTCGCTTTATTCATTTAAAAAAAAAGAAAAAGCATTATTTGTCTTGGTCAAACTTTATTATGGATATAGAAAATTTTGTTAAGGCTATGTAAAACATCAGACATGACGGACGCAATCAGGAGTGTGTGTGTGTGTGTGGGGGGGGGGGGGGGGGTTGGTTGTAAGTTCTCAGACGGGTAAAGGTGACAGGCGTTGATGTCCAACCAACATGCCCCCCCCCCCTCCGGCAAATACACACGCAAACCAAATTGAAATCCATCGAGTCCATGGATTTTGCCTGCGGCGTGTTAACATATAATTATAGCTATAATCTTTGCTATTACGATTAAAATATCATTATTAATGATCTAAAGATCTATCTGTATTTTCCGCCACTTTTCTTCGCCTGTGTCACAAGTCGATTTACTATTTCTGTACGTTGCAAAAACTTTACAACCGTTACTATTTAAGCATTCTCAGAACTCATTCATTTGTTTGTACGCCTTCAAAATCATGACTTCCTTTATCCCTTTTCACACAGTTTTTAGAACATTTATTCATTTTTATGTCTAAAAGCCTGAACTGAAACAGGAAGCTATTTTTGTTGTCGGGTTGGGTTAAACTGCGTGATTTCAAGTTCCTGCTGAATGTAAACATTGTAATCAAAGCCACAATAAAGCTATTTCTGTTTTAGATATTGATTAATTTACGGGGTGATAATTTGAATCCCGATTAATCAAAATTGCTTATTAGATATTGGACTTGCAACCTAAATCATTCTTCTTTAATGTTAGAGTACTACTACGATTAAAGTTATGTTTACTACACTTATGTTTTTATAAACGTTGATATAAAGCAATGTTTTCGTTTCCTTATCATAGAAAAGAAAAACATATGGCAACAAATAAACAAAATTTGTATATGACATTGTATGACAACAAATAAACACAATTTGTATACGACATTGTTTTCCCAATGTGCTACGTATAAGACATAAAAGGTGTAAAAAATGCTATTAAGCATTATCTGTTTTAGGAATAATGTTGTCTTTAATCCTGCTTGAAAGTTGTTTGAGATCCTATGTACAAAATTATCTCCAGTAATATTATCTTGTCTTGTAAAGCAAAAAGTTAACATAGTGTAATGGTCCTGTTACATCCGATAGCATACGTAATTTCACTATTGATAAATAGGCTTTAACATGAAAGGATCATCTATCGCTTATTTGTAATTGAAGTTTGCCATGTTTCCTTTAGGGTACAGCATTTTAAGCAATGGCTGCGATGGAAAACTTGTTTGGTTTAATTATGCAAAATTGATGGTACATTCATCGCTGCATTTATTGCCTTTTTAAGATCTAGCGCAATTGTGTTATGGAATTGAAAAAAAAAATCAATTCCATTTATTATGGAATGCAATGCTTGTTTGATAAAAGATAAGCTTGTGTCCCAGAACCCAATGGAAATCATACTTTTACCACAAAAGTCATGAATTAGACCAAAACAAATCTTAACGCTTAAAGAGATTCGGACAGAATTGCAGATTAATCGGAATGAGCAATGAAGGCGTCCATTCTCCGATCCCTACCAACTTCCTCGTTTCTGTATGTCAGGCCGTTTCCAGCGTTTGCTTGAATTCTTCTGGCCAACAAGACCACATAACAGCACTTTCCTACACATAATGATTTTTCGGGTCCTTTCAAATCAACTTTGTATTGTCTGTCTTTGGAACCACGAAGCTGTTTTGGACTTTATTCAAAATTGCAATTGCTATCAAAATAAATAATTATCCGAAACCAAATATTTGTAATTAATAATCTGATAAGAAAACATTTTAATACATTTTCAAGTTTTTATGTGATTTAATGATAAAAGATCAGACAATAATAAAATTTTGACATGTCTAAATGTGAAGTTTTTTTATGTACAACTGCCATTGGTGAAATTGCAAACAATCGTAACCTTTTAAGTTTGAACTCCCGTTGCAAAGTAATGATTCTCCTTCCAAATAACGGTGAAAAGTTTTTTACAGTAAATTGTTACTGAAAACCCCCCCAGAAAACCTAATAAAAATACTCTCATTTGTAAAACATATTCAAGCCTCAGAATATATCAGGCTTAACAGAATTTGCAAGGACTTGGAGCATTAAAAACAGTAAGGTATACAGTAAGAAAAGGTAAAATGCCGTCAGCCATATTTTCGTTTGGTTTTGAGAAAACAATTAATATTCCATAAAGAGATACCTCATGGGACCGCTGCCCCGATTATATCTAGAAACAAATGCATCTTTGATATAACCATGGGGTTCCTTGTGACATAGTTGTACTTACTCAACTGACATTTAGCCTGTATAAAGTCTTCTAAAAATGGGTTAATCACTGTGTGTAGGAGACATTAAAGATTAAAGATTAAATTGTTATGTAATCGTAAGTGGGATGCGGCCATACAAGTATCTAACAGGCTCCCGTGAAAGTGGTAAATTGAATCAATGGCTCAAGAAACCATATATCTATACAAAACGCACATCCCCCCACAGATGATACAAGATTTAACTAAAAAGTGCGGTCAGTTTATTTAAAAAAGAGACAAGGGACTATACACACACACACACACATATACAAATATACCAAAAAAATAAATATATATATATTCACACACACACACACACACACACACACCCACACACACACTCCCACCCTCACCTCCCCCCCTCCTCCCCCCCCCCCACAATATTTGATATTGCAAAATATTTGATATTGCAAAATTTATCTGATTAAAATTGCAATAGTATACTGATTCTATTCCCAACAGGGTACTAATATTTAAACAATAATGATGAAAATAAGGATAAGAAAGGTTTTCAGTATGAATTCATGTACGTACATAGAGGAGTTTCTGTGCGGTTGACTAATTATTGAAAGCCACTAATACCGTCCATTGTATTCCCATCGCATATTCCCGTGGCCCTTCTTCACCTCTCTATTCAGGTTTCACATTCTAATTGATGGACATGTCCTGGTGTTAACGGAAATGAAAGAACCTGATAATTCACCTGCAAAGAAGCCGTGAGAGACATATTATCGTGTGTTCTTTTGATTACCTGAAAATGCTGGCACATACATGCACATCTAGTAATCAGTTACTCTTTATATCTTTGTCGACTGAAAAATGGATCGAAATCTTCAAAATTTTGCTATTAGATGGTATGTACGAGTAATTGTTTTAATAGGTTGTACCGTAATAACACCCAAATACTTCATGGCAACACAATGAAATATACATGTTCCTCAAATCCAAATATCGTCTGCTTGAATGACGAGGTGCTCAGCGAGACCCTAGTAATATTATATTCATATCGCCCAGTAACAGAAAAAGACTGGAATTAACGTTTTAAGGCATTTAAATAAAATATCTTTGAACAATTATCAGGATTTTTTTTATCAAGAATAATTTGCTTTTAATATTTAATTACTAAAAATAACAAACATTAACAGCACCGACATTATATAAAAATGAAACATCAATTCATTTACTTAAATGATTAAAAAATACAAACAAAACTTGTCTCGTATGAATTTCAGAACTTCTCAAATGATGAATATATCATTTCTCAAGTTATTTGGCTGCCTAGATAAAAAATTTGAAATAGCCAACAATTTGCAATATATATGTAATTTCAAATTCAACATCTGTTCTTGGTAAGTAACAGTTTGGTTAATGTTTAATTAGATTCTATTGTGTATTTTCGAAGTTAAATAGTTTACAATATACATGTAGTTATATGCAGTTTGGATATTGAAGGACCTCAATGATCTACATGTCAGCTCATAACTTTACGTGGATTCTTATTGTTCCTTTCCATTACGTTTACATGAAGAAGAATTCATTATATTATGTCTTTCTTCAAATAAATGGACCGTTTTGCTATTGATTTTTTTAAATGACAGCAAATAATAAAATCTTGAACAGAACAAACACAAACTGCATTTTAACGGCATTGAATTCCGTTTCCTCTAATTGTAAATGGTTGTAAAATGTCCGATAAGATATTGATATTAAATGTCAATGCTCAGCTCTTTCAGTGGAATGGAAATGCAAACATAAAAAAATCAAATTTGTATAATGTTGTTAATCTGCTGTAAGCGGACATTAAAATGTTGTTTTCCTTGTTATTCCAATGTTATACTTGGATTAACAGTTTGTTACAAATATTTCTTTAATCATAAGACATACCCGGTGTGAGGTTTTCCGATAAAACCACATTACTATGAAATGATTCCTTACTTAAACTTGGTATTAAAACACATCGAATAATTCGTTTATAACCAAAGAACAATCGTGTGTCCTCCATGCTTTTGAGAAAGTTAACGTTCCGCATACAATCCAAAAGTTATAAATTATTTAGAGATATTGCATTCTACCTTACATTCAACTTGAAAATGACAGAAACAATTATAATTTGGGGGAGAAAATCAACTTTTGAAAATAAAAAGCAATTTATAAAACAAAACAAAAAAAACAACAAAAAAAACCAAAAAAAAAAGCAAAACAAAAAAACAAAAAACCCTTCTATTCGAAGTCGTGACCATTGGGTCAGTTGACAGAAGCTAATGACTTACTCTACAGGAAGAGCCGACTCAAACTTTCGATACGACAGATTCACAGTCAGTTAAAGTAGCCATTTTGTGACTTGTAATTGCTGTCAAAAAGGTAATTATCACGGGGTGTCAAGGACCCTTAATTACAAGTAGCCTTTTTGCCATCTCATTGCTGAGCAGTTTTGTATAAGGTGAAACCTATTCTGGTGCAACACCCTTCTATTGTATTAAACGCCGACTCAACTTATTCACTTTTAAGGACGAAATCTTATCATGCAATTGAATGTTTTCATTTTAAATGAAAAAAACCCCCCATCAATTTCATCTTACAACATTTATCCAAATCATCGTTGCAAAATTGAAATACACTTGAAAAGGTGTCACAAATTACTTTTTTTATTGCCAGATTGTAAAACAAATACATATCGATTGTTCTTACAAGCGTTTTCCCATTGTGACCTTTACCGTTGGACAAGTTTCGTTAATTGGTCACATTAAGCCGAAAACAGCATGAAGTTTTGACGCCAAATGTTTGTCTCTGGTGCCCAATGATGCATCTGAAATGAAAAGCAATTGAGATAATGCGTTAGCGTTGACAAATTTGGAACATGCTGCGACGTCACATCACTATCCTCTGTATCTCCTGCATCAAACCATCGCTGTCCTTTAAATGGCAGTCAGCAAAGCCTCCATCAAACAGCGATGAAACACGCAAAAAGTGGAAGTCTTTTGGGTTTATGTTCTTGACAGAACTCGTTAGTTTTCAGATGCATCAATTGCTCCCAGTGGGGCTATTTCATATATTTGCTTAAAGGGGGACACTTCCTTCTACTGCTATCAACGGTACTATCGTGGATTAACGAAGTACAGTTCTCAGTAGTCCCCTCCTGGTGAGACCGGAGGAAACTATAGTCTTTTTGCTGTTTGTCTGTTATTACTCATTATGTCCCAACTTCGTTTTCGAGACTTATGTCATTATCGTTTGGATTTTTTTTAAAAACAATTTGTTAAATCTAATCAACAGATGACAAAAAAATTAATATTTAATCCACGTTTTTTTCTGAACGGGATCGTACTTTTAAAAAATTTTACCAAATGTTTCCGAAGCACGTAAAACGGAACCTTATACAATTGGGGGTGCCGTTAAGGAACATGAATTGCTTATGCAATAATTTCAGATTTGTTTATCATCAGTTTTATTAAATGATGAGCAGATGATGAGAGGATAATTCATGTTTCTAATAAATTTAAACAAAAAACATAACTTACTATTGCGTGATTTCCAATGTCCTTTTTCGTAGGACAATATCACATTCCATTGAGAAAATTCCGTATAAGGGAATGTTTTCTTGGAGGTTTGTATTGAGTTCGGTTTATTTAGTTTGTTATGAGGTAATTTCAAAAGTGTCTTACTTACCCATCTAACAATAACATATTTACTTTCAAATAAATAATATATGAATACTCCGAATTGTTGGTAAAGTAATAAAAACTAAATGATATTCTACTACAGTTATTGCCGAGATCAAAGAGATGCCGCGGACATTATTCTCCTATATACCACGAACGTCATCAGTAAATTATCAGATCAGAAATACCTATTTGTCTCGCACTGATCATGAAAATACAACTTCAAACCGTAGAAAGTTTTAAAACTATGTCAATTTCACGTTTTAGTTCCAGTCAAAACGATGTGTATTACCTCGAATGTTTATTTTTAAGAGATCAATGCGGCTGTTTCTAGGACCTCCCTAGCACATTTTCACTGCGTGTTTTTACATAAAATATATAACATGTAATAGTAATAGTAATAATCGTATTAAATTGCCCTTAAAATATTAGGAATATGATTCAAAGATATTTTATGAATAAGTGAAGAGTATTAAAAATCCAAAGAAAAATTATGTCGTCTGCAAGTGATTCCTTTAATCGATATACATGTAAACATTACTAACAAAACCGTTGGGGTTTCACGGAACAGCTGTCAAAAAGACCTAGATCATCTCTCTATAGGAGAAACGATCTGTAGAAATACTGGGCTGTTAGTAGAATAGAAATAAAGTTCTTGTTATCGTGAATGTTGCAGGATAACCTCCTCAGTCTCGAAATGTTGTTTGAAATATAAAAGCCTCGGCGTTACAAAAACTCGTACTTTATTTCTTAAATACACAATACCATTGAAATAAGTTGTTAATTGTAATATCATATTTTCCAGTTGAAAAAATTAATTGGAAAGCCTCTCAACATATGTTGTTATCGTCTTCAATAATTCTATGTAAAATAGCAACATATATTAATCTTTTAAATGTTCCACAAAGCATTCCGGGCTTTTCCCCCGTTACACACGGAATGATGTGATGTCATCAGCAGTCATATATTAAAAGAAAATCAAGGTGACATTGTTCACTCAAAAAAGCCCGTCTTCTAGAATCTTTGAATCAGTCGTTTTTAACCAGTTCCTGTGTAAATTGCAATATTACACAATCACAATTTGTTTTTAAAAAATCGGAAGCAAAACAACAATACTATTCCTGTAGGAAATATTGCCATGCATGGTAATTTCTGGATTTTTTAGAGTTCGTGACTTTCTTAATTCCCATTGGGTTGTTGATTTGTCTGCAATATAACCAAATCTTTTCTCTTCGTGGGTTTATTCAAGAGAGAATGCAAAGTGAATAGTATACATACACTGTGTAAAATATGTCCTTTCCACAATAAACATATACATTTGTACCGTATTTCTATATTTTAGTTTAAAATTGACATTCAGAGTTGTACTATAAGTTCAAAAAACAAGAATGAAAAATTGTAATTATTCAGAGTAAATCTTTAGGAGAATCCATTACATTGACTTGGAACAAACAACAATGTCCGGAAAGTTAAAAAATATTTTCTTTAAATTCACAACAGTAACTTCTTAATTCAACTGAGATTTAATAAATTGCTACATATTTGATATTCATTTTTTTTTCATAGATAAAATTTAAAAAAAAAACCCAAAAACTAGCTAATGGATGCCATTGTTCATACAACATCCTTATTTTGCAAAACACGTTTTTCCAGTCTTTGTTAATTGTGAAAAATAAGTTCAATGATAGCTTTTATTTATTTTTTATCTTAAAAATATATTTGTTTTTTAGCCATTGACGTCATTCACCAACAGCTTTTTGTGACAATTCACTGTCGGATCTACTGTGTACTTTTATCAAGAGCATTACCCTATGGCTAACGGGCAAAATCTGCGAAACAGAGGAAGACAATTTTAGAATTGTTCTTAACGACCATTAATTGTATGAAATTATAAATTATTAAGATTTTATCATCGATTGTAATTGGGCATTTTGCGGTCGTTGTTATGATAAAATTAACAGCCTGTTCTGATTTCTGGGTTCTTTATCAAAGACACAACAATCCACTTAGCTCAAACGCAGTTTTTCCGCATATTGATATCATTGAACAAATGTTTAACTAGCTCTTGTGCTATTTTCTTTTCCACTGAGTGTGGAATTAATGCGGATATTACATAACCTCTTCTGCAAGATTTAAGGATCTTGTTTTATATACTTAAGTCTCAATGTATCCGTTTGGTTTTTTCCAGTAAGCAATAATCGATACATCATATGATCTAGAGTTATTCTGGCCATTTCCCTGCCTGTACTGTTGAATTAACCCCTTTGTTACAACTCGCTTCTCTAACTATGTTGTAAACCCCACTCTTTCTAAACCAACACAATGCTTTTTGTTTGATTCGTTGATTCGTATTCTCCATAATTTTGAGTTTCGAATGACAAAATCTCAAATCCATATTACCCGCACACAAATTGGTGTCTTTAATCTATTGATATCAAGAAAATAATATATTTCTATCGGATGCATGATTAATGGGAAACAGGGATTTCTTTTTTATTTGTAGACGATTTCATATCAGCCTGTTATAAGATTCTTTCTAAAGGTAATGAGATTAATTTTCGTCCCTGCGTGACTCCATGGAAACGAACGAGGTTGTCAGCATAGCCAGTACAATGGCGTTGCTTGGTTGGCGTGTGCGTTTTTGTTTGATGACAAATGATCGACTTTTTATCTACAAATGATTTATTACAGTTTTTAAGAGTGTGCACTAATAATTGGTTTCTCTCCTTACATGTTTTTTGTGATTTACTGCAGACTAACGTTATAACAACTATAAAGAGTAAATATGTCTCTATCTCTCAAAATATGTCTTGTTGCTTGAATAATGACCAGATGGAAAATGCTTCATATAACAATCTTATAATTGAATGATAAACAGGTGCAAAATCCACAAGTGCATGGTTAAACAAGATTTGTGCTGTGACTTGGGAATTAATATAAACTTCATTTTCAATTTCCATCAATTTAAATGTTTGATTCTATTGAAAACATAATAATATTATCATAGGCTCACCATGTAAATGCACAGATTGTGTAAACACCTTAAATTCAGTTTAACTCTTAGGATTCCAAAGTTTTTTTTTTCTCTCTAAATAATTATGAAAATGCCCTGAATCATTTGATGGAGCTCTTATTGTTGGTACTTCTTTTTTTCTTTTCAGACAGCAACTTTGTCCTTGGGAACGCGCTATCTAACAGTTTTCCTATCGTCTATTGCTCCGATGGATTCTGCGAGCTCACCGGACACTCACGGGCCCACGTCATGGGTAAAAGCTGTGCCTGTAAGTTCCTGTACGGAGAGAACACCGAAAATGAAGGCAAAGCCAAAATCGAGGAAGCACTGGAACAAAAGGAAGAGATAAAGACAGAAATCCTGCTCTACAGAAAAGATGGTAGTTATGACGTCACGATACGATGACATCGTCATAGTTCTAGTTTCTTAGATCCCTATTTCAATTCTTAGATCCCTATTTCAATTGAAGTTTCTTTTCAATGTATAATGCAATATCGATGGTTCAATAATCAAGAAATTTTGTTTGTAAAGTCCACAAAATAAATTTGATTGTAAACTTATCAGTTCTGACATACACTACGAAAATGTGCCCGCTCTCGTAATGGAAATCATTGTGCTTACAATACTGTTTGGTTAGGCATGGAACAGGGTACGTAAGTTTTCTATTGACTATGTTGACGTTTTGGATAAAATTGATAAGTATAGAAGAATATAATTATATAATGGAAGTTCCAGGCATTGCCAAAATAGGCCGGAACAAATACATATGATATAAAAATTATTTTTGGATAAACAAACTTTCGTTAAAAGCTAGTATAAGTTGGTCTAATAGTTTTACTATTTAATTGTAATAAACAAGTTTGACTGAGATGACAACAGTTGCTAAGTCACCAAAGAATGCAAAGCCTCATCATTCCCATCAGACTAATCTACTACTGAGAGGATTTGTTGGTTTCAAAAGGCCAATGAACGGCATAAATGTGAACTTAATGACAAAAGCGTATTACAGCACGAAAACAATAGGTTGTATGCCATCTTAAATTTTTCTACCTGTAATAGTATGGCAATCTTCCAGGTTTTAATAAAAAGTATTCTACTAGTATTCTTCTCCTACGATAAATAATATTTTTACTACTTAATCTTAGAAAGTTTTAGGGGGAAATGGCCAATTTCTAAAAAATAATGACAAAATTTATCCGATGCAAGACTTCTACTTTTCCCCCAGTTCATACCAGACACAAGCAAGAAAGCCGTAGAGGAATTTTGAGCAAATATTATTGGGCAAACTAGAAATGCAGTTGATTAGTTTCGTGAAATCTAACATAAAAATGTTTCAAAAAAAGTTCACAAGTAATTGACACCTTAATTGAAGATATATTTGGCAATTAACTTATATTTACTGAAGAAAAAATCCAAATATTTTAGCTTGAAAACTTTTAATTAGCATTTTTATACAGAGCTCTTCATATCAAGGAGGTAGATATAGCCTACAAATAAGCACGACATTCCAGCCCTTCCGGTAAAATATGTTCAGATGATTCAAGACAAAACGTTTCCATCAGACATCTGCCATTTCTGTTATTCCCTTCGCATTACTGCCTTTAATTCTCTGAACTTAGAGTGAACTTTGCATAAGGATCAATAATCTTATTTTCTTCCAGAATAATTGTCATTAAGGTCCTATTCTTGGTAATCTGAATTAACATCTGATAGATAACGTTAAATGATTCAAAAGAAAATGAAACGACAGCAGCATTTGCAAGCCACTTGATTTCAAAACAACATATAAGATTTAATAAATTAATATTATTAACGACAGCATTTGCAAGCCATCCTCTCTCTCTCTCTCTCTCTCTCTCTCTCTCTCTCTCTCTCTCTCTCTCTCTCTCTCTCTCTATATATATTATACACAATGAATTAGATAAAAAACAATCAAAGGTTGAAAATTCAATCTTTTAGACCAACGCGATTTCCCATAAAACACAAAACAATTATATTTACTATGATATCAATGCCACCGCAACAATCCATTTTGTAAAGAGATTTATTGTAAAACTTGTTTTTCATTGTTTTCATCCCTTTCCAAAGAAATATTACAAAGGAAATTCAATTTTTTATATGTTCAACATAAACACTGGATAAAAGACGCATGCATTTAGCCAAAACATGGTATGAGCACTGCTCTTATACAGTGCAGGAACTAGCAAACCATATTCATCAAAATCGTCATATATTTTTTTTTCAAATCACAAAATACAACATTTTTATGAACACTTTACCATCAAGCAAAAAAAAAATAGATTTTAAAACAAGTTCTAATGAATATGAAGTTTTTGTTTTCAAATCTTTAAAATTATAGAACACAAAGTCCTTTAGTTGCCAGCACTATGTATTTTACCAGGTGACTATCGATAGGATGATAGTTGCCGTTACAAGGAAGCAAAATAATATTTTAACAATTTATACATATTGTGGTTTTGCTTGTTATGAAGGAAAAATCAATGTACATTTGCAAGAAACGAAATGCTTTTATTAAACTCAAGTAGAAATATAATTAAATATTCATTGAGATTCTAGATAGTGAGGCTATCGTGGTAAACTTCAATAGGGTATACCTTTTTATACAAAAAATTGACTTCCTAGAGGTAACCAAAAAAAATCAAGGTTATCAATTTGAGCAACGTTTTCTTTGTTCCATGATGGGAATGACTGTAATTTAATCATTAAATTAGATATCCATTCTTGCGCAACTTTTAGGTTGAAATACAGAGTTATGCATATAGAGCAATTCTTTTCATTGGCTCTATATTACTAATAAACAATTCATAAATCGCGACAATGCCATTTCCCTATGAGCATAGCTCGTACAGAATAACTGGGACAACTTTTAACATTGGGATTCGTTAGAATTCTAAAAGAATTTTAGTTTAAATGGACGCATCTAATTGTTTATGCGCTTGGCAATATGGAATATACCGCTCTAAACCGTCGCATATTGATTAAAAGCAAATTAGGAAAAGTGTTTGTATGAAATTTAATTCATGACAATTCACAAGAGACATTTTTGTTGATAAATATTTTATTAGACTCGCAATTTTTAGCAGTTCATGAACCCATTCGAATTAGCTTGTCTGCCAATACGTTTGTTTTCACCTGCAAATTTTTCTTACCTTTTCAGGTAATTCCTTTACGTGCCTTTTGGATATTGTTCCAATTAAAAACGAAAAAAGCCAGGTAGTCTTGTTCTTAGTTTCGCACAAAGACGTTACACATGGAGATGGGACCAAAGAAAACAGTGATTCCGGAACGGACGGTATTGCTTCTTTTCTTTTTTAAATTACTGTCTCGGAACAGATTCTTTTCAAACTATTTTTTTTTTAGAAATTGTATTGTTTTATGTATTTTACAATAGGAAATGCACTGAAGTAGTTTTCCATTTCATTATTAGTTAATATGTATTCTACCTTTGTACAACAAGTATAGGAGTAGCTTTTTATTTACTTTTTGAATTATATTTTTTTAGTTTTTTTTTTATATTTTGTTATACCAGTTTGACATAAACGCTCGCAAATATGAAGGTTATCAATATAACTTCAACCAAACAAACTTGAAAAAAAATACTTGGTTAACTTATTTATAACATTTTATATTCAATAACAACGTCAAAGTTTACTATATAGTATTTGACCGATATCAAGTTTTTATCTGTCAGATTAAACCTTTTAGCTTTGTTAAATATAATTATTTTTATGGTCTTTTTTTCTTTATTTGTTTTAACGATCAACTTTTTTTTTTTGGTTTTTTGGGGTTTTTTTTTTTTACATAAAAAGAATGTATTGACAGAATTTAGAATTTATTCGAACTAGGTGTATTGTGACACAAATCAAACGGAACAAGATAAAGTAACATGTGAACAAAACGAAACACAATTCAGGCATTTCAATCAAAAGTTCTTAATTGGAATCATTATATGTTCTTGATATAACTGTCTAAAATTTACAACAGTAAAATACTATGCATTATTTTTTAAGATTATGTTGAAATTAACCATCTTTGCAAAAGGGTCCGATTTTTGGGGACTTTTTTTCTGAGACGGAGATTGGTTACTTAAGATGGTTAACGAAAGGAAATAGATATAAGAGTGATTCCATTTGGTGACCAACATGTTTCTTTCTAGAGCCCCTCTTAAGCTGTAAGCGTTCCCCCGTTATGG
The DNA here is from genome assembly GCF_963853765.1 of Magallana gigas. Lineage (NCBI taxonomy): Eukaryota > Metazoa > Mollusca > Bivalvia > Ostreida > Ostreidae > Magallana > Magallana gigas. The sequence continues at coordinate 44,671,111 of NC_088854.1, forward strand.
CAGGCTTGGCCGGAACAATTCAAACAGCCTTGATGTTTAGCGGTAGTAAGTGAGCTGCGACAAAGTGTTGTCCTGCGCTGCTTAAAAAAACAAAAAGAGAAAAAACGAAAAACCGTCGTGTGGTCGTCTGACCGATCAGAACATTGCTCTGTGTCGACACCAAAACACCCTGGATGCATAAAAGAAGCAAATGTGGCTTCATTAAACATTGATAACAACAGATTATTTTTTTCTATAATTCACAGTATAAAAGATGAACTCGAGGTTTCAACTTTTACTAGATTAAGACTGAAAGTCATTTCCTTCTACAGAAGGTGATTCTGTTTTAATTGCATCCGGTGTTTTCCCGCCGTCTTCATCAGAGTCGGTGTTCCGATTGATTTTGGGCTTTACTTGTTGGTGTTGTACGCGTGATAGGAAATCGCTGGTGTATTTCTTTGGCTTCTCTATCGATACTGTTATAATTCATTTTTGCCTGAGCTTTCTCTGCCCGCTCTCTCTCTATTTTTTAAAGTCAACTATTTGATCTGATATTGCCTTACAACTACAAGCTTTTGCATATCGTCAAATAATGATACCTTTTACATTTCAACGCGAATGAATACCTTGATTTGGTATTTTGTATTGTGTTTTGCTAATTTATTTACCCTTCCATATCTATACGTGCATGTAAATATGTTTTGGTGTCTCTTTTAAAAACGGTCAATGTATTTTAATTTAATTTTGATTTGATAAAGGAAAATAATGTATATCGTTCTTGATTATGCATAATTTTTCTTAAAAATATATACATGTATATTAACTATCAAGTATTTTCATTCAATTTCAATTTTTAAAAAATGCGTATCAGTTAATCAATAAATTTTTAAATAAAAATAAGTTGCTTCTGCTGGTTCAATACTTTGTATTCTATATTGAACTACATTCAAGAAAAACTTAAATTACAAGGACACTCATGTTTGAAAAAAGAAAAATCACTAAATATGTCAATACAAAGACCTGTATTTTTTTTTTAAAGATGACCTTGACGAAAATTCCAAGAACCTGGCACGGACAAAATGTCGACCAGGAGTAGAACTTCCTACTAACTGTAACTACCAGCGACGCAGAAGCCGGGCAGTTTTGTACCACCTCTCTGGCCAGTTCGACAAGCACAATAGGGCAAAGAGCAAACTACAACAGTTAAACAAGGTACATTGTACACGTCAGACCCCAAATAGGAAAGGGCGTTATCTTTTTCTAAAGGTTCAACTGAACGTGCCGTGTTTCAAATTCAGGTCTTACAATGCATATTATGATGAGATTAAGGTTCTTGAAATGTTGTTTTGATTTTATATTTTTTTTCATCTCCAGCTGACAGGATCCATATCCGGTAAAATGCCTGAATATAAAGTACAGGAAGTAAAGAAGTCAAAATATGTCATAGCGCATTATGGGATATTCAAGATTGGCTGGGATTGGCTAATTCTTCTCTGTACTTTCTACACTGCCATAATGGTTCCCTACAACGCTGCCTTCACAGATATGGAGAGTGATAACAGCAAAAGTTCTCTGTATTCCGATATTGTTGTCGAAATAATGTTTATTATAGGTAGGTTCAACTTGAGTCAATTTTCCCTGAAGTATGGTAAGGTATTATAGAATGTGTATCATAAAGTAAGCCTAATTCTTTTATGCGACATACCTCGTTAATTGCTTTATGGTGAGGCCGAATAGCTTAAGGAGACTTGATTGTCAACAATTAACCATCAGATGTACCTAACATTGTAAGATATGGTTTGTTTAGCTATAAGATATTATTTAGTAAAAAAAAACCCCGTAAAGGTTTCCTTTTCAATTTGGGTATTTTATTGTAACTTAAATTGTCAATGAGCTCTTCTTGCAGAAGAGATCAATACAGTCTAAAAATGGTCACAACCATCGAACTCTCATAAAACCACATTCAATATATTCAATATACCAATTTGAAACTATGCAATCAATAAATTATTGTGTCATTTGATAGGATTTTGAAAAGTAATACTTCATTCCATTGTAAGAGATGTCTTAATGCTTTTTCATTCGACGAACGTACTAAAACACATTCAAAAGATTCAATGTCATAGCAGACGTTTTGCGTACTGGGCAATTTGAGGTGTATTTTTTAATATTAAAATGACCCCCGCGCGCTAACATCCGTGACAACAATATATATATTAATAAAAACTTGTTTATTAATCAGAAGTTCAGTTTCAGTTTCATATTTATTTACATACATATGTTGTGACTCCTTTAGAAAAACAATAAATCACAAATGAGTTGTCATGTATGATGTTTTGAATGATCGAGTCATTTTTTAGAAAAATATATTAGCTATTTTTTTTCCATAACACTAAGTTTTACATGTATGAATTATATTTTTAAGATCACAATTTGAAAAACTATTTCTATATCTTTATTTCAGATATTGCTTTAAACTTCCGTACGTCTTTCATTGATAAAAGTGGTCACGTGGTATACGATGGACGACTTATTGTCAAGCATTATGTCAAGGGCTGGTTCCTTTTGGATCTTCTGGCCGCCATTCCATTTGATTTAATGTTTTTATTTAATAGATTTTCCAAGCTAAATACGGTGAGTTCACTTTATGCAAACAAATATTAAAAGATTTTATGAGAACACAAAAAATAGAATAAAAACACATGCTAAAAAACCCGAATATTGTCATCTTTTGAAGGAAAAACTTTCAGATACATGTATGTGTTAAAAAACACAGATGGTATATGCCTTTTAAAAATAAAATTTTATTCATTTTCTTTTTTAGGATGTTTTACGACATTTGCTCACGTTAAAATTAACGCGCCTTCTGCGTTTGGCACGCCTCCTCCAGAAGATTGACAGATACTCACAGTACAGTGGAATGGTCCTAGCTCTGTTTATGTCGATGTTTGCGTTACTTGCTCATTGGCTGGCATGTGCATGGTACTTCATTGGTGAAACAGAACTGCAGAAAAATGGAAATTGGACTGTCGGTAAAAATGAAAATTAATTATTAAATCCTCGAAATTTAATATATCTTTTGAGCCATTCCTCTGATATATTTTTATTTTTGGAATTAAAAAATCGTGATTATAAGTGATGATTTTTTTTTCAAATAAGAGGTCGGAAGCACTCATTAATGATGTAGCAAGGTATTTTGATGAATGTAATTTTCGTGCATGAAAAACGTGCTTTATTCTCATTGGTTATTTTAATTGACAAAGGACCATCAGGGACATAAAGTACAATGTAATTATAAAAAATATATACTTTAAAAGAAAAGAGATTGATGATTCGTGACTATATAGTAAAATTCATATTAAATATGTCTCCATGAAATATTGACAACTGTTTTATTTCCCTTACATAGAATAGTAAACTTCCTATCACGCGTATGATGAACAAAAACTTTTCTTCAATTTTATAATGTTTATAGCCCAAAGGTGTAATATACCTCTTGAATATTTTATGTTATTCAGGTTATAATACATCTTTACACGTCAAATAAAGCAGATTCACAGAGGCTGGTAAAAGGCAACTGTTATGTAATACCCCAATAGATTAACATACCATTTTTTTTTTAAATAATGGTCTTCCTTCTTTAAACCAGATAATATCTCAAAGGTGTTCATTTATCTCTATTCTGTAAGTTAGTAAGAAGCTAATATAAAAATATCTATCCATAAGTCTGACGTTTCTTTATCATAGGCTGGCTGTATGAGCTCGGAGAAAGAATTGAACAACCCGTGAGCATATCCAATCCGCCGGATACATTCACGGCGTACGTCACGGCTTTGTATTTTACATGTAGCAGCTTAACCAGTGTTGGCTTCGGCAATGTGTCGGCCAACACAAACCCTGAGAAAATATTCTCTGTGTGTGCGATGCTTATTGGTGGTAAGTTTTGGATGAATTTTTCTATGAAATATATATCAACTTTAAACACGTTTCCTCTTTTTCTTTGACGTATAAACCTCCTCATGGGGAGAATTTATCTTCAGCTCAAACGTTTCGATAAGCAATGAAGTATTTCTCAGAATCGTGAGAATAAGCTAAACATACATGTATCAATTGATAAATCAAAAGGTCATAGTGAATTATTTTTCAATCTTTCTAGTCTGTTGTGCAGTTGTGCATTTAATCTTTTTTAATTTAAAATTTATTAAGTTCCACAAATATAAATTGTCCATAAAATATTATGGCCTTATTCAATTTCAATGCACTCCCGTGCCATTTAACAGCTATGATGCATGCCGTGGTCTTCGGTAACGTCACGGCCATTATACAGCGAATGTACGCCCGGCGTGCTAACTACCACTCCAAGAACAAGGACCTGAAGGACTTCTTCAGGATACACCATGTTCCTAAACCACTCAAGCAGAAGATGCAGGAGTACCACCAGACCATGTGGTCCATGAATAACGGGATCGATACACTGGATGTAAGGCAGCAATCGTAATGCTCATTTCATTAATAAACTTGATTCCATTCGGATTAAAGATCATCTCTCTCTCTCTCTCTCTCTCTCTCTCTCTCTCTCTCTCTCTCTCTCTCTCTTAAACAGGGGAAGGTCCAGTTTTAATTTTAAAAAACTGCTGTTTTGTAAATGTTGGCAAAAGATTCTCAAGAATATGGATTAAAAAATCTAAAACTGACCAATTTAGATTGATATTTCCATCTTAAATACAAATCCAGGTTTTGCAAGAACGCTACAGACAACGCAAAATATTCGCGGAAGTACTTTTCCTGTGTCAGCAACTTATAATTGCTTTTTGAATTTCACATTAAATTTACTGTCATTTATGTCATTTCGTTTTTAGATTTTAAAAGATTTTCCCGAGGAAATGCGAGGGGAAATTGGCCTTCATTTGCATAAAGATATCCTCACTTTACCAATATTTGAGAATGCAACGCAAGGTTGTCTCAAATCCATTTCTCTTCACACAAAAAGGGCTTTCTCAGCGCCCGGGGAATTTCTGGCACACAAAGGCGACGCCATTAACTACGTCTATCTTCTGTGTGCTGGGTCCATGGAGGTCCTTAAACAAGACATGGTTGTTGCCATATTAGGTCGGTATCTAAAAGAGATTGATCTCGTTTCTTATCAGTAAAGTGTGAAATATTCTTGTGATGTTTAAATCTTTAATTCCATTTATATACCTTTTGCGCAAGCAGTTAATTCAATTTTCAAAGACAACGGTTTTCAGTTGCTGTTTTAAAGTATTTCCCAAGACTTTCGTCAATAATCGTTATTCATTTACCAGACATTAACCCATGCACTTGCGTATTGAGGAAGATAAATGTGTTTATACTAATATAATTATACTTCAAGTTGTATATATTTTTAGAAAAGGAGGAATATTGGATTTTGGAGATATAAAAGTATATATGTTATTAAATAATCAATTAAAAATTACCCCAAAAATATAAGACTTACATTTATTAGTAAAAGTTTAGTCAAAATATGTCTGTCCTAAAAAAAAGAATACTGTAAACGTATTTTATTTGACGTGTACGACGTTTGGCGCAAATTAGTGTTAGTTAGTGGATTTTAAATAGCGTATTTCTGAATGTGACAATTCTTGTACATATTTGCATAGCATTAGCGAAGTACTTGAATTTGCGGAAGCCGCATTCCGCCAAATGCGCGAAATAGAATACACAGCCAAATGTAGTACGTTTACAATTTGATACAAAGTAAAAAAGAACCGCAAGGGTTTAGTTTCACAAGTGGGCTTAGGGATTAGTCCTGTCAACAAAGCACCTTTGGATCAGCTCACCAACGCCATTTAAGATTAGAGAGATTGGAGTTGAAATTATTTTAATTTAAGTGAGGAAATTTTAAGGAGTTACTTCGCTGATAATTTGTAATTAATTGTCAACATGGATAGAAAATAGAAAACCTTCTGATTTTAAATCTTTATTGAAATGCAGGGTCTAAGATATATAAAATAAAAGATATCTTTGCTGATTCACTGGTTGTTCAGTCAATGACTCAATAAGTATGAATCACGTTTTAGTAAAAGGAAGAATGAAAAAATATAAGTACAAATTTCTTTAGGCATTAGACATTTATTTACAGGCAAAGGTGATCTATTTGGTACCGATATAAACTTTGAGGACCCGGTCGGGATATCCAGCTGTGACGTCAGATCTCTGACGTATTGTGACCTACAAGCCATCAATATGAAAGGTTTGACGGACGTGCTGGCTCTCTACCCGGACTTTGCAGAGCAATTTCAGAACGATATACGCCATGATCTGACGTACAATCTGAAAGAGGGGTTCGAGGAAAGCGAGGTACGGGTTCAATATTATAACCTTCCGAGAAAATTCGGGTTGACATATTCAAAATTTCTCCGTAGACCTTAAGTTACAGCTAGAAAGCATCGTGCATGTGTTTTTGGATGCTTTAGATGCTACCATATATTGCATTTTTATAATTCACAATGTTTAATTGAAATCTGCCAACAGACTGATACTGAGTACAAAGGAATTGGGAGAGATACCAAACTGCCATCTATATCCGAGGACGAGGAAGAAACAGACAGTGACACTGTTTTCACCAGTAAAATCACAAAGAACAACAATACCTACAGCGTTGTTAAAACAATACACAGCAGTGAAAACGAATCGGCGACGCCATTGCTGTGTACTGAGAGAACGGAAGTTCCCAAAGTCACGAATGGAGAAGTACATCATCCAAGGTAGACCTAATAAAAAAAAAAGTTTGAAATACACTTTCAAGAAAAGACATTTTATGGGGTGCAACACTGTTGTTGCATTATTTTATTTATTTATTTTTTTGAGAAACTAAACGATGAAACCGATTTTAAAATCTTAATTTGTAATGAACAAAATAAACGGTATAGTTGTCTACTTAATTGTCGTGTTACGATTTTTTTCTTTATATTTAAAAAAACATTACATCGAAATGAAACTAGGTTTTTTACATTTTAGAGAGGTGGTCAGTCCTCCTACCAAAAGAAATGTCACAGCTTCCCGCCGAATTTTGAACAGAGCAGCAAACAGGAGACGCCATCGGAATACCAATTGTAATTATGATAGTGTATTGTTGTTGTTTTTTATTTATTTTATCACTTATTTTGTATCATTTTAAAGAGGCATGGTCACGATTTTGGTCAAATTCTATTTTAATGTTTCTATTATTTACAATGCTTTGAAAATGCATTTCTGATGGTCAAATAAAATTTGAGAGTCATTTGTAGAGTTATAATAAAGATACAGGGCTCACAATTCTTTGTATGTAAACAAGGCTCGTGTCCTTTTTTTTGTTAACATAGGTTAAATATAACAGTAAAAAAAATCTTGTTCCAGCTTGTTTGTCTATCTTTTTATTTATTTTAAGCATAGATAAACAGTTTCTAACGTTTAACACATTCGTTTTAGGTTTAAAACTGAAATTTTTACTTCAACGTTCAAAATGTAAACAAACGCTTTGTTTACATAGCGAAGAATTTCAAGCTCTGTAGCTCGCTTATAATTCAACAAATGACACTCAAATTTCGGTTGCCTATTAAAAATGCCTTTTTGAAGTATTGTAAATATTAAAATCGGAAAAATAATTTTTGACCAAAATCGTGACCATGCCCCTTTAAATTCAGAATTGGGAAGCATGTTTTGACAGTACATATTATCAGTCGAGGGAAGATTATGTTTTATTTTGGATTTTTTTTTCTATGAGGGAGGTCTCAAAAGTAGTTTGATTCTTAATAAATTCCATAAAAGTCCAATGTTGCTATGGAAATCACATTCATTTTACCAATGCAATTTTTCATTACAGCATCAGAGCAGCTGCATGGGATGGAGAGTTTATCGAACTCTATTCAGAACCTTCACACCGAGATGGAGGGGACCAAGACAAACATCTGTCTTATCGAACAGAACATGAATCGAATATCTCACGAGGTCTCCCACATCGACACCAGTCTGAAAACCGTCATACGGTTATTGTCCAACAGTTGTACGTCGGAGTCATCATATGTTCCTGATACACCTCTTTCGCCGATGGGCAGGCCGCATTTTTCCATTAGCTCTCATAATAGTGATGATGTTCAAATATCTGATATAGACGTAACCGCAAGTAAATTGGAAGTCCCTAGTATCTTGCACACCAAGTTCAACGCACAAAATAGACTTGGAAATCGTAGATATATTCCGGCTCACGATTTAGGGGGGAGTCATCCGGCAATGGAGTCGATTGGGGCTCCTCTGTGTGAAAGACGGAACAAGTATTCTTGTGAAAGTGTTCTAAACGTACCAAATTCTCAATCTACGAACAAAAGGAGTGTTCTTGGGAAAAGCTCCAAGGTGTACCGAAGGGCCGCTTCGGAACCAAGAACGTTTAACAATTTGAGTGATGCTCAACGACAGATTTTGATTAAGGATGCTTCAGTGGAGGATGTGTCTCGGCGCCATAATGCTTACAAGTCGTGCTACTCCAGCCAAAGACCCAAATCCAGCTGTCTACTAGAGACAAATAACCTTTGAACCCACAGCGCCATCTTTGCTGCTGTTTTGTTACGATGTTTTATATCATAATTGTTACTTGTTATTTTTTTTAACTCAATGAAGTATTGGTTTTATGGCTCTACGTGTATTAGACGCTTCTGAGTACGAACTTTTATCCCTCAAACCGTACATATATACTTAAAAAATTGAGAAAAACATAAAGAATTAAATATCACTTAACTTACAGTATTTGTCAATTAAAATTTTAATTCTTCACTATTTGACCAAGAATATTCTTTATCCCGGCAAACTTTTTTCAATCTTTTCACGATTTAACTTTTTAAGAAGTTGAAATTGTTAAAATACGATAACTATATTTTAATGCAGTTTGCTTTGAAAACACGCGTCGTATCTTTGTAATTGTCCTTTTATAAATATTTTTTGTATAAGAAGTTATACTCTGCAGAGCTGTTTTTACATGCATACGAATAATTGTTGTTATATATGTTGACACACCATTTTTGAAAGAAAAATACTTTTAAAAAGATTTTTTTCTGGCTTGTATTCTTTAATAAAGAATATTGCTAGGTGTTTTTGAGTTCGTAGAATTTGTTTATACATTCTAATAGACTATTAACTGGCTTATTTTAATAGGCATAAGCTGTACACATAGCTAATGTACATAATACATGAAACAACTTTGATTGCCAATGTAAACGATATGATACATGTAACACAGTCAATAAGCATGCTTCCTTGGTATCTTTCTGGTAAGTTGTACACTTAATGTTAGATTATTTTAGATGAAGAATTGAAGATTATTTTATGTAGAATTAATTGTTAAATGATTTTGCAAAGGAGGCAAATACAAGCAAACAAAATAATACCCGATATACTAGTACTATTTTAAAAAGTTAAGATTTTTTACAAGCAGTTTTCTATGACATCCTATAAACCCCAAACTGTCTTACGTACTTATCACTAAGGCCTACGAATAAAATAAACTGCTGTGATAAAAGGGAACATTCTGATTATAAAAATCAATTATATTTATCTTTTTTTTTCTTGATAGCAAGATATAATATTTAGATTTACTAGTTTAGAAATATCTACGGGCTATAATGACTGAATTCTCCGAAAGTACAATACCAAATCGGCGCCTGCTAGAAGCAATATTCTATTTATCATGAAAATTAATCAAACAATTACATATTACACAGAAAAATTATGATAAAATGTTTAAAATACTATTTTACAGATAATGGGGTCTTTGTTTCAAGCTACAGTAGAGTGCAATACTTCACATCAGATTGAATATTTATTAAAATTATAGCTTATTAACACCAACACAATCTTAATTAACCATTAAAAGAATTATTGCGTAACTGAAAGTACAACTGAACTAAATAGTTTTGTTTCTATCTAAACGATTTTGTTTCTCTTTTGATTTTTCTATTGTTTTTATTTTCTATGGGGTTTTCCGCTGTTAGAAGAGACAGGTTGGGCACAAAACAACATGTAAATAGGGTTTAAAACAAGGTTTACCTTTCCTAAAAAGTTAATGCTTCAATTTACAATTTTCTGCTATCAGTGAAGAAAAACATAGAAGCTGGGGCCAAGTATAATCGGAGCAACTGGCATGTAGCTAAAACACAGGGCTTAAAGAGTAACGAATTCACTTTCCTAGCGACATCCCTGTACTCGGGGTATGTTTCTATGTGGATTCAATACATCAGAGATGCCCCGAGTCGCCAGATTCCCTTATCACCGACCAATGGACAGGATATGTAAGGCCTGGTGAGGATAATACTGCCAGGGCCCGATGTTTAACTTAACAGTTATATGCCAACTAATTAAACATTGACGCAGGGCCATATCTACCAGTAAGATTTAGACTATATTATTGCTGAATTAATCTCCCTGGTCAACTGCAATTCATTTCAACTTTAGGACCAAACACGGATATACACCTGTGATCTTACGTAATGCCAGAACCATTATAATTGACGATTTGATTTAAAACAATTTCGTTCTTCAGGTAAGTTTGCACCAGTTCAAGAAAGGTTAAAATTAAAAACTTCCGTGTCTATCTAAATGGCAAGAAACAGCTAATTATTTTTTCCCCCGAAACTGAAACGAATAAGAAAGGACTTTTATAAGAATAGTGAAAGCAATGGTTTGAGAAAAATATGATCTTGTACATACTCTATATTTTTTTTATTCCATGGTTCAATCACGTGAACAATTTTGCTTCAAAATAAAAAGCAAGGAAAGAGTGTTAAATATTGTTTTAGCTATAGATAAACCTATCAGTGACAGATATATATATCTATCACATTTAAATACGCTGAGACAATTACTTCTGGTCCGGTTTTAAAATTTAGACAATACAGCATGCATCTACGAATATTGAATATGCAGATTTTAATTCGTAATTCATCATGGCTTTAAGTTCTATTTGATACTATATGCTAGTTTTTGAACAGATTATGGACAGTTTTGTGTTCGGATTTTATTTATGTATTCGTGCTTTCAGAAATAGCACTCTTTATTTGTTTTCTATACCCCAGACGTCACAAAAAAGGTTAATTAATGAACATGTTCAAAATAAGATAAAATTGTTTTGAGGTGGAGCGAATATAACGACCCCATTGTAATTTGCTAAGAGTATACATGACGGCCAATTTATGAACTGATATGAATATTTTCCTCATCGCATTCCTTCCTCCAAAAAATACAAACACATATTCTATTCAAAATACCGTTTTGACGGAAGAATTTGCCCTGTTTTAGGCATAATTTAACTTAATCTTTCGAAGTGTACAATTTTACAGGAAACATTTAACAAAACATCGATATACAGTTTCAAAATTTTATTTTTTGCACCTGCCGATATTGATGGAAACGCTAACAGTGCGTGAGAAATGACATTCTTATCACATTCAAACACCATGTTGGCAAATCGTGATTTTGCATTGACCATGTCTTTCATTTTCGCTCAATTTTCTTCTGAAATGATTACAACCCAACATTTGACTGGTGCTGCCTGGTGTTGCGTGCTTTTCAATCAAGCTTGTTCGTTTTTAACCTAAGATCAGTCCCAATGCGCAATGTATGGCAAAATATACCATTAGATTTTACTTCCTGTTTACAGCTACTGAAGCGGCTTTTGTCGATTTTTGCATCACTTTAGAATCATCACTTGGTCGTAAAGAAATCTTGCATTGTTGCTAAGCGTGCGGTTTGACTGAATGTTAGGAAGTTATTCATAGTCACTGGTGACATTACGTTGTCAATAAAAATTCTCGACGTGAAATTAATCAACATATACACAAAAGCACTTTGTCGAATAATAATGCCGGTAGCAATGGCAATTTTTGTACTCATCTGTTCAAAATGAAGGGCTCAAAACAGTTCTATATTTCATTTGATTGACCTTAAATATATACGATTTAACAGTGTCTCAACTTACAGGTGAGACATACATCTGAAATTATAAAAAAAAATTAATAAAGAGTAAAATAACTTTTAATTACTTAAGAGCAAATAGAAAATCCCGTACGATGTTCCAAAAACCCTATAGTAGCAAAGAATTTCCCAGAGGGATTTGTTCGGACTTGTGGCTCTCCTTTATCAGAAAACTTAGTTTCCCTTACGGGTTTAAAAACCATATAATTTTTTTTATTCAAATCCTTTCTGAATTTGAATTTCCATAAGTAAATGTTTTTCTTACGGTAGAAAATATTATAATTCCAATAGAAAAAGTATTGGTTCTATTGAAATTATCATTTTCACTTGTAATAAAAGTTAATTATCTCACTTTACAGGTGAGATGCATCAGTAATAAATTAAAGGTGGTTATGATAATCTCTTTGAGAAGTGGTTTATCCAAAGACATTTTAAAAACAAAATTCTTTTAAAAAATACATCTGTGACGGAAGCAAAAATAACCACCAGGCACTAACAAAAGTTTAAAAATACATTTGTTGTTAATTTTCTCTATAGACGTATGTAAATGTCCTTTGCCAAACAAATGAAATTCATGCTTTTTGATTCCAGATGAAATCTTTAAAAAAAATACCAGGTACGGTAGGCATCAGCACGATAAGACCCTGAACAATAGCATCGAGCATCTCTTGTGACGTGTCAACACGATTAAAAAACAGCTTGATAGGACGTAAAACAGCAAACAAACAATTACAAATGTAATCATTAAAGGGACATATCAGTTCAACTTATAGCATGTTTATGTCTTACAAGTATAGGATGATCAGTAAAGACAACAAGTGACTCAATGTTTCCTTGTCAAAATGTTGTTGTCAAAGACACAACAATTATCTCAAAACAAGAGTCTCTATGACCCCGTTGTATCAGTTACCCGGTACATGTTTCATTAGGTACAAAGTCATCTTGTACATCATTATCTCCTCTTGAGGCACCGTTTACCCGGAACCTAAGCCGATTGTATACCATTACAGATATCAGGGATGTTGATTGGTAAATAATTTATACGCACCTATGTCTTGACATTAATCAGCCATTTTGTCAAATTATATACCTAACGGGTAAAACAGGAATTCTCGGTCGTGTGATGAGAATGAATATTTTACATAATTTAAAGTACAATGAAGCTGACAATTTAATGTTCTAAAATTGTCTTATAATACATGTTCGGGTATTCATATACAGTACAAATTTTATCTAAGTTATTTGATAAGCAAGTACTTCTTTAAATATTAAGTCAAATTGAATCAATTTGATATAAGTTTAATAGAGGCGGCATGTAAGAAATTTTGTACGATCGGGACAAATAATTTATTCGTGTGAAACTTTTTAAAAAATTCAAGTAAGAATTTGAAAATACTATAGCCTAATCTAAGAAAACGGTCTATCATACGTCATATCATACGTCATATAAAAAAGATGGTGTATTCAAAAGTCTATTAAATTGTATAAATTAATTCAATCAGTGAATAATAACATTGCCTGAAAATTTTAGTAAAAATTCTGGCTTTTAAATACGTATCGAAAGTTAATTTATATGTAGGCCTTTAAATGTACTGTCCCATATAACAAATCATTGCGTAATACTGCATGTAACGTCATAATTGCGAGTGCATCGTTCTTTTTATTAAAAGCTTCTAATATAATATTTATAACACTGTGCCGGATAATTATGCCAAGGCCAAGGTGGCATTTCTGCATCTGTTTAAACCATTGCTGAAGGAGTTTCCAAGAACCTTCGCTATTAAATTATCTCACCTGTAAAGGTGAGATATTTACCTTTAAAACTTTATTTCCTTCAGGAAAATATTTTTTCCTTTAACATTTTCCTATAGAATTTTTGGAATTTCCTATGATAATAAAATTTCCTACAGGAATTTAAATTCCGATAGGATTTGAACAAAACTCCTATAGTACATGTATTTCAAAATTCGACAGGAAATCTGAATTTCTTATAGGAAAATTAAAATACCTGCATGGCTAAACATATTTCTAAAGGAAATATTATTTCCTATAGGAAATATATTTCCTAAAGGATATTTAGAAAATTCTATTGGATTTTCAATATTTCCTGTAGTAAAATAATTTCTCCCATGGGAATCATTATTTTAATAATGATATTAATTTTAAAAGGCAAATATCTCACCTGTCAGGTGAGGCAAACTAAAAACAAAAGTGATTATATACTCTCTAGATAATGGTCTACGATTTGGTATATATGGATTTTTACGAAACTGCATCTTAAAAGGGTGCAAAAATGCCACCTTGGCACTGGCATAATTATCCGGCACAGTGTTATATAGTAATGACATATGCGCTATTATTCACAATTGCGATTATTACATTACTGATTTTCTCAATGTTTTCTCACAAAACAAAGGAGTATCAGTGGTACAAAATGCCGACTCTAACAATTTTCTACAAATGATCTTTAACATATTTCGGCAACTTCCTATACTTCTTTCAATGTAATACAGGTTTACATGGGGAAAAAGCCCCTAATGACAGGATGTATAAAGCTCAGTTACTAAATCTATAAGGATCTGTTTCTTTATTATCCTTTCCTGAGATAGAGTTATCTCCCGTATCTCTTCCGATTTCCATTGTTTTGCCAGTGTTTCTACCAACACTACAACTTTCACTTCCCACCCGTCCTTATCTTCTGCCTGCCTAGATATCCGAGCACGCTAATGTGTGTACACCTCATTAAAACCACATCACAGATTTAAACACTGCGCTTTATTTTCTGTCGGTAGACACTTTACCCCAGAGGACTTCATCACTTTACTTTTCTACCAAACCTTCCAAAGATTAAGATCTCTCGGGCAATGGGAACTATGCCTTTTTAGCACATCTGAAGATTATAAATAAAAATTTTATAGATAAGAATCTGCGACAGAACATCAGTTTCAAGCACCAAAAAGGGGCGGTAGCAAATTTATTATTGATAGTCCTTATCATAGTAAAATATTGGATTGGACACACAACGCCACCATTTCATGATATTTGAACTGTTCGGTCCAAAGTAATTTGTTTTGGAATGCCCTGTTGACACATTTTATCCACTGGAAGAGGGACACACCCACATCTTTTATTGATTCTTACTTTTGTCTTTACCCCCTCTGACATCGAAAAAGACATTTTTTATGATAAAGAGGCAAATGTCCTGAATAAGCAAGCAGATGGACTATTGTTTTTTTTTGCAATTCAGGCAAAATGGTGAGTATTTTTTTTCAAATGAAACGAATACATTTAACACCCACTGTTTTTATTGTCGGTTAAACAAAGAAATCGGTACTAAATTAATGATATCGCTGGACAAAATTTAAAGTGATGAGTTTACGGATTTTATTTCATGTTTTTTATTATTTTCGTTTAAAGATTCAATCGAAGAGAATTTTTGCAGTAGATATGCTGAATTTGCTTAAGTGTATTTTTTGTTTGGTTTTTTGTTTGTTTGTTTGTTTGTTTGCTTGTTGTTTTTTTTCTTTACTTCATCGGATTTAAACTGGTACAGTCTTTCCGTGCTTTTTATTTATCAACGGTGGTTGATGGGACAATGACAGTAAAAATCTTGAAAATTTTTATAATGCATGAATTTGTACGCAAAACGTGTAAATACTAGTACTCCTTTTCATTCCAATCCAGTTATAAATTTATGAATTAATTTTGCAAACCGAAGTACATGAAAGATAAGATACTCCTGTTTTTTCAGTATTCTTAAATTTTGTGATAACACTCAAAACTGTTAAAACACACTTTGAACACTAAATGGGCTACAAAAGCAAATTAGCAACACGGGTATATTGTATAAATTGGCTATTGATAAAGAAATAGAAAGGTACTTAAAATTATATTCTAGGATATTTTTAATTCAATATCTTTTGAAAAGTACGGTAAATGCAAAGGAGTTTGAATTAGTGTAGACTACTGTATTTTAATTTTAAATGAATTTAATTTTAAATATTTCATTGACAACACTCATCTTTAATTTTAGAAAGTATTATCCTGACACGCCCTCTCTTTTGCAAAGTCACAGAAACAAACTTTCGATTAACCATTTAACCATTAGGAAATAAGCCATAAGCCATACAAAGGACAAAGAAGTTGCGATGTGTTCGGTTTTATCCTTTGTTTTTGGATTTGTTTTGGGTTTGAGATTTGTCTATTTGGCTTCACGGTTTAACTGTATTTCTAAACATTTAGCATATTGCATAAGAACATAAACATCAGTGTACCATTCTTATTTCAAACAGCCAAGAATGTTTGCAAAGTAAATTAATATCTAAATAGAAAAAAAATATTTACGTGTATCAGATGTGTTACATAATTGTGATAAACAAGTTAGCAACCTCATTGGACGATATTAAAGTTACATTTATAAATACATGTACGTCGTACTTTTTGGAGACGATCCGTGTTTTAAAAATAAATAAATAAATAAATGAATAAATAAATAAATAAATAAATAAAAAAGATGTAAGTGCATGTAATTTAAGCGGCACATGAGGCTGTCAAAATCCTAAATTCCCAAAATTCCATGATGTTATCAAACTTTGAAGGAGGTAGATTGAAATAAATATGAGGGTGTGACTACTATGAAGAAAAATCAAAGTACTGAAAGTACTGAAAAGCGCTAACCTAGCTTGGTTCTAAGAAAATTTACTGTGTGCAAGCGTAGGCGGAAATGAGCCTTATTGAAATTTTGGTTTATGTTTAATGAATATCAGTTTAAAGTATCGAAGGCCAGATTTCTTTAAATATATGTTACTTTCTTAAGATGATGTGTATTAAAGCTGAACACGACTTGTATATGGATACTTGCCTGAAAAAAGATATGTTAAAATCACAAACTATACCTTTTGAACAGTTATTTATCACAGTTTTTGACATTTTCTTGCAAAGAATCGATTTTATTTTTCTATATTTTAGCTTCTGAATGCGCACTATATTTATTCATCACTGCGTAGCATCCCGTGATGATGTACGTAAGCCCCGCAAACCAATCGTATCTACTCGGCCATTTCCGTCACCCAGATAACTGGTTCCCTATACCTCTTACCAGTTTAAATGATGTATATTTCTGCTCATAGAGGGCAGTTATTCCTTGCACCGGAAATAGAAGTCTAACGACAATAAAGCGCTGAGCTATGCTTAGCGCTTTAAAAACCACACAGGTCAGTGTCTGGCATATCGAATATATTTCTATTAATTAAAATCAAAATAATAAATAAAACACCGGATTTACGCAAAAGACATAAGCAAGACAAAAATATATTTAGCTTTGATTCTGTATTTTTTTTAAAACTTATGTTGGAATATGGGCCTGTTAGCCCGTCAGTTTACAGATCTCCAAGCTTGACATTCAAACATTTTGTCCAAATTCATTTCCTTTATTTAATAAATAAAACAAAATACATAGTAGGCGTAACTGTTAACAAGCAAGATCAACATTTAAAGGGGCATGGTCACGATTTTGGTCAATTTCAATTTTTCTATTTTTATTATTTGCAATGCTTTAATGGGATCCATTTCTAATAATCAAATGAAATTTGAGAGTCAGCTGTAGAATTATGATAAGCAAGTTACAGAGCTCACACTTCTTTGTTCATGTAAACAAGGCTCGTGCCCTGTTTTTGTTTATAAAGGTTTGATATACCAATAAAAAATCTTTTTTTCTATCGTCTTATTCATTTTCGGCATAAATAAACAGTTTCAAACGTTTAACACATTCATTTTAAGTCTAAAACTTGAATTAGTACTTCAACACTCAAAACGTAAACAAAAGCTTTTTTTTTTTGCATAGCTCGCTTATAACTCGACGAAAGACACTCAAATTTTGGTTGACTATTAAAAATGACCTACTGAAGCATTGTTAACATTATATCGGAAAAAATAATTGTTGACCAAAATCGTGGTCATGTCCCTTTAAAATTTGTAAAATATAACTTATGAAACTGGATTGCATCGTATACTTTCTTCAGTTCTTTACAATAATTCTCCAAAACCGGATTAAATTAGGTTTACCACATTCGATTTTGATAACATGCAATAAGCGAGACAACAAATTTCGATTACTAGTAATAATTCTGGATATTAATCTTGTGGGGGACAGGTAAATCGCTTAACGTGTTTGAGAGAGCAAACATTAAAAGCGTATTTTGCTTCAAAGTTATTTCACCTGTATATTAAATAACCATTTGCAATACATCGATTGAATAAAGGTGCAAGTGTTTTGAGTGTCACTTGGACTAGAATGTTTGAATGTATAGAGCTGTTCGTATAGAATGATAGCAAAGGGCGTCAAAAGAGGAGATGAAAACCAAAGTAATTATGACCATTTAAACGAATATTGAAACAAAGCATTTATCATTCACTGTTGCTCAACTTCTGACGATCAGTGAATCGAAGGCATTACTGGACAAACAGTCTGTCAGACCCCAAATATTCTTATCGCGAAATTTGAAAATAAGTGGATTATTTTCTTTAAACAAACTTTACTAACATGAAACGTACTCTGATGCTCGCGGGATAATTTGGACAGAATAAGTTCTACAGATAAAGCTATAACCAAATTGTTTTATCTGTCTCAGATTACCCCCCTTTTTCTTGGGACCCGTCAGGGTACCAATGGTATTGCTATTATCACATCTGAATCTATAATCTCTAAAGAATGCCATTACCCTAGTTTCAACAATTCGATCGGCTAGACTAAAAAAGAATGCATTCAACATCTTTCGTCCAAGAATAAAAAAAAAAGATATACCCATAAACCCGGCTTTCATGTCTGGAATGTCTTTTTACCTTAATTAAACTGCCCCTGACTAAACACTGTCACAGCGTAGAGCGTAACTGTATGTTTCTTTTTATACTTGCAGACGGGATATTTCAGTAGCCTTACCAGACGACATTTTTCACACCACGTGATTCCGGACCAGTAGCATCTTCCTGGCAGGTGAAATGGAATGTCGCAGCTTTTGTGACTAATTAGACTGACGTGTATAGGATTGGAATAGATACAGCATTCTTATAACACTAACAAACACTGCGCCCAAAAACTGTTACTATCTTCCCCGCCTGCCTGACGCCATATAAGGATGACATCAAATAACCTGAATATCCACCCTCCAGAGGGTTCGCCTCGAAAATTTTATAAAGGGTACGAAATTTCTGTAAATGCTTTATTTCTAATCAAATTATCTACAAATCAAAGGTATTTTTCTTCTTTTGTAAATCAGTTGTGTACACGCATACATGTACAGAAACACGACATAGGGTACATGTAGATCCACCTTAATATGCTGTTCTTCCGTATGTCTGTACCGAATTGCCAGTGGTTGTAGAAAAAAAAATTGTATTTTCATTTGTAAATATTTTTGATTGTTTATTGTATTTCATGAATGCTTGTCAAATGAAATGCGTGGGAGTATTTAAACACATACTGAAAAGAAGTACCTGTAACTCAGAAAGACTTATACATACGTGATATCTAACAGAGGGCGTACATAGCCACTTCCGTAGCACAACAGAAATTTACATTCGTACATTAATCATCAGGGTTGAACCCACTGGTATATTAAGATTACTGAAACATTAAGCAACATGTTCAAAACAAATAAAGTAAACGACGAGTGAAAGTGAAATCATTCAAGCTTCTAACTTTCGACTCAATCATTTTAATCCCAGTGCTCATTTTAAATTTTACCTTAACGTTACCTGTGAAACAATGAGTGATGACTGTTCGTCCATTGCGACAGATATAACAGCTTTTTCTGATGAAGATGACTTCTCTAACTCTTCTTCTAGCTTTGGCAAATACAAGATGGTTTACAAAGTCAATGGCATGAATCAAGAAGACATGGAATGTAAAATTGAAAACGTAAGTATGCTTACTTGTACATGTATCAATTCTGATTATTTTTATATAAAAATACTTTTTTATCATAAGTTTCCGTGTACAATAATATTGTTGTACTTTTGACGTTTTACTTTTGAAAATACTGATTGAAAATAAAACTTATTGGTCTTTTTTTTTCTTCATTTGCAAATATCAAAGCTACTATATCTAAAAGAAAATGACTCGGAAAAGAAAGGAATTTGGTCTAAAGTGAGGGAATATTGGTGTATCACTTAAAATTTATACATTGATTTAATAAGAAACATAAGGGTATTAAAATTGGTAAAAAACTTTATAAATTTTCAGATGCGTATACAATACCTTCTTACAATCGTATTATGAAAATGATAGCAATTAAATCTATGGTGGTTTAATAACTTTGCTCTTAATTTCAAAAATAATTGCAATCTTGATTGTGTTGTTTATCAAAGACATGATTCTGACTGTGTATATATATAAAACACAGTGTTTTCTATCTAACTAAGTCCAGACACACCAAATGTAATTTGTCAGGGCCTAAACTGAAAACTATGTTCTAATGGAATCCGCGAGTTTGTCTTCGGAAGGAAATAAACTCAGCCCTAATGAGTTCGTGAACGTACGCCCGGGCATTGGAATGTTATTAAGATACATTATATGAAATATTTGGTCTGCATTCCAAACATTTGTCGAAAAAATATATATGAGATTTACTATTTAATTCAAATCTTTTCAACTTTGTCAATAAAAAGATAACAAACTTAGTCATCGCGGACTGGATTTAATGAATGACTTTTTAAACTGAAGCTGGTGAGAGAATTTACAATGTTTGTAATTAAGAATTCTTCTTAACAATTGTGAAACATTCCTAGATTTTTATATCCTTTAATTTCAAATTATACTAAATTATATTCTTTGGTCATCAAAAAGGTTAGGCCTAACACAGCTGTCTTTCGGCGAACGCAGCTGTATAAATCAACCTTTAAACTGGAAAAGTTAAGCTTAGATACTTGACATGCATGTTGGACTGTCCACATGAACGGTCATTTAAACTTTGATCCCACTTGTATAACTATTTCGATAAAGTAACAACTTTAGAAAAGTTTTCCGATAAATGCAATTCTCTATTTTAAAGAAAACTTATGTAAATCAAAATAAAATTTCTTTAGAATAGAACTTTTTATTTTAGATTTTTATTCATCTGTAGCTATAGAACTTTTTATATTTAATTTCTATTCATCTGTAGCAACACTTTAATCAATTTTCACAAAATTTCGGAGAAACGGCATTTTATATTGATTGAAAAACGTAGAAGATATATTTCCGCTTTTTTATTTTATTTAATTTTATTTTTTGTAAATGCATTACACACTGAATGGTTATTTCATTACGAGTCAACTTTGACCTAAGAATTTTTCTGCATTTTCTACTTGTGTGTTATAACAATATGTGCATAAAAAAATTTCAATTTGCAGAATATTTTTCATTCAAATTTGAATTGCTCTTTTGGGAAAAGACATCGCACACAATTTTTATTTTATTTATAAAATTCAAATTGTCCTTTTGGCAAGGACGTCGCAGATATTTTTATTCTATTATTTAAATTAAAATTTCCACCTTTGCGCAATGGTAAGACGGATTATAGTACTTCCGGTCCAGAGTTGCGGGGAATGGGGTGACCCTAATCATTGACTATGAGGTATCGCGTGGAAGTGGGTGTAAATACCGACAAAGATGCCCCACCTACTGTGGAAAGTCATCAATCGGACGTTCAACAACAAATATATAACAAAAGGATTCCTATTATCAGTCTCCTTAGCCGTTTACATTTTACATTATTTTTAAAAAAATGCTCAAAATATTTGTCGTATTTTTTTTTTCTGAAATAAGTAAACAAATTGCAATCTATCAATACAACATAAGATTTTATAAATCTTACAGGTAAAAATATATTTTGAAACATAAATAACTAATACATATATCTATTTATTTAAATTGTAGATCTTTAAAACTGTATATTGTTTCATCTTTTGAATGACTAGTAATTTATATCATAAACGTAAGGTCGGTACGGTATTTGGCTTTGATTTTTTTTTTATGATTTAAGACGAGTCGATGGCCGTGGCCAGAAGAACTCTATATAAAAATATAAGAAAATACCAACATTTAAAAGTCAAGATTTGCGCTTCTTTTTCTGTAATTAAGAATAGTTTATAGTTAAATAGAAAATGTCTTAAAATTTTGAGTAGATCTGATGGTAATTTGTTGACACCTGGCCTCCTTAAGAAAACAGATTAATCTCAGATTTACCAGGTTTAATTATTAGAATGATATACTGATGGATTAATAAATATTTCTGAAACTTTTTTTGAAGATCAGATAGCTAACTTCTGTAAGGAGTAAAGTAATTTGCGTACATGTATAATTTTACGTGGATGAATTTAACATTCTTTTGTTCTTAAAAAAAAAAAGATATATCTATATTATTAATATATTTTTTACAAATAATGAAACATCCACATGTGTTATTTTACAAATTAAAAAATTCCAGTATGCCTGCTTAGGGTCTTATTAAATCGTCCTCAATTTACTTTAGCATATTCTAAAAACTAATTATTGTTCCTCAGACCAGAACATCAGTTGCACAAGATTAATATCACTAAATATTTCCTTAATGAATAAACGTGATCTTGGTCACGTATTACGTAACCAGTGCAAATGCTACTGTATCTATCTAGTGCCAGAGCTTAGAAAGTGAAACCTACATCGTAAAGCAATTAGTTGTAGACATTTCCCCGATCATAGCAAACAGCGTGCTGGCTTATCAAGACGCTTTCCGCTTGATCTGGGAACTATCAAAGTAAACGTCATTACCCGTATATTGGCCAGTAAACAAAGGGACTGATGCCACCCCTGGATACGGCGAAATGTCCCTGTATCCTCCATAAGACAACATTAGTGACCCCCATGTTTGCATCACTTTTTGACTTCGACATCCTTTCCACTTTCACTGGGATAATGTATTTGTTGTGCTGTCCTTTGCCTAATTTAGTCACTTGATCGATTAGAGACCATGTTAATTAGTGGTGCACTCTTTATGAAAAATGATATCCCTGGGGGCCTGTTAGGACGATGGACCCCGATAGGCTGGTAACTCCTAAGCTATGGACTCCTGACCGTCTCAGAAAAGTGTACAAAGATTTTGTGAGTAACTGATGGAGAGAAAAAATGTGACATCTGGCTGGTCTTTTAAAATTGCTATAATCCAACGAGGGCTTTTTTTTTTGAATTTTGAAAATTTCGTTATTGTTTTGTTCATTTATCAGATTACTATAATACAGCTAAATTTATTTCGTTTTTTATCGGCATTTTTAAAAATATATTCTTAATTATCGTAAATGAAAATAGAAAACAGATTGATAAAGTATTTTTTTTTATTCGTATATGAACATTTTTTAATGCTAGATATGCAAAAATGAAAAGAGCGCAAAACGGACGCAATGGAATTAACAGTTCTTAACTCGCCGCAGTGTTGAATACTAACTTACTCATTCATATTTACTCAAGGATTGTTTTGTGTGGTTGTAAAAAGGTGAGAAGGATAACAGCATATTAATGGATTTTAAAAAATATCCACTAACTTTATACACCTACGGAAAATCAATTGAGCATTGATACTTAGCCCGCTGTCCTGAAGTGGCCTGTTTGATTTGTGCGGGAGTTATATCAACAGGATTAGATATCTTTTTAAAAAAATGTCCGTTGATCAATTTTGCGTTTACGCATTTCTGTAAGTGGGCAGTAGAAGAAATTGTGGTTTTGGTGATAATCAAATTCCAATAGGGACAGAACTCAAACTTCTATGAGGGGTAGAACTCCAAATTTGTAAAATTCCAGATTGAAAAATTCTCCAAACATGAATGACAAATTTATTTGAAATTATTAGGTACAGGTATGTTATTACGTATATATATATGCTTGGACACAAGAACTTTTTCTGTCATCGATTACATTATCAATTGTAAATTGAAAATTCAACAGAGATATAAATCAAGATTAAAAATGTAATTATTTTTAATACAATGTAGCTTCTAAAGATAAAAGATTTTGATGAATCAGTAAATTACATTCATAACTATGTTTATTTCATTTCAGGATGGTGAACCACAAAAATCGCCCGAGGGTCCATACTTAAACAGAATTATACCTTTGCCAATGGAAAGTAACTTCACAAGTACAGAGAATCTCATACCCAAAGAAGGGATAAATGTAATTACGAATTTTTAATATTACATGTAATCACAGATGTAGTTTGTTATGGATACTATATAATTTCTGCCTCAGAAATATTACTTGTAATTACAATATACTTTGTAACAGGTAATTTTATTTATCATAAATACTACATGAAATAACAAAATTTGGTATCATTTGTAACAAGTAATATGATTTCTTTATCAGAAGTGTTACATGTAATCTCAAATATAATTTGTAACCGATAATATAATTCCTTTGTCAATACTTTCACAGATACCCCCGAACGGAATAGTTAATCCTTTAATGTCGGGTGTCAATATCGATGTGCCGTCTTGGAGTGATACCAGTAGTGACAATATGAAAGGGTCCTCCAGCTCGAGGGCCTCAACTCTACCCAGGGAAACCAAGTCTGATGACCCAGTTTCCTTTGAAAAATCTGTCAATATCAAGGAAGACAAAGAGAAAAGCAACTCTTTCCCCAGATATACTAGTCTTTCATCCCACAACGAGCCTCTCAAAGACCCTGCCCCGTACGTATCTATATTAATATTCTTCTATCTGTTTTGAAGAAGACAAAAATTATTGACCTAACAAACAAACATTACAAGAATAATTTTATAGTAAGTGTGCCTCTATCTTAATACACGTTACTAAATTTTTGTTTAATTTTTCTTTTTCAGAAGCGTAACTTTGCCTTCTAAACCTTCGTCTTTGAAACCTTGGGACGTGTTTCGAGTAGGAGCACGTGAATTTTCGAAAACAATAGATGGAAACTATGTAAGCCTATTTCGAAAAAGTGCAAAAGTGTTCGTGAGCATTGTACTTACAATATTAATTTTAGTGATGACGATGATCAGCAAAAGTACTCTGCTGCTAATTGCATCCAACGTGTATTCAAACGTGACCTTAAAGTGCACAAAAGGCAAGCATAATGGCCACGTGGCCTCTTGCACTCGGGTTGCACCGGATGTGAAGGGAGCCGACTTTCAGCCATCACAGACCGTTGAGGTCACGTGGCTTTGGGCATTATTTTTGGTGACGACCACACCCTATGTTTTCACATTTGCAAAATGTGTCTGGAGAATATTTTTCAAGAATACGAGAAATCCAACATTTTCAGTCTTGATAATCGTAAGTGTTTTTTTTAAACAATTGAAATTTTAATAAAATAAAAACCTGTTTCTAGATAGTATGTAATACTTATGAACGCTATTCACATTTTTATAGACTCTGGCAATAGAAACTCTTCACTCAATTGGAATCTGCATATTCATCTTTTACGTTCTACCAAACGTGGATCCAATACGCGGACTGATGCTGACTTTTGGAGTCGCCTTCATTCCTTCCTTCTTGAAGATGTTCGACAGTCAGAAGGAAACAGGTCGGCAGTTCTACGTGGTTGTCGCAGACGTTCTAGCTATGCTGATTCAAGCTTCTGTTTTACTCTTGTGGCCACTTCTGAATATACTCAGAGGCATTGACTTTGAGCAATCCTGGGGAATTTTCGTGTCTTTGCTTCTGATTTCTTTGGGATGGTGGGAGAACTATGTGAACAAGTTTACGCATTTGGGTAAATTTGGATTATCCTTATTGGAATTAAAGAGAAACATTCGTCGGAGTAGAACAAAGCTGTATGCTGCAGTAAGTGTATGGAAAGTTGTCCTCACACTGTGTATGATGATGGCTCTGATGAGCAACCTTAAGCTTTCTTGTGTTAAAGCATTGTTTTATGAAGGACACAATCGAGCAGAAGGGTGTCCACATTTAGCCTACCCAGAAGACGCTTATAACGTGGAAAGCTCCGCTTACAAACAGGATGCTTTCTGGGTGGCAGTCGTTCAGATAATCTGCTGCCTGTTCTGCTATACGCTCGCAAAGTCAGCCTGCAAGATCATGCTCCAAGTGGTCAGTTTCTCCCTTCCTCTGATGCTGGCAGCCCCAATCATGGCTGGTCTTTTCATAGAAAACTGTGAATCGTGGAAAACGTTACAGGGTGGTAACTTGATGCCGGATTATCTGTACTGGACGTGTGATATTCATGGAGTTTCCAAAGATTTCTTACGGACACTGGTGTCGGATTACTTTCTTCCAGTTACTTTAATATGGTGGTTATCTTTCATGTGGGTTACATTCCACATATGGATTCCAAGAGTGGAGCGTTTAGTACAGACAGAGAGGTAAATTATTTGTAAAATAAAGCTTTTGTTTTTTTGTTTCTTGTATTTTATTTCGATGATATGATCTCCTCTTCGTTCTTTAACAGGTTGTTTGTTCAGCCTCTGTACTGCGGAGTGTTACTGGAGCAGTCACTCATGCTAAACAGAAGAAGAGACGACAAGGATAGAGATGGCCGCTTAGGCTCAGAAAAGGTAACTAGAATTTGCTTTTGTATTTTGCGAATTCAAAACGAGTACCCTTTGTCTTTGCTTTCTTATTTGGTTTTGATATTTTTTGCAGCAGAAACGGTTTGGATTCGAATCGCCCGAGATGAATATGAAAAATGTGGATCGTGGAATACTGCCAGGTCGGAGGTCCATCAAGACCGACCACACCCCGATGATCTACGTGTGTGCAACCATGTGGCACGAGACGACGAAAGAAATGATTCAGATATTGACGTCATTATTCAGGTACACCTCAAAGTCTCCATCGTATACGCTCTTCCCAAACTTATAAAATTAATTTTTTTTTTCCGAAAAAAAGATTGTTTTAATAATTTTAAACAAAATGTTGTCTGTGTTGGTCCTTTTAACGATGTTCTGTCCCTATTTTTAGACTTGACAATGACCAGTGCGCAAGGAAAAATGCGCAGAAGTTCTTTGATGTCGTGGATCCCGATTACTATGAGTTTGAGACGCATGTGTTTTTTGACGACGCATTTGAGCCCCATGATGAAGATGAATACCTTTATCGCGTCAACAGTTTTGTGAAACAGTTACTGCTAGTCATGGATGCGGCCGCAAGGTGCGATGTTTATCAATTTATCAACAATTATATAAACACCTTATTAACGTATTTGTATTCAATTATGATTATAATGGTTCATCAACTATTATCAATAAATGTATGTAGATTTTGATTGTTTTATCTAATTTGTATTTTAAAAGAAAGAATGTAAGATAGTTGTTAATTTTGCCAATTTCAGTAAGGTACATAAGGTACCAGTCAAAATACCCCCACCCACCAAGTATCCGACGCCCTATGGCGGTCGACTTGAATGGACACTTCCTGGTGGTAATAAACTGTATGTCCATATGAAGGACAAAGTCAAGATCCGCCACAAGAAACGATGGAGCCAGGTAAAATAAAACTTAATCAATGGATTGAAGAATTTTTTCGATGTCATCTTTAATCTGAGATCTTAGTATTGTTAATTTTTGGAATTACCTTTATCACCTTTTCATTTTCAGGTCATGTACATGTATTACCTTCTGGGTTATAAGCTTGTTGCACAGCCCCTCGACGCCAGGAGAAAGCAAACGATCGCAGACAACACCTTTATTCTTGCTTTGGATGGAGACGTGGACTTCAAACCGTCAGCTGTCCAGCTCCTTGTTGACCGAATGAGAAAGAATGAAAAAGTGGGGGCTGCTTGCGGGCGAATCCACCCTATCGGAACTGGTAAAAACCTTTTTTGATTGCTGATAAAAGACAACTCTTGTGTTATTCATTTTTAATGCAACACATTATCCTCTGTTTTCATCGTTCTTACAGGTCCAATGATTTGGTATCAGAAGTTTGAGTATGCTGTGAGTCATTGGCTGCAAAAAGCTACAGAACATTTAATTGGTTGCGTCCTCTGCAGTCCCGGTTGTTTTTCTTTGTTCCGTGCATCCGCCTTAATGGACGATAATGTTATGAGAAAATATGCTACGACATCATCAAATGCCCGCCACTACATTCAGTTTGATCAAGGTATTATTGACATATATACATGTATGAATGCATTCGGAAACAAAAAATGAAACATAGGGTTTCTTAAGTGTTTACTATTTATTTAACGAAACTTATTAATCCTTCAACCTTTCTTTGCCAGGCGAGGATCGATGGCTCTGTACATTACTTCTACAGCAAGGTTACAGGGTGGAGTACTCGGCGGCTGCTGACGCCCTGACCTATGCCCCGGAAGGATTCGGAGAGTTCTACAACCAAAGACGTCGCTGGTCGCCGTCCACAATGGCAAACATCATGGATCTACTAATGGACTGGAGAAACGTCATCAGCATCAACGAAAACATATCATTTCTGTACATCTTGTACCAGGGACTCCTGTTTCTGTCTTCATTAGTGACACCCGGAACTATTTTCCTGCTGATAGTTGGCGCATTAAACAGCGCGTTCCGCATTGACCTGATCACTTCATTCATGATCAACATTGTTCCATTGTTATTTTTCCTGTTGAGCTGTTTTCTTTTTGAGTCAAAGTGGCAGGTGAGATTATAAATCGTTATGTATATACATATAACAACGATCATTAAGCATTTCTTGTCCGTTTTTTACCTGTAGTAAGTAAGGAATTATTCTACCCTATTTTCCTTAGATTCTGCTTGCCCAGCTGCTGTCCCTGATCTATTCACTCCTGATGATGGTAGTAGTCGTAG
This sequence comes from Magallana gigas, assembly GCF_963853765.1. NCBI lineage: Eukaryota > Metazoa > Mollusca > Bivalvia > Ostreida > Ostreidae > Magallana > Magallana gigas. The sequence continues at coordinate 44,699,839 of NC_088854.1, forward strand.
GAATCGGCCTGGAGATGAAAAGGGAAGGACTGTGTTCTCCGACCACGATCTTCATGATCTTTGTCGTTGGGACGTTTGTGATTGCGGCCATTCTTCATCCCCAGGAGTTTTACTGTATTCTTCATGGTGCCCTGTACTTCCTCTCGATTCCCAGTATGTCTATGCTTCTGATGATTTACTCCATATGTAATTTACATGTGGTATCTTGGGGAACAAGAGAAAACGCCATTGCAGCCCAACCTAATGCCAAACCACAGAAAAAGAAGGATGGCAAAATCGCTTCCATTTTGAACAAGTTTTCCAGTTCTAGCAACACAGAAGTTAGTGAATATGCCTTCTCATTTGGAAACTTGTTCAAGTGTCTCTGTTGCCCTCGACAAAAACCTGATGATGCCGATAAACGTTTCGAGGAAGTTTTAACTAAACTGGAGGTAAGAAATGATGTCTTGTCATTCCAGTTTACAGTAAGACAACGATAAATCTTAAACATGTTAATTAATGTTATTCTATTATTTTTTTACTTTTTGGCGAATAGAGTTTAGAGAGGATAATGGCTCTTCCAAAAGACGTGCAAGAGAAAGTTATGATTGACGCGGAGACCAATGTTTCGGAAAGCGACATGAAGCAAAAGAGCGACGGCCTACTGAGGAATTCTCTTGATAACGGAGACGTTAGATGTAAGTTGATGCATGTTTTCTCTTGATATTGTTGCATGATAGATTCTTTTGAAATTAATGATGTAACTTTTTTCAATTAATATTTACAGACAATCCAATATACCAATCAAAAATGAGCCCGCATGAAGACGATACGCCATTCTGGATTCACGACGATGACATTGGTCATGGACGAGTCCGATTCCTAAGCAAAGAAGAGAAAACCTTTTGGACCGAGCTTATTTCTAAGTACTTGTATCCTCTGCAGCACAACGAAGAGCACAAGAAAAAGATGGAGACGGATCTTCTGGAGATGAGAAACAAGATGAGCTTGATGTTTTTTATGATGAACGCCCTGTTCATTATCATTATTTTTAGTTTGCAGTATTCTAATGCCATGAACGGAGCCGGTCTTTCCATTCCTTTGCCATGTCACGATTTAATCAGTAACAAACCTTTATCGTTAGAGCCGATTTCAATGCTTTTTATGGCCATTTTTGGTATTGCCCTCTTGATTCAGTTTATATCCATGTTCTTCCACCGACTGGCAACATTTATGCATATTATGTCAACAACCGAAGTCAACTGCATGAAGCCAAATCAGAATGAAGTTAACCAAATGGACCTTGCCTCCAAAATTGCTCTCGTAAAAGAATTCCAGAAATTCGAAGATGACGATGATAACAGGAGTATTTCAACGATTGGAAGCGATCTAGACGAGGACAGTAGCATCACTCAGGATGACTCGCCAAAGATGAAGCGTAAGAAAACGGTGCTCAAAATCATTCGAAGAAAGAAAACCCAGGCGCCTCATTCGGGAAATCTTAGCGGCAAATTCTTGAAAAATTACATGGAATTTGCCAAAGACCTCGAAAATGGAGGGAATGGGACCAAAAATGAAAAAGGAAGTAGTAAAAAGCGAAGAAGCAAAAAAGCAAAGAAAGCTATGGCTTCTCTGGAACAAAACAGGGATATGGTTTTGAATAAGGCCCACGTCATCAAATCCAGGTGGCATCGTCTTGCAAAAGCGACCAAATTTGATTCTACAGGAGACAAATGGGGTTCATTGTTGCGACTTGCTGCACAGTCTAGAACAAGTCTTAACACTATTACCGAAGACGATAAAAGGAATTCTTGGATCAGAGGAATTTCAAAAATGACAAGATCGAACAGTGAGTTTTCTGTGAACACTTTACCCGATTTAGGTTCTCTATCACAAAGAAACAGTTATGCGGAACCTATTTTGAATATCATAACGAGCGAGTTGGAAAATCTGGGCAGCGAGCAGGCAGGAAGACGGGTCACCACAGCAGAAATCAACGCTCTCCAGAAATCCAGATTTTCGGCCGAAAATCTCTACGACGCAGTTGAGGAGGTGGATTCGGACAGCGAGGACTCCGACTACGAGGAGGCGGATCTAAAATCTTCCAAAGAGTCCTCGCCCAACAGTTCATCTGAGAAAAGACCGAAAAGTGTGGAAATGAACACGATAAGCGTGGATGTGATTGAAAATAAACGAGAAAGTGAAAATGGAAACGGAGATACTCATCTGTAGCGAAAAAAAACGTTGATATGTAAGACGAAATGTGCCAATTTTGAATTCTAAGTACAATTTATATGTTTTATTTTAGCTGTGTTCATTGTAAATAGGGACCGTACGCCGGTGGAGGAATGTTTGTCTACCATGTTACTCTGTGACCCATTAACGTCTAAATATCTTTGGGAGTACCTCTTGAATTCTAACATAGCATAGCAACGACCCAGTAGCAAGTTTTTATCTACCAAAGTTAAAAGACATCTTCTTTATATTCATCACAGCTAATTTATTTGAACACGTATTCTTCCTGCAAGAGAACCCCGTATCTTTCATTTGACGCCTATTTCGTTTTTATCTATTTGCTCTGGTATATTATTTTTTTGACGCCAATAATTTGCTGTACCTAATTGCTTATTTATTCTTTTAACCCTCGGCTAATGAAAAGCCGTCTTGGGATTCACCTTGATATTATGTATATACATCAATGCTATGAATGTGACATCGTCATTAATGATTAAAAATCACGTATTTCTGCAATAGTGGTTTGCAAAAGAATGTATACATTTTTGAGTTTGAAATAAAATTATAAATTACGTACATGTGTATTTAATTTTGCGTGCAAAGAGAATCAAATTTACGCAACGCTATTATAATACTTGTCAGATAAATTTATTTTTAGTACTTCACGTAGAACATTTACTAACATTGAGAAACTCTCAAACAGATATAGAATTTTTTGCTTTTACAAAAATAATTTATAGTAAAAACATGAGGCTTAATTCAAAATAGATCTTGTTGAAATTTTGTTAACATAAGGCCCGATTTTCTTATATTAATTATATGCTGGACCATTTCGTAAGATATTTTGTTGTTTTCACCATCAAAGACAAGTTTAGACTGCATGTGAAAATTTCCGTGACGGTTTAAGATATTTTTGAATGAAAAAGGAATACTTTTGGCTAACGTAGTCACAATTTTCGAACATATTTTGAGACGTATTTTGTATGCGTGATTTTAAGACTTATTTCATATTGTTCCATATTGTTGAAACATATGAAGCATTGGAATTTGAATAGAAATATATACATGCATTGGAGTACGTATAAGTGAATATATTTATTGGGAACTTATTTAGGGTATGGATAAAAATTGAGATTTGACAAATGTTGAATAAATAAAATGAGCCAATTCGTTTATTGAAAGCGCAATTTGAGTTTTGATGGATAGAACTTTGCAGAACGGGGTAACTAGGAACGTGGTTTGACTAATCAACGTCATGGCAGAAAGTGTAGTTAATTTTAGTTAGTTAAGTGAGTTAATTTTCGGGCAGTTACATTTTACCTTGGGTATGATAAATTTGGTTAAAGATGTGCAAATGAATATGCATAAACTAGTACTAGCCTTTATAAATTATATATTTTTTTCATACCTCTACAGATTGGAGGTGAACCTTAAACATTGAATTGCGACCTATGAATAGATTGTGCTAAAACACTACGTCATTATGAATAAATGATGATGGCATAAAACGGGGAGGTTGAATGGGAGAAGGGAAACTTCTTTTATCTTTTAAAATTCTTATTTGGCACAATGATTATGGAATTTGTTTACTTGAATATTAATTTGTTTATTTTGTACGTAAATAAGTGTTATGTATGTTATCATATAAAAGATACTCGACGGCACTATTTAGGGAGAGACACTATACGATCCTCCATACGATCTGTACCAAGTAAACTTTTGGAAAAGACGTTTTATTTCTCTTATTGGCTTACAAGTGGTAAAAATTATCCTTCGGATACGTCTTAATTTTTTTAATACGATATGATAAATCATAAGCTGTTATTAAGTGAAGAAAATAATTAGATATGTTTGTTTTCAAACTTTAAAATGTTTTCCTATGTCTTTTTATATAACTCGGATTAATATAGTCTAAATATGTCGAAGACCATTGAGGCCTTAGAGGATCTTAACTAAGTTTTAAAAGGAAAGGTCAGACGAGTAAGCTAAGACAGGTACATGTGCAGTCGGCATCTCACCAGCAGAAACTGTACGAAACACTGTTTATATCTAACTGTTCGGTAAATCAAACACCTGATCAGGTCGGCAGGAATCGCAAACTGTTGTATATGGGTTGTTTTTTACACCCAACAGCAAAAAGGTAGATTCGTATCAATCTTTTCAATTCAGCGATTAGATCTATGTAACATTTCAGTTCACGTTTCAATTATTTGTTGAATGGCTACAACACCGTTCAACAGTCTCTTAAAACGAATAGCTGCTAATACTCGTGAAGCAACATGATACCATCATTTAATATGAGAATCTGGTTACGGAAAATGCCCTTATTATTTTTTAGATGCATGTCGACTTGTTTTTGCTTAAAGACAACAGCTACAAAACTAGACATTTTCTTGTACAGCTTTTACTAAATTTCAAAAAGCCGAATAGCTGATCCATATTTTAACGAACGTCAGTCTGAGTTTAGATATGATATTAGGCGTAATTGCTTGCTATTTCATCTTCTCCAGAACCATTAGGCCACTTTAAACCAAACAGGCACAAAGCATTCTTTTCTCTTTGACATGACCTGTAAGTTTGTTCTTATGGAGGGCAAATTTCCCTTCAAAAAAGGCAAATACATGTAAGTTGGAAAGAGGAAAAATATGGATTAGTATTTTAAAATCTCTTTCTCCATAACCACTCGGCCAATTTGAAAAAAAACTTCGGTAGATAATTAAGAAAGAGTGAAAATAACGTTGAATAATTTAAAGTTTTCTTCAGGGCAGTCAAACCAATTTTAACCAAACTTGGCAGTAAGCATCCTTGAAGGTAAGGCTTTCAAGTTTGTTCCAAATGAGGGCTAGTTTACCTTTCATGTTGGGTATAACTGGGAAAAGGTGAATATGTGCTTTAAAAATCGTTTTCTCAAGAAACAAAAAATCTGATAGGTACAATTAAAACCTTAACATTAGCTTTCTGATAAATGGTAGGAAAATCCTAACGCAGGTTCAAAGTTCATAAAATGAATAAGTGGAAGAAAACACATAAATAATTTATCTGAAGAATAAAGCGACTTTAATTTGTAATTATCGATAAGGAGGTCGCTTTTACATGACTGTTTAATACCAAATTCTAAGTTCAGCAGTGGGTTTACCACTGTCAGTCAAAATGAGGTGGGGAGATTGAATTAATAGGTTTTATATAGAAGTTCTTACAAAGCAATCATCTAAAAGATATTCATGTGTACTATTATTTGAGGTTGAAGCTAGCATATATATATATATATATATATATATATATATATATATATATATATATATATATATATATATATAGTGTGTGTGTACGTACATATATATATATATATATATAGTGTGTACGTACATCTTAAATTTAATGAAACCTCGCATCTATGTCAGAGAGTTGATTTAGATTGGATAGCCAGTCCTTGATTCCAAACGCTGTTGCTAGTTGATAAGAGTTATGGCAAGTTACTTAGGTGAGCGATGTGCCCGCTTTTGACTCTTTATCTGGACAAGAAGTCGAGAACAGTGCATAATATGAAAACCTTTGCATTGGATTTTTTTTCCAGATTAACTGAGAAGATGCTTTGTGAAAACATCGGACGCTAAGAGGAAGCCAAAGTTACTTGTATTTAACTTTGGCTCTGCTAAGCAATAAAAGACTAAAATGTATTATGATATACATTTTTGATAACAAAAGTAAATATATATATATCGATATTTTGGAAAATTTGTTCAAATATTAACCAATTCACGAAAAAAAATCTATTATAAGAACCACGTGTTTCAACAGAAAAATATAAACAATCTGTTTCTTTCCCAGTTTTTAATAATAAGATTGTTAAAATTTGCGAATTATTGATTGACATGGTGGATATAAAAGTAGGATACTGTTTCCCTTAACCCAACGATTCGTATGCAGTGTGCAGGGCGCTGTAGCTTTCCTGTTAATTTTATCATGCGTTACGACAAAAAATTCGTGTTCTTTGTTTCATATGCGAACAAAAGAATAAAATGTAATTAAATTGATGTCAAATTTTCTTCCTTACTTCTTTTTATCTTTCGATGGTCCTCCAAAGACAAAAAAAACCGCGTATATTTTCAGCAAGATTTTGTAATTTTATATATTTTGCCGATGTTCAGCGGAGGATGGACATATAGGGTCCTCCACACATATGGGAAAGGTTTTTAATACGAGCCCATTCTTCTACGTACATTACTTAACAACATGGATTTTTATCATGTGTTCGACTTGAAAATGACCAAAAAATATTTCAATTGGAGAGGGAGTGTCAACTTTTAAAATTTTATCACTTTTCATGAAAATTTAAGTTCCTTCCGTGATCGATTTCGGGACCTGCGGGTTGAGAGATCAAATCTTCATCCCAAAAAATCTCATGTGTTGTGACGTACCGTCATAAAAGTACGCGTAGAAGTCACGGGGTGTCGATGATCGTTCAGGCGGGGATACAATGTAGTTGATACAATACAACAGACTGTTACAGAAGAATTATTCAGCTAGTATTCGGCTAGTATTATTTTAATAGTAAATCTAAATTCAAACTTTATCAAAGTATGCCTCACAGGCACATGGAATTATGTAATTTTCTCATAGTAAAGAACCATACCCTCTACCTTTTAATAAACAAGATACACATCGTCGCCATCTTGGATTTATTTCAAACTTTCACATCAGCTTGACTCATCTGTAGTTTTTTTACGATCGTCTCCGTCTTTTGATCGGTCCTTCAACTCCTATGCTTACAGCCAATTCATCAAAAACGGCACATTACACCTGTCATTTTAATAAAATCACCCATCAATCTGCATCTACTGGCTAAGACATGCGATAAATTTCAAAATGGAGGACGAAAGTTTACACCTTTAATAATGTAAATAAGATTTCCTTGCATCATGTGTTTTTGTTAATATCTAAACTTATAAATTAAGACATTTTGCCAATAAACTACGGAATGCCTGCACCAGAGTAACTGCTTACACCTTAAAGGGTACCTGCAGCCAAGCCGATGTGAAACATATGTCAAAGAGTTTAATTACCAAAATTGAATGCAAAAAACCGCATCGAAATCGATGCAAAAATAACGGAGTTACGCCGCTTCAAAGTGGCTATTTTTACCTGCTTTGGGAAATCTAATCAAGAGAAAACAGAATTAGGCGATATCGAGGCTTCAGCGGAAGTGACGTCACGAGGTCAACAGGAGGGAAATTCCTTTACAAAGCTATACAAATTAAATTCGATTTTTCAGCCAAAATGACTGACATAGGTCAGATGTTTTGACGTATCTAGTTATTTTAAGTGTTGTAGATTTAGAAATTTATATCCGTAATTATTTTATTACAGTCAGATTTCTTTTTAAAGGATTTTAAGATTTGCTATTCTCGTCGCCTTTTTACCGATTAATACAATAACTTAAAACACTTGCATGGGCATATTTATGTTCATTATTCATTTTTTGATTACATAATATCCTTTCACACACGAGTGATCTGAGACAATGACTCAGGTAAACAGGTAAACTAACGAAGCCACTGCTCCAGACACACGTGTATCTGGGGTATGTATACACATGGTACACGAGTCTGGTGAACAAAGAGAGGGTTTCACACCTCTAGACTGGTAAATTGATTTGTGTATAATTAGCTACTCAATTGTTTAACCAAAAAAAAACCCAGAAATAAATCAGACTCTGCAAAATCAATCATTCGTAAGCTAGGCCTAATACATGTGTATAGTCCGTTAATCAGTGATTAAAGAATCATGCATGAGACAATCAAATAGTAAACTAATGTTCGAAGTAAATGCCTTTATTGTTACTTATCTAATCACTTAAATAATGACCAAATTTACAATTCAGCAATTTAAACCCTTTTTTATGTGATCAAGTATTTATTTCGGAAGCCCTGTGGTCAGCAGTTTAGTTAACGCTTTAACTCCATATAGCTTAAATTGTTATACTGACAACGATTTATTATGAAATCTGAATAAACTTGAACATTTTGACAAAGGATGTAAATAAATGTAAAATAAAATTCCATTATCGTATTTTTACTGAAAGAATACGAGACAGACTTAATCATGCAGCCATCTTGGACTTTCGCCTTGATCCGTTTATAATACCGTGTTTTGTTAAAGAATGCATACTATTTTGATTGTTATTGGTCCGATATCAATATTTTTGAATAATCGGCCGACATCATTTGAAATTTTATGCCTTATACGAGGAATAGACCCCGCGTTACCTTTTACGAAATATGTATTATCAATATTATTAATCAGTTAATAATGTCACGGAAAAACCATTCGAAAGAATGACAATATTAACAAATTATGTTTCTTATAAAAATAGGGATTTGATTAATTGTCATTTTGTTACATATGGTGTGCATTTATATGGAAAATGTGTTACACATTTGACTAAATTCATGAAGCAAACAATTTTCCGAATTCGGCATTTTTGTTCGATAAAATACGGGTTTAAACTCAGACAACAGTATATTTAGTCATCCAGGGTTGATAAGTAAATAAAACAACAGAAAAAAATGTTCAGATATCGATAAAACAATGCAAGAAAACGAACAGTTTTCCTACGATATTCCTGTTTCTCATACAGCGGCGTTGACCCCGTGACGTCACAGCTCATCTCGCGCCAAATCGGCTTGATTCAAAACTCGTTCAGGTGTGAAATCGGGTTTTCCCCAAATATCTCGAAAACTACTTATGCGATCGCTGTAAAATTTTCAGGATGATGTTTTTACACATAGATCTTCATTATATCAAAAATTGACCGGCACTGCAGGTACCCTTTAAGTATTTCATTACGTGTGGAATGATGTCCGTAAGCTGTAATTTAATTTTAACTGATAAGTAATTATCGCGAAATAAATTAAAAAGCTACTTTCATTTTCGATTAATCAGTCTAAAATAGCAAAAATAATCGAAATACATGTACATTTATAGGCTTGCAATGAAATAATATTGAATTACTGGTATTACGTAAAGAATGTTTATATTTACTGGGAATTTTTTAGGGTATACATAGAAAGTAAGATATGACAAAATTTGAATAAATAAAATGAGCCATTTCGTTTCTTGAAAGCGCAATTTTAGTTTTGATGGATAGAACTTTCCAGAACGGGGTAGCCAAGAACTAATTAACGTATTGGCGGAAAGTGTAGGGCGAGCTAAATAAATCATCGGGCAGTTGCCTTGGATAGAAAACTTAACTGAAGATATGCAAATTATACAATGTATTTACTCGCGTTTTTCAATTGCTTGCATCTTTATACCACTACAGATTGGTACTGAACCTTATATTTTAATTTATGAAACATGAACAGATTGTGTTAACAACTCTACGATGATGTATGCATAAAAAGGGAGAGTTGATTTTTTTAGGGGGGGGGGGGGCAGTCTTTCATCTGAAGTTCTTGAGACAGTGATAATAGTTGATAGTTGTAGTGAAATTATTATACCTTCAGAACAAAATTTAGAAAAGAGATACGACACTATTCACCAACTCACTGGTTTGAGATGAAATAAAAAAAGTTTTAATGTTATATAATTTTTCAAGTCAGCTGCAACAAAAGGAATAAAGGCCATGCATGCACACGCACATGAAGGATTGTATCATTCAATGCATAAAGTGTTAATTATAAAGCATAATCAAATGAACTAGAAAATTTCAAAGCAAATATTTTGTTTCATATTTTATAGAATTCTCTCTCAAAAAAGAAAATACTTGGGCGTTTTTATCCAAACATGTTTCATACGCTCTAGCCAAGCTAATGAAGCATTGAATATAATTATGTAGAAACTGCGTTTTAGCAATATAAAGACTTATAGGCAATTTTAAAGATATGTTTTAAAAACTTTCCATTTTTTCAAACTGTATTCAAACTTATCATGTAAATTTAATTGTCTCATTGTTCCACTCAATCTGCTGTTCTATTGCGGTTTGTTTTTAAAATGTGACACTAGTATGTGGTATGTATGCAAGCCTATAGCCGTTCCAAGATATTGTTTCCATCACTTTTTGATGATTTTTAATAAAAATACACATACCTGTGAAAGAAATACAGTTGAAATCGATGAAAGGGAATATATCAAGATATCTTCATTGAACAATTATCATTTTTCACTCATGAAAGTTCACAGGAACGAAAAACAGATTTCTTACGGAGAGTTATAATTGGAAATGTTTACATCTTTTCTCCATTCGGAAATACTCGGGATACCTCGCGCAATTTTTCAACGTTATCATCGGGGCTTATTAATGGCTGATGCAATGCAAAATCCCCGTAGACTTTCTATATTTGGATGTGTATTGAAACCTGAAGCGGTAGAGGGGGCGTTTCAAAACAGATAATCTGGACATTTTTCATATTAGTGGATGAACGAAGTTTGAGCACAAAGGTATTTATCATTATCGAAATATCAAGCAAAAAGTGATGGAAGCAAAAACTCGGGACAGATTTTAAAAGAAATTGCGTAGAGTCAAGCTCTTTTGTGCTGTTTGATGCTTTGTTAAATTACTGAACCTAGTCTCATTGGTAGGATATGCAAAAGTCTTCCCTACCCCCCTCCCCCACCCCACTCCCCTCCGCTTTGAGTTCCTTATTGAATACTTTTCATCGATCGCCCACGTCAATTTCGTTTATTATTATTTTGATTTATTGAGTACATGGCACGGGAAAGAGAGATCCTGTCCCGGTTTATTGGCCAATCGGTGAGTAGTCATCCATTGTGTTCCACAGAGGTAAACAAAATTTCGCTATCTGACCCTTATATTTGGTGCTTTACCGTATTGGATTTTTTGGACAGTACGTTTTCATTCAACCATAGGTATGTATACATATGTTGGTTTTTATCATAAAATGTGTGTAGAAACACACATACTGGAATAAAATTTATTGTTTTCAGCTCTGAGTGATTACTCATTCATTCCCCTCTACTAATAACTAACTTTCGAAGTATTTTTATTTTATTTTTGTTAAGCTAAACTTCCTAAAAGAACACATATCCCGCACTGCTATATATATTTATACACACCAGCACTTGACACCAATTTAGTTTGAATGCATATGCATATAGATGTATATAAACCAATCAGATCTTGTTTGATTTGTAGAACCTGTTGAAATTTAGGACAAATATCGCTTCTCCCCACCAAGGCAGGCATGTTTACCTTTCTAAGGTAGGATCCTCGACTTCAGAGTGTGACAATAGCGGTATTCATTAAATGTTATGTATTCTTACATATTACCAATACCTTTAGTTATAAGGAAAACCAACGTGTAAAAGACCAGACATTCAGTTTCGTAAAGTACTTAGGCTTAGCCGTAAATATAAAGAGCCATCCATTGATAACTTGCTTGAGGCTAATAATTGTACAGTCATCTTTATGGAGGCTAATGGTCAACAAATTAACCGTCAGATTTTTCTTTAAGTCTCAGATATGACGTCTTCAGCTATAAATAATCATTGCAAAAAAAATACGTATTTTTTGGCATAAAAGTTTAAATATTTTGCTATATATTTATAGGAAGGTCTTTTTAACCAGATTTATATAGTGTAAAAATGGCCACGGCCATTTAGCCCTCTCAAACAGCTCAATTCAGAAAATGCTTCATGTTCGATGCTAAACTTTCGCTAATCTCTAATGATATATTTACAGAACAAGACCAAATTTTCCTGGTTGAAAAAGCTTTACTTCCCCATACACTCAACCCTTGAAACATATCATTGTCGGCTTTTAGAGATGGTTTATTTTTAACTCGAGCATTTCAGAAGCTTTTCAACTAGGGTTTTTATTAAACCAACACGTCTATTTGTTAAATAATTAAAGGCAATAGTTAATGCACTTGAAAGACTGTAGGGTATTTCCATATTGCGTAACACAGTTTAAAGCTTCAGCAAGGGTAATGATTTAAGATGTGCTGTGCACACTAAACACACACTTTGCGATGTTATTAACGGTTCTTGAATAACTAGTACCAGCATTAAAACTTCTCGTCATCCGTCGTTACTTCTTCTCTAGAACCAACCCTTTATAAAAGGGAGATAATTGCGAAAAGTGAAATAGGGTGAATGTCTTTAAAATGCTAATATTTAAACAAAAGCTTGTATATATAGTGAAGATTTTAAATTGATAAAATTATGACCCCGAACTAATACTGGGGCCGCAAAAGATGTTCAATGAGTAACATAAAAATATATAGAATTTTAAAAATATTCCTCTAAAGAACTATAATGCTACAATTTGTGAGATCACTATGCAGGCATCCTCCTACAATGTAGATTATAAATGTTAAAATCGTGACTCCTGGACTGATACTGGGGCTCTAAGAGGAGGTTAAAAATTAGCAAAGAAATATATAATGAAAATGTTTAAAAAAACTTCTTCTCAAAAAACTGCAAGCTATGCAAGCATTCTTAAATAATGTAGATTCTAAATTGTAAAAATCGCGACGTCTGCACTAATACTTGGGTTCTCAAGAGGGGTTGAAAGTTAGGAAAATGTCTAGAATATTCATCTCAAGAACTACAGTGTTACAATTTGTTGGACTTCTGTGCAAGCATCCTCATATGATATAGATCATAAATTATTAAAATCGTAACCCTAGACTAATGCTTGGGCTACAAGAGGGGTTCAGTGTTTAACTTTGAAATATATTGGGAAAATATTAAAAAACTAAAATAAAATGGTAAAATGAACTATTGTTCAGATGAACGATGTGGCCCACGGGCCTCTTTTAATTGTTTATGTTATTTAAGGAATGAATATAATTTCTACCTATGTTATACGATATAACATAACTTGGGGCAGTTTACGATTTATAAACCGCGAAGTTATGTTATACTCGTTTAACATAAGTAGAAATTAAATTTATTCCTTATAATTTAATTTTCTACTATTTAAATTAGATAATAAGGCCCATTAATTAGTTAAAATATGTTAATCTGTACAAAATTTAAACGTAACGTTAAGCGGATTAATACGTTTCGCACGTGCGTCGTATTTTGACGTAGGCAAGTTATGTTATACGATATATATGAATTTGTTTAGCCAATCAAATGAGGCGTTACAATCAGAATTAACGAGGCCGAGTACAGAACGAGTACGCACGCTTTAGCGCAGCGTTTCATTTGTATTGTGACGTCATCTTTTTGCTTTGTTGACGCCATGGCGTGATAGTTTCAACTGCAGCTATTCAGCGAGATTTGTTGAAAATAGCTCGTTTGATGCGTAAAATTGATATTATATTGTGGAATAAACATAAATGTTTCTAAGTATAAGCTATATTTGGGCTCGGGTCGAAAACGTGAAGAGGGTTCAGCAAGCCTAGCCCTCTGTCACGTTTTCTTAACCCGCCTAAATATCGATTAATTCATTTATTTCAAGACATTAACCATGTATTTTATATTAATGACCCTTAAAGGTATACACGCTATAATTTGCGTCAATTTTGAATGACAGTGAAAACGCATGTGTTTGTCTACTTATAAAAGTTATCCTTAATCTGTAAATTACAATGGTAAATTCCATCTCGTTACAAAGATTTAGATTTTTAATTGTTTATTTTCCTGCCAGGAAAATATACCTTTTCATGAATATTGATGAAGGAAGAGCGAAACCGACCTCATTGCGCATGTCCGCAGAGAACTAGGTGGTCGTCATTGTTTGCCTAATTAAATATCCAGCTTGATTTTTAATATGCTTAACAGTTGTTAATTTGAAATACATACATGTATAATGAGTAAAATACGTTTGTCATTCACGATACCCTTACTTCTGCATTAACACTTATAGGATCTATAAATAGCACATAGGGGAAAAACACAGGTCTACGTCATTTTTTTTAAAGGAAGTATTCATATCTACTCACAGGCTTTTATTTTTTTCTTTTGTTTGTACTCGTATATCGGACAAATTTATGCTTTACTGAAAATATCCTTTCCTTTGTGAAACTATCACAATTATGAAGATGTTGACCCTTCACCAGTTTTGGTATGATAGACTAAATTTAGCTGTCGATATCACGTGATAGATTGATATTCACGAGGAGGCATTACTTTCCTGGCAGGAAAATAAATATTTTTTATTGTTTAATATTTGATATATTTGTTACGTGATCGAATTGAGCATTATAATTAACAGCATAAAGGTAACTTTTATTAGTAATCAAACACATACATTTTCCCCTTTATTCAAAATTGACGCAAATTATAGCGTGTATAGCTTTAATGTGTGATGTTATATATTTATTTATTACTTAAATATGTCTGAATGTTTTAATAATACTATAATGATCACCATTTCCGTTTTTGTCAAATAAAAAATACTCATTATCTGACAAACTGAGAAATTGGGCATACAAAAAATAACTTTGATAAGACCCCTGAAACAAACCAGGAGGTAAAAGGTTTTTTTATTTGACCATTTGACGCCTTTTAGCAATAACTTTAATATGTAGAACAGAAAAAGAAATCCCTAGGGCAGAAGTTTAAAAAATGTGAAAAATTGGTACATTTCAAGCTAAATCCCATAGGGTCCTATGTTAAAAATTAGCAAACTTTGAAATGACCCCTTAAACAAACGGTGTGGTAAATGTCTTATTTTGTTTATCTTAAAATAATAATTATATCAGTAGAAATTCTTGTAAAAAATTTTATTCAAAAATCTAGGGCAGAACAAATTAGACCCGGCCTCGTTAAATTATTAGTTCATTTTCGATTTTGTAATCTTTAATATGTTGAGGGCTAGGATATTTATATTGGTCAATTGTTGCATCTATTAGATCTTAAGATATGATGTCCAAAAAGTAGGCTTCTTTTTGTGTTGTGTTAATCGTGTTGTGAATTATTTGAATGTTTGAGAGTTTTACAATATCTTTAAAGAATTTCATATTAAAATTTCAAATGGAAGGATTCAAGAATTGTCGTTCAGGTGAGCGGTGTGGCCCACGAGCCTTCTGTTTTAAATAAATATTTGTTTATGTTTTAAATTTTAGATATGCTTGATATACTTTACTTATTTCTAATATTTTTTTACATGACAATCTCTTTTCAATTTATTATAAACTAAATATACCATCTCCATCTTTTGGCGTTACATGTTCATGAAATTATATCCATTCATATTTATTGTAGAAATCCCAGCCTCCTCTTCATTATTGTATCACTTCCGGTTCCTGTTGTCACGGACAATGTGGCCCTGCTTGTGATTGACGTTCAAAACTGTTTTCTTCCCACGGGAACTTTACCGGTGACGGAAGGTGACCTAGTTATACCAATTATCAACGAAATACGCCAAAATTACGACAACCTTTTCTCGTTGGTTGTGTTTTCCCAAGATTGGCACTGTGATGACCATGTTTCCTTTGCATCTCAACACAACGGGAAGAACCCATACGACACTACAGTTCTTCACTACAACAGTACAGGTGAAAATTTTCCCAAAGCTGTAAACAAGATTTCTATTGTATTTGACTCAATTGATCATTTATTTCCCAGTACAAGTAAGTAATACTATAGATGATGGTCCCACTGCTCTTTACTGTCTTTGCTTTTTACATGTACTAAAGTCAAAATACTTCCATACTAAACAGTTTTTAGTATGGGAGTCTTTTTTTACTCTAAAGATTTTTCCTATACTATGAATCAACCTCACTTTCCTTTACCAGCTCATGTAAGTCTGTAGCAGCAAAATCAGCACGATAAGTCTTAAGTACTGGTATTACACAAATATAGCTCATATATATTTGTAAGGTAAGTCTAGGAATGACTGCAGTTCTTATATATACCTGTGCTTAAAAAGTAAGTTTACATCCACGGATTTTCTATCTGTTACACTGGTTTTAACCCTGTTGAAAGCAGTGTAACGATTAGAAAACGCGTTGATGTCGACGTTAGTTTGCATAATGACTCTGCAACTCATTGAAAAACCAGTACATTAAAGTTACAACACAATATATTTGATATACCAGTATTGTAGGTCTTTAGTCTGACTAGTTCTTTCACTTACCAGTACATATACATGGATGTACTATTGTGAGCATGGCTGTACAGTTCTTGTACAGGTAAGTAAGGTCAAACAATAACTCTACAGTCCATTATTAATTGTGATTGTTCAGTTTGTTGATATGTCAGTTATGCAAGTCTACAGTAAAACTCTACAATAGTTCTTTAGCTTACCAGTACATGCAGAAGCCCATTTTAATTACTACTACAGATAATTCAATATTTTTATATAGATTCATATAAGTACGTGTACATTTTATGATTGTTCTGTTATTTGACATCAGTAAGTTAAGTTTACGGTTTGACTTCATAATTTAGTTATTAAAACTTGAAATATCTTAAAATATAATTATATTTACAACATTATTATAATGTATAATAATAATACATGTAATATGGCAAATTTACTATAGTCTGTCCCAAGTTATTGCTTCCATCAATTTTTGATGATTTTTAATAAAAATACAGATACCTGTGAAAGAAATACAATTGAAATCGATGAAAGGGAATATATCCAAGATATCTTCATTGAACAATTATCCCTTTTCACTCATAAAATTCACAGGAACAAAAACAATTTTCTTACGGAGATTTATAATGGGATATGTTTACATCTTTTCTCCATTCGGAAGTACTCGGGATACCTCGCACAATTTTTTAATGTTATCATCCGGGCTTATTAATGGCTGATGCAATGCAAAATCTCCGTAGACTTTCAATTTTGGGATGTGTATTGAAACCTGAAGCGGTAGAGGGGGCGTTTCAAAACAGATAATCTGGTTATTTTTTATATTAGTGGATGAACGTAGTTTGAGCACAAAAGTATTTACTATTATTGAAATATCAAGCAAAAAGTAGTGGAAGCAAAAACTCGAGACAGAGAATAACATCTTCAGGAGTACAATGTTGTATTATCTTCAATGTAACAACACAGCTAATTAAAAAACCCATGATGTGCTAGATATCGATTTTTTTTTCACGATTTCAAATAATTTCATATATCACATAAAAAGATGAACATTTTGAAAAGTAAATAAATCGATTTTAGAGGAGAAAGATATAATTAAACGTTGGGCCAACTCAAAAATATTGACTTTCCTTCCGCTTCATAGCCACGCAGGCGCATGGACATGTAAATAATGCGGCGTGGCATATATCATGGACGAACGGCTCTAAGTGAAACCAGATGTCTTTAAGAACTGCACATCTATTAAAATGCACAATCCATAAAATTAATGCATTTTTCTTCATACGGACATAGAATACCTCTTTTCTCAGTGTGTCAATCCCACTGTAACTATTTTTAGATGGCAATCGCAATCACGCGACACTCAAATCCCTGTCCAAAATTTACATGTGTAATTCCGGATGAGTTTAACGCCTTGTAAACTGATATGTGATGACTTATAATGTGTGAAACTTTCCATATGATGAAATTTTGTATATTTCCTCTCATTTCCGTTGTTATAATCAAAAAGTCAAACATCTTTTTTGAGTCACCGTGTCACTTTAAGGTGCCTCACTACACCTTAAAAAAGTTTCTCAAATCAGCAGAAAATTACTTGATTATGATAGAAAGCATGATGGATAAGAAGTATATATGTCAAATAGGCGAAAAAATGTGCAATTTTAGTTAAAAAATGATATTTTCAAAAATTTCATTCAGTAAATATAAACAATGCCCCAGGTGGATTCGAACTCATGACCTGCGGTTCACATCCCTGATACTTTAACCACTGAGATATGACGATATACATCTGAATCGATTGATACAAACAGTTTAACAAAACATTTAATTCGCCATCTTGTGACGTAGTGTCTTTAAAAGTATAAGTCTCGGTGTAGTGAAGTACCTTAAATTGACTACTATTTCATGTTTTATATAACGCTAAAGCATAAATTATCCTTTTAAGCCTACAATAGTTCTGTCTACATATGATAATACAGCATTCAGTTAGGTAGCCCAATACGTTCGTTAAAAATCAAAGTTTAGTCTACAACATGTGTCAAACATGAAAGCACTAAAAATGTTTATTTACTGTAGGAAACCTTTGCGAATCAACGTGTGACGCTCAATACAACATTACCCAAGTCTTGTGGCCAGATCATTGTATAAAAAACACAGCGGATGCAAAATTCGCTTCGAACATTACCAGAAAAAGCTCTGATGTCGTTGTGCAAAAAGGCTACCATTGCAAGGTCCGTATATTTACACGTACCTTAATAATGCTTCATGTTTCCTGACTTCCATTTCTTGCTTCTTGCTGTTCATCATAAAGGCAATACTTTTCGAACACTTTTCGCGCGGATTTTTCGCAAAATAAATACATTTTTATACGCACTTGCGTATCGTTTGTTAATTCTACTTAAATTAAATCCGTGTTGTTGTTGACTTCGTATACTTTTCACTTTTCAGGGGTAGGGAGGGGGCACAATGGGGGATCCCATAAGAATACATAGATAGAAAGAAAATCTTCAAAAATCTTCTTCTCAAACACTATTTGGTCAAAAAAAGCTGGAATATGTCTGGAAGAATCCTTAGGTAGTGTAAATTCAGGTTTCTTCTAATCATGGTGCCCGTGAATAGGTTGGAGTCACACATGGGGGATCAAATTTTACATAGGAATATGAGAAAATATTTATAGAGTGAACTTCTAAAAATCTATTAGGCCAAACAAGCTTGAACATTTGTGGAAGCATCATCAGGTAGTGTAGATTCAGGTTTGTTCTAATCATGGTTCCCGAATGGGACCACAATATGGGAATGGATTTTTACATAGAAATATATATAGAAAATCTTTAAAAATCTTCTTCCCAAACACTATTAGACCGGAAAGCTGAAATTTGTGTGGAAGCATTTTCAGGTATTGTAAATTCAAGTTTATTTAAATCATGATCCCTTCGGTATGGTGGGGCCACAAATGGGGGATATCAAAGTTTTATATATTTAGAATATTAAGAGAAGAAATTTTAAAATCTTCTTGTGAGAAACCATTTGCCCAGAAAAGCTTAAACTTTGGTGGAAGCATCCTCATGAAGTGTAGATTCAAGTTTGTTCAAATCATGATCCCTGGGGTATGGTGGGGCCACATTGTGGGGGGGGGGGGGGTCAATTTTTTTTCATAGGAAGATATACATGTAAAGAGAGTCTTTAAAAATTTCTGTAAATGCATTCAGCTTAAAAAGCTGAAAGTTGTGTGAAAGCTACAGAAAAGTTAGGCCACAGGAGGGAGGGGGGTATTAGGGAACAGAAAACTAATCATTTGATATAGGAATAGAGAAAACTCTTATCACTAGTACCCAAAAAAAGGGGGGTTGGTGTTTACCATAAAAATATGTGGATAAAAATTGATATTTTTTTATTCTTTGGCAAGATCTACTGTACCTAATTGTCAAGATATTTTGATTTTGATACTGCAATGCTGATTTGATCAGAGTTATGGCTCTTGTTGATCAGGTTAGCGATGTGGCCCCAGGACCTCTTTATTCTCATTTTTTCATAACAATTTTTTTTTCATTTCTAGATCGATTCGTATTCAGCTTTCTTTGACAATGGTGAGTTCAGTCAAACAGAGTTGAACACAAAACTCAAGGGAAAGAACGTTGATACCGTTATTATAGTAGGACTTGCTCTGGACTACTGTGTTTATTACACAGCCAAAGATGCCAAGAAATTAGGTACGATTTCCTAGAAGTCTTATTTTAAAAACACTGTTAAAACGATACTTCATAGATATTAAGGTGGAATGCTACCTTAAGTGTATCAGAAGGATCGGTAGTAGAGTAGCATACCTGAAACATATTCCGTTATTTGCTCTTAATTATTGGGTGCGAATTTTTTTAAAAAATTTTTTATAAGAAAGTGGACATTTTTGTTTTGGTTGCAAGTAACACTTTGTAGTTAAAATGTGGTGTGAATAAATGCATTATATTGATATCTGATTAATTATTTATGGTTAATTAAATACGACTTTTGGTTTTAAAAAAAAAATTAATTATAGAGGTAAAAACATCTTTTGCTCATAAATTTTACAAACTTAAGGATAATTCATAGAGTCGTGTGTTAAGGAGAATATACTCCAATACATTTTACGGTTGCGCTTTTACTATCTACACTTCCACATGAGTGTGTGTTTTCATATGTAATGTCAATTTCGCAGTAGATCATGTCGATGACAATATGACTCTATGTCAGTGACAAACAGTGTTGTTATACCCCTGTATAACAGTTACTATATAACTCTATACGAAAAAAAAGTCCAGCATTTTGACTGTTGGACTGGAACTGTTAGATTGGAACTGTTAAAATCGACTGTTAAAAAAGACTGTTGACCGGTGACGTCACATTCCGCGAAAACGTGTTATTGATTAGAAGGGGTATAACAAAACAGTTGTTGACTGTGTCTCGGTCAACAGTTGATCTGTCGGACCGGCTCCCAAACTGTTGCCCGCGGCCTTCGGCCGCGGGCAACAGTTTGGGAGCCGGTCCGACAGATCAACTGTTGCCCTCGACCACAGTCAACAACTGTATAATATTGTCGGTCATGCATGCATCTCTTCGGATAAAGTTTATTATGATTTAGTGAAGACCACTTATAACATACATGGTAATTCAGCAATTATGTTAGCAAATATAAAATATAATACTCAAAATTGTTGTACCTTGTTTGTATTTTATTTTTACAAATAAAATCGGAAAAGAAAAGTTTAAAAATTTTGAGCTTAAATTATGTCCAAGTCCCTTTAAATGTTCATATCAAAAGTACCTTACTGGATCTTTACATGATATGAATCATAAAATTTATGCATTTCTGTCTCTTTATGTGTTAAAATAATTTTTCATAACTATCTTAAATTCTTGTTATGTTTTCTGTAAAGTTTAAGGCCATGGTACGTTTTCTCCTGACACCAGTTTACGACAGTTAAAACGATGCGCGGGTTTAGAGGGAGGGGGTGGGGAGAGAGGGAATTTCCTGGATCCACGCATGCAAATGACAGTTTCCGTTTGCATGCATATTCTGTCATATTTTCCTATTTGGCCATTAGGGGTAAAAGTTCTTTGAAGTTTGTTGCTGAGTGTAACTTTCACTTAGCTTTCATCAATGTCTACACAAAAGTCTACCTTTTTTCCAGGCTACAAAGTTTATGTAGTACAAGATGCCACACGTGCCGTAGCAAATGCAACTTCAATAGACGCGTTGCATGACATGAAAGAACGCGGTAAGTAAACTTTCACAACGTACTATAATATTATTACCACTGAATCGAATAAAACCAGTTTATATTTCCTTTCAAGGCGTCCATATTGTGCAGTCCTCGCAGATGCCAGATTTGATGGAGAAACTGACAAGTTCCGGCAACATCCCACAGTGCTTTCACCTCATCTGGTATATCGCAGCGTTTGTGATTTCTCGGAGACTGGCATTTTTCTAATTTGATTACTCTTCATGTTATATATAGTACAGCTATGTACCGAGTATTAAGTACCAACAATCTTTAAAGATATTTTCCATGTATATATATGTATTTACAAAGTACATAATTCACATATTTCATGCCAGAATATTACGAGGCGATAATTTCGGTCGGGGTGTGACCAAATCTATCATATACCCTTCCGGTTTCATTGGATTTGACCATGCCCCAACCAAACTCATCACCTTTAATTCTCGTTTACAATGTATATTTGCCTTTTACTGTTTATACATGCATAATTATGTTGTTTTAAACCATTTTATGACTTTATAATATTTCCCATGCGCCATATAGCATAAAAAGCATATACACTGTTCATGTGGCCTACAAAACAACTCAAATGCCATTTCGTGATACAAAATGTATGAAAGACAAGGAATTATAATACCTGTAAATTTTAAACATAGTGAATTGGTTGTGAATTAAAGACAAAATCACATTACAGTGCCTTCACCTTTATTTATAATGATGATTGAATATTGAACGTATCAAACAATAAAGAGATTGGAAAGCAGAACAACCAACACACAATATAGACACTGCTTCATTATTTAGAAGTCAGTTTGGCGCCAAATTATAAAGTTGACATCCTGATTCTGTTTAGCTTTTTTTCTGGGGGTTTTGGGGGTTTTTTTGCATTATTTTTTATTTCCTAACAATTAAAGAAATATCAAAACGGCGATAAACAAACTGAAATATTATCTCTTTTTATGCTCTAAGTTAGTGATTTCCAAATAATAAGCATTTTGCTGCTATCGGTACATAAACATTACACAGAAGTAATATGACTATGCCAAAAAATGCATGGTTTGTATACGAAATCTTCAGTGGTCTGACTGTGTGGCGGCATCAGGGGGCGGAGTCATTGCCTGTAACCACGTGTGGATCCGCCCTGGTAACTGATAGAGGTAATAGTCAAATTTGCACCTTGTACCGCAAAGGTAACTTCTTTTGGGCATCACGGAAAACAGAGCATGGCTCAGTGCATTGTTTACCTCTGATAGGTCCTCACATTGGCTAGTTGTTATACCAACAAACTGCTCCTTTGCTACAAAAACAGGTAAGTATATTTAAATGGTTGTACAGGTTACCCTTTAAATAGCAATTGTAACATCTGGGGTAGTTTTTTGTTTGTTTATGAATAACTTGGCAAGACTTATTTTACTTCATAATCCAATTTGCAGAACCAGAAGCTGGTTTTTTTTAAGGCGTCGAGCTAAATTAAATGCTCAGCAGCCTTCTAGCGATCGTCTGGATTGGCAATCGTCCAAAAATTCATGCTCTGCACCGCCTTTTAAATATGCACAAGATATAAGTTCCTTAAAGTATTACAGAATTTTTATTCCATTTATTCAACTACATTGTGTACAAAAAATCCAACTTTGCTTCCCTGGTTATTGACAACTCATTGCATAAGTATAAATTTGCCTAATCAGGAATGGCGGATGAATACAATAAGGTGTAAACATTCACGAAATATTATTTTAGTTTACCGCTTATATTCTAATTGGAGACCATGCTCGATAAAAATAAAATTTAATATGTAAATTTATTTTTTATCGGGCACGGCCTCCAAAATGAATGTAAGCTATAAACGTATCTAGTGATTTTGTTGCATTAAATAAACACGATAATGCAGTCGGTTTGGTCGAGCATTTTCAATAGCACATGTTGTGGATTTGTTTGTAAACAACCATGTAATCTTGTTTCAAAAATAAAAGTATGTCTTACTATTATAATTAGGGACACACTGTAAATGTATTCAAATTATATATATGAACCTTGAAAATTGTTCAAAGACTGTTTCAAGGAGAAAAAAATGTAATTTATTTTTTAACTTTGAAATTTCTTTGATTTTTGTAACCATGATGATTTATTGTATTATAAACGCATCACAACCTAATTTATAAGGAAATATACTGATTTTTGTTTTTAAAGGACATAAATCATTTACTTTTTTATTCTAATATGTATTATTTGATATACGACTATTAGTACAAAAATTCAAATTATTGATATCATTTTATAAATCTATATAAAAGAAAATGTCAGGTCGACGCCTTTGTGGCCGTTCCGGCCTTTGATTCTTATTCCACATTTGGACTACATGTAT
Organism: Magallana gigas; assembly: GCF_963853765.1. Lineage (NCBI taxonomy): Eukaryota > Metazoa > Mollusca > Bivalvia > Ostreida > Ostreidae > Magallana > Magallana gigas. The sequence continues at coordinate 44,723,687 of NC_088854.1, forward strand.
TTTCTTAAATTTGGCGCCTTTCATATTCTTATGATAAAAATTGAGTGATATATTGCTATAAACGATAAGACAATATATAATTAACATAGAAAGGATATGTTGAGTCGTTGGTGATTGCTACTCACTTTCCTGTAACCACTTTTGGCCGTAGAAAGCTTGTACTTCACTGTCTGCCGCGTCAAACGCCTTCTGTAGGGTTGACTTCATCTCCTCTGGATCTACGATGCTGGTTTTGAATGCTCCAGGTTGAATGGTGTGAAACGTCACGCCAGCGTAATAAAGTTCACGTCTACAAAGAAAGACTAAGCATAAATGTAACAGGAGAAACGTCTCTACTATTATCTAAAGTATGCATTGGACGTTTCCAAAAGGAATAAGATTTCAATGTCAAGTGAACGTGGTAAGTATACTATAGTGTAAAAACATATACTGTAAGGATCGGTACTATTTTAAAAGTTTCAGCATTTTTTTCTTACAGAACAAACATATTTGTTAGCAACATGTGACAACGTCATTTATGGCTTTGATGACTTATGATTTATGTACATGTAATTCATGAATTACAAAAGAGCAATGCTACCATGATAGGATAAGTAATAAAACATAAGTTACATTTGTGTTATTTCAATACTTTGTTGTCTGACAGATATGTTTCAAACCTTAAACATTCTGCCATAGCATCCAATCCAACTTTGCTGATGACGTAAGGTACTCGGCATGCGTAAGATTGGAATGCACAATCACTGGTAGTACAAACAACCCTTCCTTTAGCCTTCCTAACGAGAGGCAAGAATGCTTTGGTCACCTCAATAGCCCCAAACAAGTTGACAGCCATACACTTGTATATGGCTTCATAAGAATGGAATTCCAGCGGCGCGTGCAACACCTGAATCCCTGCATTGTTGACTAATCCCCAAAGACCTTTTGAAAAATATATGGGTTATTTTACAGGGGTTGCGCAATCAAAGATTTCATGTTATAATTAAGAAGTAACTCGTCTTTTTCACATAATGCACGAACGGGTTCCGGTTTTTTTAAGCTCTTACATTAGGCAAAATCTTACCTTCTGACTTGGGAAGGATGCGTTTGACAGATTCCACAGCATTTCGGATACTTGTTTGATCTGTGACGTCAATTTGCACGACACGTAATCGAGATGACGTTTTCCTTTTTAAGTCCGCACCGCCCTTTTCCGTCAAACATCCGGCGATCACTGGGACCCCTTGTTTGTCCAATATCCGAGCCAAATCGTTCCCAAATCCGGAATCACAGCCCGTAATAAACACGTAACGATTGGTTATTTTTTCTATGAAAGTTTTACCTTTTTGGTTCTCGTAGATTTTATACGCAATATAAATAACCAAAATTAATGCTAGAATTAAACAGCACATGGTCATCTATTGAGAGTTCAGTGATAAGCCACAATGAGAAAAGTCAGGTGTCCTGAACTATATCAACTGGGTTGCGTTCAAGATCGTAGCTGCTAGCCTAGGTCGTAGATATCTAGGTCTATTAAACGGACTGCTAGGTTAGCCGCTAGGCCTCAGATTTGGAGTTGGAAATATTCACTTTATAAACGGTTACTGTGAAAATCATTAGAACCAACGATGGCTTAATTTACGCAGCTTATTTCCATCACTCACTATAATTGCAGTCATCTTCAATGAAATTAAAATCGCAATCTTAGTTCATTTTATATGAAAACTAATACATTAAAACACGTGTTTAACACTTGTAAAAAAAAATGGCAATCCAAGATTATTAGAAAAATTTTGAAGTTTAGTAATCCCACATAGATACAACAAACCTGGCTCGCAATCGTAATCATAACTTCTTGTGCCTTTCAAACAAACGGACAAACAACCTCAAATGCAAGGGACATAAGGTAAGGTCAAATGGTTGTTATAGGTTTTGAACATATATATAGGATGACAATAATATGATGTTACTGATTGAAATTAAGAGAAGTATAATAATAAAAAAATAATAATAACAGGGGCGGATCCAGGACTTGAAGTTAGAGGGTGCGCCAGTTTTAGGCAAAGGGTCTGGGCAGCCCTGGTGGGGATTCAGGGGACGATTTTTAATTTTTAGACGTTTGTAAATATAAGACCTGGAAAATCATTCCAGCAAAACCCTCCGCCATGCAGAAATATAAGAAACACTCTGTTTACTTTTTCTTACGAATGGATGTAAATTAATCAGTTTAAAAAAAAAATTAATTCAATAGAACGATGTTTATGAAGTTGAAAAAAGATAATCATGCCAGCTTGTATTGTGTAATAAACATGGAAGAGTTGGTTTTAAACACTACCTAGTGTAACAGATTACTTAAAGTCGAATGGATTTATTCCCATTTCGTCTTAACTGTAAAAGTTGGTATTCCCATTTCGCCTTAGTATGCTATAAGATGAATTAAGGCGAGGTGGGAGCTTGTATATAAATAATGTTTGCTATCTAAAATTGTTTGTTCTTGTAAAAATGTACTGCAGAAAGTAATGATATAAATATGTGAAGAGTTTTATAATTGTATATAATACATTTTGATAGTTTAGTATAAGCAAGCTGATCAACTATAGGCAATTACTAGTATAGGATAATTTGAATTCTGCTCACATCCCTTTTATGTGCGTATATTCACTTCTCTCTTTATCCTCTTTATTGTTTACTTTGACATGTACATTACACCATTTCTGTGAACTTTTGACCATTTATATTACTTCATAATTTTCTTAAGAGGGAAATAAAGAATGAATGAATGAAGGATTGATTTAGCTCCACAAAAAGAATGATTCATACAAATTGGCCATGAATTTCGGATAAAATTGATGAAGTAAAAGACATACATTTATGATAAAGATTAAAAGATACTTTTTTAAAAACAGTTTTTAGCATTTAAATAGCTGTATTCATGGAGTAAATTCAATTTTACTATTTTTGGCTTATCATTCTAATGCAATGAGCGGGTAATTAAAATGGGCTTTCTTGTACATTACACACGGGTATTTTTATTTTATATTACACCGTTGAAATCAGTTTAATGTAGAGAATTCCCATGAGTTTCCAAAAAGTTCGTAATTAAGACTCGCAAGTTAAACATTTTAAGTAAATTTACCCAAAACATTTCATTGATATATTCTGAAGAGTCCAAGTTTATTTGAAAAGAAAAACAGAACAAAAGACTGCGTTAAAGGTCGTTTATTAAATCAGTCCGTTTTGTATTGAATTTATGTAAAATCTATTTTATTTCATGGTTGGGCACTTGCGTGTATCCACTGCCCCAAACAGGTCAGAATTTTATATGGGTTCACAGGAAAGGTATATTATTGGCGCATAAAACGCGAGATTCTGTAGGTTGTTCATTAGACTCAGTTTACCTTTTTAAAAAAAATATGGGTGACTGATATTTTAAAACATGTTCGTATTTGGCAGTTGGGTGTATCGTCTCTCTACGCTTTGACTATCCCAAAAAGTTTTATATACTTTAATCTATTTTTCAGTCGATAAATTCATTTATTATATAAAATGCTTACCAGTGAAGAACAATTTGATAAAAGTACGATAAAACTACAGATACTGAATTAAAATATTAACACAAAATCTTTTTTACAATGTATTACAATGAACGAGCTAATGTATTTTCCAAGATTATTTCTCAAAGTAAATTTATATGTTTGTTTTTGTTAAGAAGATATACCTAAAACGTTTACGAACATAGAAATTCAAAATTCTCAGTAATAAAAGATTAGCCTGTTTGTGCTGCATTACCTCTACACGCGAACATTTGTTTTCAACTTTATCAAAACAAACATATTCTGATAAAATAGAAGTAGTTTTATACGATGTTTCAATCTTTGTGTTGATTTATCACGAAGTAGATTTAACATTGGAATTGACATGAGCTTTTACTTGATGTTGGATTGTATGACACTAGAACAACGTGTTATCAAATTGACGAACCTTTGTCCTTTATTTTTTGTCAAGTAAATTTATACACATCGTAAAATTTATAAAATATCAGCATTTTTTTTTATTTTGTGAGAAAATGGGAAAGGAGGGGGGGGGGGGGGTGTTATATTTATAACAATGTATGTGTGCGTACGTATACGCGCATGTGTGTATCACGAGTAAATAGATCGATAAAACACAATCCATTTTATTGTACATTACTGTACTGAAGTGTGTAATGGATTTACATGAAGTTCATAACACTATTAAAGGTATACAGACCACATAAACTGAAAAAAGATATCATTCAGATTTAATAAAAATTTTCAGAACTGGTAGACTTTTTTAACTTGTTAATCAATTTTGTTCGATTTAAACAAACATGATGTGTATTTAACTACAGTGAGATAGTTACCGTATGAACGTTTTTTTCATGCCTGGAGCTATCGCTCCAGATACGCTCCACCAGTGTTAAGTCAAACAAAACTGGGTCATAATCGAAGGCGCTGTGAGCTGTCAAAAAACTAGGTTGTAAATATGGAGGACAGCTATTTGGCATCCACAAAGGCTCTCGATGTACCGTATATTACATACCCTGAATTACTGAAAAGAAGGGCGTCTGAAACGCCAGAAAAAGCAGTGTATGTATTCATCGACGGTGAAAACAGGCGTACCGTCTTAACCTTCGGTGAACTCTATACAAAGTCAGCAAAGTTTGCAAAAAATCTCGTGCACCTTGGTGTGAAGAACAATGTCATTGTCGGCCTTAGTGGTCGAAATGTGCCTGAATGGCTCATTGCTAACTTTGGAATACAGTTGGCAGGTGGGTGTCCACTTTACCTTACATTTTATCGGAAAGATGGAAACGACATTGTGGACCTTTTTCGTAGCGTTGGTAATGTCAAATTGCTAATTTTTGATCCCGGACTTGAAGAACAAAATTGTGCTATAGTGAGTAAAATTTTAGAGAAGATTTCGTCTCTGGGGAAAATCGACTCGAATAGCGTGTCCACACCTGAACATGTTATATCTTTTCACAGTTGTGATCATTTGTCTTTCAATCATTCTATGTCCGATTTTTACTCCGATGTTGATGCCGAGCTTCCTCGCCTCGATCCCGAGGACCTCGGAGGTATTTTCTTGTCTTCTGGCAGCATGGGGATACCAAAGGCTATCCCACATTCTCATAACGCTATCGTAATAATGGCCCACCAATACACCTTTGGGGTTTCTACAAAACACAACCAAGAAGATATTCTCTACAATGACCGGAAATTCTCATGGAGTGCCGGATACCCGCTATGGGAAATTGTAAGTGGCGGAACCAGAGTCGTCGCCACTCATTCTTTTGGCAGTTCTTCTCTGGCCGTCCTGGCTGATACAGTCTCTGATATTATACAGAGAGAGAATGTGACATGCGCAGTGCTGGTTCCTCCAGTGATTGACCAGCTGCTGAAGGTAGATTCTCCAATCAAGCTTAAAAGTATTGTTATTCTGGGCGTTGTTGGGTGTCCTTCCGTTCTTAGTTGTGTTGGTAAGATCTGCGATGAACTGGCAGACATGTACGGTATGACCGAGTTCGGCGGGTTGGCTACTGGTTTTTATTCTGCTGATGACGTCAAGAACTTCAAAGAAAAGGTTCTAAGTGTACGGCCATTTCCTGGGGTAGAACTAAAAGTAACGGATGAAAACGGATACCTCGTACCTGTCAGACAAAGAGGTCAAATACAAGTGAGAAGTCGGAAGAGATTCACGGGATACCTTAACCACCAGAGTCCATTGATAGAGAACATGTTAAGAACCGGATGGCTGAACTCAGAGGACGGTGGGTTCGTCACGGAAGAAGGTTCCTTGGTTGTGGAGGGGAGGATTAAAGGGCTACTGCAAGTCTACGGTATAAAGATCTATCCTTTCCAAATTGAGAATGTCATGAAATACAGAAACACTATTAGTAATGTGGTTGTTATACCAGTGGTAGAGAAATCGACACAGTACCACGTGCCTTGCGCCGCTGTAATTTACCACCAAGGCTGCAATGATACCACCGAGAACATCCAAGATTTTGTCCGGGAAGCGTTCAGTGTGTCCAAAGAAGATAAATTGCTTGAACCACTGTACGTTCCCCAAGTTGTGATAGAGTTCAAAGAGTTCCCCCTAACTTCTAGTGGTAAACCAGATAGACACGCCATAGCGGAGGCTGTGAGACATAAACTTGACAGTACGAAGTACGATTATATTCACTAATTACAGGATTGTCAAAATTGATATTGGAAACTAAATCAATTCTAGGTACTCTAGTACTGCGATTTTTTTGTTTTGTTATATTATATCTAGAAAATTGTCTCATTTTGTACATCCATTATTCAAGAATGATTTACAGACATTAACAATGCCTATCTAATTTTTTTTTTTATCAGAGGTTTTAATTGATGATAATATTATTGACACCACTTTTTGAGTCTATTAGTAGTAAATGTTCTAAGTAAAATACATGCACACTCAATATAAGAACAAAAACGACTCATTTGTGTAAACTATCATCAACTTCATAATATACAACAACGTATTTAGTTAGAAATACTTGTACTGTTTTCTTTAATCAAGAATGAAGCTACCAATAAACAGGTAAACATCAAGTACATGTATGTGAATAATGGGTAGCATGTGTCTGCAAATATTATTTTCACTTTTATATTCAATTTCACTATCAAAGTAAAAATATTATCAAAGAAAAATTTAACAAATACTATGAAAAAAACATTCTCATTTCTGTCATTAATACTTCAAATGCAGCAATGTTTAAAAAAGAACACGATTGATTTCACTCTTCAAACGAATGAAGCGTGGGACGAACTGACTTGAAGAACAACTCTTCACTGGGAGATGTATTCTTTTTATTGGCTTTTTGTGTAAAACGTTTGTAAGGGTTTGATGAGACGATGGACATCAGTCCACTTAGGTTCGTCAGAGCTTCCGCTCGGGGATCATCCCCGACTACAGGTGTCATCGAATTCACACCTGTTTGTGAAGATTTGGGGAAATTCTCCAGTGACGTCGTTTTGTTGTCTGTTGTCAGTTTTATTGTTTTAGATCCATTTGTAGATAAAGTTGTCTCCGAGTTTTGCAAGTCTGTTGTCGATTTTGTTTGAAATTGCTGGTCATTCTTAACTGTGGTGGATCCATCAGAGGGGATTGCTGTTCCTTATAACAGAGGAAAATATAGCTGATATGTGCATTTGAAACAAAAGAACTGTACATGTATATGAATATTTTTAATTTTAGAATTAACTTTGTGAAAAGAAAATATCTGAGATCTCTGTACTTAAGATTTTTTAAAAATTTAAAATTTAATTTAGTCCATGTTTTCAATAACGTATTCGATCTATAAATTTTTGAGGCAGTATTTTCATCTGCTAGTAAATCCGAGTACATAATACCTAATGAATACTACTGTAAAAATGTTCGCTAAACGCAAATTTTATTCAATAAATATCATTTTTTCAAATATGACAAGTAAGTTTAAACAATTGAAAAATATTCACAAATAAGAAAATAAGAAACTTTTTATAAACAACGATATTTCTACACTGAAAATTGCATTTGTTATATAACTATATCAGTTAGGGTGTGGTCACGTGGACCTAACGAGTTTGGCTGTCCCTCAAACTCGGTAATAGGCATACCATTTTGTTCAACCTTTTCAAGAGGTGATTTTTCACTCTCATTTGATTTGATTTCACTGGGACCGGGTTTTCTTGAGTTCATACCAGTTTTCTCCTTCCCAAACGTTGTAAGGGCCTCTTTGGGAGATGGATGTCTTTCGTCGTTTGACTTTTTGGTTTCGCTGGCCGCTGTATTATTTACATCTGGTATTAAACTTGCATGATCTGGGTTTTCATGACTTCCTTGCGTAGAAACATCGTCCGGAAAAGTAACTTTCTTCTCAGGTTTCGTATTTTTGGTTTCAACAAAATCTTCATCTACTGCTTCTTCTTCTATGATAACTTCATTTGTTAAGTTGTCTGTCATCATCATACCATTTATTTGCTTTGATTCATCCTCAACCGTGTCTTTTTTGGTTAATCCCGAACTATCATCTGTATGTCTTAGTACTAGTGGATCCTCATCATCTTTTGTCTCTTTGTTTTCATTTTGCAGTTGTCTTTCTTTTTCGCTTCCAGGATCAATATCTACATCTTGAAGTATGTCAGCCGTGGAAACTCCCGGTTGCTGAGTAGGTAAATCGTTTTCCTTGATTTTGTTTTCGTTGATGTCACTGGAATTTTGTTTGTTGTTCTGTTTATTTAACGGTTTCGGCAAATTTGCTAAACCATTCCCAAGTCCAACAGATACCAGATTTTCTATTTTAGTCTCTAAGGAAAAACATAAAAATATTGATATACTACCAGTCATAATTGATATCATAGAACTCAATATCCAGAGAACTTTAATTTATATTTCTCTGTTTTAAGATTCAAAGTGATTTGTTAATGGTCAAACTGTTGCAAAGTTATAGTTTTATAAGCCTTAGGGTATTTCAATGTTTCCATGCTTTTACGCCGAATTTCAGTATTGATAGTAGTAAAGTTTGACAAAAGGAAAATGCTGAATCAAGAATTTTTTTTAAGGAAACTTTGAATTAAATGTGTTTTTCAGCAGCAATTCGCCATTAGCAACAGTTTTACATTGTGTGTATGCTATTTATCTAACCATATACATTTACAACATAATGAAACTTATAATTTAATGTTGCTTAAATCTTACTTTCAGAAAGTTTTTCATCTTTCTTTCTCTTGTAATATTTGTAACCAAGTATTGCGCCGATCACGGTTGCTATGACTACCAGCGACACGACAACACCAGCAATAATGACCGCTGTGTTGTCACTTGGATCGGCCGGAGAAGCAGGGGTTTCTATATCTGTACATATTTTTAAAACATTTATAAAGTTTTCAGTTAAAAAAAATTTTTCATATTATTAAAATGATAATTATTTAATTCTGAAATAAATTCAGACGTAGAAAATAAGTTTACTCACAACAAGTTGCTAAAAGAAATAAAAAGGTAATGGTCAGTTACTTCTGACGAAATAAGTGAACTTGAATCATATAATTCATTTTTACTTGTTAATGTATCACAATGCAGATATAGAAGTTATTTTCTAAACTTATTTTCTCGGAACAAAAACTTTCGGTTTTTCGGCAATGTGTAATTTCTTAAGTTGGAGGATAAAAATATAATTGCATAATGTTAAACGAATTCTGAATTATTTGTAAAAATCATATGTAAGTCCACTATCGAAGAATTAAACGCATAAAATGGTCTTACTGTTGGCGACAAGGTACAATAGACTCCCTGGTGCGGACGGCTTGACGCTAGCTGATTGCCCTTGGTCACAGTTCTCTCCCTTCTCTGTCGCTGTAATATTTACGCCATCAAATTCTATCACCTACGTTGAACATACAAGAGAAATTGAAAAGCATCCTAAACAATTCCATGTTGATATCCATATAATACAAAAAGATACGAATAATCTAATCCCTGGGGAGGTTGGATGGTCTACAAATCAACATCAGATCTACCTTGGTTTTTAAAGCCCTAACTATGTAATATAAAATCCTGATATTTTAGATTTGAAATTTGAATTGGTTTCTATGGTTTTATACAAAACTCTTCTTAAACAAGAGATGTTTGTGAAACACTTATGTCCCCCTTCCTTGGAAACATTCACAAAAAATGAACATAAACTGCAAACATTTTGAATTTTTCTAAGTCCAATGGGCATAACTCTGTCGAAAATTGCTCTTTCATACCCAAAATCATACTTGACCTAGATATTATTTAGATAAACCTGTATCCTAAATTTCATATCGTTACGTGCACCCTCTGCGAAGAAAATGAGCGGAAACTGCAAATAACTGGAATTTTTCTCCGTTCAAGGGCCATAACTCTGTCAAAAATTGCTCGATCGTACCCAATATCGATCTTGACCAAGAAATTATCATGATAAACCTGTATACCAAATTTCATTTCAATATGTTCATCCTCTGCGAAGAAAATGAGCGGAAACTGTTGGTGGAACGACCGACTGACAGACCGACAAACAGCAGCAAAACAATATGCCCTCCCTTCTTCGAAGGGGGGGGGGGGGGCATAAAACTGGCCACGACCATCTAGCCCACTTCAACTTACAAAACAGGTGAATCGGTAGGTTCTTGGTGATGTTGATAGAGTGGTGTCAAAGTTGATGACAATCTGGTAATAGGTGGTTCCACTACTGAGGGCCGCAACACATCCCACGTGACCTCCATCTGTACACACCAGAAAGTTGTTTAAATTATTGATTTAGAACTAACATTACTACCTGTACCAATAAGTATACAGTACTTTATCAAAGTTTACTGTTGCTTATAAATATTATGTTCTTATTCACCAGTTCAACCGAACATAAATTATTTATAAAATAAAACACAAACACATAATTTATAGGATAAGCTCGCGTGCGCGAATGCAACAGACTTTAATAATCGTATAATTTATAGTATAGTACAAAGTAAACGGCTCTCAGTCTCTTTACTTTCATAAACAAGTACAAGCATACTCATTCTACAAAAGAAGAAAAAATCATGTAGAAACAAAAAACTGACAGAAATTCAATGTTATCATTTGGGAGGGGTGGGTGGGGATAGTCTGTTGCAAAGTGGCATCGAACTTCGAATAACTTAAAAAACCCCGAATTCTACTTTATATGTGTACAATTCATGCGTAGCACGGAATAATTCACCCTATTCACCCGTAAACACCCGTAAACAGCCAATCGATATGTAATATCGACACGCCCACTTAATTCAAAACAAACACACGTGTTTTCAGTAACTTTTATAAATATATATACCCTAACGCCATATTATTAGTTGTAAGGTTAATATGTAAAAACTACTTGTTTGATGTTCGGAGGTGTGTCATTTGATAAAGGTATACGTAGCCCTTTACCTGAAAAGGCCACCTTAGTAGAACAGAGATTGTAGTCGAAGATGAGGTTTGTTCTGTTGTTGTTACAGACGTCTAACAAGGACTCTCCCCATTCCAGTCCACAGGTAGCGGAAGTGGAAGTATGCGTGTAAGTGAACACCCCCAGGAATGGCTTGGCACAGTAAGACAGTGCCTCGGCCTCGAAGCCTTCAATAAAGGGAATTAGTAAAGTGATGGTTTTTTTTCTTGTGTTAAATTCATCAGTACTGTAAACTTTGTCTTGTTTATGAATCAAAATTATGATTAACTGTTTATCAATAAGTGCATGTCTAAATATTCCGGTAGGAATAATCAAATATTAGCATGTGCAGATAAAAAAAAATTCAAAAGGGGATATGGTTTCGAGTTTCGAAATACATGTATAATTGTGTTTGCTAGATAGGGAAGGTGGGATCTTATGCCCATTTACGGTATTTTTGCCATATGAATTTAATAAGACTGAATCTTCACCCCCCCCCCCCCCCCCCCCCCCTTCTAGTATGACAAGTGATAATAAAGATGAGAAACCTTTCTTGACGAACACATGGAAAAGTTCAGTGTCCTGTTGACCCCCGCAGACGTCCGTGTACTCGGTGTAAGGACTCCTTCCGGCATCGTTAGCTTTAAAATTCAACGTAAATGTCATAACAAAATTGAATTCAACTGAATCTCGCAAAATTGTCAGGATTAATATTTTGAATTTACAGGGTGGCGGTTATGGTCTTGTAGCTTTATATTTTACTACACCACCACCACCCCCTCCCCCTCCAATAACTTCAAATGTTTTAAATTGACAAAGTCAAATTTTTTTTTTTATTTATTCAAATTTGTTTTGCTTATGTAAATATCTCATTTATGTTTATACAGCGTCATTTTAAATGTAACATTACAATATATTTATGTCAAGCAGGCATATATGTAATAATCTACAGGTGTTTATAATTTTAACAGCTATAAATACATGAATATACACCAGTTGAATATACACCAGTAAAACAAGGTCATCGTTGATTATATGAAAATGACTCCACGCAAGTTGATCTCAACGAAGAATTGGTTTGTTGTACAGTATTTGGTAAAGTCAAGCAAATCTCACCTCTGGTATCGTAGTAGTAATACGAGTAAGCAGTAACTGCTGTCAGTTCCAAGCAGATATACCATTTGTAATCACCAACGGAAGCACTCGTGAAGTTGCTGGTAGTCCTAAAAAGTCAAGTAATAAACTCATACTACTTTTACAAGTATAACTTCTGTGTTTCAGCCATCGATATAACAAATAAAATTCTTATTATCGTAAAAGATTACAAACTTCTTATGTCAAAAGTTGTATGCATGGTTATTATATTTGTATTCATCGACGCAGTTTCATGAAAAGAAAAGCCAATTTACTTTTCTTCACAACCTTACATTGATTGCATTTGTACATGTGCATTCGATAACAGCAATTATTGTATGACTACTAGTCCAACAAATATAACTAATAATGCCTAATCAGTATTCGCATGTTCTGGAATGTGTTAATAAGCTAGTCTTGTCAATCAACGCATTTTAATTTTTTGGTTCTAAGGCGTAAGAAAATGAAGACGTCGGGCTAACGTCATAATGAAAATATAAGATTTTGTGAAATTTTTAAAGCTGTTTTGCAAATAAATGGCCGAGAACAAACATTTATTACTTTTTATAAATTGATTCAAAATTATCTCCTGCGTTATTGTTTCGAGTTAAAATTAATTTCGTCTAAATCGTTTAAAAGTTTGGAGCATAGTTCTGAAATGCATTTTCAAACTAAGATATGCATTTACTATATACATGTATTTCATATTATTACCACAAAGACGAATCTCAAATAAATTTTACAAATAAAACTCTGAAGCCTATGGATCACGCGGACAAATTTTCGGGGTAGGTTTTCTCACGAGCAGTAAACCTGCGAGCTACCTTTAAATAACGGCTCTACAGTAGTCATTGTCACAACATGAGTTTTGGAAAATTTAACATTTATATTAGAAATGTACAAAATCATAAGCGCTTAATATAATCAGATATATATTCTGTCATTGAAAGTTCTATCCCGTCGGACCCCTTGGGGTGTTTTTTTTTTTTTGGGGGGGGGGGGGGTGGGTGGTTTTATAGTGGAACCATGGTTGCTTTTGCGGAGTTCACTTGTTTTTCCAACGTATTGTTTTGAGCAAACCTTACAGCTAAATTTAGCTTAAGTTAAATGCAATTGTCTGTGGAATAAGACGTGCTTCTTAATATTTTACATGCGCGGATCTAGAGGGGGGGTCGGGGGGGGGGGGGTAAAATAGTAAAATTATCGCGAAAATATGCCTCGGACCCCCCCTGGCAAACACAATTATCCTTCGGACCCCCCCTGGAAAAATTTTCTGGATCCGCGCATGTTTTATCGGTGCGACCCATAATGGAACAAGTATGTGTCCGTATCAGTGCAGTACTTTCCTTAGAATAGAAATGGAAAGATTCTTGATTAGTTCTTGGACGCGAAATATTATATTGTCTTTTTTCTTTGTTTTTTTTTTAAAGGATTTTCCTGTCTTTTGTATTTATCTCATAAATTACCTTTTGCACTGTAACGGCTGTGTAGCCTCGAACACAGAAATATTTAATCTTTCTCTGCTCTTTGAAGAGCAGATTCATCAATTTTGGGTAGTTTAACTTTACTAAGGAGTACCTTTAAAGTCATGGGAAGTCTATAGAAGGCTTGACGGTTTTAGGTACAAAATATGAAAGTCGGTGGGTTTATTATGGATCAAGACTAAACATTATGTTGAGAACCTTCAAGATTTTGTGATTTTATTTTTTTCATGTATTTCATTGAGTAGCTTGATTTTATCAGCCAAACTGTGTTTGAAATACGATAGCATTATTACCACAAAGACGAATCTCAAATAAACTTTACAAATAAAACTCTGAAGCCTATGGATCACGCGGACAAATTTTCGGGGTAGGTTTTCTCACGAGCAGTAAACCCGCGAGCTACCTTTAAATAACGGCTCTAAAGTAGTCATTTTTACAACATGAGTTTTGGAAAAGTCAACATTTATTTTAGAAATGTACAAAATCATAAGCGCTTAATATAATCAGATATATATTCTGTCATTGAAAGTTCTATCCCGTTGTACCCCTTGGGTTTTTGGTGTTTTTTTTTGGGGGGGGGGGTGGTTTTATAGTGGAACGATGGTTGCTTTTGCGGAGTTCACTCGTTTCTCCAACGTATTGTTTTGAGCAAACCTTACAGCCTAAATTTAGCTTAAGTTAAATGCAATTGTCTGTGGAACAAGACGTGTTACTTAATATTTTATCGGTGCGACCCATAATGGAACAAGTATGTGTCCGTATCAGTGCAGTACTTTTGTTAGAATAGGAATGGAAAGATTCTTGATTAGTTCTTGGACGCGAAATATTATATTGTCTTTTTTCTTTGTTTTTTTTTTTAAAGGATTTTCCTGTCTTTTGTATTTATCTTATAAATTACCTTTTGCACTGTGTCGGCTTTGTAGCCTCGATCACAGAAATATTTAATCTTTCTCTGCTCTTTGAAGAGCAGATTCATCAATTTTGGGTAGTTTAACTTTACTAAGGAGTACCTTTAAAGTCATGGGAAGTCTATAGAAGGCTTGACGGTTTTAGGTACAAAATATGAAAGTCGGTGGGTTTAATATGGATCAAGACTAAACATTATGTTGAGAACCTTCAAGATTTTGTGATTTTATTTTTTTCATTGTTGTAAATTTGGCGAGTTCCAATCTGATTAAAATCAGATCTTGTATCCGCTTCGACAAATTCGATGTCGCTACACCTTTGTGCTTTGTGTACCGACATCGAATTTGTCGGAGCGGATCAAAGATCTGCTGTTAATCAGATTGGGCGAGTTCACATCCCGAGGCCATAAAAGTTAGGTGATCCCGCTTTTGATCTCCGTCTCACTTTTACGAAAGGAATGGTCCTTATAACTCAATAATAAAACTGATAGTCGTTTCAAATGTGAGGCATTTGCCTGATTTGCCACCATTGCGCTACGGCCGTGCTGGACGGGCAAAGACAGTAATGATTCTTGATGCACAGACTTACTCGCGGGCTGAGTGATCTCAGACTTTCAAGTAGTTTTAAGTAGTTATATTTACATTTTCCAGTGTCTTTGCCTGTGATAACACTACATATCGATTTTGTACTATATAACCCATAATACAAATGACGCCAAAACGAGGCGCCAGCGGAGTTTGCTTATCAATATTTAAATATATAATCGTACGATGGCTTAAAATTATATAAATATAAGTAATAAGGAATCATTCTTTGAATATTATGAGATGATAATTTCGGTCGGGGTGTGATCAAATCTGTCATAAAGCCCTTCGGGCTTTATTGGATTTGATCACACCCCGACCGAAATTATCACCTCATAATACTCAAAGAATGATTCCTTATTCCTTATGTAATTACCTTGGTAACCTTCACATGTAGGAGAATCAGCTGTTCCTTCGTTGTAACGTTCTGATCCACAATAATCATTTGGTTGATTTAGTATTTTTAACAACTTTTCATGGATAATTTATCACATGATTCCGTAAACATTAAAATATTTTCGTTGGTTTTTCATGTGGTCTATGTAGTTAGCTACCTAACATTGCAGAAAAAAAATTCCCCCCTGCAATGTGTTGACTACCTCTACACCCGCATAAAACACCTAAAGAAAGCATTTCATTGTTTGAATTTTTCATTTTTTTTACTATATGTTTGTCCTCGATGTTATTCTATAGTTCTTTTTAACTATACTCTCCCTAATTTCTTGTTCAAAACGATAATTATAGTCTCAACTGCAAAACATGTACTTTTTGCCGCCACTGCAAAAGGGGTGCGCTACGGCCGTGATAACTCCTATCAAAATATCTCCCTTGCAAGGTAAGAAAGTAGTCATGAAAATAATATGCTATGGAGGACATCTTAGTGTTAAAAAAAGAAGAAAATCATTGACAAATAATTTTACACTGCAAGGCCCTGTTTCCCCTTATCTTTTTTTTCATTTACCTATTTGGGAAGTTTTAAGATTGGAAATAGCTAGCAATCACAGAAGAGCACAACGCACAGTGGAAACGATAATTAAATTAGACACTGTTCTATAATGAATGTGGTGTATATATTTACATCTACCAAGTATTATTTCCTCTATTTCTTACGGAAACTTATAGTTGATTCATTTAAACAATAAAATGCTCACTTTGGTGATTCATTTGGGATATGAAGGTAGCGACATTGCAGAAAAAATACATACCTTCATAACCCACATGAATCACCAAATTGAGCATTTTATTGTTTATATTAACATCTTTATTTTAACTAATTAATAAATTGAGCATAAAAAGTAAGTAAAATTCACTAAATTACTATTAATGTACATAAGTACGTTAGCTAAAAGAAACAGCCAAATCGTCTCCAGTGAGACTTCGAGTCTGACATCATCATGGTTAGTTCGTGCAGTCCGTGATTTTTCTTAGGTAGTTGTAGGTCTCGACCAATCGAAAAACAGGGCGTGTCAAATTCAATCCTGTCACTTTCTTGTCAGTTTCAGTCGCCGTAGATTTCGACCAATCGATAAACGGGGCGTGTAGATTTCAGTCTGGCTGTTTCTATAGAGCTATGATATAACTATAAGTTTCCGTAAGAAATAGAGGGAATAATACTTGGTGGATGTAAATATAGCTCTATAAACAGCCACACTGAAATCTACACGCCCCGTGTATCGATTGGTCAAAATCTACAGCAGCTGAAACTGACAAGAAAGTGACAGGACTGAAACTAACACGCCCTGTTAATCAATTGGTCGAGATCTACAACTACCTAACAAAAATCACGGACTGCACGAAATTATCATGAGGATGTCAGACTCAAAGTCTCACAGGAGAAGATTTGGCTGTTTCTTTTCGCTAATGTTCTTATGTACGTTAACAGTAATTTAGTGAATTTTACTTACTTCTTACGCTCAATTTATTAATAAGTTAAAAGAAAGACGTTAATTTAAACAATAAAATGCTTTTCTTTAATGATTCATGCGGGTTATGAAGGTAGCAATCATTGCAGGAAAAAACCTGACATAACCCGCTAACGCGGGTTATATATAATACATTCACTGTTTTATGATAAATTTACGCTCGTATAATAAATCTATTTATTCATAATAATCGTACTGTTCTATAAGAATGAAATGCTGTATAAAAAATACTATGAATCACTTACTTGAAAACATAGAAATTTCCTGAACTAAAATCACAGGTGAAATTTGTGGGGTTATTGACTGATTGCGTTATGATGTCATATTCAGAGAGGTACATGATGGACTCGGTAAATTCCGTGTCCCCAAACACACTGCTGATCCAGGTTCCCCGCAAAGCGCCCGGAAGTGTACATGCGCCATCTTTCCAAATCATGAAAGTGTTGAAATTGTAAAATATTAATAGATTTCTTTTTTCATAAAATCTTAATGCTACAAAAAGTACGCTTTTTATTCAATGTATACTGAATTCAATTTCATACTGAATTGTGCAAATATGCAGCATTATGTTGATGGCGAAAAACTAATTCTGAAAGATTTTTTTTTTACATCAATATAAGTTAAATAGCTTGTTTTTTATTTATCAATTCATTTTTTTATTCTTTAAACGTTTTGGTGGTAAATGGAAAACTATTTTTTTTTTACTGTATCGCGAGCAAAGTAAATTCGCTTTTTACAAACGTTATACATTTTCAGTTTACATTGAAATAGAAACATTAAATCAATCACCATAGAAACATTTTAACGTTTTTACATTGTATTTCACAAAAACAAAATCATACCAAAAACATCTACCTGAGCTGTTTAAGAAAAATAAAAATATTAATCCCGGCAAACACCAGAATAAAACAGTGGGCATTATTCTAGTTTCTGTACTTGTGTTCCGTGTCTAATATCGCTACAATTTATATATAGAGACAGTCCCTAATAGTGTTAACCAATCGGACGAATAGTTCTTTTTATTAACCATTTACAAATTTTTCTGTCCCATTACTCTTTTGTATTGTGCCCGCTTATTGCTGATTACAATTTAAAGAACGAAAGCACGTAATAGAATTTAAGTGGTTTGAAATATTCCAATATTCCTCGCATTTGTAAAAAAAAAAAATCTTGCAATATATATTTAAATCTGTTACATTTTTAACAATAATTTGAAAAATAAAACAATATTCCAAAAATCAAATAACTGGAATTTCACTTAATTTTATTTAGTTATAAAAATCAGAACTTAATGTTCCCTTGTTTGGCCTCGGGCCACAATTACAAGAATATGTTAAATAAACAACTAGGGCGTACAGTACATTGTCAACGTTAGAGCAATGTTTGCATGTACGGACCGCGATTCATTTGGACTTCTGTAAAATGCTTTAACTGGTAAACGTGTAAACTATTTCTCTGATTCTCAGCAAAAAATAGTATGGTTTATTATGGTTCTATTATTATTATTAGAAATCTAGCTTTCTCAAATTCTATATGCATGGACTTGCATTATTCATAAAATTTAAACAAAACTTCTTTAACTTCAATTGTTTTAGGTGTATCTCGAAACAAAGTTGGAGAACTGGATTTTAGAGTACATTATGTATCAAACAGAGATCTTCCTTTGTTATAAAATTTCAATAACATCCGAATCTCATCTACCACGGAACTGACGTTTAGAGAGATTTAAATGTAGTTTAAATTCAACAAAGAAAAGAAATCTATTTCAAAGATCACTCAAGGTAAAATCATATTGAGATGCTATTGAAGTGTACGCGATTCATTGAAAGCAATGAATAAAAAAATCAGTGAATTAACTAGCGTCTCCTATAGCAATACCTCAAAACAGATCCATTCTTCGCGCAAGGAAATAAAAGAAAAAGGCAGTATGAGTCGCGAAGACGGTTTAATTATAAAATCGATGAAACGGATATAAGCAAGAGACAAGAAGAATTCAGAATGGCCAAGACAGGACGCGGAGATATAAAAGTGAATGAGAGATTCCTGACGTGTGGTCTGTGCAGCCAGTGGTTCACTCAGCCCCGGACCTTACCCTGCCTCCATTCCTACTGCGAGAACTGTCTGTCCAAGCACATTCATGACTACATTGCCAAGTCCAGCGTCAAAAAGGGGAGTCAAACCGCCCACCCGACGGAGTATGTGTGTCCCACGTGTAACAAGGCCATCAATGTGTCCAAGTTCTCCTCGCAGTCCGCCAAAAACTGGACAACCAAGTTTCCCCTTAACACGTTCCTTATGGATCTACTGGACGTGGAACTCCTGATGAGGGGCGAGAAAACTTGTGGTCCGTGTACACGTAATGGCGACCGATCGGACGTAGTTTCCTGGTGCAAAGAATGCCGGGACGGGCTCTGCAAGAACTGCTCCAAGGTTCATCGTGGAATGCGTGTGTCCATGGACCACACAGTGCTTAGCAAGGAAGAGTTCATGAAGCACGTTTCTCTGCTACAGGAACAACAAGAGCCGTGTCAGAAACATCCGGGCAAGACACTGGACATGTACTGTATGACGGACAGGGAACTCTGTTGTCCGAACTGTGTGGCGGAAGAACACAGGCGCTGTGACCGAGTTGTGTCCGTGATGGACGCGGTCAAGCAGAGCCGTCTGGACAAAACGCCGGAGTTCCTCAAGAAAAACCTTGAGGAATACAACGAGCACATAGAGAAGGTCATCGCATCCAGAACCAACAAGTTGCTGAGCCTGGACGAACAGAAAACCAAGCTTATTGACGAGTTTGCTCAAATTCGCATTAACGTCATAAATATTCTGGACAAAATGGAGAAAGCTATCAAGAAGGAGCTCTCTGACATACATTCTGGGGAAACCAAGGCAATGGAGAAAGAGGTGAGCAAGTCTAGGAAGATACAATCGGCGGTAACAAATGCGCATGAATTGCTGAACGTTACAGAAAACCATGGGTCCGACTCCAACCTCATGAAAACTATTGAAGAGGTCAAGAGGGAATGCCTGTGGTACGAAGAGGAGATGGGTAAACTGAGGAGCAAAATTCAAGACTGTGAGTACGTTTTCGAAATCGACGAGCATATAGAAACATTGCTCAACAAAGTGAAAAAATACGGAGAATTGAAAGTCCGCCACTCGCCCTCAAAACTGCAACCCTTCCCCAACACCGTGACGATTGAAAAGTCGATCGAGCAAGGGAAACAATTCAAGTCTACCCTGTCTTTGAAAGGGCGAAAAGCAGAACTCGCGAAAGCATTTGATGCCAAAATGGAAGATGACATTAAAGACTGTTGGTACACTGGGGCCGCATTCCTTAGCGATGGAAGATTTGTACTGGTGGATCGTTCTAATCGAAAACTGAAGCTATTCAGCAAGAACTACCGGCTTCTGAACAGCATCTTTTTCACAACGAAACCTTGGGATGTGACAGTTGTTGGGGAGAACGAAATCGCCGTGACACTTCCGGAGGAGCACGGGATACAGCTTCTGACCACGGGGGACTCCATTAAAATGTCGGACTACTTTACCACGGAGGAAGCTTGCTTCGGAATCAAGCACGTGCGAGGAAAGTTCTTCGCTCTTTGCTACGACGGAAAGCCTCCGGCATTGAAAGTTATTTCTTCAGACGGAAGGGAACTTGCAGCCATTGGAGTTGATGACGACGGATCTCCGTTATTTTCACGGCCGATATATGTAACGTCAAATAACGCCGGTACCGTGATCTTCGTGTCAGACGAACGCCGAGGTTGTATCACGTGTCTTACGGAAACCTCCGAGCATTGTTACACCTATTCCACAATAGATCTCAGCCATGTAGCAGGAATAACGTTGGATCGTGAAGGCAACCTCTATGTTTGCAGGAACCATGCAAAAAGCGTGCAAGTTGTAACACCCGAGGGAGACCGCATAAAGACCATCGTGTCACGAGAGGAAATTACGTATCCACGTGCTATTGCATACGACGAGAAAGAGGATCGTCTGCTCATAACTCAGGGGGATAAGAGCGTAGTCAAAATATTCCAGTTCGAGTAACTTTCATTAGAAAGCTTATTTCTGTCACATAATCATTCTCATGAAACATGTTATATTTGCCAAACTTGCTTATAATTATCCCTTATCAATTCCGTAAAATAATAAATATATGCATTTTTACGCAATGCTGCTAGTTTATACTACAACTTATTCAGTAGCTGAACATATTGTCATCTTATAACCTTGATTACCCTATCATCTGTAAATGTGAACATTTATATAGGAAGACAATGGACCATTTCATGATAATTTTATTATTCATTATTTTTTCACAATTAAATTAAAAAAAGCATTTTACTGACTTTTTTGTCAATGAGTTATACATGTACATGTAAAACTAAGCACATGTGGAGAGTATATAGTTGACTGACAAGCTTTACCAATTATCATATTCCAAAGTTTAAATTATAAGCAAAAAATTTAAGAGTTTGAAATTCAACTGCTTTAGGCATGTATATTATCCAGTCTTTGTAGAGGGACACTTTTTTGCTGATAAAATAATCCATACTGAGTCTTGCAGATAAAATCTAGGCTTTGGTTCCCACGACTTCATCAATCCATTTTAAGTATGGCGGATTTCCATTGTCAATCTAAAATTACACAAAAACCTTTGGAAGTTGTTGAAAATATCATTATTCATTTAAACCAATGCAACTGACTCAGTTTTTCAAATTCTTCATTCCAAAAATGCAGTCTTGTATATTTTTTATATACTCGTAACTTAATGTTTAGTGTAGACAGAGTAAATTATAACAAATCAAAAGGTTATTTCAATGATGATTGCGATTTAAATATTAATGACAGTCAATATTTGATGTCTAGAATATAATAAGATTTTTTATGTCGAAGGGAGAGTGAGGATGGGGGGGGGGGGGGGGGGGGGACAAATTTACCTTGACACTAATCACCTCTGCAACATCATATGGGTGGTTTTCTCTGTAAAAAAAAAACAACAAACTGAACCAGTAAAAATCAGCTATTTGTTTATGTTCAAGAATCTACATGTACATAATAATTTATAAAATGAACTGCAATGTACATAAAAATTCAACAAAACCTTTTTCATCAAAAACTTGTTGGTCATGTCCAGAAATCTAGGTTAATATATAGGTATAATATACTATGTAAATGGTCTTACTTTGGTTAGTAAGTGTTATAGTCTGTCCCAAGTTATTGCTTCCATCAATTTTTAATGATTTTTAATAAAAATACACATACCTGTGAAAGAAATACAATTGAAATCGATTAAAGGGAATATATCCAAGATATCTTCATTGAACAATTATCCCTTACTCATAAAATTTCACAGGAACGAAAACAATTTTTCTTACGGAGATTTATAATGGGAAATGTTTACATCTTTTCTCCATTCGGAATACACTCAGAATACATCACGCAATTTTTTAACGTTATCATCCGGGCTTATTAATGGCTGATGCAATGCAAAATCTCCGTAGACTTTCAATTTTGGGATGTGTATTGAAACCTGAAACGGAGGAGGGGGCGTTTCAAAACAGATAATCTGGACATTTTTCATATTAGTGGATGAACATAGTTTGAGCACAAAGGTATTTACTATTATTGAAATATCAAGCAAAAAGTGGTGGAAGCAAAAACTCGGGACAGAGTATAACAATTATATGTATTACCTTACATATTTGATGACATCTTCCACTTTACTTGTAGCTGTCTTTATTTTCTATAAAAATAAAAAAAAAAAAACAAATTTTGAAAAAATAGAGAAAATGTTATCTCTATTTTCTAAATCAAACTGCCGTGCTGCTTTATTTTATAAGAGAATGCTAAAATTAATACTTTACCAGAAGAAGCTCTGGGTCTTCATTGATTTTGCCCTCCCATTCATACCTGTAATGGATTTTAAAAACCTGAATTTTCAAGCATTTTAGAAATATATGCCAGGAGTCATTTCAACAAGACATTAAGCATTGGGTAGTTGTTTTCAGAAACATTTGAATGTTTGCAATTCAGCCATGGCTCAAAGAAATCAACATTTATTAGATGTGCCTATAATAAACAGAGTAAATTTCACTTGAAATTATTTTAGATGCATAAACTAGTTATTTACATAATGAAATCCCAAGGTCTTATTTATTACATTAGCGATATCAAAATCTGCTTAGGTTTTTTTTCAGAGTTGGGTAATTGGTGTTTCATACAGGAAAGGACAGTGGCTATCATTGCAAAAAAATAATATAAATTGCTAGAGCAGGTTCTGTATTTTTTTTCTGCAATGCTTGCTATCTTTTTACTTGCATGAGCCATCAAAGGAAGCAATACACTAACGACAACTGTTGTTTTGACTTAAACACTCACACAGATATCAGGCCTGGGATAATGTTGACACAAGCAGCGTGCTTCTCTTTCACCAAACCTCTTTAAAAAAAAAAAAACAAGAATGAACAACAGACATGCAGGCAACTATATAATCACAATGGTCTATATATTTAACATTTGTGTTTATACACATACAATAATGGATTTTGAATAAGTTGTGCTATAGATTAGCCTTTAGAGATAAATTTTGTCATAGCATGCAATACTGTATCTGCCCAATAAAATTATCAAAAAATGAACAAAATGAAATAAGCAGTCTAAATTGGGTGGAAGAGGTCAGTTCATATTTAGTGACTTGGTACATGTATGTTATATCATCCAGCAAATCCAGGGTGTGTACGTATTGTAATGTTATATAGCTTTTTTAAATCTTATGGTTTATATGCATAAAAATGAACTTATTAGAAATTAGAATTTAAAATACCTGTACATTAAACAAGTACATGTAAATAATTCTTAAATCCAGACTCTCCTTGCAAAATTTCTGGGGTAGGAGTTCTTTATCATATCAAAAGAACACTTTCATGAAATTTGCTGTTCTGAGCATTTCCTCAAATAATCAAGGTAGGTAACAATGAGTCAATGACAATAATAGTCAAAATTTCTTCCAAAGGAATTTCTTTTAAAATCAAATTTTCCAAGAAATCAATGTTAGAAATGTCAAAAAATAGATTCATGTAGGTAGAAGAATATGTAAAAGGAAAAAGAGAGGGGAGTGAGGGATCAGGAGAATTTTTTTTCCTACGCTGCCAGCTTCTTTGCTTCTTCCATTTTGTTAATTGTGACAAAGGCCACGGAGTAGCTTCCTTGTTGGCTCATTGTTGACAACGTGCGACGCAGCAATCCAAGGAAAGGTGACATGCACACTCCTAGCAAAATCTACATGTAAAAATTTTAAGTCATCATGAATACAGTTGTCTCTATTGAACTGTTTGTTTATTGCTTTTTCTTTCAATTCTTGGCATTAAAAAAAATTATATGTACATATCATATGTTAATTAATACTAAAGAAATTAACAGTAAAATGGTTCGATTAATCGCTGTACAACATAGTACACATGTGCTTTCCACTCCGACATGCTAATATTCTTTAATAATTCTATTTCATCAATACCGTGCATTCATAAAAATACAACAGTTATAGTGCATACTAATAAATGTTGGCATAACTAATCGGGCAACGTGATCCTTTCTATTAAATTGTCTGTAGTGAGTTATTTTTAAAAGATCTCAGTAAACCGAAAGTAGTTTTTATTTTTTAACAGTTTGCATGTGCTCCGAATCTATACAAGACAGTATTTGCGTCTAAGATTAGCCAGAGACGTCTCTGGGTTAGCTAATAATGGAATTTACTTATTTCATGTATTATCTCTATACTAAGACAATCAAAGCTAAGATGGTCTTACCAAAGATGTGGATATAACAAAGCAGCGCCTTGAAAACTCCAGCTTTAGTTTCACTTTCGGCAGACGGGTACAATGTAGGTCAACAGCTGTTATTTCCGGTTTCGGATTATTCGTTTGTACGGTATTAAAGGTCTCTTTTAAACGCCTCTTTATACAATTTAAAAAAAAAACATTCCTCTTACAAATATGATCATTTTAAAAAAAAATAAGTACAAAACGTTATTCTAGATGTATTTTATTTTGATATACCCGGTATATTGGAACATAGAACATTATTATATTTTGAACACAAATCCTCATGTAAATGTGACGGTCAGACTGGTTCAAATATCTGCACCAGATAGCTCAGTTTGCAGGCAGAGCACTAAATTGACACGAGATTCAGGGAGGGGTGGGTATGGGTCCAGGTATGGTCCGTACCAGCCCCTAAAACTAAGAGGGAAAGGGTGTTAATCACTGAGGGCGATGATGATATAATGGGAGATTAATTTGTGTGATAGTCAGACCAGTTCGAATACCCGCGCCAGATAGCTCTGAGTTAATAGGCATGAGCATCTGACTATATATAGAGATTCAGGGAGCCTGGGTTTGAAATCCAGTCAGGCCCCCTCACCATTTGATCTCCCATCTTGTTACATACTGCGCAAACTCTTTTTCTCCACTCCTAATGCAAACGCTGTCAAATTATAAGCTTAGAAGGAGCACTTGACTGCCTTGCAAAAGGTCTTGTTGTCAATTAAGTCCTAATACAGTCCAACTTAAACTTGAATTGAACATTTAAATAATTGTTATGCAAATAATTTTTGACATAATTAAAATACTTCTATCATAATTCACATTGTAAATTTGTAATACACTTATGCAATAGTTTTATGACCAGTGAATTAAGTTAGTGATCATATGTCATTGTTCATTTTCTGCAGAAATGTCTGCCGACGAGGAGATAGATCATTTGGTTCGCAGTCTTGAGCTGATTCCTCACCCAGAGGGCGGTTACTTTGGTGAACAGTACCGCACCGACCGACAAGTCACCTTCATACAGCCCAACAAGTTTGTTCATCTCAACTCTAAAAATGATACCTTAGCATTCAGTGTTATGACTTTAATAGCATGCAAGACTTGCCGTACTGATAATACCTAAACTGCACATATAAATGTGTGCAATAATTCAATTTGACAAGGTGGTTCCGATTTCTCAATTATTGTCAATATCTCTAGGATCTAATTTTTATAATCTAAAAATAGAATTACTTGCAACTCAATTAGCATATGAATTATATCACAGGAGTCTCATTTTGTAAATTTAGGCCTCCAGGCCTACATTTGTGCTGAAAATTAAAATGGCCGAAATATTTACACAGTCACCCAGTTTAAATTACTCTATGCAGGAGTAATTCATAGGTTTGTGACATCTCATTATTTGATATTTTTTAATTTTTCTGCTCTTTTTACAGGTTTGATGGGCCAAGAGATGGTGGCAGCTGCATTTACTATCTTTTAAAGTCGGGCAAATATGTCTCCTTCCATCTTCCCCTGTTTGACGAGATCTTCCTCTGGCATGCAGGAGGACCAGCAAAGGTCTTCCATCAACTTTCTACAGTACTCTGAGTTGCATTTTAATTTCGGATCAATTTTTTAAAAACTTTTTTTTTTAAATTACTTTTAGATATACACAATAGACAACGAAGGTAAATTAACCCAAAGTATTCTGGGAGATACATTGAAAAATGGTGATTATCGTTACCAAGTAACGGTGCGACACGATACGTGGTATGCTGTGGAACCAATGGAACAAACTCAGTATGTTCTCTTTGGAGCTGTTGTCATTCCAGGTAAATATATACTTATATATATCCAACTGTTCCAAAACAATACCTAACTAGATATTTAGTAATATCCATAACTTTACATTAATATTTCATATTTTATCGGTTCCAGAAAAGATATAGTGTAATCCGAGTGCATTACTGTAGATTCCAAATCATTCGTAAATGCAGGTTATTTTTAACTGCAAATACATGCATTTCAAATTAGCAAGACATTTTTTGCACAAAATTTAAAAGCTTGCATTCATTTATATATGGGAGCACTCCTACATTATTTTACATTTTCTCGTATATATGCACATCTGCATTGCAATTTAATATCCCCTCAAACTACATTTAAAAGTAGGTGTTGCAATCAACAGCTTAAATTTGACAATCAGTATGAATTTCCTTTAAAAAATCTCATTTACATGCCAATATGTATAATTAAATGTGACACAGGCTGGGCATTACAAGACTGGACTCAGGGAAAGAGAGCTGACCTGTTGGAAAAGTTTCCACAGCACGGAGAACTCATAAAAAGGCTGTGTAAAGAATGAGGCTCATTAACATACAACTCGAAGAGGTGCCAACAAAGATTTGTTCCTGTTCAGCTACAAAAAAGTGCCATTAAAGACTTGTCCAGACATTTATTTTTTTTAACATATATACAAACAATGGAAAGTCCTAATATTTTAGCACTATGAAGCAAACAATGTGTTATAAATGTCCATACAAATAAATGCATAGATTTCAATACTGCAGTTCTATTTGTGATAATACATGTACATGTATAACACTTTTGCTAAGGCTCTTAAGTACATTGCAAAACATTGCACCATAAAAAGAAACCAGACAACTATCGGTGCATTATAAACAATCATTAGTACATGTACAACATGTAACAAGTTTTAATTGTTTAAAGAAATAAAGGACAGAGTTAATTCAAGCATTCACCAATTTTGGAGTTGACATATCGATCCTGTTACACATGTTAGCATTTGCAAATCAATTACATGTAATACAATGAATATAAGTGAACCCATTTTAAAAATGTTATAATTTATAAATAATACTGCCTTTGTGACTTAAAACCCTGTGAACAAGATTACAATGGTAAAAGTAAATGTTGATTGTGTCTGCAATGACATATCTATAGGCAAGCACCCTGTATCAGAAGTGGGTATACATGAGATTCTATCGCCTACTAAAATACATGTACATTATATGTACTAAATAAATTCTCTTCCCAACAAAAACATGGCTAATAATATACAATATAGTATATGTACCACAAACTAAGGCATGAGGTCCTGCTGAAGTTAACAGCTAAAAAATAAAAGATTATCAATAAGACAAGAAAAATACTAAAAAGGCCACAATGCATGTCCGTATTTTATGACATGCGTAAAAGGCATAAAAAAACAAACAGTAAGGCTGATAAATGAATAATCTATATAAGGCAGATAATTGAATGTCAGGCCATTTGTTTTATATCACAGCATTTGTAAATTGAGGAACATACAACAAAAACAAGACCATGTTACAGATCATAAGCTATAACTGCATTCAGGTGTTTACATCACAGTCACCACATGCTCTTTCTAACAAAGCATAACTTAACTGCATACCAGTATTTGTAGCAGTAATACACATACATGCAAGAATGCACATGTAAAGGCGTTATTTCATGGTTTCCATATATATCAAAATAAGTAAATATATATTGCAAGGCTTCTGTAATTAGTTGTAATGTGCGTAAAAGGTCACTTTCTCAAAATTATTAATTCAAAAATAAGTGGCAGGGGTCAATTGTAAATAAAAAATAATTGAGGTTTCAAAGACATGAATCCATGTGATGCATGATGATAGAAAAATTATAAGCTGCCTATGACTACGAACTAAAAGTTTTGACCCAAAGTCCCATTTTCAACATATGGACTTTTTCTTTACAGTTGTTTCCCCTTTCTTCTTTCCAGTCCCTTTTTTCTTCCCTTTCTTTCCTTTCTTTTTCTTGGCGACTGATCCTAGCTCTGCCAGTCTAGCTTTCCTTTCTTCTGCCAGTTCCTGTCTGCGAATTATTTCATTTGCCCTATCTGCAAAGGTAATTATACTCAATATAATCAATTTCTCTCTCTCAAACATTTCCTATCGGCATGTTGGTATGTGAAAGGTAAATCCACAGCAATAGGTGAAAAGTTCTGAAGAAATTTTGTGCCTAATCATTCCCCACTGAATTACTATTAGATGTAATCGATTAAATTACGCTTACAAGTAATCAAAAATCTCTTTGATTACAGATTACTGTCAATTACTTGAAAAAGAGTAATCATTACAACCGATTATGATTACTAAATTACGATTACCCCATGCCTGATTACTAATGAATAACATGTACTTCATTTCGGACATACTTAAGTTTTTCTCAGCTAACTTAAACTGTTTGTATTCCACTGGAAGCCAGACCTTAGGATGACTTAGCAAACTGAAATATCAGAATCATTAGAAAGTTAATATAAGTTTTCAATGCATAGACAAGACAATCGATTTTAATAGGCAAACACTTTTAAAATGCTGTTGCCAGTCACACATACCTTGCTGAGGTAGATCTAGGTAACTTGTTCTCGATGTCATAATACAAAGTTTTTCCAGATGGTGGATAAAGAGCTCTAAAAACAAATAACAGTACATGATTATTAAGTTTTCTTGTAAAAGTAAAAGACAGTCTGAAGGTTAATGTCCATGAAAATATATAAATATAAATCATGCATTTTTGTCTCAATTATCAAGACTGACCTCTCTAGTGTTTCTGGTCTAATGTACACATTGTCAGAAGCGAGTCGTTCATGAATAAGATGAGCCTCAATTTCATTCTCGGTGACCACATCCTAAAAGGCATAGACAGATTATGACATTCAATACGGCAAACTAACACTCACCACCAAATTTACAAATGTATAAAAATTTGAAAAATATGTATGGGAGGTCAATTTAATTTATGAAATATCAAAACTTGGAACTTACATCATCTGGAATTTTGGAGTGGATGTAGAGAGGCTTGGTGTATCTCACTTTGGGCTCTGATGACACCCTTCTGATGGGAGCAGAGCGCACTCGACTCCGGGAGTAGGAGGCATAATGTCCTGTACATTAAGGAGACGATTAAACTAACTTAAATTTTGTACTATATACATGTACTTTAACAAATGTTAGAGCTATGATCTAAGAGCTGACCACTAAAAACAACATCAAGGTGTATAAAAGGTCAGTTTAATTAAATTGAACCTCAGAGGGTCTGTCAAAAGTATTAACAGCTAGAATTTTGTCAATCAGGCAAATTACCGGTAACACCTTTATTTAATAAATAAACCTCTAAGATATAACCCAGTGGTTTAATTGTAAACTTACTTGTGTTGTCTGATAGCTTAGCATTGACCTGGGTTTCCGCCATTTTCAGCACCATTCGGTTGACCTTATTTTCTTTTGAACTAATTAGGAAAAACACAACAGTTTTCATTAATTAAACAAAGCTTTAAAAATATTATTACAACAATGACATTAGAACCATCTTCTGGTACTTCATTTAATTAAATATGACACATAATTCACATTAACCAACAATGTTTATATTACCTCTCTGTCTTCTCTGAATGTTGACATTTCCCACTAACAAGTGTTTCTACGTCCTCATAGTTTTTCTTTGTCTAAAATTAAAATTAATACATGTACGGGTATATAAATGCTAATAATAGAGAACTAAACATAAATACATGTATTTTAAAATTAATTTTCTGTTGTACATGTGTAACTCTATCGTTTACCTTTCTGCTGACTGTCTTTGGTTTGCCGGCTGATGATGGAGTGTTTGTTTCAATCACCTTTTCTGCCTCACTAGGTGTATTATCTGTGACCTCTGAGACATCAACATTCGTCTCCTCCTCAGTCAAAGCCACTTCTGGTTCCTCAAGTTTTAAGTGCTCATTCTCAGGGACCAGTGGTTTGGATGACAGAGAAGCCAAGTTATTTCTGCGTAGATGTTTGTTTATGAGGTTTTCTATCTCTTTTTCCTTTTCACTTAAAACAGGTTTCGTATCAATGGAGATATTTTGATTCTCCTGAGCTCCTTCATTTCTTTTGTTTTCCTCTTTTTCCAAGAACTCTAGAGCCTTTCTTTGACTTGGTGCAGAAAGGGGTCTTCGCAGCATCTGAAATAAAGAAAATCTAATGGAATTTACTGTGTCATTGTCAACACTAATTTTACACTAATGTCATGACTACGTTAGACATAACCTACCCTCTTTGCACCAGTTTTTTCTGCGTGTGCTGTCACATGTGCACCTTTTGTGAAAGAATGCTCCATGTCAGTATTGGATTTGGTTTTCTGAATCTGAAAATTAATACAATTTAATTTTAGCAGATATTTGTACCTGTGAAAAGTAATCTTTATATAATATTTTACGGTAAATTCTTGAAAAATAATATTCATTATTTTATATTGATGACTATAACCATGTAAACCAATTAATAACTAACATTCTACCAAAATATACTCTCCTTCATACATGTATATCTTGTAAGGAAACATAAAAGAAAAGGGGGCAGGCCATATTACTCATTTAACACTTCAATCTTTATACTGAGGAAAAACTTAACAAACCATTGCACTTCTTGGTCTGTTCGCTGGCCTGTCCTTGGGGGTCAGATGAGGGGGGTGCTCACTGGACAGCCTGGCCCTAAGTCTGCCTCCTTCCTCTAGACCAACGAATCTCTCTTTGTCTCGACTCTTCAACAGAGCACTGTTATCAATCACACTCTTAATGGAAGTCTCTTTGGGCTTGCATTCATCAAACTCGATGGTCTTGGTTGTCTTGTACACATGAGAAGATGATGGAGGAGAGACTTCGCGGACATGACTCTGTACTGAGGCTGACTTCCGTGATAATTCGTAGTAGTTCTTCGGGGGATCTGATACACACTTTGTTGGCATCCAAGACTCGAGTTTGTCAGGCGTGATTTTGTCTCCACTTCCATCTTCCAGTTTTCTATCTTCTTCATCTTCACTTTCTGATTGTACTGTCTGCACCATTGTGATCACATCTTTTTCTGAATGCTTTTTTTTGGACTTTGATTTAGACGTTTTCTTTGCATCTTCCATATCACTATAAGCAACAGTAACCATGGCAACTGGCGTGGACGGCTTGTTTGCAGATTTGGGTCTTTCCTGGGTCAGTCTTTTTTCACATTTAGTGTCATGAACTTCGGTTCTATTCTTCAAAACAGAACTCAAAGGTCTTAGCTTTTTTGTGTAGCTCTGTTGACTAGATTTAACTTCTGCAGTGTGTTTGTTACCATGATTACTCTCAGCTAGTTGACTCTTGGTTGGACCTGTACTTCTGACTGATAAAAATGACTGAAGTTCATCATCCTTTGGTGAAATATGCTTTTTCTTTGTATGAAAATCCAAATCTGCTACTTTGTAGCCTAAGTTTCTTGGAGTTATATCAATTGTCACATTCTTATCTTCTCTAAACTTAACTGAGGTTTTTTCTGTTGGAACAACAAAGGGTAAACTTTCCTCATGATGAAGATCTGCCAACTCCTCATCCCAATCATCTTCTAAATCATCATTTTCATCATCATCAACCAAATCAAACTTAACTGAGACAGTATTTTGCTCTTCAGGAATTGTAACAGCTGTGATATCATCCTCTTGATTGCTGGCCTGTAGAGGACCACTTGATGGATAGTGAGTGGTACTGTGTGTATAGTTAAATCCAGCAGGTGATGGTGCATGCATTTCTGCCTTGGACAGAAGTCTGCAATTTTTAAAGAAAGCCTTTCATAAATCAAAATGAAATATCAATTATATATTTCTACCCTCTACACTCTTATCTACAAGGAATGAACTGTAATCATATATTTTTCTTTATTTTTCAAACTTCTGTTCATATATATATTTTTTTTTTCAAACTTTTGTTTTGTACAGTACAGGATACATAAATTTGTTTACCTTTCTGTGTCTAGATCGCTGTCTTCCTCATCATAATCATCTTCCATCCTGGGAAGTGAAAAATGAATCAACTCGGGGGAGGGGGGTTTGGGCGGCTCTGGGGTCTTGAGCTCATTTCTGTCTTGATCACCCAGCACTGAGTCTCCATGATCAAATCTATCAACAGGAAAACATCAAATATGGAATAACTACCCATATAATCCATAGAAAGTAAATGTCAAAAATCATTAAATTATTCGACTTTGAAGAATATATTCAGCCAGTGAATAAGGAGAACATACTCTGAGGGAATAGGAGTGCCTGCAGGTACTAGTGGGGTAGAACTCCAAGAGGTTGTTTTGTCATTGGGTATATCTAAGATAAATTTTTAAAACATGCTTATAATGGCATAAAATTCAATGATGACACTTGAATGCATAAATGTACCAAAACAAGAAAGTCATTACAACTCAAATCATAAATAACAAGAGATTCATTACAACTTAAATCATAAATACCTACCTGTTTGAAAATCATCAGCAAATTTAAGACCAGCTGGTGGTCCCACCCACCCAGTGGAGGTGTGGGGGACAAACTTTGGGGGCCTCCCTGTGGGGTCCACTCGAGCTCCCTTTACTGCAATATTGAAATCCTATACTCTTACTAAATATTCATATTTATCAGCATTTCATGCAAACCAATGACAATAATTCAATAGTGAAAAGATACAAGAGAAAGAACCAGGAATGGCCAGCTAACTGTCTCACACACTGATAAATTCTTAAAGCTTAATCCTTATTATGAACGTAGGGAAACTGCCAAATATATCATTGGGCATAAGATAAAATGGTCATTACCAAAAAAAATATTTTTTTAATATAATTCTATGTTAATTAACTGATAAATGTACATGATAATTGGATCAAAACACCAATAAAACAACATAAATTATACCTGATCTTCCCTATTTACAGTAAACAACTGAACATGAGAAGAATTTCATACATTACTTGTACCTTATATTTCATGACTACATAAATTCTAAACTCAAGACCCAAAATAAATAATGATGATGTAAATGATATACATGTATACCTCCAATACTGGGAGCTTTTGGCGGGAGCTGTGACCCTTGGCGACTTCCTGATTCTTTAGCGCTCTGTGGTCGAAGTTTTTTTCCACTTGAGGGACGAGTTCGGCGAGACGATAGTCTCTCATTTGTCTGAGATCTAGCACTATGTTGAGCCAGAAGGTCAGGAATGGATGCATTACTCCCCCTGAATTTTCAAACAGTCCATTAATAAAAAATTACCCCAAAGAAACAACAAATACAAGGAATTTTTTTTTTATCATAACTATTTTACTGCTGAAAACACTCAAGACATGCATTATCTAACATAAAATTTTAAGATATTAAAAAATTTCAATGTATTTGAATTTTAGCCTGAAACTTTGAAATATAGTTCATCAATAACTGACTTAAAAACTATTAAAAACAGACTGGAAAAATTGTGCTTCAAATTACCATGCAATAGCATTTTGCTGGAGTGATAGTGGTGGTGCATTTGGATCAACAGCTAAATCTGTAAAACTCTGGCTCCTCTGTCCTCGCGAGGATAAATTGGTAGCTTTAAGCTCCTTCGGATCATGAATTCCAACATTGTAAATAGAGGTCTTGATTTTGTCCAAATGCTGCAAGGAACTGTGAGTTGAACTCAACCAATTCTGAAAGCATAAATTTGATCTTAATGTACATATCATTGTCTGAACCCTAGAAAATAGATCTCATAGTATCAGTAAACCATTATTTTTATAACGACAGAATAAATGCTGCACAACTGTTAAGAAAAGCAGTGTACACATGGATGATGCATGTTCTATATTCTGTTAAAGATTACAGTGTATACGCAATTCACAGGATAAAATTCATTCCTTGATATCATTCTTGTATCTCAGTATGTTTCTTGACATCATTTGGAATTCTTAATTTATCACTATACTTTCTTTTATCTTTTATTCATATTTTTTTGCAAATTGATATGCTGAATATTGTGCACTTACACAAAACAATCAAAACTATGTACAATATTTCACCTAAGCAACAGAATATCTTAAAAACTTTATTGTTCAATTTAACTTCCATGTCAATAAGATCTCTTGTATTTATCCTTTAAAATCCTATAAAATACCTTATGAAGACAATCTTTCTCCGGCATCATCAACTTGTATATTTAATAGCATCATAACTACTAAGCCAACAAAACTCCACAACAAAATGCAATATGTTACTCTTTGATTCAGACAGTTACAAGTTAAGTCAATATATGCATCATTCAACTGAAATTGCCCATAGTTCACTGCAATACTACAAGTATATACTACAAATGTATACAGTAATGTATCATGTTTTGCAAACCATGTGCATGTATTTAATGCGTCAATTATGCTAGCAAGGGTAAAGTTCAAATTTATCAGAACTGACTGTCATGCATTTACTTTAGAGAATTATGTTTTATCATTAAGGTCAGATGACACGTTCATCTATTTTACATAACTTTTTCCAGGAATTTGTTGCTGGTTTACTACTATTTTGACAAGCTCTCTTGCAAAAAATTAGGGTACCTTACCAGGCATTTCTGCAAAATACTAGAGTATGCAATTTCCTATATAATCTTCTGAAAAATACACTTGAATTGCTGATATAAAATAAATACACATGCAGCACAGCAAAATTCACTATATTGGAACTCTATCTCGGCCGGGGCGGGGCTTTGAACTCACGACCTCTATAACCTATACGCTTCTGGCAGTGAGCGGCCACAGTTCTAACCACTCGGCCATCTAGTCACATAACAACATCCAATTAAATTTAATCATTTTTAAAATAATTATAAAATTAATATTTTTTATTGGAACTTTTTATTACGAGGAGATACAAAAAAGATTCTCGAGGTACGTGTCGTCTGACCTTAAGGGGAAAATATACATTAACATCATTTTATCTAACCAAAAAAACCCCAAAACAACCATGCAATGAGAACCAATTTACTAAAACATGAAATAATCATAAATCACATTTATACATGTAAGACTCCAAGTCCGATTGTCACCTCAAAGTCTGATGGTTAAACCATAGTCAGATGGTCATGCCAAAGGCTGATGGTCTGCACCAAAATCTGATGGTATGTTGCCAATATGGATGCTAAAGTCCAATGGTGAGGGAATAACAACTTCTGTGATGTCATATCATGATGACATCATAGTGTACGTCTTACATGTATTCAAAATCAACAAAATGGCAATGGTACTTCATTCTAATAGGCCTAGTATAGTTTTTTGTGATGCATACATGCATACCATATGCATAACGCAAACAATTTTTGTGCCTAATGAGTTTAATTAAACCTATCAGACTTTGGCGTGTCACACCATCGAACTCTGGTGACAGCACCCAACCATCCGACTTTAGCGTGTCACATCATCGGGGTTTGGAGTGACCATGGACTTTAGAGTCCCATCACTAGATATGTATAAGCCCTTTCAGATCTAATTCCTTAGGATTCAAATCTGTAAACATCATAAAGCAAGAAGCAATAAATATTGTATTTTTCAAAAGTCAATTCTGGCTTAACGTTATATCAATAAATATACCAACAAGCAGAATTATATTCTCCCTGAAGTTTTAAGATATGTATAGCATATTTACATATGATAATTGATATTGGTATTTGTAGCATGATAGAAACTCCTAGCGGTTTCTACTTCAGTTCAAATGCATTTATTGATGTTTATCTATGTCTATAAAAACCACAACACATAAACTAAATGATAAATCACCTCTTTTTCAATATCTTTCATAATTAAAATTCTAATTAAGTGACCCCTGAAAACAGATAAATTGTAGAAAGTGAACAAATTAGTTAACTATTTTAAATTAACAATGTATTACCGGTGTTGATATGATGTCAATATTATTATAACCATATTTAAATTTACTCTCTCACAAGCAAATTATCAAAATGTGTTTTAAAGTAATTATTTTCACAAAACAAACCTTTGAAGCAATAGCTCTTATTTCGTTGCATTGATTTTCAAGCTCTTCGTCAAGCAAAAGAGGCTCTGGAAACTCCATCCTTCTATTATCATGTTGGAACACCTTCTACAATGTGCGAGACAGAAGCCATGATAGTTTACATTGACTCCCAACTTACTTGTGTTAAAATGATTTTCATTCGTCAATATAGAAAATGTAGCCAATCGCTGTAAAGCTTTAATATGGATGTTTGGCCATGCGCGGTTCTCCTTAGCAATTTTTGTAAACAAATATGGCTGCGGCCATGCAAAAAGAAAAAGACTACGACTACAATGTATAAGATCATTTTTGACACGGTAAATGAAAAAAAATATGGCTCAGAATTATTCTGATAACTTTTATGTAATGATATATATATATGCATCTTATTTACAAAGACCATCTCCAGTACGTAGATGTGAAAGAACAGTGCTTCCAATTTTTTAATCTATAGTGTGCTTACAATTATTCGATAAAATCATACGGCCAATAACATTTGAATAGTGTGTATGTCAGTAACTATTAGCTAAACATCATTAGACATTGTCTCTTAATTTGAGATTTGAACCTCTGTCCCTCTTTTATGTGGCTTGACACCATTTAGGATCTACGTACTAGACTAACAATCTAATGACAAGAGATTTTGTTGTTCTGTTACCCATCTTTATAGAAAAATTCTGTGTTATTGGCCACTGGAATACTTTAAATCCATCCCATACAAGGTTATACAATACTATTAACTCATTCACAGTAACTGTTGAAGGTCAAACTAATTTAGACATACCCAGTACTTTTTGTGGATAATGATATTTTATACATATCTTACATTCAATATTGTTTATTGATAAAATGTATTCATAGGTATTTTCACAATAAAGTTGCTATTGCTGCATTAGAAATGTGGGTTATAAACATTGTATTGGTTATATATTTTGCAGTGATTATCACTGTTGAAAAAGGGTCAAAGAATGGCAGATTCAACAGGCAATTCTCCCGAGAAGGAGTTACTGGATGATAAAAATGAAACAGAAGAACAAGAAGGCCAGGGAGAGCAGCTCTCAAGAGACGACACCATGGCATCCGAACAAAATGAACCAAATCCATTTGAAATAACCTTGTCAGAATTCAAACCACATCCGAGATTGATCAATGTGCACCAGTTCTATCCCTCGTTGGAACACCAGTTCCATAAATCGCCCTCAAGGTTTGAGGAGGAACAGAATAAAAGGACTGAGCAAGCGATGAAAGAGATTGTAGAGGAATCATCTACATTTGCTTTGACAGATAATGAGGGAACAATGGCTACTACGGATATGGAAACTACCCAAGATTCCTTGCAAATCCGCAGTAAAGGGGAGAGCACTGATTTAACAGATGAAGATTCAAACAATTCTGGGGAACAGGTAATGACAACTGTTATTACTTAAATCATTATTTATTCCTCATAACCAAAGAATCAAAGAAAGAAGAGGAAGCCAACTTGTCTTATTTTTTTTCTGATTTTTAAAAGAACAAATCAAATTAAGATCAAACATTTTAATGACTTCTGAATATTGCAGAGAATAAATGAAGTACCAGGCATTATTCTAAGATCAGTATATGGGGTAAGATGTCCCTCCCCATGCACAATAAATGTTTATTTGCAATGTGCATACAATTAAATTCACTTTTGATTGACTTGATTGAATGTTAAAAGAGTGATTGTAAATAATAATGTGTCTGTACATGTACCAGTATATATGTTCTACTGTATACAGAGTTATTTTTGCCCATGTAAATTTCGCCCTTTACATTTGTAAGCTTTTTCGCCTTAAATTCGCCCAGATTCAGTTGTGTTAACAGAGATATTATTTGCAACATAGAATTCGCCCAGTCTTAAATTCGCCCTCTGACAACGAGGGCGAAAGGGGCAAAAATAAAACAGGGGCGAATATTTCCCTGTATACAGTATATTTATTCTTTATTTATAAATATTTATAGCCTAGAGATGACATCTATAGAAAATTTAACACTATATCAAATAAAATTAATGTTAAATGATCATTGAAGTACTGTTGATATTATCTTATATTTAAACTCGGCATGAATTCATCCTATTAAGTACATGTACTAAGAAATGTTTGTGAATGTATATTTTTCCCTTTTAGATGGTCTTAGGAGATTTTATTTTATACGTGTAATTTTATTGAGGCATTTTGTAAAACATTGCTCATACATGGTTATAGCCATTGTATATAAAGGGCATTGTCCAATTGTAAATCCAGATAGTGCATGACTATTGAATGCACCTACATAAAAATTGCTTTAATACAGTAAAACTCGTTTAGTACGAACACGGATATTGCGAATTCACGGATAAAGCGAAGTCATCCTGGATCCCCAGCTATGTAAATTTAATGAATTTCTTATACGGTTATAACGAATTACGGATATAACGAAGTAATTTCTTAGGTCCCAGTGACTTCGTTATAACCGAGTTTTGCTGTACATATGCTAAAGGATATCCAGTATTTAGCTATCATCTTTTCATTAGCTTTGTTTTTAACTTGGAATATGTCTCACATATCAGATATATGAGATACCATGGATGTATATATATCAATAGAATCATTATTAAGTGAAAAAAAAAATCAATGGACATGTAATCAGTAAACATAACAACTTTTCTCCTTTTTTTGCAGAAAAATGAGGGACTTTTTAGCACTGCAGTTAGTGAAGAGACAATACAAAAAGCAAAACAAAAGGGAAAAAGCATTTTCCAAACAGAGGAGTGGGGAGCTGTGGCCCAGTATTCTCCAGGGATGCAGGAAATTGTGGACCAGAGAGCACTGGAACAGTAAGTTGTCTTACTAACCCTTTAGATATATTCCAGTACTGGTATGTACCAGTATACTGGTATTTATGCGAAGAAACTTTACAATACTCAGAATTGGTAACTTTTGTTAATTGCAGTTTCAATGAGGCCATGAAAGCAAAAGAGGAAGGAAAATTTGAGCAAGTTTTAAAAAGTCTCTCTAAAGCCATGGGGCTCCGTACAGATTCTTTGTATTATGTGGAGAGAGCGGAGGCTTTTATACAACTATGTGACTTTCAGTCAGCCATTTTAAACTACAAAAAAGCTTGCCTAATGGAGCCAGATAGTGCTGAGTACTATGCCCGTCTGGCTTTCCTGTATTATTTCATGGGACAGACCCTCTTTGATCAGAGGCTTTACCCCGAGGCCTTAGAGTCTTTTGCAAGAGCAGCTGAAATGAACCCTGACAACACAGGCTACCATATTAGAAGGTACTAGTATAATAAATGGCTCTTTATGAAAAGTAAAGCTAAAGGCCATAAAGTTTCTCAGGCCAAATATTCAAAAATATAATGCAGCAGATTATTGCAATTTTCAAAAAGGGGAATAACTCAATATTTGTCTTTATTTTACAAATTCAGTTAAATATATTTCCCTTATCAACATTGTAATAAAATTAATCAAATCTGATACAACACAGCATTGTCTATCATTATTAACATTCAGAGCCATACCCGGTAGATTGAATTTTGACTGTTTGTTGTAGTATGACATGTCTAGCAGCTCTACAGAGACACGGAGAATGCCTGGCCTTAGTCAACAAAAGATTGGAGACCGACAATGAAAACCCAGACTTGTACATCATGAGAGCAAGGCTACATGAGATGTTTAGAAATGTAAGGAATTTGATTTTTACACTATTATGTATCTTATAAATCAACAAATACTAATGTGGTTTCTATCAAAATTAGTGTCGCAACCAGGTTATTCATGATATTCTGTAGGTTACCGGTACTTATTTTTGCGAGTACTTAATTCCCCAATTCAACCAGTTTGCATCAAATTGGGAGAATATAAAATGGCAAACACCAAATTGTTAGCATAGTTTAATTTAGTTTACATGTCTTCGAAAAATAAAAGCGAGATTTTAAATTCGGTTAGATGTGCTTCTCGCAATTTTATGTTGATATTAATCCCTTGCATTTCATTAGGAATATACAGTATAATATTTACCGGTACACTTGCAAATGTTTTCCCTTATATAACACTGTTTGAGCAATCCGCTGTTATTTCTGCATAACATCATTATGAGTCAAGAGGTCAAAGTAGCGCATGAATAATATAGGCCACTACTTTTTCTATGAACACAAACTAATCGACTTATGCTGAAACACACCTATTAGATATCGTAATGAAAACATAATTTAGGCATAAAAAATAAACGTATTTGTATTTTGT
This sequence comes from Magallana gigas, assembly GCF_963853765.1. Lineage (NCBI taxonomy): Eukaryota > Metazoa > Mollusca > Bivalvia > Ostreida > Ostreidae > Magallana > Magallana gigas. Next base: position 44,764,591 of record NC_088854.1, read on the forward strand.
TATACGAAGTTTTATTCATTCATTCTCATAAAAAATATAACATTAATTGTGGGGGTAAATGATTCATGTTAGATAACACGTTAGGCATGTAAACAGAATGTTTATGGTTCGACATCGTAACGAGGCGTTCTTGAAAATTACAATGGTAATTTGTCAAAGGAGTTAATTCAGTTAAAATTCATTTCTGATTTTATTACAAGCCTCGGTCAAAATTGCAAACGTAATATTACAGACCTTTCGTGTGTAGTACATTCACGGATCACGGTCAAATTTAACTCCTTGTGTTTTCTGTCCGATTTGTTCCGTAAAAAGATCATCGAAGTTAAAATCCCTTTCCTCTATAATGTCGGAGGAAATCACTATGCTCTTGAATCTGATTCTGCGATAGATTTCCCCCTGAAAATGCCTAAGTATACTCTAACTCAACTTTCAATCGCTTGTTTTTAAATTTCTAACCGCTCTGCGACTTCAACACAGGTGGTACTATTCTTCCAAGCTTTAATCAGTTTTTTCAATTGTACAAGTGAATTTTCTTTTCTGTTTCCCTTTTTAATGATAAAAAAGTGTTGTCTCCTCAAAAGTAGTGTCATATTCATTTATCACAATAATCAAATGCTTGCAACATTGTTGCACTATTTTTTGTTACGTCATTTTAATCGAAGCGGCTTTCTAGGTCATCACAAAAGAGGAAGTATGGAGCATTGTTAGTGTCATAATTTGCAACAAATGTAAATATAAGAAATAAGGTATCATTTTTGGATGTCTATCGGGATATAGATACGGGTTGGTACGTGATCAAATCTTCCATAAAGCCCTTCGGGCTTTATGGGATTTGATCACGTGACCAACCCGTATCTATATCCCGATAGACATCCAAAAATGATATCTTTTTTCTTAAATAATATGATATACTGTGTCCTTTCTCACACAGACAACCCTCTGTTATTATGACATCAAAGATGCTCTACAAGTTGATCCGGATCACCAAGAGGCCAAGGCCATGATGGTCAAGATGGAAAAGCGAGCTCAGGACAACAAGCGAGAGGCCATGCAGCTAAATCTGATGGGAAAGCATAGAGAGGCCCTGCAAAAAATCTCTATAGCCATAGACACAGACCCCATTATTGCAGACTTCCATGTGTTAAGGTATGAAGTTGTTTTGAGAAAAACCACATCAGCAGATACATGCCCCATTGTTTTCTCATCTGGGCTGGATTTGGCCAGTGTTATTAGGACTACCACACCCACCTTCCAATTTTCCTATTGTTTAAACAAAAAGGGGGATGGTTCTATTTAGACTGATTAATCTAGAATATTTGGACTAATACCTTCACTGATGAAGGTAAAAATCTACCGTTAGATGTTTCATGCTAGCAATATACCTGTTTGAATCTTGCCAAGATTAAACTCGGTGGAGTACGTATGTTGCTTACCAGCTTAGAACTTTAAAATCTAAGACAGAATCATGCAATACCACCCAACTGAAATTAACACTGTCTATTTTATTTTAGTAGACAAAGCTACATAATCTTTGCTTCTGTTTCCCTTATCTAGAGGATCACTGCATCGGAGATTAGGGGATTACAATGCTGCTATAGATGACTTCCTTTTGGCCCTTGATAAGTGTGAGCACAATGAAGAGTCCCCGGTCTACATTGACTCCCAGAGACAACTACTGCTGACTTACAATGACTTTGCTGTGGAATGCTTCACCAAGGACTTCTACGAAGAGGCCATAATTCTACTAAATAAGGCAATAAAGGGAGAGAAACGAGAGAAGGGGTTGTACATTAACAGAGGAGGTGTGTATATGTAATATTTATCACTGGTTTTAAATCCAGTCATGAGGAGGAATGATTAACATGCCAATAACTCCACTGTGATCAACATGCTAATATAACTTCATTGTTTTTCTTTCCAGATTGTTTCTTCCGCCAAAATGACTTTAACTTTGCCCTTCAGGACTATTCCCAAGCTTTGGAGCTGGATCCAGATGATGAGAATATCAAAGCTCGCATTTCTGTGATTTATAACGAGTTTGGCGTAACTGCCTATCAGGATAAAAACTTCCCGGTAATCCTTGTTCTCATGTTTATGGTACATGTACATGTAATATTATAAGTACAGTTTCTGATATCATCATGGGAACAGTTAAGCTTATTTACAAAAAAAGTCATAAGGAATTTTAAAATATACGTATACGGTACATGTTCCATGGTTTTAAATTGTTATCTGTATGTAGATGATAAATTCTCCTGCAAAGTATGAAGACTAGTACCTGGGTATAAAAATAGTTTGTAAAATTGATAATGGTGCAAGATAGTTTGATTAGGATTGGCATGAATGATAATGGTTTACATTTTGAGGAAAAATGTCAATGTTTTCATGAAATTAAGATATACACAGTCACGGTACTAGTAGTAATCAGCCTAGATGGCAGTCGAGCATCATGCTCAGGTGAGCAATACGGCACATGGGTGCTCTTATAATAAATATATATCAGTATATATATATTGCAGAAGTCTTTGTTCTGGCTATGATAATAATATTCTTAATTTTAGAACTAAAATAAGGCCTATTTGAATCATTAACCCCCAAAATTTGATATTTACTGGTACATGAATGGATCCCAAAGTGTGTGTCCCACCCTTAATTAATAGAGTGACGAACATTGATCACATTTGTTGGTTGATTTATTTTTAAGGAGGCAGATACCAAACTTACACAGGCTATCCAGTACAACCCGAAAGTTGGTCAATATTATATTACAAGATCAAGATGTCGGTACATGATGGAGGTAAAAGTTGTCCATAAGTTTAGTTAAATTAATTGATAAAAGCAATTCTAACAATATATTTACCGGTACAAGTTTTTTATAATGTTCCATTGAATTCTTTTGGAATTTTTTGTTTCTCTCTTTAAATCATTTTTTTTTTAAAATTAATATATATACCAGTAAGTGAAATAGTCCAGTTTACACAAAGAGGAGGTTGTTTGTAGAATATTCACAGTGCCAGACTGGATCTGATTATGGGGCTCTTGCTGGACCCGACCAACGAGGATGTCATCTCCATCTTGTCCCGCCTGTTCCCCGGGAAGTCCATTGGTGATGTCGTCAACAGTAGAGCTGCTGATCCCGCGAAACTAGCCGTCCGAGCAATACTCAACATTCAACCTCAGCGACCTCAGGCCAAAGTCACTCACGATGCATTCACAGAAAGGTGAGATTCAGATTTTAATACAGACTCATTGGTGCTATTCTTATTTTTGCAAGATTTAAGAAAAGGTTTAAATTTCTATACAGTATTGTTTCACTTGCTGGGTCTATTTTAGTTCATATTTTCAAAATCAATGAATATGTTTAAAAACATTATCCCATTGAATTTCTCTTATGTAATACAAGTACTACATAAAAGATTACAAGCACAACACACATAAAGCTACTGGTACATGTTTTGAACAGGAAACAATATTCTTCCTTTAAACATGCATTATTTATGTGATCATGCAGGTTACATTCAGTTTAAGGGTTAACCAGACCAGTCACACTAGATGTCACACACTCATCTCAAATCCATGCAATTATGGGCAGCCACTGCTAGTTTTAAATACTAAATGTATCTCCTTTTATTGTTTAAAACTTTTGTTTCATGGTAAATACACACACAATTTATGTTGGTAAAAATCCACATTTTCACTTTTGCCAATTTTATTGGTTTGAGAAATTAACAATCCTTTAAATCATGTCTGTTAATTATTGTATCTTAAAGTCAAACAAAATTCACCCATTATATACTTTTTTCATTATCTGTACATTATTATCTAGTTTTTGTGATTTTAAAGAGAAGGTACCATAGTTTATGCTTCAATACCATTAGAGTAATTGAAGATGTAGGGAACTGATTTTTCATTACCGGTACTTTAAAACACTGCCTACAATCTCTGATTTTGATCCTTTTTTGTATCTTCCTTCAAAAAGTGTTCATGTGTTTCATTGTTTGGATTTAGTGGAGTCCTGGACAGTCATGCCTCGCGCTCCTTCCCTCCTAAATCAGCCCAGACCACATGGAGTCAGGCAGCTACTGACGTGTCAACAGTGGACGACTCCCTCGTCAAGCCAGGGGGCTGCTTCCCTCCCCTTAAAGCCTGTATGAAGGAGAAAGACTTTAATATAAAACTGGCCATCGAGAAAAAACAAGTAAGCTGAAAATTTTAATTACCGGTAGTGCAAGTTTTTTCTCATCAGAATAGGAATTAAACATACTGCACACAAAATCTTTTTATTTTAAATTACTGAATATTGAGGACTGGTAAAATGCTTGATTTATGTTTTTTTCTATTCGAGTTTCCTAAATGCCAAAAATATGCAGTAACAAGAAATGAACTGAAATTGACCTAAAATACTTGAGTAAGAAACCTGTGAACTCTATACAGATTACAGTACAAATACCGGTAATTCTATTTATTTTGTTTTTCAGATTCATGAAGAAGTATCGGTAGCCTTACTTGACAGGAAAAGTTTGCGATACGAGGGGGCCAGAGTCCAACCCTTACCACCCCCAGCCCCCAAACCAAACTCCCAGAAAGCCCCACCTCCCAGGGAGAGATTCATCAAGGATGCATTTGGTGGGAAACAAAAGGTCATGACCTACAATTGGCGAAGGTTCACCATGGGAATAGGTCTCACAGATGTCAAGGACGTTGGATAGTTTAAAAATTCTGTAAACTCATGTTTCCCAGTCGTATTGTACATGTGATTGTGTTTTATTGAGAAAAATATTCAATATATTAGCTTCCATGAAATTTGATATGTTAAGATTTGTTCAGAATTTAATTGACTTTGTATGCATTGATTTACAAGTTTTCACAAGTGTGCGATTTTATGAGCAGTCAATTTATTACACATGTACATTTTTCATAATTAAGTGCTAATATTCGAAGAGGATTACCTTTTGATTGAAGGATTTATTTCCATGATAAAACATTTCCAACATAAGTATTTTGGAGAAAATTACTGATATATTTAGGAAAACTGAATTCAGATCAGTAGCATACATATATGCCAAGTTCAATACTCTACGTGTAGCGGTGTGCCTTCAGCATGACTGTGTAAACATGTTTATGAATAAACTTTAATTTTTTAACATGGTCTGTATGTATATGAATTAATTTATAAAAGGCTGGGCGTTTTGTTTGTTATCATGTTGGTGCTGTTGAAGCATTTGCTATCATGACTTCTCACAAGTTTGTTTTTGTTATTTTATTTGTCAACGAGTCCTGTAATATTTGTAATAATTAAAATAATAGAAAATACATGCACTAGCTGTCATATTTTGTTTTTCTTTTGGGATTAATAAAGATCTAGTGAATTCTTTAACAAACATGGTATACATTTAAATTTCTTTGTACGAAAGCTTCCTTCTTGAGGATCGAGGGTATACTACAGTTAAACTTTGATATCTCAAACACTGATATCTCGAATACAATGGATATGTCGAAGTGATTTGTAAGTCCCAACCACTTTTTTTTTAAGTATTTCACCCTCGATATCTCAAATACTCGGATATGTCAAACTAACTTTAAACAGTCCCATCTAGTTCGAGATAATGAAGTTTGACTATAAGTAAAAGTGAATACTTACAGAATTGAGATATTTGTGGAGGAAGCTAGGCTATTAAAATTTATGAAACTGATAATTAAAAAATTAATATGTAAGGAAATTCCGTAAGTCCAGTACATGCTTCCTGCTTGTCATTTAAATCAGCAATTTGTTAACTTATTCAATAAATAATTTTATATTTTCTTTCTTTTTTTTTCCTTTTCGACAACTAGCAGTTAGACTTAATTTGATTTATTTTAAATTCCCCTATTAAACCACACAATACTGTGAGCTAATAACTCAGTGTCAGTTGCATAACATGTACATTTGTACTTCATTCTGCAATCCGCTTGCAAGCATATCACAAAAATCTAGTAACCTGATATCAGGTCATTGCATGTTAATTTTTTTATTCTTTTCATTTCTTTATAAAGGATTTTATAAAATATATAGTTTCCTGTGTGATAATTAAATTAACTGCTTGAATCCTTCATTGGTTTATTTTTTGACAAGAAAAGAATGTATAAAAGCAGTTAAACTCTTGAGAACATTATAACTTATTATAAGGGGAAAATGCACTGTCATGTCAATTTGGCACATTCCAGAGGAGTGTCGGAGTTATTCCCCTTAAAACACAGTATAAGTGTGTCATTGTTCAGCGTGACAGAGATCGTAAATCCAGGTATTATTTACCTGGGCGCCAAAATAGCATCGTAAAATCTGAAATAAATTTGATAATCATACACTTTTTATCCTCAAAATAGTCAAAGGTTATAAGGTTCTTAATCCTCACCGTAAAATAAGAATGTTTATTGTGCAGGTGTGTTAATTGTGGTCACGTGACTCCGATAGGAGTTAATTCTGGCAGTGTCAAGTTGAGTTTCACATGTTGAAATTTGTCGTCTGTTTTGAAATTGTGTTTACATGGATCTGACAGTGGAATAGTTTGTACGGGGTCATGAAATGAGAGGGATGTCATTCAGAACCCCCGGGGTAGCCCTAGAGCTACAGGTGGGGGTTTGTTGCAGTAAGTATTGCAGTGTAAACAGTTGTAAAGATGACCCATTGACCATTATTGTTGATGGCGGCGCAGAGCAACAAAGCATTGTGCATTCTACATGTTTTAAACTCATTTTTGGATGTCAATGATTTGTGACTAAACATTGCATATGTAGAATGTTCCATCCTTTGTTTGGAAGCCGTCATGTTAAAAGTTTCGATATTCCGATGTATATTTGCTATAAATATATATTAATGGTTGTGTAACATCGAAATCTGATGATACCATGTTTTATAACACGTTGTGAAATTTAGATGCATTTTTATAACCTCTCTTTATATATATAACTTATGGCTCTTTTGAAAATTAGATTTTAAAGTTGAAAGGGTCGTAGTTTTCATGATTATAAATATCCATTCATAGGGAACTGCCTTCCTTGTACTTACCAAAGTAAATAACATTCTGTTGAATGGAAGAAATCTTGTCAATGATATTCAACTTCAAATTCATATTTGATTGTGAGCACAAATTAAAGTAATTGATTATAATTACTGTATGTAAATTTCTAATAAAGCTTCACAAATAAAACTTTAGTCTGTCCCAATTTATTGTTAAAATTCTCTTACTTTTTAAAGATTTTATGAAAATAAACATACCTGTCAATTAAGTACAATTGAAATTGTATAACAGGAAATAATACAAGATTTCTTCAATGACACATACATGTATCAGCTTTTTTTTTCTACAGAAAATCACAGGAACAGAAACAAATTTCCTGGAGATTTATAATGGGAAATGTTGACATCTTTTTTCCATTTGAAAATATTGGGAGTCCTCAAAAAAAAATATTAACGTTATGATCTGGGGGTAACATTCATGTCATTTGCAATGCAAAATCCCTGTAGACTTTTTATGTTTAACTGTTATGTTTAACTGTGTATTAAAATCTGACAATCCAGAGAGGAGATTTCAAACTAAGAAATCACGGGATTTTTCATACTACATGTATTGAACAAACATGGTACATATATTATAAGAATTAACCCCCTTAGGTATTTTGATTTTCAAATAATTTCAGAAAATTTGCTGCATTAATATCTTAATTGGGACAGAGTATTTAGTGACAATGTAAAAAAAACAACAACTACTGTGGTTTCATCAATATTCATTGAATACCAATTTTCGAAGATTTTGTTGTTAAGTTTATCTATGAAATTAGGTGTTTATTGAAGTGCAATTTCTACTATCAATTTGTATTAAAAGGATCATTGGCCACAAATTTAAGTATTCTTGAAACCATGATTTTCACTTTATCCACGAGAATTAACTGATACCCTTGAATATTAATGAAACCACAGTATAAATCCCCCCCCCCTCCCCCCTAAAAATATATTTCCCTCTTTTATAAAAATGTACGTGACACTAAACCTTAACAACTTGTATACTAAAATGTATGTTGATTGATTGAAGTTTCATACAAAGACACATTTTTGTGATATATATAAGAATCAATTGACAACATTTAGTACGCAAGTACTGGTGATAAAGATCTATCAGTGTGTTTTATCATCAATTAATACACATATATCAATTACTTTCCCCTATTTGTTCAAAGTTTTATTAATGATTCAATCAACATTGCTAGAATCATAAATCTGCATATAAATCCATACATGTAATAAAAAGAGACCTATGGCTTGGTCATGCATGTGTACAAACATCTCGCCAGTTAACTGATGTCAAGATTTTCATTGTTCAGTGAATTTGTTGACCAATTGAGGTTTTCCAAAGTTTTGTCCTCATAAATTTTATATTTTTAAGTGCTGGCTGATTACATTATATCAATATCTGCTCTCAAGCATCTGATATAAGATTGTGTAATTGTGTTCAAATCTTAGAATAATAATAGTTTTGCAATTACACTAGTAAAAATGGCCCACCAATTGACTTAAGATTCTTGTATAAACTTGAAGACAATGTACAATGAGACACAGTGTACCTAAATAAATTTACCTGTAAACAAACCGGGAAAGAGGCATTTTAATGAAAAAGAATTTAAATGTAATTTTACATTCCAGTGCTGGCTATGACCCGTTTACTTTCAGCCATAAAGTCTATATGGATGGAGATATTCAAATAAAATTGCTTATGACACCTGTGTGTTAAAGCTTGCCTATTTAGTTTTGGATATATTCAAAAGGAAATGGATGGTGTTCGTACTAAACTCACAGTCCCAATTAATCACAAACTTGGCAACCTCGTCCAGCTTTTTATAGATATACTTATGAGCGGGGGTCTCATATCTCATAATAACAATGATTAACAGATAAAAGGCCCTTTTGTCACAATGATGAGGGATTTCAAATTCTTGATAATTATGATAAGTATACAACAGTTTCAGTATGAGCTGTACCATGAAACTTTATATTTGACTTGATATAAAGATATTTATGAGTTGCAATATTATGTTTGCATGATGTATATTGCTTGTTCAGAATATATTGTTTGCAAATATTACATGGTCTGCAATCTTTTCTGTTGGTTTGAAACTTTGTGTAAGAGGATTTTCAGGTTTGCCTGATCAGCACTGTTGCTTATTTCACTATGTCTTACATGACCCTGATTAAATCTGGTCCAATTCTTTCTAACTTTTTAAATCCAAGTCAGCTAATCAGATCACTGTACATTTTGTCCCTTTCAGCTCCAGTGTTAAGTGTATGTGAATTTGAGAATTCTGATTAAAGGGATCTGTTAACCCTTTTAAAGCTTATGGGTGAGAATTGATGGGTCCCTTAGATAGTAATACCATTGTGGCAATCTGAAGTATATTTCATTGCCACACCTTATGAATTACAATAATTTATTTCAAGAAATTTTGCATTCAGTGTGTTGGTAACCTCAAAAGATACGTTTTCAAAAAACCATTTCTAATGTACGTGTACTGTACAATGTGCTCTTGTTGCTCAGTAGTTTTGTGTATCAGTAGCGTATCTAATTTACGTAATAAATAATTAGTGCTTACACTGCAAAAAATGAAATCATATTAAAATGGCTTATTACAGTAATTTTCAAATAACAGTATAAGCGGGAGAAAATATGATTTTTATTAGAAAGTTTTCCAGTAAGCACTCCCAGTGATTGCCCAGGAAACCATTAAAGTCAGTCTTGAATATTATTTTTTGGCAGTGGGTAAAACAACTCAAATTTTCTTGGTTTTGATCCCTTATACAGAGTTCTGAATGAATGTATGGAATCTTGCTATCACTTATCGCATGATTGCAAACACAACCTCATGCATAAACAGAAGATGTGGGGGGGGGGGGGGGGGCCGAGGTGGTTGGTACCTCAAGATATTTAAAAGTTAAAACTTTTTCATTAGTGGAATGAGAGCACAGGTATTGAATATATGTGTATAAAAACTAGAAAATGTTAAGAGTCGGCTCATTATTTTGCATTGAGACTGGCCATGGATTTCAAACAATGCCCCTCCGATCCTTCAGCATCCGAAAATTTGACTTTTAGACTGTTGTTTTTCATATGCTATTTATCTCCCTTTGAGAGCAATTTGTATTACAGTGAAAGGTTTTGACTTTATAATGCAGCCTAAATGTATTGCACAGCAAGGAATCTGTTAAATGTGTAAAGATACATGTATATTCTTTGCCTTGGGACCTTGGTTTTTTGTGGTCTTCTTAATTAAGATCCAAAAGACTAGTTTCCACATCCAACTTGAAGATTCAACTGTATATGGTCCACTTTCTTGAAATCTACAGTAAAAATAATATCTTGGCTCAGACACTACATCACATAACTGATAAATTTATGAAATCAATATTTATTGAGATGAGTAAACCTATAGATAATGTAGAGAAGATGGACACAAAGAATATGTTAAGATACCGGAAGAACAAGGCAGCTGATATTGATCCTTGAATACCTGAAGCAGGCGAGATCTTCTGCGACAATCCTCAGGTGTGTCAGCTCGTTAGTCTTTATTTGCCTATTGATCAGCAGTGCGTCTTTGTTCTAGATTAATCATTGCAGCTTAATCGAGTGTGCATGCATATACATATATTAAAAGCATTGAGCATGATCCAGTGCAGTTACCTATGGATTGTAGAGCATGTCCTTTTGTTCTCCTGTAGGTGGGTGTATCACGAGAATGGTTGCCATTATCCTGAGGTCTGGCCCAATTGCAGTTTTATTATTTTAAACAGGCTGCCTAATTAGTAAATAAAGAAAGATTAGATTATCTTAGACGATAAACTGCAAATGCTGAAAAATTGAAAGAAGTGCTTATCCAATTTTCTATGTGAATATATAAAAGTAAGAAATATAAAGGAGTTAAAAGTATCAACCATAGAACCTACAAGTGATTTCTTCATTTACATGGGAGGGTAGTTGGTAATGGTGAAACGTTTGATAAGTTGCAAATATTTGCTTAGATTGGCAAGAGAGAATGGGAAGGTGAATTACAATTCATGCAGTGCTACTGTCAAATGAATGTGCAAGAAACCTAAACTTTGCTAATTGAATTTCCTTGATCATCTTTTTCTCTTAGAAGATTTGGAGAAAACTAATATGTAGTCTTACAGTTAGAAAGAAGAGAGACAAATCTTATATTCAAAAGCACGGGATTGTCTTTGAAGAAATAAAATAAAAGGATCACCAACCCCAAACCTAAATATGGAAATTCTTTTATTTAGGATTGTTTGAGTCCTAGATATTTAAAACCAGAGGTCCAGAGTTGAGATCCTTACATTAACAGGGAGTTGTGTATTCATTGATAAGGTTTGAAACGGACTATACTACACAGCTAATACAGGTACATTCCTGGCGTGCTCTGACCCGTTCAATATGAACTGATTTGCAGTATACCAATAAAGGTAGAGCACAGGTAAATTCAAATAAGGGAAGTTCGGGGCAACAGGGGGAAGTCCATTTAGAGCCGGGGAAGTCTATTGACAGAGTCCACATAAATAACTCCGATAAGATGGACGCAGCAGTGTTACTTGTATAATGGGGCTGGCTAAATTTTGGCCAAAGTTCTTTTTTGTTGTACAAATATATTCTGCTTGTTATCATTAACCCTAGAGAGTACATTGTTTAGAAAAATGAAGAAGAAATTTGCTACAAAAATGAACATGGATTAAAAACTCTTCTTTTTCTTTGTTGAGGGGGGGGGGGGGGGGGAGGGGCATGGTAAAATGATTAAATCTAAAGAACTTGATAAAATAAAATGAGAGTAGTAATAACTGCCTATTTATAGAGGTTTTTATTGCCAGAGTGTAATAAAAAGTATCAAAGTTAAGGCAGGATAATAAAACACTTTATTTCATAGCTTTTTATGTATTTTGAGAAAATGAATATTGTGAGTGACAATTGACCTTGTTTGTTAAAATTCTTATAAGAAGATATTCAATTAAACTTTCAATTGATATAAAGTCTACTTGAAACTGATTTTTTTTAAAGAGAGACAGAGTTGTTCCCCTTTGCTTAACAATTTTCTGGTTGTTTAACAGGGATATGAGGAGGGAAGAGAGCTAGATATTAGATTTTATAATTGTCTTCTTCCAAATCTCCCAGAATTTCTGTCCAGTTTTCAATTTTGTAATAGACTTGATATATACTTCATGGCCTAGTTGTCAGATTTTATCATGCCCTGTAACCCAGATTTTAATTGATCAATGTACGGATCTCCAGATATTATTCAACTCTGAATGGGATCAGTAATATATACATGTAAGCTTTAAAATGGAGTATTTCACAGTATCAGCTGAAGCATGAACCAGTACCAGTAGTATCTAGATGTATTATGACAGATTGAACTAACCCATATTGTGACATGATGACTGACCGGTTATATTACTGGGTATGACACCTCTCCATATTGTGACAGACATGTACTTTCTTTCAAAATAAACAATTAAGTTTTCTATGAACAATCTTAGTCTTCATAAATCTTGTATTCACATATTTTTTTTAAAAATAGCATAGCTATAGCTAGCTAGCACAATAAGCAAGTCATGAGTTGGAGACGTTCAATTTAAAATTAATTTCATAGCTGTGGTTAAAATAAGAGTGGTTAAAATAAGAGTGATGTAATTTCATCCGCATTGAATTATACGGAGGTGTTTCTATAATTGACACATCTTTTGATAAATTTAGTATATCTACAGGTTGGAATCTCTTCCTAAGTTTTGGTTTTGGTTTTTAATTTGAGGTCTCGAACACAATGTGATTCGGTTAATGTCATAAAACAATGAGGCTGATGTAGTAACTGTATGGTTTAATATTGGTTTGCAATAAGCATATTTACTTCTAAACAAAAAACTTAATTTGATTGATGGAGATAAATTGGCAACCATTATGTGGACCATATGTTTGAGGTATTTGGCCGTTTTAGGAAAAGGTCATTACTTTGACATAGTTTTGTAAACCCGACACTTACAGTCCTCACCTGTCATGATTGCAGTTCTGTAAACATACTCAAAATTCCCCAGTAGTTTAGATCAGGATAAAAGTCTTAGGGGTTGATTAGGATAGATTGCTTTGGATGTCACCCCCATGAAAGACTGGATATGCTGCGAGTGTGGCGTACCAAAGTCCCATGTGTTGTATTTTTGAAGCAGTTGACCTTAGTTGAAGGTTACTGGTATGTTGCACAGCAAGGTCATGATAAGTATTTCTTAAACCAGAGCATAAATTTCAAATACACATAATCTCATCAGAAAATATGGCTTAAACATGTGTCGTAGGTGCTTCAGAGAGTATGCCGATGACATTGGCTTGAAGAAGCTGGATTAAGTTACACTATAACAAATGCAATTTGCAATGGTCATGATATAGTGACTGGACAGACTCAGTGGCCCTAAGCCCCACCTCTACCCCTGAACCACCCACCTCCCACATTCTGTTTGTGGATGTGGTTTGCTACGTAATTAGGTATGGGAAATTAAAAATAAATGTATACTTAGGCTACTCTCATAATTATGTGAATCTATATCAATATTACAAATACATCTCTTTCATTGCTCTGAAATACTGTCCATAAACTTGCATATATCTACTGATACCTACTGGTACCGCTGATTTTTAACAATGTACGTATTTGTTTTTCAGCTTTCTACTTCCTACTGATGCTACCATTTGCATCCTCCCTCAACAACAGTACAGCATTCTTCAACTCAACACTCAACTCTTCCGTCACCATCCGCAACAATATACTCACATTTCAAAGCAATACCTTCCAAAGGGCATTCTCCTTCAAGACTTGTTACAATGGGCAGCTTATATACCAAAGAGGCCAATCGGGGGACGAATTTAGTGTCATACTTATAAATGGAAGCATAAACATTCGATGGAAGTCGGGTAACAGCGAAATAGCAATGACAACTAACGCCCAACTCAACAACAACGCCTGGTACATTATGGATCTCAGGAACAGGTTAGGGGTCATTACCATGGAGATACTGAGGGGGAGGCAGAGAGAGTGCCTGATTTATCTGGCAAATTCTACTTACCAGTCCAGTCTACTGGGCATTAATTTGTCAGGGAGCGAGGGGCTGGTCATCGGGAGGGACTTCACGGGGTGTGTACAGGAGGGCCCGGGAGTGACCTTCATAAACAATGCCAATGTCGGGGACGTCGAGGTGGAGTGGAGCTTTGACACCTGTCCATTGGATGGCATCACCTGTAATAGTGGTACGTAAACTTGAATGTTCTTTTCAAGAAAAAAAATATGTTTATATTGTCCAGAAAATGAATAGTAAAATACTGGGTATAGGTCAAATTGGGGGGGGGGGATACCTTTGTTTTAAAATCTGGTATCCTTTGTGTGCTCAATTGAGTTGTTGATGGAGATGATGGGATGTTACCTGAACCACACAATCTACATGTAAATTGAGTTAACTTTTATTTTGACTTGTTGCACTATAAAAGTATGGTATATAAGTATAAAAAAAAGGGAGCAGGATGATAAGGTTGGTCTTTGTTTAGTCCTTTGCCATTGAAACTGGAGTAATTTTCTCCAACTCTCTGTCGCAATTGTCATCACTCTTATAAGTTGTTACAATCTATGAATGAGATGCCACTCTTTATAAAGATTTACCTGTTACAAACCATAAAATTAGTTACTCTTTGCACTTGTCCATCAATCATCATTTTTTCATGATAATGGTACCAAAAGTTATGACTATAGCTATAAGACTATACGACCAAGAATGTACATAAACTGTAAGTTTAAAGGACTGCGTAATCATGGCCATTTATAGATTTTAAAAACTTTCAGGGAAAGGAAAGTATTGAAACTATTATAATTTGAAATTTATATTTGGATTTAATGACTAATTTGTTGACCACCCACCTAAAATTTTAAGTATACTAGTATCTTGCAATTAATGATTACATTATTATTATAAAATTATGATACAATGCATCAATGTAGCATCTTGTGGCAAAGCACACTGAAAAAATTACGCACTTTAAAAATTTTTTTAAAGTGCATTAAATTTTGGACTTCAAAGTGTGTTAAATTTTGGACAAAATCAATGCACTTTGGAAAAATTTTTCAAAGTGCGTTAAATTTTGGACCGAGTTAATGCACTTTAAAAAATATGTATAAATCTCAAATTCTGGAAATAAATTCCTAATTTGTTGATAGTATGATGATTTGCTAACACTAATGAATCTAATTTACCGTCTTTAAAATCGGGGATGGGGGTGGGGGTGGGAGTTAACCAATACAGGTCAATTACCAGTGCTTCATTTCATTGATTACAGGAAGAAGGTCCCCTACCCCTCTTTTTTCCTTCCAAAACATATATGATATTCAGCAACATAGTGTAAATGTATAAAACGAAAAACGAAATACGCTTTGTTGTAAATTAAGTACAGTGATATTGAAAAAAAACAAGCTCATGGTCAAACAATCATTTCTCTAATGGTATGTTAAAGAATCTATAAGTGTTTCAACATAGACCCTCTTTTCAAATTCTAATCAAATAAATCACTTCATTTAAAAAAAAAAAAACTCCACGTACATTGACAAACATCAAATTATTATAAACTTAAAAACTGATCCTCTAAAAGATCATGTTGTTTTTGATAATCTTAACTAACGTATCCTTTTTTTCCACATCATGTTTGTTTATAAGCACATGCAATTGAAGTTTGCTGCATGCACAGAAAAGGAAAATGCAGTTGCTAAGCAATGCAGTTTATGTCATTTTTAGATAATTCAAATCTCCCTAGTTCTTCTCTATGTAAATTGTCAAACTACATAAGCTTATGAGGAAAGGAAAAAAAATTCTAATCGAGAAAATGTTAATCGAGTTAGCTGAGAATGCAGTGGGTTCTTTCTAAAAATATATCCCATTAAGCTACATAAGGTTAAATCAATTTTTTATTGTATCTGCATGAAATTAAATATTATTTTGACTAAACCCTGAACACTTTTTTTTCAAAGTGCATTAATACATGTATCGACAATATCAACGCACTTTGAAAAAAGACTCAATTTTTTTCGAAGTGCGTTGACTTGGTCCAAAAATTAACGCACTTTGAAAATTTTGTTTTAAGTGTGTAATTTTTCAAAGTGTGTTGTAACACATCTCTTTTTAAATGCTATAACACAAAAAAAGGGAAAAATAATATAAAATGGACAAATACATGATATACCATAAATAAGTCTCCCTAAAAATTTGTTTATGAGATAGATGATATTTATTTAAACCAATGCAGCTGTTTGTCATGCTACCTATAATTGATACTCAACATATGACATGTTTTGAAAACTTTACAAGGATAATGGATGTAAAATCTATGATAATTGATCAGTCCTGTGTAACAGCTGGATTGTATACCGCCAAGTTTTATGGATGATTAAAAATTCTAATCTTTAGAAAAAAGCCCTAACATGCAAGTAAGAGGATATTTCTTTCTGCTTTATATTAAAATTGTATAATCAGCCTGAAAGAGGATACTCTGCATTCACATGAACATTTTGCCATTGTCTGTTGTCCTAGTTTTCCCTATACCTATATGAATATAAGGAGTCGTCATGTTTGAGGTTTCTTGGGATATCCAAAATGACTTTGGCACATGATTATAACAATTTCAGCAATTGATCACATACATGTACTAAATGGTTTTCCATGGGACAACTGTACTTTAGATACTATTTTTTGATAAAGTGAACTTGTACTTTTATTGACCTTGTTAATAAACACTTGATGTGAACTTGTACATTTATCATCTTACTATAAGCACTTGACCAAAAACAGAGTTTTCTTATTTGGCAAAATTGCCTATAACTAGAAGATTTTACTACATAAAAAAAGGATACCAATGGCACCTCAGGATGAAATGAGTTGTCTGTTACCATAATTATTATATTTTTTCTGATATTTTAAACAATCTTGGAATTTTGCAGTAAAATTTTAGACAATTATGGGAAAAACATTTACTTCTTTGAATATCATAGATAATACTCAGCATGTGAATTGTTTTAATAAGCACTGCCTCAAAATTTCGAAGTTGCTTTGGTAACAGCAATTTCAACAATGTATAATACTGACTTTTTCATGAATTTGGAAATATTTTTTCAAGAATTCTTGAATTTTAAGAACTTTTAGCTTATTTATACTTATAAAGGATGTGTATGACAATTTTTTGAAATAACATTGTACATGTTCCATTCTTCTTAAAGGACTCTATTTAACAAATTGGTTTTATGTTAAACTAGATGTAAGTGTACATTTTTCTGCAAGTTACAACTAAGATAAATGCTGCAGGGTGGTCAGTTACTAGTATTACAGTGATATCAAGTCACCTTGACACATAACATACATATTTATGACATTAGACAGTCTCTCTCTCTCTCTCTCTCTCTCTCTCTCCTCTCTCTCTCTCTCTCTCTCTCTCTCTCTCTCTCTCTCTCTCTCTCTCTCTCTCTCTCTCTCTCTCTCTCTCTCTCTCTCTCTCTCTCTGACTGAGAAGAATGCAGAGAAATAGATTAGAATAACTATAAATGACAGCAGTGACTTTTTTTTAGGGTTCTCAGCCTTATATGCATAAGGTAATGTGTGTTTTTCTTCATTGGGCATCAATCAATAGTGAGATATTTGCACAATTAAAAGAGCACTATATGGTTAAGGTATTGATCAGAATAGAGACAGGTATATATCCCAGTGGAATAAACAAATATTTAGATACTGTGTATCCACTCTTATACTATATAAACCATAATACACACAATACACAAAGCTGCATTCAGAATAAAGTCCTTGGGAATGAATTGAGTTCACAAGTTCCACCAAGGACGGGGAGAGGCAGTCAAGGATGAAGGGTAACAGAAACATGTACCTGAGTCTGGCCTTATCGGGGAGTCTTTGAGGTCCCTTTTATTGTCCTCTATCTGTGTTTGGTAACCATTTATCAAGAAATGTTGCAGTTTGCCTTGTCAAGATAATTGTCAGGACGGTAACAAGAAAAAACTGCCATTAATTGGACTGTGCAGGTAGTGAGCTTATTTTATGGGATGAACACATCTCAAGAAAACAATTGATGCTTTGTGTGAGACCACCAGGTTGTTCTGTGATCACAACAGCACAGGTATATGTGTGGATAGAATTTGGGAGATTATACCCAGGATAATCTCTGACTATACACCAAACGGTGGGATCAGCTCTGAAGGAATAGCCCATACTTTCACAATGGTAGACGTTCGGTAATGCATGACTGACAACCGGGACAGGAATATTTAATTTCTGCAGGGTCACTAGTGTGAAATGTAGCGGTGGTATTTTTACTCAGGTGAATGAGGATTGTGAGTCACCATTAAAACGCTCCTTTTAAAAATCTAGGTTGGGGATTCCTGGCAGTAGTGTCAAACCATGGATCTGAATTGTGACAAGGATTAACTTTTTCTGATTGATCTGTGTCTTAATTTCACCAGCAATTAATATTTTCAGTTTTTGTGATCTTCATGTGAGATTTTTCCATTGTGTAACTTCTGGATATGTTTTTAAATCCGTGGGATCAATTAGCGAGCAGTGTTAACAGTGGTAAACAAATGATGTCTGGAGGAACTATTTTACAAGCTTTAGACTGTCAGTAAAAATCAAAGAAAGTGTGCCTTGTTGAAATATTATTGATTTTTGATGATGTAATATTTATATCCATTTCATTTCCCAATCAATTACCTGAGATTTTGTTGAAGGAGAACTTCTGGACAGCTATATTGTTCTATATCCCTAAGAATGGTGGTTATTGTGATAATTTGGCCTCGTTCATCAATCATCAACTAGTAGCAGTTCAAACTACAGCTTAGCTGTGGGACATTTTGACAAGCCATTGTGATCAACACCTCGGACCTATATCAGAGAAAAATCCCCACATAATACAAACATTTCATTTCTCTCTGCTGGACAAGCCAGGTGAAGCATTGAGGGTTTCAGGTGAACTTTTTTGTTTATTTTTGAAAGAGGACCAAACAGCTGCTAAAAGGCCACTACTATAATGTGATTTTTCTGTGGATGGATATGTCCTCTACTTTGTTATAGTGTGGGGAGAAAGAGTACATTGTTACTGAAATTCTTTAGTACGATATTCAACATGCCAAGCTTAAGATGGACAGGACCTGTTGACAAAATATCTGTGTTGTTAACTATTAAGATTGTAGTTCATTTAATGACATGGTCCCTGACACCTGCACAAACCACAGGTAAGTGCTGGTCAGTCCTGCAAATGACACCTGCATTGTCTACATTATTAGCTGGGTCTCAATAATGGACAATGTCATTTTCTGTATAGAAATATTTCACAATATATGCTTCTATTTAGAACATTGAGTGTTAAAGTCCATGTAAGGGAAATTAATAGTTTACCAATAATTAAAAGTTTTCTTAATTAAGAGCCGAAGGGTAATTGAATTACCTGTAAACTGTTGAAAATTCAGAGAGAAGGTGTTCATATGCACAGTCTTTGCATAAGTTTTGCATTGTGTCAAATATGGAATATATTTGTAGGCAAAGTAGCATTATGATTTTGATTTCACTAATTTAATGCGCAATACTGAGCATATTTACCCCTTAAACCTTTATGTCTATAACTGTCATTTAAAATTCAGTATTTTAATGAATCAATTATAGAATCTGTTTCTTATGTGCTTTTTGTCACTTAGCCTGGTAAGTTGAAGAAGGTGCACTTTGATTGATCAAACAATGAAATTAAAAACGGCAAGCGCTTATCAAACTTATAGGTACAATTTCAACTGTAATTAAAATGATAATGTAAACCCTTTTGAAACTGATCCAAACCACTTTGACTGTATGTTATTCTGATTAAAAAGTAAATCTAGGTTTCTGTTTTAGAAACAAATTAGTCTGCAGTATAAATTAACATGCAGCATTCCTAATTCTAGGTGGAGACATAGACATAGCAATGTAATTTAAACATCAAGGATAGGAGAGTTGTCATATGATGTAATAATGAAAGATTGCTTGGAACAGAGTGGGAAAATATGCATAACCCACAATTAATGCCCTGTCAAATTTTATTTATGTCATGGCTGCAGTGTAAATTACAAACTTTGTTTACTTTTTTAATTGATTTCACATGAAGACTTTGCATTTAAAAAGCATATGTTATATTGCATGGACACAAATAGAAAATCCTGAGACACTTCGCACATTTTGGAACAATCAAAATGAAAATAAAGTAATTATACGTGTAGGCTTGAGCTTTATGAAATATGACTGACTCCAGTTAATGAAGAAACGTGACAATAAGGTTGGGCAGTACAGATTGTATGTGAATTGAATGTCATATATTTCAGATGACAATTAAATTGTACAGATTTATACATGAAGTGTTGTATATTTCAGACATTGAATTGTATGAATGATTATACATGATGTAAATTTCAGTTGACAGTTCAGTTGTACTGTAACAGTTATATACAAGAGGTGTTGTATATATTTCAGATGAGGTTCCACAGAGGATCTGTTGGCAGCAGCCCTGCAAAAATAGTGGAGTGTGCGTGGACGATGCTAATGGCTACACCTGTCAGTGCCCCTATCTGTTCAACGGCACCAACTGTGAAAATGATCTCAGTAAGCCATTACTGTATACAGGGATATATTCGCCCCCGTTTTATTTTCGCCCCTTTCGCCTTTGTTGTCATCAGGTGAATTTAAAACTGGGCGAATTCTGATGCCTTCAATTATTTTTCTCATTTTTTTGTTTGCAAGTGTAGAAGGGCGAAAATTACACGGGGCAAAAATAACCCTGTATACATTATACAGTATTTGTAAATATCTATACTTAAAAAAAAGTCTCCAGAGTCTTGTATTATATTCAACTATTGGAAAGGTTAATTCACAGATTCCAAACCTCACTTACTCAGTTAACATTCAAAATGAAAAGAAAAATTTTAGTTTGTCATATTTGCCACGGTGCAGTCACCATCCAAGGCCCCAGGTTTTGTATTCATTGGTTTGTGGAAGTATGATGGACCAAAAACCAGTAATTTGCAATAATGCAACCAGCTTGTTTGGTCAATTTTATTATAAATTTTAAACAGGTACAATAGATGGAGCCTGGAGTAAGAATTATTTGACCTATTGTCCTTGTTTATTAGTAGTTTTCAGTTAAATGATTGCATGTCTTGTTTGTTACAGGACAGTATGGCTGCAGCATCAGTCCCTGTCTCAATGGGGGCACCTGCCAGTCACTGACCAGTGGAAGTAGGACTTACAGATGTAACTGTGTACCAGGTAAGTCACTCAGGGACCATCAGTGATCCACTTAGTGCAGTGCAGAATTTCAAATGCGGTAGTGTGTATATTAATTAGCTCAATACAGCTAAACTCGTTTATAGTGAATTTTAAGGGATCCTACAAAAAACTTTGTTATTGCCATAATTTGTCATAGGTTTGTAGCAAATTTGTAAGAAATCTTGCAGCAAATTTGTTATATAATAATCAGCTGACAGTACATCATACGTTATAAAATCAGTATTACCGTCATGTACATAAAAAGTCAAAATATTTGAAGTTAAGTATTTTTTATGCATGTATGCATCTTAAATTGCGCATACTTTCAATGAAATTTGCAATGGAGAACATTTTTATAAATGATCTTGCCAGTGGTGGTCTTAATTAAAATTACTTTGATATAGTCATAATTCATTATATTTTAAATATATTAAGATCTTTTTTGGGACATAAAAAAGAATTTATGGCCGTAATTTCACTATATCTGTTTACAATATATTCAAGATTTGCTGTACTGCCATGATCACTTTCTCACTAGATTGTGGATTAACCCATTTCCTCAGTCAATAGAGCCCAAATTTGTGTAAAAAGTTTGCTTATACACCTTTAGTCTGTAAATAAACATATTCATTACATTAACCTGTGCAGAAAATAGAGCTCAACAATTGTATTTAACTTGTAAAATACTTTTTCCTTAAAATTCAAGGAAATTTCCTTATATTTTGACATTTGACATTAATATTTGAATAATAAGATGAATGTAAACTGGTCGCTTGAACAAATTCTTGCTGTTTTGTAGGGTTCACTGGTGAAAATTGTGAAACAAATATAGACGAATGTGGACCAAAACCTTGCGCTAATGACGTCGACTGTATCGACGGCTTGAACTCCTACTATTGTAACTGCACTGGTTCTGGTAAGTACCGGTACCATTATATACTTTTTTACTGAATGCATTATATGTGCTAAATGTTGATCTTGTGTATCTTGTGTACAGCTAATTTTGATTGGATAAACTGTGGAAATACTTTCAGGTTACCGTGGTGTACTTTGTGAGGTGGATATCAATGAGTGTGAACAGACTCCTGATATTTGTGGAAATGGCACATGTTATAACTACAATGGAGACTTTAGATGTGATTGTCCAAAAGGATTTGAAGGTGTTCAGTGTTTAGTTGTAAGTGATAATTTGTTGTTTTTTTTGTTATTGTTGAAATGTAAATTTACTTTAGATAACCACACAATAGTGAAGATGGTAACGTTAGAGAAGAAACAGATACTGCTTCATATGAACATTAATATGTCAGAAAAAATTTGTTCATTGATTAGCACATTCATATAGTCATATTACATGCAACATTATGAATACGAAATTGATAATTCAATGTACCAAACAAATTCATTATAAGTAGGGACCGATAATTTTTCAGATCATATATGAAATAAATGTTTTAAGCCGCTCTTGATAAATTACATATAAATATTGTAGCCTACAGATGACTGTGCCTCGTCCCCGTGTAGGAATGGGGCCACCTGTGTGGACGGGGTGGGGGGATACACCTGTCAGTGTGTACTGGGCTACACAGGGACCCAGTGCCAAACTGATGCCGACAACTGCGCCGGGATAGACTGTTCTACCTCTGGGGCCCACAGGGTCTGCAAGGATGGCCTCAACTCCTACACTTGTGCATGTAAAGACGGGTACTCAGGTAAGAAATTGCGAAGCCTTTTATCCTACACAATGGTAGATGCAAAATTGTAGTATACAGGTTTATATATATTTTGATTTTTCCAAAAGACCATGGGTTCTATGCTCGGCAAATAAAGAAGACCATGATTTTGAATATGTAAAATGTTTCATTA
The DNA here is from genome assembly GCF_963853765.1 of Magallana gigas. Classification (NCBI taxonomy): domain Eukaryota; kingdom Metazoa; phylum Mollusca; class Bivalvia; order Ostreida; family Ostreidae; genus Magallana; species Magallana gigas. The sequence continues at coordinate 44,787,830 of NC_088854.1, forward strand.
GAGAATAGTATTATGCACAGAGTTTTAGCTCGCATTGTATCAAGATGAATGTCTTTGGCTTTATACAGAGACTTCTGGTAACTGTGTGGACATTGATGAATGTGCCTCGTCCCCCTGTAGAAATGGCGCCACCTGTCAGAACTTGGAGAATGCGTACCGCTGCGTGTGTGGAGCAGGGTACATGGGGCCGCAGTGTGAGAGCAATATTGATGAGTGTGCCACTCAACCATGTCAAAATGGTGCCACGTAAGCAATGGAAATATAAGTTATAGATTACTGTAAACCAACTTCTATTCACATGTGCGGAATTTTTGCGAGGTTCAGTAGTCTTGTAGACTTGAAAATTTCTTTCCACAACCAGTTTATCAAAGCCTTGAAATTCTGAAGATTTTAAACTCAAATGATTTGATTTTGCATAATTTTGTTGCTGCAAGCCATTTTAAAGTGGTTTCGAATAAATGTTGGTTTACAAGATCGAAGCATTGTGATTTTTTTTAATAAAATATTTTCCAATTCATTGTGAAGATGTAAGGTATTTGCTTTGATGGTATCAGTTTTATTTTTAACATCTATTAGGTGTCAGGATAAGGTGAACGACTACTTTTGTGTGTGTCCAGCTGGCTACGAAGGCAAAAACTGCTCAACCAACATTGATGATTGTGTAACTAATGGCCAGCCCTGTAAAAACGGAGCCACTTGTACCGATAAGGTTTATACGATTATTAAATCTGATTAGAGTCAATTTATAATTTTACTGCAGATCGAAGCACTGAATTTAATTTTTCTTCAAGCCTTTGCAATTTGATATGAACAAAAACAACATACATGTATCAGTTTGTAAGGTATTGATACAATGTTAATTCAAGGTAAACATGTAGTATTCAATTTCTTTAAACGTTATAAAGTTCAATATTTAATGTTAAAACATGATATGACAGTTGTTTTTCATACAGTAGAATATATATTGACATGCAGTATGAACTATGTAACTATTGACCTACTTTCTGTTTTAGATCAATGATTACTTTCTGTTTTAGATCAATGATTACTTTCTGTTTTAGATCAATGATTACTTTCTGTTTTAGATCAATGATTACTTTCTGTTTTAGATCAATGATTACTCTTGCCACTGTGCCCCAGGATGGACCACTAAAAACTGCACGGTCAATTACGATGAGTGTTCCTCCACGCCTTGTGAAAATGGGGGCACCTGTAGGGACGAGCTCAATGCCTACAACTGTACCTGTACTCCGGGCTGGACGGGTACCCAGTGCACGGTGGACGTAAACGAATGTCTGAGTCAGCCTTGTCTGAATGGAGCCACTTGTCGCAACCTCCGCAACGCCTATAACTGTACTTGTGCCCCTGGATTCACAGGTAGGTGGAAAAAAAATGTTTAAATTGTCAGTGTTTTGATGGCTAAATTTCTTAATACATGAATTTGGTGGTAAAGAAATCTAACCTAATTCTGTTAGTAAAATCAAGAATTTAGATATATTTAAAAGTTATTGCAACATGTTGATCGTAATTTGTATTGAAAAGTGTTCTACATTAGGACTGTTTGTCATACATGTACCGGGTAAGGAAGCAAACACATCATCAGTCAGTTTTTTCTCAAATGTGTACAATGTTTATTAATTTTGTTGTAGGATCAAATTGTCAGACCAATATTGACGACTGTCAACCAAACCCCTGTCAGAACGGGGGCACCTGTGTTGATGGGGTAAATGGGTATAATTGTACATGCACTCCAACCTTCATGGGTAAGAACTGCTCAAAGCTGTATAATGCATGTGAATCCTTCCAGCCATGTATGAATGGTGCCACATGTAACCCAGTGCTGGGTACACAAAACTACTCCTGCAATTGTGTGGTGGGTTTCACGGATGCTAACTGTTCCACAAACATTGATGACTGTTTACCGTCCGCTTGTACGCTGCCACTGGTGTGCTATGATTTAATCAATGACTACAAGTGTGCCTGTCCAATAGGTTTGTACACGAACCCACTAACACTCTGTTTGTTTCTCTTTCTTTTTGTCATTTCATCCCAGAATTGTTGACGTATTAAGCACATTTTTTTTTTTACACTTAAGTAACTACAGCATCTATTGAATTTAATTTTATCCCCTAGCTTGTTTGTTTCCTTGCTATCTAATCCAAATTACACATGTATTTATGACAACATTCTCCAGAGCAATATCCTCCAAATCCTATTCATTGACTACCGTATTGCTGTAAAGGATCGATCTACAAAATCCCCAGTATATTGTTAATTCTTTTGAGCGAGGAAAGGTTATAAATGTACCGGTAGTATTGTGTATGCTGCTTTAGGTTGAGGTTAATTAATGCAATGAAGAACTTTGGGCATGGCTATGAGAATATATATAATCAGTAAGATATGTTCTGTCTGATATTGCTTTCATTTGGTTGCAGAACATTTAGATCCTTGTTATATTCTTTACATTTTATAGTCATTATTAATTAAGTATGAGGTGCATTTGGTTGCTGTATGAAATTCTCTTTGAAACAAAAATCCTCTTTATATATTTTGCTTAGGAAAGGAGGGCACTGACTGCGCCCAAGATATAGACGAGTGTCTCTCCTCTCCCTGCCAAAACGGGGGCACTTGTCACAACGAAGAGGGCCGCTACAGGTGTGAATGTCAACAGGTCACCGTCAATCTGACCAAATATGGCAACGGTCAGAAGTTAGAGTTTTTGTCAGGATTCAAAGGGGATAACTGTGAAGTTGATATAAATGAATGTGACTATAGCTCGCCATCCATCTGCCTTCATAACGGCTCCTGTGCAAACACCCATGGAGATTACAACTGTTTTTGTGGATCGGTGTATGATGGAGTCTATGCCACAGGTCAGCCATAAGTGTATCTTTACTTTGTTAAGAAGACTTTCAAAACTGATTTTGTTGACTTATTTTGTGTTTGTAGCAATACGATAGTTGCTGAGCATTCTTACTTATTTTGACTTTGATATCTCTTAAATATTGTCTGTAAAATACATTTTAAAGAATTTCTCACACTAAATGCAAGAAAATGTTGGGTGTCCTTCTTTGCAGGAAACAACTGCGAGCTGTCCACTTCATACTGTGAGTCAGCCAATGAGGTGAAAGGGGACCCACCAGCATGTCACAATGGGGGCACCTGTCTCCCTGATGAGAACAGCTTTACCTGTAGCTGTGCACCTGGGTTTACAGGTACCATTCTCTTATACCCGGTACATGTACATGTATTTCATTACTGTAAAAGTATACATGTACATGTATTTCATTCCTGTAAAAGTGGTTATTTACGCTGGTGGTAAAGAATGCGTTTTTTGGAGTCAAACAATATGTGTGGTTATTAAATATGTCACTTACCACACAAAAGTTTTGCTTTTTGACAATACATGTATGCGTAGGGGTATTTTAAGTGGTTTTAAGCCTACCGCATAACTAGAGTTAATTACCCCCACGCGTAAATAACCACTTTTGCAGTACATAATAATTTAGTAACTAAAGGTAATGCAATTTATTTATGAAACACTTGAATATCATGTCATGTTACAGGTACTGTTCTTTTATAATCCTTACATATTCATTTGAAATTTGGTAAGGTACCCCGAGTAATAATGCAATATCTTAAACTCTTTGATATCATATATGACATTTACAGAGGCTGTTTTAATTCGTAGCATAATTATTTGAGATTAAGTAAAGTAATGTAATCTATTTTTAAAGTTTTAAATATCAAAGTACATGTACATAAACCTGCAAAAGAAGGATTTAGTTCTAGAGCAAATGATCACTCGATATTAACTTGACAATGTATATTTCAGATCCGAGATGTAAAACAAACATAAATGAGTGCGAGTCGTTGCCCTGTCAGTACGGAGGAACCTGCGTGGACGGGATCGCTCGCTACGAGTGTGTATGCATCCCAGGAATCACTGGTCCAAACTGCGAGACTGATATAGACGAGTGTCAGTCAATGCCCTGTCAAAATGGCGGGATGTGCATCGACCATATCAATGGGTAGGCTTAAACTTCAGAGCTTTCACATTAGATCATCAGATTTTTTGGTATCTAACAAACGTTTTTAGAAACGAGAAAATCCTCAAGATTTGAGATGATGGGAATGATTATTTTTTTTAGCCTTATGACATGGATTATAGATATATTCTGTTGCTCTGTATAGCACTTGGTTTTTAGCTCACCTGAGCTGAAAGCTCAAGTGAGCTATTCTGATCACATTTTGTCCGTCGTCCGTCTGTCCGTCCGTCTGTAAACTTTTTACATTTTGAACTTCTTCTCTAAAACCGCTTATCCAATTTCAACCAAATTTGGCACAAAGCATCCTTATGGGAGGGCGAATATAAATTGCAGAAATAAAAGTTTGATCTGTATTCAAAGCGGAGAAAACCTTGAAACTGTAGAAAAAGGGGGGTGCATTTTTAAAAATCTTCTTCTCAAGAACTACCGAGGCAAATTCAACCTAGTTTAGCATAAATTATCCTTATGGGAAGGAAAATATAAATTGCAAAAATTAAGTGGTAATTCTGTTTCAAATCTGAGTTATTACGAAAATAATAATAAAGGAAAGGCGTGTTTCAATCAGTTTAATAGCTTCGGGTTCGGCATACGGTAAAATGATTCCATACTTCTAAAACGAGGTTCTTTGTTTAAAGCCGCCATGACATTATACGAAAAAGGTCTTTCTGACTATGATGAATTTGCTTGTTGTGCAACAGTTCGCGTATGAAGGGAAATTTTGAAACATACAAAATATATTGGTGCCGATTTTGTGAAGTAAATTGAGGCTAAATATTTCAATGCGTTGATAGTTTTCACACATGACGATGGTGTTAGCTTGTTCTGATTTTCGTTTCGTTCTCATTATGCTTTGTAACCTGGAAACTATCGTCTGTATTTCGTGATTTTTACGTATCAAATCAAACAGAGACTTCGGTAAATCAAACAGTTAACTGTTTACCTGCGCAAATTAAGCAAAATCGGATGTAGGGGTACTGAAATACAATTCATTCTATCGGTAATTCGGCATTATCTTTTGCGTAATGGTACATGTAGATTAATGCAATAGGTTTTGTTGAGATGCTCGGCATTTTCTCGAGTTTATTCAGTTTAAATAGAGTTTGAAATCACTGACGGAAATATGTAGGTATATACATGTATATATATGATTCATTTCGAAAAAATAAATTGTGTTCTTTATTTGGTATACATGTAGTGCATGTTTCTTGTGTTTAATTGTTTACAATTTCTATTTACTAACCATATTTGAGTGTTAAGCTTCGAATTATAAGCAAGATACAGAGATTTGCTCACAATTCTATGTTTGTACACAGATCTTAAAAACTAAAGCTTAAAAAATTAAAAAATTTGTCAATATTTATTAAGAAAATTTTCAAAGCCTGTTCTTCCAGAAACCAACTTTAACAACTTCTTGTATTGTAACCTTAACCTTTTTAGCTCACCTGAGGGTGGGGCCACAATGGGGGGTCGAAGTTTAACAAATGAATATATAGAGTAAATCTTTAAAAATCTTCTCCTCAGAAACTAATCAGCCAGGAAAGCTGAAACTTGTGTGAAAGCATCATCAGGTAATGTAGATAAAAATTTGTGAAAATCATGATCTCCGGAGGTAGGGTGGGGCCACAATGAAGGATCGAAGTTTTACATAGGAATATATAGAATAAATCTTTAAAAATCTTCTTCTCAGAAACTAATCGGCCAGGAAAGCTGACACCTGTGTGGAAGTATCCTCAGGTAGTGTAGATTCAAAGTTGTGAAAATCATGACCCCCGGGGTACGGTGGGGCCACAATGGGGGATCGAAGTTTAATATAGGAATATATAGAGTAAATCTTTAAAAATCTTCTTCTCAGAAACTAATCAGCCAGGAAAGCTGAAACTTGTGTGAAGGCATCCTCAGGTAGTGTAGATTCATAGTTGTGAAAATCATGACCCCCAGGGATAGGGTGGGGCCACAATGGGGGATCGAAGTTTAAAATAGGAATATATAGAGTAGATCTTTAAAAATCTTCTTCTCAGAAACTAATCAGCCAGGAAAGCTGACACTTTTGTGGATGCATCCTTAGGTAGTGTAAATTCAAAGTTGTGAAAATCATGACCCCCGGGAGTAGGGTGGGGCCACAATGGGGGATCGAAGTTAAACATAGGAATATATAGAGTAAATCTTTAAAAATCTTCTTCTCAGAAACTAATCTGCCGGCAATGCTGAATCTTCTTCGGAAGCATCCTCAGGTAGTGTTGATTCACAGTTGTGAAAATAATAACCCCTGGGGGTAGAATGGGGCCACAATGGGGGGTCGAAGTTTAACATATGATTATATAGAGTAAATCTTTAAAAATCTTCTTCTCAGAAACTAATTAGCCAGGAAAGCTGAAACTTGTGTGGAAGCATCCTCAGGTAGTGTAGATTCAAATTTGTGAAAATCATAACCCTGGGGGTAGGTTTGGGCCACAATGGGAGGTCGATGTTTTACATAGGAATAAACAGTGTAAATCTTTTAAAATCTTCTTCTCAGAAACTAATCAGCCAGGAAAGCTGAAACTTGTGTGAAAGCATCCTCAGGTAGTGTAGATTCATAGTTGTGAAAATCATGATCCCCAGGGGTAGGGTGGGGCCACAATGGGGGGTCAAAGTTTAACAAAGGAATATATAGGGTAAATCTTTAAAAATCTTCTCAGAAACTAATCAGCCAGATGTTTCTTTATAATTGTTAAGAATTTGGCCCCAGGACAATTCTTTGGCCTCCCGAGAAGGTTCAGAGTTTGATGTACGTTTATATCTAATATATAAACTATTGTTAAGGATCATTTTGAGAACTGCAATACTCAACATATGATATGACTATAAAATCATCTTGTTAGAAAAGGGACTAATGATTATAAACATAAGAATATCCAGGGGAAAATGGATTTTATTTATACAGGATCAACATGTATTATTGTACATTGTCCAGATAGTTTGTATTATGACTCCATTAAGCTGATTTTATCATACCTATTGTTCCTCAGGTGAGCGATGTGGCCCATGGGCCTCTTGTTTTATTTGTGACAGACTTGATGGTTTTGACCCTAGCACTCTGCCATCTGGCTCTATTGGGTACGATCAGTTTGATGCTTGAGTTTCTCTATTTAGTTTTAGCATGTGACCCATTTTTCGTTAATGTTGTACGTTTTTTCAGATGTCTTCATATTTTAAGATACTGTTTTTGGTTTAAATGTTTAGATAACACTCTTCCATTAAATTTCCTTTTTTGTCCCTGTATGATTTGAAATCTTCAGTATGCTTGCGGAATTGCTAGATGTTCCTTAACATTTGTGCTCAGCACGAAAGTATGTATAAAATCCTTATGTATCATGTTTTTCAATCCAAGAATGTTTTACTGGCCATTTTTTAACAAGATAAAGTCAAATATTAGCATTCCAAATCAATTGTTAGTGACCAAAAAACATCCCAACTGGAGCTATTTGCATGTTTCTATTATTATTTTTAATGTTTTGGAATGGGAGCCACTTTCATTTATAAGTTTTCATGTTTACTCAGACATCCACAATGCATGAATTTTTCACCGTTCAGCTTATCATTTAATATAATTTTTTTTTCAATCTTTCCCTGCCAGTTTGCAGTTGTTAATATAATTTTGACGGAGAGCAAGCGTTGTTTGTAGATTGTCACACTCTTCTTATAGCAGAGTTATTGCCCTTAATCAGCCGCTCTGAGATGTTGAAGTACATTTTGAATTAGCTTGTAGATTCAGAGCTTTCAGAAATCCCCGGGTCATGTATTTATATGTCCATTAATTACAGGATATAACACGGTTGTAGGATTTACATGGTTAACAAATGTGTGTTGTGTTTTATATGTTAATGGGTTTTTTTATGTTGTGAAATTTGAATGTTTTTTCCTTTTTCATCATGGAATTTGATATATTCCACAAAAATAGATGAGATAAACTCAGTTTTACTGTGATCTTTAACATAACAAAAATAAAGAAGTAGTAGTTGGTGAAAACTTTCAAAATACTTTTTTATCCTAATGATATCTTTTAAGTTAATTTTTATTCTAAGTAATGTTTTAATGATTTCGATGAACGATGTACATGTATACTTGTGTAGGTACGAGTGTAACTGCACAGACACTGGATTCAACGGAACAAACTGCGAGCTAAATATCGATGACTGTGCTCCTGGTCCATGCCAAAACGAGGCCACTTGCACTGATCTCATTAAGGTAATCTCAGCTACATAATTCAATGGTTTAATCTAGCTGTAATCATATTTGAGCATATTTTGCATTGCATTTCTTCTTTTAATTCAAGTACATTTAATTATGCTATGATTAAAACTACAATAGATATACAAGCTTGGATCCTGATTTATTAAATTATAAATACAATTACATTGACGAAACTCTATTACAATAACTCTTTACCGAGTATTTGTCAACGTCATAAAATACTTTGACAACCTATCAGTGGCGTTTAAAGCAAATTGAATGTGTGGGGGCTAGATTGATCAAAGATCTTGATCCTGATCAAAAGCAAAAAAAAAAACATGGTCTTTGGTTATGGTTATGGATAACTTTGCAGAAAAAGTGTTAACCCCCTTCCCTGCCCACCCAGTTCCAACATCTATGCCTTTTCAATGTTTATTTTGACAGGATTACAATTGTACTTGCTATGATGGATACCTGGGAAAGGACTGTCAAGAGGACATCAATGAGTGTGAATCCAGCCCCTGCCAGTACAACGGAACCTGTCTGGAGCGCTCTAAACCATCCACTTATCAAACAGTTCCAAGCCTTGGAAACTTTGCCTTTGCCAAAGCAGCGGGATACTATTGCGACTGTATCCCAGGAATCACAGGTTTTTTGTTGTTTTTTTTTAAATGAGGGAAAAAGAAATAATGCAACCAAATTTTGTGTGCAAAATTTGTTGTACAAAGATTAAGATTTACGACTTCATTGTTAAGAATATTTGTTGCCAGTTAGCAGTCCTTTAATGTATCTTGTATCAGTTTTGATTTATTCATAAGAATAAGTCATGAGCATTTGTTACCGTGAACCAGTTTATCATTGGGATATGGAAAAATAAATTTTCTTAAAGAAAAGCTGAATTACAGCATCTACCATCAGAAATTGCATTATGTGCTACAGTGTAAAAGCTCAGAGATGGGCATTTTAAAACACAAATGCTTCAAACTTGTTTTTAACGCTGAGAATTTAAATCAGATTCATTTTGAGAATAATTGTGAGATATCCCACTCATATTCTGCACTGTGATAAAATTCAAAAACTTTACCTTTCAGGTGTAAACTGTGAAACAGACATAGATGACTGTGTCAACAATACGTGCCTGCATGGATCGACGTGTCAGGATCGCATCAACTATTATAACTGTGAATGCGCCCCTGGTTATAGGGGACAGAGATGTGAAATTGATATAGACGAGTGTCTAGAACAAAAACCCTGTCAAAATGGTGCCACATGTATTGACAAGGTTGCAGATTTTGAGTGTAGATGTGCACCAGGATACAGGGGCAGAAACTGTGAAATAGAGATTGATGAGTGTAAGGAGTATTCACCATGTCAGAATAATGCGACCTGCACAGACAAGGTGGCTGATTATCAGTGTAGTTGTTCCGAGCAACCGGATGCCGACAATAGGGTGTTTTCAGGCAAGAATTGTACCGTGCAGCTCACCGCATGTATTGGAAATGAGAACTGTAGAAACGGCGCTACCTGTGTTCCATTCCTGAAGTTTGAGTTTCCAACAATCCAACAGGATTATTACTGTAAGTGCGCTCCAGGATTTACTGGGGACCGTTGTGACGTAAATACTACCTTCTCCTTCACTGGGATATCATCAGTGGAGCGCACATTGAGTCAGGTTACAAACAACACTATCAAGTTTCGGTTCCGGACCACTCTTCCAGATGTCATACTGTTGATGTGGAGTGGACAATACTTCTCCACGGGAATCTTTATGCACATTGAGCTTTTTAATGGGTCTCTATACATGAGCTACGTGAAATATAATCTGATTTTCTCCTTTGAACAGGTCAATGTGCAAATTCCCGTACAGATCAATGACGGAGAATGGCAGGAAATTCATATACATCAGTTTAATGACACCGAGATAAATGAAAAGGGAATAATCATACTCAAATTAATTAGCCCCAAATGTGGCAATGATATCTGCGAAAAGCGAGTAGAGTATCTCCACATGGCAAATACCCAGCCAACAACGGAGTTGTTCTTTGGAAACATAGGAGATAAATTACCCAAGCTTTCTTTCACCAAGTCGCAAACGTTGTTCAAAGGCTGTATGCAAGATATGACGGTAAACAACAAAGTTATTACTGCAGTTAATAATGATGAAACTATTCCTATTGAGATTAATAAAGGCTGTAACAGGAACCAGCAATGTTTTCCAAACACTTGTAGCAGACGTGGAACCTGCACAGACATGTGGGACAATTTTGAATGCAATTGTAACCGCCGATATCTGGGGACAAAATGTCAAGAAGGTAGGGGTTATTCTTGTTACAAGGTACATGTACTGTACAAGTACTGTGGAATCATTTAATTTTGTAATGGCCAACTCTCATGGATTGTCATTTTTGAACAGGTTCACAGGGACGTAATATCGGGGATTTACCTGTATCATAAATTAATTTATACTGTGGTTTGTTATTCATTGAGGATGTAAATTCGTAGGACAAGGGGGACCAGGAAATCCACATAGATTATACCAAAGTAAATTTGTACAATTCCACAGTATTTAAACCATCTGACAATTCCGTTTTTTCTTATTAATTTTATGATTTGGTTTATTCAATGTGCACATTTTTTCAGCATTTGCATAGAATCTTGTAAGCCTCTCATCACATTAATTTGATACTTTATTTTGTGAATATGGTACATTTACATATTATCAGACATGAAATTTTTATCTAATGTGTTTTCTACAGAATTTGTGCCGGCAACATTTTCCATGAACAATGTAGCCTCCAGCAGCGCTATCTTCACTGTTCCCCCCAATCAGATGCAAGAGATCAGAAGCACTGTCAAAATGTCGCTCTTCATTCGGACTCGTGAGCCCAGCGGACTCATCATGTACCTGGGAAATAACAATACCACCTTCCTCACTCTTGAGATGTATCAGGGCAAACTAGCCAGCAGACTCGTGTTGTGTGATTTCCAGACAATTACGTATATTTTGGACAATTCAACAGTTATAAATGATGGCCAACAACATTTTGTTGGCGTAGAGTTTAAAGCAGGTCAGAAACTTCGGCTCCTCAGAAATGGGAACGTTGTCCGTTCAAATACCTTACCATCCTCAGGAGGTTGTTCGTTAAATGCTTCACATTTGATCTTTGGGGGGGAAATTCCACAGTCCCTAAGGCAGACAGGAAGGGTTCGTAGGAACACGGATGTGGTCATTGCTGATGGAAACTCGGTTCCAAAGTTAACTGAGCTGGGAAATTTTAAAGGAACCATTCAGGACGCAGAATTGAACGATAATAAACTGGTTTTCTTCCCTGGTAACACCAGCGTGGAGAGTAATTTTACACTGACAAGCCTCACTGAGGTGGAGGCCAATGAAGTGAGCGATGACATCTGCGATATCCAATCTCCTTGCATGCACAATGGGACATGTACTAATGTTTTCTTCAATGACTTCAGGTAGGACAATGCACACATTATCTTTATTGGTTTTACATGAGATGAGTGGAACTGTAATTTGCTGGTTTTTTGAGTGCTAGAATAAGATTTTTTTTAAATATTTAAAGTCAGTTGTTTATACATGATACATGTACTGTACATGTATTTTTATGAATAGTATAAATACTGTTTTGCATTATATTTATCACATCACATTTAAAAGAAATATTCATTCGTGCACCTGTGCATCAGACATAAGTATTGATTACTATATTTCTACATGTTAGTGTCTGCTGAATTCTTTCATAAACCTGTACATTCTATTTTTAATTTGATAGGTGTGACTGTCCACGAGGATTCCGGGGAAAGACATGCAGTGAAATCGACTTTTGTGATTTTGATTCCTGCCCAAGCACAGCAACATGCAACAGTCTACATAATGGATTTGAATGTGAGCTATCTAAAGTACATACAAAATTTATAGATTTCTCTAAAACTCTTTATTCAATTGAACCTGTCATTTGATGCATTGACTTTTTTACTTCAGGTATTTCCACTGCATTATTCAACAACACCAGTCAAGTGGAATACGTTCACAAACTGAATCCTGGCCGAACCATAAAAGACATTTCCATCCAGATGAGGACTCTGGTCAAGAATGGACTGATTCTGTTTGCCCAAAATGGTGCCCATGTCCTGAAAATTCGCATCAGAGGAAGTAAACTTCAAGTACTGTATCAGGTTGGAAATGGAGAAGTGGAGATTGAGGAAGCAGATTATGACGTCAGTGATAGGGAACTCCACACTGTGACCTTAACAGAAAACCTGACTAACATGACCCTGGCCATCACAGGGCCACACAGGAACATTTCTAAAGATTTCACATTTCGACACAGCCCCACCGTTAATCTTACCGCTCTTATCACCAATGAGGAGAGCAACAAAAAACTGAGATTAGGATTCTACCAAGGGGCTATGGAGGACTGGTTTTACAAAGGCTGTCTGAAAGAGGTGCGAATCGGTGGAATCTTACTTCCCTTCTATGTCATAAGTGATTTCACCAATTACAATACCTCCATTTATCTGGAGTACTTTGAAGCAGTGGCTGTTTCGGTGGAGAAGCACAGATGCTCCACGGACGGGTCCTGTGCGTACAGCCAGTGTAAGCATTCCTCCACGTGTCAGAAGGACTATTACAGCTACAACTGCCAATGTCCCGCCGGGTACGGTGGAAAATGGTGCGAGAACAATATCAATGATTGCGCAACACCGGCAGTTTGTGGACAAGGTGGAAAATGTGTGGATGGTGTGAATTCCTTCACCTGTCGGTGCAGCGGTGGATACAGTGGACCTAGGTGAGTACATGTACAGAGGTTACTGCTTAACAATTGTTGTTCCTTTCTGTTCAATTTCTAAAGAATAGTAAATTTAAAAAGGTTTTGTGGGAGGGGGGGGGGGGTAGATATACATGTAATTGTTCAAGATGATGAATTTTTGATGCAAAAAAAGGTTGTATTATGTTTTGCATATCTTGCCCCTCTTTAATTGTTTTCAGAATTGTAGCTAAATTCAGTTTCCATGCAAAATTTAGTGTTACTAACAGAAAAGTTACTCATGACAGAGTAATTCTGGCAGAATCATTGAAGGCCGTGACGATTTCCGAATCATTAAAGTGGAAAGCTATAGAATATGTCAACAATTACCCATAGAGACACCCCTCTCTTCGATCTCCAATGAATGTGATTTTATCAATATGACCTGATATTTTTTCTATTGTCTTCTTTTAAAAAAAACCCAATTTAATTGGGTTGAAGGTTTGGTTTAGCCATTCAGTTATGACACCATAATTGGTGTTGGAATTAAGTCATGCACAATGACATGTTTAAAGTGTCCTTATTTACATTTCTATTGTTTGATTTTCCAATATGGGACAAACAATCAATTACTGAATACTTTGGTTATATGCCCTAAGGCACTGCAGTCTCTATATATCACTGATTGTATATATCCATGTACTTACAAGTCACTTAAAGCAGTACTTACAAGTCACTAAAAGCAGTTAATGTAGTTCTGTACTAAGCTACAAGAAGTGTAGTCTCTGTATGCATGACGAAATAAAAGAAATTCATACATCAACCGAAGAATAGTAGGAATTGAAGCTCATTTATGGAAGGTAGTTAAATTAATTCTCAGTTATTATACAGTAGACATCCTTACAAGAACATTTATTTCTTTGGAAATAATATCTTCTGTTAATCTTTTGGTATAATATTGAGTTAGTACTGAGATTATTTTTAAAACAGTTTCAAACCTAGCTAAATTCAAGATATGTGTGTTATAACTCTGAACACATCAGACCCAAACACAATATACCTGGTATTACAGAAAATCATTAACCTAGCTAGCTAGCTGCCAACCTGAATGAAAGGTTCTCATGGCTTGTGATGGGTGAGACAATACATCCATAGAAAGGTGAACTATGTAAGGTACACAGAACATGGGGGTAGCAGCTGTGATTCTGTGCAGAAGTCATGGGGATCAATGGGGAAGACTTTGTGCACCAATTTTACAATCTCAGCTCAGGTGTGTGCCCCCAAACTTTATGAAAATAGAAATCAGCTCTCAAACTTAAAGAGATGTTTCAGCTATTTATGATGAGCTGAATACATAATGAGATTCAACAGCTTTCAATTTTTTTTCTCTCTGATCTCCTCTTATTCAAAGGTGACAAGATTTTTTGGTGGGAAAATGTGTTAACAAAATTTATGACTCTCAGCCGTCTGCGTTTAGACTTCATTCATTGTGGATTTAATATTTAAAGCTCATAAGAATTAAGACACACAAAAACATGAGATTTGGCCTGTGTTCAAGCATTTTACTTCACCTGAAATGTTGAGAGGGTTTTGTGCATGTACGAGGATGTATATAAGGTAGCTTGTACATACAAGTTACCGGCCTGACTACCTGTACAGCAAAAACAACTTATTACCTAATACATTAGTGGTTTGTCAATAGGAAATCTATGGAATTCATCGGAGCACACTTTTTACCTGTTATCATAAGTGTGACGAGTTCACCGACAGGGGGCTGCCTGGCTTAACGCAGGGGCAAATCTTTCCTTGGAAGCTCGTCTTTACTGGAATGTGACTTATAATTCAAGAGACGTTTTTTGTGTGTGTTAAAATTTGGAGGGGGACAGTGATTGATAATTTTTGATGGCACAGCGGTTTTTGTGATGTGATCACTAGAGTGTGAAGGCCTTTGACATGAGATACTTGTTGAGTGTGTTAATCACTGTCTGTCTGTCTGTTACCTGTAGGTGTCAGAACCACACCGATCCCTGCATACCCAACCCCTGCCTGAACGGAGCAGTCTGCAGCGACAATGGGGGGTCAGCAGCCTGCAACTGTACCAGTGGCTTCATGGGAAATACCTGTGGAACACCTGTAAGTGGATTTACCTGTGTATTACCTTTTTGTTCAATATGTATTACATAAACCTACAGTAATGTTACATATGAATTCATAAAATGCACAGTCTTAAACAATAAGTCTTTAAAGACTTGTTTTTAAATGTTAATAATATACAGGTAATAATTATATGAATATAGAGGGATGTCAAAGTAATGGTAGTACAATTGTGTTGTTCACCTTTAAACAAGTATTGTGTCCTTTAGAATGTATGAATATGTATCTTTTGGTGTTAAATCTTAGAGAGATTACAATGGGTGGGGAACACTTGGTGTATGTACGTGTTATAGCTATGACATTATCATCCAATATAAGTGACAGCACACCAAGATTGCAATAAAATCAATACACTGTTTCCTTATACCACCTCACAATCACTCAGTGGGTCTGTATTTATGACTAGTTTATACATGGCCCTGTTAAATGCAGTGTCACACAAGTTTTACTGCCTGGTTAATAAATGTTGGCCATAAAAGAATAATTCATTTATATATCAACCTTGCTACAAGTGTAAGTTATCTTACAGTTCTATTTTTTATATTGAACGTCGACCAAAAAAGGTTTTCCTATTAGTGTCATATATGTCAGAGCACTATTACTACCTGGATTCTTTTGGTATAAACAATGTTTTGCAATACCATACATATGAATTGCAGTCAAAATTCCAACTATACTTGTGGTTCAAGCAGGTAGATGATTCTGTAGCATTAATTGACTATGTCATTGAATGTGTCGGACCAAGGTCAGTTGACAAGTACCTGGTACGTGGTCAGTTTGTCATTTGTGTCGAGAGTGTAAACAGTAATACACAGTCAATACAGTAAAGGACGGGGAATGACTGCACACTTGTAAGTGCATATACCCTTAAGGCAGTGTATTAAGTCAGTCCCTGAAAGATTATGCTGTAGTTTATAATAAATGTTTTTGGAGTCATGTGTTAAAAACCAGATTATCCATGACTGCATAAATCTGTATGCGTGTATTTATTGAATTCTTCCCTCCTTCACAGATAACTCAGACCTGCAGTGGCAATCCATGTAAAAACAATGCTACATGTCAACCTGGGACGGGCGGACAGGTATGTCAATCAAAGGCTTGTGTCACATTGAAAGACCGTGAGGTTTTCCAGATGCATAGTTCATAGAATAGTGGAATGTCTGTTCCATGTTATCGACACTGTGTGGATATGATTATACATTTATTACATGATTGTGAGGGAGATATGAAGATTCATTCCCCCAGGGAAATATGATTTTTCTATGGAGAATGAATCTTCATATCTCCTGAATGTTCATGCAATAAATTGTTTTTTATACCAAATGTCAGGTGATAACTTTTATACATCGGGTTTTAATCGCTTTTCGGTTATTGCAAAGCAGTAATGTAATGGATTGAACTGGTTTCTTTCTGTCAGTTTTCTGATATAAAAGGGATTTAAAGCGATTTTTTAAAAGAATTAATGATTTGATAACATCGTACGCTCTTCTAAGAATTTTTCATACAAATGGAATAAAAAAACAAATAGCTTTCATAGGCGTAGTATATGATGATAAAAATGACGATGACAGGGAAATATGAAGTTTTATTGCCCTGACGTGTGATAGTTTAGAACCAATCAGATAATGTCTTAGATGAAATTAATTTAATGAGGTATAATAATATGGTTTATGTCCAAGATTTATTATAGTAAAAAGAGGATTTAAGCATCAATATTTTAAAGTATCATTAGAAAATATATATACATTTGTATATATCAATATAAAAACTTGTTAGATATAGCAATTGCACTCTGCTGTGGTCATGTTTATAACTACATTTGGCATGATGAATTTTTTTATGCTTTTTACAGCCATCCTTCAATTGTTCGTGCCTCAGTGAGTACACAGGAACCCTCTGTGATGAACGGAAAAACTTCTGCAGTGATCTACCCTGTCAAAATGGTGGAAACTGCACCAACGATTACACAGGAAACACATTTATTTGTTCCTGCCCAGCAGGTGTGTTTTTTTTTGTTTTCTGAGGTGTTTTTTTAAGGATTTAATAGGGAAAAATTAGTGTTACAACAAATTTTTTTAATCAAAACTTTTAATTATAGCCATATTATTTCAATTTATATAATTATCTGTATATTTTGTTGTACGTTTTAGGGTACGGTGGGAAGAACTGTAGTGAGAATATTGATGACTGTAGTACCAACCCGTGTCAGAATAGTGGAGTGTGTATAGACTTGGTGGGCGACCATCTCTGTAACTGTACAGAAGGTAAGATCTGTTGTATCTTAACATTGATACTGGGATTAACTGAGAACACAAGAGTTAAAGTTATTGTGCATTATACAGCCAGACCCCAACCTCACCAACTTTCCTCAATTCTAAGGATTTGACCTCAAATTCTTGCACTTTTCTTGTAAGGATCTGAGTTGAGGACTGAGTTGAGTGGTGAGGGCGGGGCCAGTATCTCTTGTTTTTTTCATGTATAGTTTATGATAACTGTGTTTTGTTTCTATCGATGTAAGGTTGGAATGGGGCGTCCTGTGAGGTGGACGTCAATGAGTGCCAGCATCAGCCCTGTCAGAGGGGCGAGTGTGTGAACACCCCGGGCAGTTACCACTGTAACTGTGTGGGCAATGGAACTGGATACACAGGTAAGAGAAAATTTCAGGCATTATATTCTCAACATCCGCTTTTTGGATATAAAATATCCACAACCATTTTGAATGGACAAATCTACACATATTTCTCGCGTACAATATCCATAAACTTTTTTCACATTATCGGGTAAATTGTCACATTGAAATTCAGATCCCTTCTAGTAAGAGAGATACATGTAGCTCTTACCCAAATAAGTTATTATGATCATTCTTTACAAAATTGTAATGTCAAAATCCTTCTGAGGTATGCTGAAAATGTGACCAATCCAAAAATGCAACAAAATTGATACGGAGGATTCTTTCACTTCAATGACTGATTTCATTTTTGGCAGAATGTTTTATGTCTTTAATTCAAGAAATCGTTAAAAACTGTTAAGGTGTGAAGTTTTCTGATATGAAGGCTGACAATACAGTAATACACTTTTCGATAACACACTAGGCCCGGACTGTGGGATAGACTACGATGAATGTAAGGAGGAGAGCCCCTGTGAGAATGGCGCCACCTGTCTGAACTACGAGGGTGGCTACAACTGTAGCTGTACAGAAGGCTACAAGGGCAAGAACTGTACGGTGGTGGACTGTGCCAGCGTGGTCTGTCTGAATGGGGGCCAGTGTACTCACGCCCAGGTCAACAACACGTGGCTGTGTGACTGTCCCACATATGTTCACGGTGAGTCTGATTTACTTCATTCGAGTATATCTTAAGGTGTGTGATCCCAGTTCTTTTCGTAGTGTGTACTGTACATTATTATGTAAAACTCAGATTTAATTCTAGGTTGGAAAAATAGCTATGTATTTTTTTTAAACTTTTTTTATAGAGTCAATTATCAAGCAATCTCAACTTATTGTAAACAATAGCAAGGCTGTGTTTATCATAAAGAACATAGTTGCTATAAATCATGATCCATGTATCTTATAAAAAATCTTGTTTTTGATAAGTTTTACTCATGTAGTAATTTGTGGATACATGTATATGTATCAGGGCTGAATCAGAATACACAAACGTATAAGGACATGAGAGTTAAGCCCCGGGGTTTATTCTGATTGTCAGAGTGATGGACAGATAAGATTGCAGGGTAAGGTACCCAGGGGCCATACAGTAAAAAGGAAGGCTGCTACAAAGGCATAAGCCTCCTATCAACCATGTATCAAGGACTTGGGTTCTAGAACGCTAGTGACATTTCAGAAATTACTGTGTGTGTAGATTGAAGTTCCTGAATAATAGAGTACATACCCTGTGATGTAGGTGAATTTTATTGTTTAAAAGGTTTTCACAGCTATTTCGTCCCTTGTGTCTGTGTAAATATTTTGTGTTTCGTGGGGATGACTAATGGCTTGACTTCACAGTGTGTTACGTCATGGTATATCAATACAGTTATCTAGGTCCTTAACACAAAACTGATAGATCAGTTTTATTAAAGGGAAGTGCAGAAATAAATCAATGGATGTCATAGACAGACCTCTTCACCTTCTCTTGGATTGAGGGGGGTTAATATGGCCAGGTAAACTAATTTAGTGTACCTGTGTTGTATACCTGTGTGTGTAACACCTGTAATTAGCTTACAGGGACATGGTCTCTAGACAAGCGTCTGTTGATATTCACACAGATATTCAAACCGGATGACAGTTAAAAGTTAAAACACTTGGATTGAATTTGTTTCTTATAATTACTGGAAATCCTGCATTGGCTGTTAATTTGTGTATGGGTGTGTAACAGTTAACTTGAATCATAGTGTTGACGCAAGGTAATTTCTTTTTCAAGACAATTGAGATAAGAATCAAGGTATGCATTTAAGATAACTTCAGTAATCTCTTATATAATGTCTCGATAGACAGAGACCTATTATTTTGGATTAAGTTCATTGTAAATCTTAGTGGAAAGTAAGCATGGTTTAATCATTGAAAATTTAAGTTGCATTGTTTGTATAAGAGGACTTACTGAAGTCAATTTTGAACGGCCTAGATTTTGTTATATCCATTAACACAGGATATATATTCATGCAGATATGAATTATTGAATCAATTTATATATCCTAATATGGTGATCATTGTTGCCATATTATTTTTGTTTCATAAACTGGAATCTACAAACTACTTACATTACAGGGAGGTATTGATGTGTTGTGTTTCTTACCATTGAAGAAATGGATATCCCTTTATTACATTGATTGATGGGTTTAAATTTAGGCATTACATCTGATGAGCTAGCTGGGTTTTACCATATCATATTGAATGGTGTTTTGTGTTTTCTTATTTTATTTTGTGAACTGTGTTCTACTCCCAAATTAAGGGTTTTGATTCCTTCATTCAGTGATCTGGATTCTGCTGTATTACAAGAACTAATGTATGTTGAGTTATATATTAAATTTATTGATGGGTTTTGACCATTACATGTATGATGTATCTTTTACAGGTGTGAAGTGTGAAACGCTAGGACCGTGTTACTCGGAGCCTTGTGATGAGAACAACACTAAGTCATCCTGTACAGAGATCAACAATCTGACCGACTACACCTGCTCCTGTAAAACAGGTGGGTCCCACTTATTTCACTTCACGCCATCACTGAAGTTCAGTGGTCTGTGTGGGTTTCCAATGGCCAGCCACGCCAAAGTCTTACTTTATATACAGGATTATTTTCACCCTGTGTAATTTTCACCCTTTTACATTTGCAAACAGTACGTTTCACCACATCTTGAATTCGCCCAGACACAGTTGTGTTTTAAGAGAATTAAAGACATTGGAATTTGCCCAGTCTTAAATTTGCTCGCTGAAAATGAAAACGGGAGTGAATATTTCCATGTATACAGTTTGTTGTCAGAATACATTTGTTAAGTCATGTCATTGCGAGGTCATTGGTGACATCGCTGGTATCTATTCAAAACCAGCAAACAAATATAGATAAAACCATAAAAAGAAAAAATCAACAGTGTTAGTAGGAGGAGGTCTTAAAAGAAAAGACTGTGAGAATTTTAAAGTTCATGTTGTATGTTGTATTCCAATATGTGATGCACCAAATGAATGAGTAATTAAATGAATTAATAAGTCAATGATGATCAATTCTAAGCAATGAAATTAAGTGGGGCTGTTGATGAAATAACGTTATCATCATTTATAATGTAGAAATATATCTTTTTCCTGTGTTTAGATACAATTTTAAACGCACACTTTGATGATACAACTTTGCTATTCCAACTGATTAGAGGTTCATTATTCTTGAATGCCCTTCACCCAATACTCATTCCTTTGTAGAATGGCAGGGTCAAAACTGTACAGAGGATGTAGATGAGTGTTCCAGCAGTTCTCCCCCTTGTCACCCCGACCACACCTACAACTGTACCAATGTCCAGGGGGACTACATCTGTTACTGTCACCCAGGCTTCTCCGACAAAAACTGCTTCACCAACATCAACGAGTGTAGCTCTGTCACCTGCCACAATGGGGGCACCTGTATAGACGGCATCAATAGCTACACCTGTAATTGTACTTCAGGTAAGAGTTGGCCCAGGACCCACCTTTATAGATATGCTAATAAAAGAACTACATATTCATGTATATGGGGGGGGGGGGGGGCGGTTTCTGCATGCATTTTTTTCTAGGAAGCACAAAATTGTAGCATAAATATCTTAAAGTTACTAGTATGGAATATATTTTTAAGCAAATATTTTGCTTTTTGTGAAAAAATGTCAAGCGATATGCTGAAATTGCTCAAAGTATTTTGCTGGGTAAAATATTTTACGTAACTTCAAACTGAGGGTTCATTGATAGAAAATAGCCTGCTGTTGACTGACTATTTGGTCGCTGTTTCAGGGTGGACCAACACCAGCAACTGTATGGAGGACATCAATGAGTGCACGCTACAGGACCCGTGTCTGAATGGGGCGACCTGTGTCAACACCGAGGGCAGCTTCAGCTGTCAGTGTGAGCCGGGCTTCATAGGCAACCTGTGTGCCACTAAGGTAAGAGTGACTACTGAGGGAGGAATCCAATAGGTGTTTAGAGCATTATCAATGTTTTCACTGAATATATAACATATTAGGAACACTGAGGCTTAACATAAATTGTTGATGAAGAAATCCAGTGAGAATTGTGCCACCAAGGTAGCCTAGAGAGGGTAAAGTTCAGTAAGGACTGGGAGCATTATGAGTGTTATCTTAAAAAATATATAACTCGGGAGAACTTCGCTAATAGACATGCACTCATGATGGAGAACTAAAGTAGAGATTAAAAGCAACAGTTATGTACATGTTTTAAAAATGAGACTTAATGTAGCAGAAAATTATATCCTAATTATTATACATGTAGTAATGTTTCTTAAGACTAGCATGTAATGTTTTAACATTGATACCAAACCTACCTCAACCTCTTAATATACATATGTACTGTGTATTCAATAGATGTTAAAACTGCATGCTTTCAGACATTAGATATAGACAGAAAACTGTGAATGAAACTATATGTATGAATGTATCATGTACGAGACTGTAGCTGTATACATGAATGCTGGCCTCTGTTGTAGGACCCGGACTTCCGGAAGATCTCGTCCGACGACAACGTGTGGATTATAGTGGGCCCGGTGGTGGCGGGCTTTCTGTTGTTAGTAGTCATAGGTAAGGAGGTCACTGACCAGCTGACCCTCACTGACCGGTCATTGTTTACATGTAGTAGTCAGATTAACAGAGCCCTCATCAACTAGTTAATGTCTTACATATGTTTTAGCATCTCTCAGTATTTAGATTTTAACTTGATTCTATCATACGTGGTAATGGAGTGTAGATCTTGAAAATATTAAGTTTGATATATTTAGTACACTACATTTTTTTTTTTACTGAAGATACATATACTGATTATTCATGTGTAGTATCCCAGAAATCTTTATTGTATATGCCATTTTTACTTACCTGGTAGATATTAAGTTATCAATACATGAATGAATAAATAAAATCATTTCAGATTCTCCCATCTAAACTTTAGATATATTACATTCAGACTTCATGAAATTTTTATGATCTTGTAGATGCTTGAATAACTATATTATTTTTCTTGTTACAGGTGTAATAATATTTTTAAAGATGGCACGTAAAAAGCGACGGACCCGAGGAACCTACAATCCTAGTCGACAGGAAATGAACGGCTCAAAACTCGAACTTGGGCGGGTATTAAAACCCCCTCCTGAGGAAAGACTGATATAGATTTATATTAATTTTAAAATTGACACTTGTGTGTGAAAAAAAAGGAAAGATTATAGAGCCCAAAGCCATAATTGTCTCAATAACAGTCCAATGGATTAACTCTCAAAGGGAGATAATTCATGTGATGAAAAAGACTTGATCGTGATGGATCATTTGTTTGCCCTGCCAAAGATGTGTACTGATCAAATGGAAATCAAAACCCACAGTTAGAACTATGCAATTTTAGACTAACAGGCCATGGATAGACACTGTCCTGTTAGGGCCATGTTTTATGATATTTTATATAATATGCATTATTTTGTGAATGAATGTGTTATCTGTATAATGAGATTGTGTATGTTGGCATGTGTGTGAATGTTTTGGACTAAGAAAAAAGGTATGTAAATGCATATGCAATTTAAGATTTAAGTGCTAGTAATCCTATGTCATGTTTATAAGTGATATTTTTTAGCTCACCTGAGCTGAAAGCTCAAGTGAGCTATTCTGATCACATTTTGTCTGTCGTCCGTCTGTCCGTCTGTCTGTCTGTCCGTCTGTCCGTCTGTCCGTCTGTCCGTAAACTTTTCACATTTTCAACATCTTCTCAAGAACTACTGGGCCAATTTCAACCAAACTTGGCACAAATCATCCTTAGGCAAAGGGGATTCAAAGTTGTGAAAATTAAGGGCCACACTCGTTTTCAAGGGGAGATAATTAGAAATTAATGAAAAATTTCGAGAAATTTTCAAAAATCTTCTTCTCAAGAACCAGAAAGCCAGGAAAGCTGAAACTTGTGTGGAAGCATCCTCAGGTAGTGTAGATTCAAAGTTGTGAAATTCATGACCCCCAGGGGTAGGGTGGGGCCACAATGGGGGGTCGAAGTTTTACATAGGAATATATAGAGTAAATCTTTAAAAATCTTCTTCTCAGAAACTAATCAGCCAGGAACGCTGAAACTTGTGTGGAAGCATCCTCAGGTAGTGTAGATTCAAAGTTGTGAAATTCATGAACCCTGGATGTAGGGTGGGGCCACAATGGGGGGTCGAAGTTTTACATAGGAATATATAGAGTAAATCTTTAAAAATCTTCTCAGAAACTAATCAGCCAGGAAAGCTGAAACTTGTGTGGAAGCATCCTGAGGCAGTGTAGATTCAAAGTTGTGAAACTCATGACCCCCAGGGGTAGGGTGGGGCCACAATGGGGGGTCGAAGTTTTACATAGGAATATATAGAGTAAATTTTTGAAAATCTTCTTCTCAGAAACTAATCAGCCAGGAAAGCTGAAACTCGTGTGGAAGCATCCTGAGGCAGTGTAGATTCAAAGTTGTGAAATTCATGATCCCTGGGGTAGGGTGGGGCACAATGGGGGGTCGAAGTTGTACATAGGAATATATAGAGTAAATCTTTAAAAATCTTCTTCTCAGAAACTAAACAGCCAGGAAAGCTGAAACTTGTGTGGAAGCATCCTGAGGCAGTGTAGATTCAAAGTTGTGAAAATCATGATCCCTGGGGGTAGGGTGGGGCCACATTGGGGGGGGGGGGGTGTTAAAGTTTTACAAAGGAATATATAGAGTAAATCTTTGAAAATCCTCTTCTCAAAAACTAATCAGCCAGGAAAGCTGAAACTTGTGTGGAAGTATCCTCAGGTAGTGTAGATTCAAAGTTGTGAAACTCATGACCCCCAGGGGTAGGGCGGGGCACAATGGGGGGTCGAAGTTTTACATAGGAATATATAGAGTAAATCTTTAAAAATCTTCTTCTCAGAAACTAATCAGCCAGGAAAGCTGAAACTTATGTGGAAGCATCCTCAGGTAGTGCAGATTCAAAGTTGTGAAAATCATGATCCCTGGGGGTAGGGTGGGGAACAACGGAGGGTCGAAGTTTTACATAGGAATATATAGAGTAAATCTTTAAAAATCTTCCTCTCAGAAACTAATCAGCCAGGAAAGCTGAAACTCGTGTGGAAGTATCCTCAGGCAGTGTAGATTCAAAGTTGTGAAGTTCATGATCCCTAGGGGTAGGGTGGGGCACAATGGGGGGTCGAAGTTGTACGTAGGAATATATAGAGTAAATCTTTAAAAATCGTCTTCTCAGAAACTAAACAGCCAGGAAAGCTGAAACTTGTGTGGAAGCATCCTCAGGCAGTGTAGATTCAAAATTGTGAAAATCATGATCCCTGGGGGTAGGGTGAGGCCACATTAGGGGGGGTGTTAAAGTTTTACAAAGGAATATATAGAGTAAATCTTTGAAAATCTTCTTCTCAGAAACTAATCAGCCAGGAAAGCTGAAACTTGTGTGGAAGCATCCTCAGGTAGTGTAGATTCAAAGTTGTGAAAATCATGACCCCCAGGGGTAGGGTGGGGCACAATGGAGGGTCGAAGTTTAACGTAGGAATATATAGAGTAAATCTTTAAAATTCTTCTTCTCAGAAACTAATCAGCCAGGAAAGCTGAAACTTGTGTGGAAGCATCCTCAGGTAGTGTAGATTCAAAGTTGTAAAAATCATGACCCCCAGGGGTAGGGTGGGGCCACAATGGGGTGGTCGAAGTTTTACATAGGAATATATAGAGTAAATCTTTAAAAATCTTCTTCTCAGAAACTAATCAGCCAGGAAAGCTGAAACTTATGTGGAAGCATCATCATGTAGTGCAGATTCAAAGTTGTGAAATTCATGACCCCCGGGGGTAGGGTGGGGCCACAATGGGGGGTCGAAGTTTTACATAGGAATATATAGAGTAAATCTTTAAAATTCTTCTTCTCAGAAACTAATCAGCCAGGAAAGCTGAAACTTGTGTGGAAGCATCCTGAGGCAGTGTAGATTCAAAGTTGTGAAAATCATGACCCCCAGGGGTAGGGTGGGGCCACAATGGGGGGTCAAAGTTTTACATAGGAATATATAGAGTAAATCTTTGAAAATCTTCTTCTCAGAAACTAATCAGCCAGGAAAGCTGAAACTTGTGTGGAAGCATCCTGAGGCAGTGTAGATTCAAAGTTGTGAAAATCATGACCCCAAGGGGTAGGGTGGGGCCACAATGGGGGGTCGAAGTTTTACATAGGAATATATAGAGTAAATCTTTGAAAATCTTCTTCTCAGAAACTAATCAGCCAGGAAAGCTGAAACTTATGTGGAAGCATCATCATGTAGTGCAGATTCAAAGTTGTGAAATTCATGACCCCCGGGGGTAGGGTGGGGCCACAATGGGGGGTCGAAGTTTTACATAGGAATATATAGAGTAAATCTTTAAAATTCTTCTTCTCAGAAACTAATCAGCCAGGAAAGCTGAAACTTGTGTGGAAGCATCCTGAGGCAGTGTAGATTCAAAGTTGTGAAAATCATGACCCCCAGGGGTAGGGTGGGGCCACAATGGGGGGTCAAAGTTTTACATAGGAATATATAGAGTAAATCTTTGAAAATCTTCTTCTCAGAAACTAATCAGCCAGGAAAGCTGAAACTTGTGTGGAAGCATCCTGAGGCAGTGTAGATTCAAAGTTGTGAAAATCATGACCCCAAGGGGTAGGGTGGGGCCACAATGGGGGGTCGAAGTTTTACATAGGAATATATAGAGTAAATCTTTGAAAATCTTCTTCTCAGAAACTAATCAGCCAGGAAAGCTGAAACTTGTGTGGAAGCATCCTCAGGCAGTGTAGATTCAAAGTTGTGAAATTCATGATCCCCGGGGGTAGGGTGAGGCACAATGGGGGGTCGAAGTTGTACATAGGAATATATAGAGTTAATCTTTAAAAATCTTCTTCTCAGAAACTAGACAGCCAGGAAAGCTGAAACTTGTGTTGAAGTATCCTCAGGTAGTGTAGATTCAAAATTGTGAAAACATGATCCCTTGGGGTAGGGTGAGGCCACATTGGGGGGGGGGGTGTTAAAGTTTTACAAAGGAATATATAGAGTAAATCTTTTAAAATCTTCTTCTCAGAAACTAATCAGCCAGATGATTCTTTTTAATTGTTAAGACTTTGGCTCCAGGACAATTCTTCGGCCTCACAAGAAGGTTCAGAGTTTGATGTAGCTTTATATCCCATATATAAACAATTGTAAAGGATCTTTTTGAGGACTGCAATACTCAACATGTGATATGACTATAAAATCATCCTGTTAGAAAAGGGACTAATGATTATAAACATAAGAATATCCAGGGGGGGAAATGGATTTTATTTTTACAGGATCTACATGTATTATTGTACATTGTCCAGATTGTTTGTATTATGACTTCATTAAGCTGATTTGATCATACCCATTGTTCCTCAGGTGAGCGATGTGGCCCATGGGCCTCTTGTTTTTGGTGTGTCTGTATAACGACTTGTTCACAACCATATCTCAGGAATGTCTGCAATAACCTGCATGTTCTAAGCCTTGTTTTCCTGCTTTATTTGAATTCGCTGCCTGAGGGAAACTATTATGATGCTACATCTTTGTTGTTACAACAGGAAATATACATTGATTATGTAATTGCTTTGCAAGAAAATATTGGACACGTGACCTTGCTCTTCGAAGATGTAACCTTGACATATACATGTATTGTCTTCAAAGGTTGTGTAAAATTCCTGGTTTTAGTATTAGTTAATCATGATACATGTATTGCCAGTAATGATAACATCTCTTTGTGTTTCATTTGTCCCATTTCTGTGATATCAGCCAAAGGATTATTTTGTTTAAACCCGTTCCGCTAGTTTTCTACTGATCTTGTTTCCTAATGATTAGTTTGTAAGTTCCTTCATAAAACAACGCAATAATGCTGTTAGCGTACCAATTTTCAATTTGTAAAAGATTTAAAATTTCTGTAGTTGTGACCTTGGCTGTTAGATTAGAACTTGGTGTATAAATGGGGTGTGCAAGTTGTTGATTTTGGTGCTAAATATTTGTTGCATGACTGAGGGTTCTTGTTCCATATTTTTAAAATATATGCTCCATATTTTACTGACTGTAGTTCTAGATTCATTGTTCACAGCATCATTCATTTCGTGAGACATTTCTTATAACCACATTAGCTTACAACACACTTTAGAACAGGACATGATATGTTCCTTTCATCAATACTCATATTCATCTATTATCTTATTGGAACTAAGTTATGTGGAACACTTTAGGCAAGTTTATGACATACTGTTAGTATTTTGTTAGTTGTTCTAGTCGCATTAGACTTATTTGGATTGTCAGACATTTGGCCATTTTGTGTCCCTTAGACAATCGCATCAGATCTCTTTTCACAGTTCCTAAGCATGTCCAAGGTTATAAACAAGTATTCTAACTTATGCCTTCTTATCATTTCTGTAAATGTTTTGTCATTTTTTGTTTTATATTTGATGATAAAAGGTTAGTGAAGACAAACATTCCAGAAATAGAATTTTGTTTATACAAATATAAACCTTTTTTAAGATTTGAAAACAAATTGATAATTATCAGATGCATATCAGTGTGAACTGGTTGTGATAGTTTGTTTTGTACCAAAAATTTCATGTTTTTTGAAGTCTTTGAACAAGCTCATATAAGTAAATGAACAAGCTCATTTATAAAAATTCCCAAAAAAGAGATTTCACGTTAACAGCTGTATACTATAGATTTGTTGTGAATGGGGGTTATCTTGTCCAGATGAACTAAAGATTATTGTAAATAACATTGAATATGTATTTGTATATTTTTTATAATGTATACATGTAATATTTTCTGTGTTAATCATACATTAATGTAATCATTTTTTTTACGCAGACATAGGGAAATGAGATTATATTTACATTCTTAATCATAACTTCATAATGTTTTTTATCTACTGCCGTTGTGAGTGAATTGACCATGCTACGCAAGACTGCTTTGTTCCATTCGTCTGTATTTCAGCACTATATACTGAGGAAGTTTGCTTAACAAGGAATCAAGTGGGAACTGGAGTGTGGGAATTAACATTACATATGTGTATGGTTTATCATTATCAAACTAGTCAGCAATATTTAATTCATTATGAAATAAACTCCAATTAATACTGATACTTGTTATGCCTTTTTGTTTTGGAAATCGTGGAGACATCGATATTCTCATCTGTAGTGACCATCATTTAGGAAGCTTTAATAATCTGAAGAATTTAGCTTTTAAATTGTTCTGTATGGTGGCATATCTCTGCCCCTTGTGTGCAAGTTATTTTTCTATCAAATATGTCGACATGCAAGATAAATATGTTGACATGCAAGATAATTATGTCAACATGCAACATAGTTATGTTGACAGGCAAGACAATTGCAATCAGATAAGAATTATACAAAATCTCAAAAAAAATCTCAAATTTCGCCCACCTGTGACACCCAAGATGCTAGATGCTACCTTTTTATGTCGACATGCAACTTATTTATGTTAGCATGCAAGATAAATATGCTAATATGCAACTTATTTATGTCAACATGCAACTAACTTAGGTTGACAAGCGAGATGAATATGTTGACATGCAACTTAGTTATATTTAAATGCGAGATAAATATGTTGAAATGTTACTCATAAGTTGTATGTCAACATAACTAAGTTGCATGTCGACATATTTATCTTGCATGTTAACTTAACTTAGTTGCATGTCGACATAAAGAAGTTTCATGTCGACATAAAGAAGTTGCATGTTAACATAGATAATTGCATGTTGATATCAATAGGTAGCGTATCTAGAATCTTGGATGTCACATGTTGGCGATATTTGAGATTTTTTATAACTCTTTTTATTTGATTGCAGTTTTCTTGGATGTCAACATAGTTATGTTTCATGTTGACATAACTATATTGCTTGTCAACATATTTATCTTGCATGTCGACATAATAAAAGGAAAATAACTTGCACACAAGGGGCAAAGATATGCCACCATAGTTTTGACTAAAAGAAATAACTTTTGCCCCGGTCTTTGGATTCATCATCTCAAGCTGCGGTCCGGAGTCCGCATAGCTGTCTCTTATAGGTAGCTTCAATGATGTAGCCCTCTGGTTAGCTCATCTGAGCTAAAAGCTCAAGCGAGCTTCTCTGATCACATTTTGTCTTTCGTCCGTCCGTCTGTCTGTAAGCTTTTCACATTGTCATGGGCCTCTTGTATTCAATTTATTTATCTATTTATTTTCATTAATTTTTTTTTATTAAGGTTTTTTTAAGGGGGAGGGAGAAGGTAACATCTCTCTCCAGAAAATCTTACTTAAAAAAAAAAATTGCAGTCACTATCATTGTTGCAGCTACTATGATAGAAGAGGATTGTGGGTTGCAATCATTGTTGCTTCTCTGGTGGTTCATTGGGGAAGATATCGTTAAAAATTTGTATTTTTTTTTTTTAGATAATGCAACCACAATAGCCCGTTTGAACCACCAAAGAACCATTTAATTGTTTATATTTGCACATCTCTCTCTCTCTCTCTCTCTCTCTCTCTCTCTCTCTCTCTCTCTCTCATCTCTCTCTTCTCTCTCTCTCTCTCTCTCTCTCTCTCTCTCTCTCTCTCTCTCTCTCTCTCTCTCTCTCTCTCTCTCTCTCTCTCTCTCTCTCACGATTGATCCCGAAATAATCCAGGTACAGTCACTCTCAATATAATATCATACACCATTCAACAGTGTTCACACTATTTATCATTAATGTTAAACGCGGACTAAATTTTACTACGTCCCACAAGTCAAGTTAGCGAACTAACTTTTAGAGCTTAATTTTTTTTTTGGCGGGGGGGGGGGGGGGGGGTAATTTAACATAATGATTGACATGCAAACTACAATCCAATACACTTGATCTGACAGTATCACTATTTTAAATGTAGAACTAAATACTCTCTTGTTGGAAAGAGTAAAAAAAAAAGTAGCAAAAATTATATCATTTATATTTACCCCATACCCACTCCTTCGCTAAATTCAAGTTCTATTTTCTGTATAAATACCAAAATCTGTTTCCTTAACATCGCCAAATTTTAAAAAAATCAAAAAGCATATTTGGGATTGGTAACAACAGTATCATTTTCATGAATGTCTTTAATACTTTTCGAAAGTTTTTCAAGAATAAACTATATGTACTGTTAATAATGAAATCTTTTTATGAATCTTGCGTGTAATAAACTTCCTCCTGAAATATATAACCACCCAAATACCACTGTTATCTTTGATCAATCTAATTAATGATAATATAATCCCATTTTATAATGAAATATTACTTAAAACATCACGCAGCGGTTTCGATATCTGAATAAAAATTACATGTACAAAACTGCATTCTTATTAACTGAAATTGAATATTTAATTTAATTTATCATTTGAAGAAACATGAAATAAAACATTATTAAAATATTTTCTTTAATAAAAGCCTTTGGGGGAAAAGTAAAATGCATTTGGATTGTTCTACCACAAGTTAAATTTTATAGTTCGCGATGCCAACAAAAAATATTGGTCATTTTGAGCGCATCGGTTAACACTTGACTATTCCCTTTCTTCTTTTTTCATCTTTTTCTTCATTCACGTTGCGGTTTCTGGGATTTTCGCTCTCTGCGTTTCCACTTTACTAAGCACACTGAAAACCTGTCATCTTCTCTCAGCTTAAAGAACGCGTTCGATCTGTGTGTAATTATTTCAATCGTGTTGGAAAGGTTTATGAAAATAATGACAGGTTCTTGCGCTCACTGATATTCTGATATGTCGTCTCTACTAGTAACATGGACAATCTGTCATTTCACGAAGCCGCTCTCTATAATTCAATCAAATTACAACTCATTCTCAGATTATGCCATTTTTACTCGACTTTTCTTCGATTCCCTTTGACAAGCAAGAGTGCGGCTTTTTTGTGGTAGTATTTTTTTTTTATTACAGATAAAGCAATTTCATAAGACACCAATCACTCATACTCAATCTGGTATTAGTAGTTTTAGGATGACATTATTAAATAATTGGTGTAAATAGCAGTACCATCAAATATGTATCAGAACAGACAAATTCTTTTTATGAAGTTATTGTGACGCCTTGGCGTCTTAGATTATGGTTGATGTGAAACGCCTTTGTTGTATATAAAAATGTTAAATATTGTTTAACTATTGAGAGAGAGAGAGAGAGAGAGAGAGAGAGAGAGAGAGAGAGAGAGAGAGAGAGAGAGAGAGAGTAATATCTTTTATGCGAGAATTCCACATGTAACGAAATAATTATATCGGAGTTTCCTGGACCATAAAGGCAAGGTTCTCTGCAATCTGTCTCTCTAGACCAGCTTTTAATAGTTCATAAGTGGTCCTGAATTCTGTTGATGTGCAGTCTTTGATGTTTGGATCTTACGACTGGGGAACTCTCGGAACAATTCCCCCGGTCGATACCAAGGTGTGAAGAACTGGGAGGAACCGAGGGACCACAAAGAAAGCGGGGTGGTCAGAGGACTCGGAATTAGCTGGGCTGTCAATACAAGTCACTTAATCATGTATTCATACGCTAGTTAGCGATATATTGCCTTATGCAAGGATGACTGATAATTAATTTTCATATTGTTAGTTGTTTTGGATTCTTGTAATGAAATTTATGAGTCGGAAACTTAAAAGAGAACCTTCCATTTTCGTTTTCGAACAATTACATGGAATTGTCAGTGCTGACAAAACCATTTTCGCACTTTTTCTCTCTTTAGTTAAGCGCTAGATTTATATATTAAAATTTTTAATTGTCTGTGCTCACGGAATACTATATATGTTAAACAATCAAGATAGGAACCTACTGAAAATTTCCCTTTGCAATGCCTATGAACATTAGGAAATTCGCAATAGGTCACCTTATTTTTAATACCCCAAAACCCCGTACTTCACTCCTTTTGCATTTCCTATGACATGCGTTTGTCTTTTGAGGTTGCGTTCGATTTGCGCGATGTCGGATAAGGAGAAAAGAACAACGTATATATCAATGAGTATGCACAGCGCCAGCTTCCCTCATATGACAACCAGTTCGCAACCGGAAATGGCGGATTCTTATTTCGTTTTTCAAAAATCTTTGATCATTTGCCCTGTCATTTCACTGCGAAGATGTTAATGGAAAATAGTAGTCACAAGAAGGAAGTGTCGGCTAATTTCACACTGAGTTGAGATCTACGCAACTTTATAGAAAGCTTGAAATCATGTATACATTTTTTGTTAAGTACTTAAAACTATATCTGATAAAACTCGAACTATCCTAATAGTTCCGGAAAGGTAGACACTGCCAAATAGCGCATGGCGATATATATGGCACCAACTAAGTCAGGGCGACACGGCAAACGACGATTAGAAGTGGAATTAAATTTGATTTTACAGATCGTTTAATTCTATTCGTCTGACCAAAATACAACAAAACCCCAAGAAAATGTGACATGAAAAATCTCCTTTTTTATATAATTATAATTTCCGAACGCAATTGATGACGTCAGTATTTACATGTATATGTAAACAGCTTCAGTAATTGAGAATTAAAACCAGATCCTGGTATTGTTTCTACGTTGATCTTTGTTTTAAAAACGTATTTTTTTTTATGAAATAAAAATGATCAAAGACAAGGTTTTCCAACTTACGAGTTCTCATATTTGGTCTATATAGAAATATTTTATTAAATGGCATACATATAATAATAATGAAGTAAAAGAATAAAAATAAAGAAAATTGTCCATATATAGAAATATTTTACTGATAAATGTCATACATATAATAATAATGAAGTAAAAAAATAAATATAGAGAAAATAGATAGCACTAGTACTTGATTTACACCGCTGGATGTCTTGGTAACTATGTAAAGTTCAGGGGGTCTTTTTTCTGTGTTTTACTTGAGCACATTGGGGCTCCCCGCGCGAGTGGACACCTTCTTTACAGCTCAATCACGCCTTTTGTCAATCAACTCGCACTTCGCTCTAAGACTCTTCAAAAACTATGAACAAGGTTTTTCACAAAAACAATGCTTCCTTGTCGCCGTGTGATGGGGACTTGGTGCTCCCGCTGACAAATCCCTGCTATTAGTTTTTCTTCTTTATTCGGCTTTATTGAAAATGTTGACGAAAACGGGGTAAGCTTCGATACAAACTTATTTGATTAAAGCCGCATGTTTTATTAACAAATTAAAGAATTACCAGCATGAGCGCGCGGACCAGATGGACAAGTTTTGGATCCTGACAAAAATACAAAATATTATTCTGTTCATTCTAATTTTGGTTTTATTATCAGTCAGCTTTCCTAATCTGTTTTCTGCTGCAACATAAAAATAAATTTAGAAGCAGATTTTCTTTTATCAGTGCAAATTCTTATAACACAATTTTTAAACGTTTCTAGCCCAAATTTTATTGCGCTAACAAAAAGTAATTGTGTAGAAATAAATACATTAACTTTAATAAAAAAAAATAATCTTCAAACAAAGATGGAAAAGGATTCCCAATAATTACTGTTATCATTTCAACATTATTATGCTAATAGATCGCGCCGCGTAACGACCACTTGTTGAGACGGACAGGCAAATGGCACGCGACAGACGATAGCTAGATTCAGTCGTGAATTTGATTGGTCGAACATTTCCACAGAAAACTCGCACGTCCTCTTGCACGAGAGTGAATAGTTTTTAGACTATAGCTGACATAAATAGTCAAATTGCAGCATAATTTGTCAAAAGCGATTGTCAATTTGGCGCGGGGTTATTGATGACCGCTAGTTCTCCCCCGTCTGATTTTATCGTGGTTCTTGGACGATGAGGATAGCACACCGTTGCAGCAGCGAGTCAGAATTAACCTATGAACGCGATGACTTTACACCCTCCCCGGGCTCGGAGGAAAACCCCGACAAGTTTCTGTGTACCATGATGAAGGTAAACAATTTTATCTTCTTACGCCTGTTTTTGTTTAAAGAAAAAAAATGATATACATTTCTCTGTAATTTATAATAATTAAAAAAGTTTTAGAATGGTCGAGTTTATTTAATTTATTTTTATCATCAGAATTAAACTTCCATTAGATATTTATTATAGATTAACTATAATAATAAAAAATGTAAATTGTAGAAATATTTGAAATATTGCAATGATAGTTTAAAAAGTATAAAATTCAAAATTAAGCTATTAAAAATAATGAAGATAAGTTTGTTCCATATCAAATTGTACATTTTGAATTTGATCAATATTTTGATTTTGTATATTAATCTATTTGTTTGTTACCATTCTTAAACTAAAAATTTTCTTCAATTTTATTCAACTTAAATACATGTATAATGCAAGGAAAAACGACAACTTCTCTTGTTTGAAAGGTAGAACTTACGGGGTGAAACCTTTTAATATTTGAAAGCCATAAAAAAGGTAACGCATTAAAAAGCTCTTATAATAGATGTCAGCCTCTCTTTTACGTGAAAATATATCGTGACAATGCGAAATGTCTCTGGGCTGGCTGTTTGTTTTAATATTTGACTGCGCTCCTCGGTCCATTAGTTGTCCTGCGTACAAGATTGGTTCTTTCACGCTGGCACGCTCCGGACTTCATCCCAGCTTTCCAATTTATTTCCGACAGTGAACAGCCAAGTACTATCCGATGTCAGGACCCCTCATATACCTGTAGACCCGACTTTCTGGAAATTCCATTAAATGACTCTCCCGACTGCATGTATAAATGCACCTCTACGGAAACACATTAGAGAAAATCTTTTGATCGGAGTTGAACCCACTTAGACATCCATTTCTTGAACATCTTGGAGATTTTAGGGCGCGTTGTAAACGTCCGTCCATTAATAAAGAGACACGGTAAAAACATTTTAAGACATTTTCTTTTTCAGGATTGAGTCACGAAAGCTCGCGGAATTACCACGGCCTCGGTCCTGGCTTTTTA
The DNA here is from genome assembly GCF_963853765.1 of Magallana gigas. Taxonomy (NCBI): domain Eukaryota; kingdom Metazoa; phylum Mollusca; class Bivalvia; order Ostreida; family Ostreidae; genus Magallana; species Magallana gigas. The sequence goes on from NC_088854.1 coordinate 44,823,622, forward strand.
CTTCAAATGCGCGCGAGATTGTGACAAATGACTTTATAATATATTTATATTTACAAATCCCATTTATTTTATTGAACGTGTTTTCCACAGGACAGGCGCGTTTAAAAGTTCCGGAAGACGGGAACATTAAGACAGATTACCCTAGACTCTCTTCAAATTTCTTCCCGAGTTTTGCGATGCCAAAGGCTTGACTTTGCATATTTCTTGGTCTTTATTAAAAAAAAAAAGGAAAAAAAATCGAAACAATTAGTAAAATTCTTAATCTTCAAAGGAAAGAGGCATCGCTCTTTGCCTTTTGTATTAGAATAACTAGTATTTTAAGACATTACAAAAGTGTTTCTTACAAACCATTTAGGACACAGATCAGTATCGGCACTTAACAGATAGGTCCTAATTCAGCGTTTTAACAGACAGATTCTAATTTCTACCGTCCGTGGGGAGAATGCATCCGTCCACAGACGGACAACTGGTTCACGTGTCAAATACGTAACGTTATATCTTGTGAACCTGATAATCATTCACTGCAAGGGAGTTGGGGTATAAAACAATATGCTATGCATAATGAGGAACAAAATAATTCCAGAATATAACGAAATACTACTGAAAGCAAATAAAAAAATAATATCATCCATTTTTTTAAATTTAAATTGTCGAATCGATGCCAAATTTTGTTCAGCAAATTGCAGTGTTTCCTTCTATATGTACGTGTTGTCCGGTTGAGTGACATGCAGTCTTGCAGGTAGTTTCGCAAAGAATAGAGACAAAATTCATAGACTTTTGCACGATTTTAATGGAAAATCTTGATTAACATTAACTAAAAAATGTCGAAACGGAATTAGATAAACAAGTTATTGAAATAATTGTGTTGCAGTATATTTTAATAACACAATTATTTTATTCATTTATTCATTTCTTTAATTAAGCATGTTTCGACATTATTTAGTTTATGTTATTCAAACTTCGTTTTCAGTACTGTTTTACATAATATCTTCTTTGCACTAGCAATCCTGATGAAGCCATGTACATGTATCAAAATATTTCAGATACATTTTAAAATTATCGAAGCACACATGGGTTGTTATTTTGCAAGAACAGAAATAAAAGTATTGATATTCTTGTAGAACTAAAATAAGAAATCTATATAAAAAGAATAATTGATTTGTGGGGGTTTTTTTCAAATATTTTTATAACACAAATCAATTGTTAAAAGAAACAGAAATGAGAATTATTCATAAATCCAGTATTTTGTTTACACCAATAGGTCTCTAACAAAGGCCATCAGTTCCGTGGTCTCTGACAGTGGCCCATAAAGAAAACCCTCCACGATAAAGTAATCCAGAAATTATCAAAAACTTAAAAATTTGTTTATAACGTCTGGAGTCTTTAAGTATTGGAATGACAAATTAACGACTTCACCCCAAACGAAACCCGCCGCTCGAATCATCATGGGGCTGCTTCACTCGGTCGTGCATCTGGACGCGCGGTCGGGGAGGCGACTTTGACACGTAAACTAAGTTTTGACAAATTGATGGAAAGTGATGCTATAAACGTATCTCCGGGAGATCGGGCGGGCTTTTATGAGCAGTTTACTGTCTTCATGTAACTGAAAAGTTATGTCTCTAACATTTAAACCCTCACAAGTAGATACCAATTCATTTTATTTTTATGGAATGCGATGCACGCAAGTGAATTAAAAGATTTCAACGCAAATAAAAAAAAATTCTTCCGCAACAAACTCTTGGATGCAGAATAATCTTTATTGCGTAATTGGTCGAGTTTTATTGACAATACAACATAGCATTTGGCTGAAAATAGAACTATAAAAAATATTTTAGCGATACGTTTTGGATCTTGTTTGTCACAATAATAAATTGGAGTTGACAAATATGATATCAAAATCAAAATCACTCTTTGTTTAATCATGCCAAGGGTTAAGCTTAAACCTCTAGTGTTTATATTTTCTGGGGTATGTTCAACATGATAGAAGAGCCAAAACAATAGAAAATGTTGCATTATATTCACTGATGGTATATAATACTGAATTGAAATTTAAGGGCTGTTTGTAAATACATAAAATATGAATATTAATATAGATGTATAAATATTTTTTTTAGTCTGACGGTGACCTTTGTTACGGATGTGGGGACCTAATAACGGAGAGATTTCTTCTGCACGTGAACGGTCAGGCTTGGCACGTGGGCTGTCTCCGATGTTGCATTTGTCAAATTGGATTAGAACGACAGACTTCGTGCTTCATTAGAGAAGATAATATATACTGTAGGAATGACTATTCAAGGTATGAATATTGCACTATTGTGACGTATACGCACCTGCTATGACGTCACAATAAATTTTGCGTTGGGGTATCTGTTATGACATCACAGAATAATGTGCGTCACAAGAGGGAATCTACAAATCGTAATATTGTTAGGTCCGAGAATTGACACCCATGCCCAAAACCCCTTTTATGAAACGATGGAAATTCTCTATACATTGTTATTTTATGGGCTGTCCGAAATAAAAATAGATATTTATCTAATTTAGATATTCAAGACAATTTTGCAACTGTTATGTTATGGTACTAAAAACCGTTTTGCTAGTAGGTAACAGATAATTTCCATAAATAGTCGATTCCTTACGTAGTAATAGACAATCACAGGCAACACACGTATTTACATTTTCTATCAACATGAAAAGATTATCCAAAGAGGTGTCAGGATTTATTCTAAATTTCGATAATTATTGACAAATCATTTTGTAAACGTTGTTACTCTAGAGACCCGAATTTGTTCGGACGAGAAATCACGACAATTTCTCAACAAAAGAGCGGGTTCAAACATCACATCGAGTCCTCCAAATTTCATTTATCACACAAATTAGCAACAATTGAAAAGGTTACCAAAGATCGACTTCAGTCTTCGTTAGGTGAATTCAAATCCGCGCGATCGATGGTCGCACTAATTGGCCGGAAAATTGTCCGTCGGAAGCACGGGAAATATTTGGGTGTTACCGGACGATTCTAAATTAGTATTATTTCCCCTGTATTAGTGCTGTAGATTCAATAAAAAAAACGTTGTTTGTAGAAAATACTAAATAGCGAAGAGGGCAAACTTCAGGGGTGACACAGCAAATGTTGGATTATTCACCCAAGTCCTTGTGCATTTTGTGCTCAAGCAAATGTCAATGTTCATGTTGAATTTATGAAAGCATACTGTACAGTTTAATCAGTTATAAAACCATATTAGATTATTATGTAAAAATTGGTATACCAGTTAATACTTTGGACAAAATAAGGATAAGTGTGAAACTCAAAATAAAATTATAGAACTTTTTACTGATTAGTAAAGAAAAAATGATTACCGAAAATTTCAAGAATTTAATGCAAATTGAAGTACGTTGATTGCAAACATCCCTGGAAAAGATCGCTTATGTATCAGATGTAATTCTTTCCCTATAGATGAAGTAAAAAAATTAATAACGAGAAAAAAATTATCACGAGAGTAAAGAAATAGTTCAATGAATTATTAGTCAATTCATCAGAATGAAAACACAAAACCTTTTTGGGTATCCAATATACTGGACACAACAAAATTTTATTTTGTGGGCAAATCCATTAAAGATAACTTGTGATATGGATTCCCCCCTTTTGTGATGAAAATTAAAAATAAAAGTAAAACTTTAGAAAAAATATCAAATCAATTTTGGGGGGGTTATTTATCGATTTTATAATATGTCAAGTATAGCTAGGACAGATCGTGAAAATGTCTTAACCCCCAAAACCCCCAAAACCTGTGAGCCCCAGACCCCCGGCCCCCCTCCTCTTATCAAAAAATGCTGGACCCCGCACTAATACCGGTTATTATATACATGTACATTGCATTACTTTAAAACGGAAATAGTATTGTCATAAGATCATTATGAAATAAGCAATGTCACGTTTTAATTGTTTTACTATCCATTGACATATCTGTTTATTATATTTGTAATCATCGCATATTTTTTGTTTTGTTTCGGGTTCTTTTCTGTCACAAATGTTTATTTCATAAAATTTATCTATCTTTAGTTATTTATTTAACTTAAAAACCTTTAAAAGCCCTTTAAAGGGGCATGGTCACGACTTTGGAGAAAAAAAAATCAGATTTTAATTTTTACCATGCTTTAGTAAGGTATTTTTATTTGGCAACCAAAATTTGGGTGTAACTTGTTGAATTTTGAGCGAGTTTTTTTGCTATTTAAACAAAGTTTTTGTTTGTACCATTTTGAATGTTGAAGTGAAATTTGCACTTTAAGACCTTAAATGAATGTGCTCAACGTTAGGAACTGTTTATTTATGCTTAAAATGAATAAGAAGATAGACAAATCAGCTTGAAAAAGCTTTTTAGTGGTTTATTGAACCCGTATAAACAAAATAGGACACGAGCCTTGTTTTCATGACAAATCAAGAGTTGTAAGCCTTGTATCTTGTTCATATCTATACGACTGACTCTGAAATTTCACTTGATCATTAGAAATACATTTCTAAAGCATTGTAAATAATAAAAATAGTAACATTGATTTTGACCAAAATCGTGACCATGCCCCTTTTAAAATCGACAAAAATATTTACAAGTGATTTTAATCAATATTCAATAGTACTCTGCATTTTCTAAAACGTGCACTCTACTGTAAATGACGTACTATGTAAATGACGTACTTTCAGGGAGTTTGGGACGAAGTGTGCCAAGTGTTACAGAACGATTCAGTCCACGGACTGGGTGAGGCGGGCCCGGGAGAACGTCTACCACTTGGCCTGTTTTGCATGCGATAGCTGTAAGCGTCAGCTGTCCACGGGGGAGGAGTTCGCTCTACACGGGGACAGGGTCCTGTGTAAAAGTCACTATATGGAGTTGCTAGAGGGAGGCTCCAACAAAGGTAAGACATTTTGTCGTCTTTCAGTGCCACCCAACATTTTATTATTTTTTTTTGCCAGTGATTTCGATGATTCTGATATTTTGACAATGTGTATCAAACATGTAGCATTCAAAGTGAATGGTCAAGACAAGAAGTGGAGGGACCAGCTGACTTCTGCGTTAATTTTTTTTATTGATAAAATCGTTTTTTAAAATTGCAATTTTTAAGTGGAGGAATGAGAACCCTTTGCCCCCCCCCCTTCCCCTGTTTTTAGGTACCTGTGTAAATGTATGTTTACTTATTATAAAAAGTATTTTTTTTTTAGATTCTGAGTGCAGCCAGAAATCGAAAGCAAAGCGCGTGCGGACCACGTTTACGGAGGACCAGCTGCAGGTGCTACAGGCCAACTTTCAGTTAGACAGTAACCCGGATGGCCAAGACTTAGAGCGTATAGCTCAAATCACGGGCCTCAGCAAGCGCGTGACGCAAGTGTGGTTCCAGAACTCACGTGCACGCCAGAAAAAGCAGCAGCAGGGTGGGGAACACACCAGTCCCTCCTCCAACTCCTCCCCGTCCAAACCTCACAGTAAGTGACCATTATATCAGACGTTCACGATCATCCATTACAAGACATGTAAATAGCAGACATTCTATAGTTGAACATTTCCGTGCGTTGTTAATGACGCAAGTTAAAACTAAAAATTATATACTGTACAGTATATAAGGATTTTTTTAAAAAATCGCAACTTTATTAGCGGTTATACATACTCGAATACTATTCTCGCATGTTCAGTGTACACGCATACATATGCAAAATTTTTATTTCGCGTGTTTAGTGTACATTCAGATTTTTGCAATTAAACTTTGTACCCTGTCGCCTATACTATATATAGCACCACAGCTAAAATATTAAATCTATTTGCAAAATGAAAAAAATAGTTTTAATGCAACTGATAATATATACATGTATGTAGTAGAATATGTTAGGTGTAATTAAAAATCATTTAATTTTTCTTATTTTGTTTTAAATCATGACAACTGTTGTCAATAACAACTTTTTTTTTCCATTGTAGGTCCCCAGCACTGGCTGAATGGATCCGACAGCCAGCACAGTGATAGCTACTCCTTCTCAGATTGACATTTATTACAACCACTGATATTATATTCCGCAACTCGACCTATACTGTGAACGTTCCTGTGAACTTTGAACTCAAGTCACATGACTAAAAACACTTCTCCATTGGGCAGATATCTTGATCAGGAGATCCGTGTGCTAACTTATTTTGTGGAGTCCTTTATTGTTTTGAGCTGTTGTCTCTAGTCATGTATTTCTCTCTTTATCAAACTGTTATTTATTTGTTTATATGTACAAGATATTCTGTTGCCATAAATCATCCTCTGCAATAATTCTTAATGTTTGACAAACTTGAATATTGTGGTGGCCTAACCTTTATTCTGAATTCAGTTTTTCTATGGGAAACCATTACCTACTGAAGGCATTTCATGCAATGCTTGACTGATCAAAGACCAGGATATGCCTAACAAAATGATGTAAATGAACATGTACAATGTACAGTAAAACATGCTTATAACGAAATGCCAGGGACGGGCGATTTTACTTTGTTATAAGCGTAATCCGTTATATACATCAAGTTTAAAACCTGTAACAAAGTCTCAGGGATTGAAATTCAATTCGCTGTAAGTGTCAATTCAATATTAAGCGTGTTCGCTATAACCATGTTTTACTGTAATTGAAAGTTTTTCTTCTGAAACCATTACCTATTGAGGGTATTTCATTCAGTGCCCGACCATTAAGACAACAGGAGACTAGGCGTTAAAATCAATACTTTATTACTAATCCTTCACGTCATCAGCTCCAGGTTTCTGCCTGGAATCTTCGAGTCTGCTCCAGGCGATGGATACAGCTGTCCGCTTCAGCACTCGTCATGTGTCCGTGTTGTTGTATGATATTGTGGAGAGCCGATTTCACATCATCAGGCATTTGTTTGGCATTTCTTGAAAGAAACACATGTTCAATTCAATGACTTTTAAAAATTGTAGCACAAGTACATGTACATTTGCTTCTCAAATTAAGAAGATGTCGCATTTTTATGCCAAAATGTTTTAACTGATATTGGGGAATTTTTTTTAAACCTTGAAGCTTTGTACAATGAAAACTTGAAATTTGTTTTAATTGTTTCAATAGCAAAAGCTTGAACACTTGGTCTTACCCGGCAATGAAGAACCAGGCTTTCTCCTCCTCTAGGAGTTTCCACAGTAAAGCTCCCTTGTCAGACATCACATGATGGACGTACACCTTTTCTTCCTGAAACAATATTTACAAATTTTATTCTCCTAACAAGGTATCAACAGAAACAAACTTTAAAGAATATTGATAGAATTTTGAGCAACAAGATAAATAAATCATATTTCTTTCTTGTACATAATTCTTAACATGGGCATTTGAAACAAGAAAAATCATCAATATTTGTCATCATTTGTTGACAAAGCAAACTTCTGTAAGCAGGCAATGGATAACTTCTAGAAAGCTTCCCCAATTCAAGTATTCTGCAACACATTTTAATGGCCAACTATGAAATTTCGTTACTCGCCCTTATTTTAACCTGGCACCAGGATCATGAACCAATTTCAGGCTTAAGTCAATTTTCAGTCAGCCATAAAATGATTGTTTATCATATTTGGACAATTGAAATTTGTAATTGACAATTTTTTATCTAGATATTTTTAATTGCATTTCTATTTTTTCAGTGATTTCAATCAAGAGACATTAAGACAGTTTACAATTTTTGACTAAAGTCTAAGTTTGCTTCATGATCCTGTAGCCTGATCCTGACCTGGTCTCTGGAGAATGCTGTGTACAGCTCTAGGTAGCCCTTGTTAACTGCAGACTCCCACTCCTCCTTACAGAGGAAATCCTTGTCCCAATTCCTACATCCAAAGAAAAGGATGTTTCCTGAAAGAAACATCACACTAGTTTATTCATTCTTCAGGACTTTTTGTATGTTCAAAGATTCATACTATGTACAATAAATAACTCACTGCTTGATGGGGCAGTGGATCTCTCTTGGATAAAACTTCTAAAAGGAGCAACACCTGTGCCTTTGTATCAAATAAAAGAAATTGGTTGGTTTTTTAATTCAATCTCTAATCACTTTTCACATACATTTGTACAACCATACTTGAATCATGTGAATTTCTAGGTCTAAACAGGAACTATCTACACATTAAAAATTAAAGCTGGCTTATGCCTTAATTTACTTTCAATTCACTGTACATTTAAACATTATTCATTTTTTCTGACACAGGAACTAAAAAAATAACTTTCTTTTTGTTCCTTGATATGATTGATATCACCAACTCCTACATACCGTAAACACAGAAATGTTTTGTCATTACCTGGTCCCACCATGATCACTGGAGTAACAGCCTCTTTAGGAAATACGATTGTTCCTTTCTTGACCCACAGAGGGACCACAGGTCTCTCTGCAACCTTTAACCTCGACAGCCATGTTGAACAGACTCCTCTTCTGGGTTTTTGAAGTCTAGTTTTATATTCTACAACTGCCATCAGTATTTGAATTTCGTCAGGATGAACCTTTTCACAAAATATAATTAGACATTAACTTTTTATGTACCGGTACACATAATAGGATACTCTATAGAAAAAGAAGTTCTGTATTTTAAATATAGAAGAAAATTCATAATCTAGCTGGTACAGTTTAGTGAAAAAATGTTGTGTGTGTAAAGAAAATTATTAAATTGAATACATCCCATTTAAAATGATTACAAAGTACAGTTATTGCAAGTCAACCATTGATCAAAGTCAATTTGCATACCATGGTATACTCACAACTTGAGATGAGGCTATGGAAAATGCACGAGGTTGGAGTTGAGGTATAACATCGAAGAGGTATTCAAAAGGTAGCCAACTGCTTGTGTGGGGAAAATCTTGTAAAACCTGCACATCAAATATACGGTAGAAAAAATATGGCTGCAAATGATTTCAAATTTGAAATTTTCATAGAATATTTGGTGCTTAAGATAGAAATAATTTAACTTTGCTCTTTTGAACAATCAATTTCATCTTTTTTTCCTGTAATCCATTCATTTTGTTCCCAAGTGGAAATGAAACGCCTTTGTCTGTCAGGATAAGATCTGTACAAAACAATATAACATACCTCCAGAATAGATCTTTTGACTCTATTACAATATGAATAGAGCTCTTCCTGTAAAAGAAAAGTATGGACAATCACATATATCTGCATGATGTACAATGGCATAAAAAACTTAACATGATGATATGCAAGTAGGCTGAAAGCTGGTCTGCCCCCCCCCCCCCCCCAAATAAATACTGTACAGAAAGAGCAATGTTGTATCAAAGCATGTGGGTACAAACATATATAAAGGTAACAGAAATGTGTGACTATCTCTCTATCATGATGAAAAAGTATTAAGGATATTAAAGATAAAGGAAATCATTAGAGACTTAAATCTCCTTTAAAGTCTTACATATGTAAATGTACATTAGATATGGTGATGAAAATATTGGGTATGTGTAAATATGAACATGTACAATGTATTTAACGAGGCCGAGTACAGAACGAGTACGCACGCTTTAGCGCAGCGTTTCATTTGTATTGTGACGTCATCTTTTTGCGTTGTTGACGCCATGGCGTGATAGTTTCAACTGCAGATCTTTAGCAAAATTTGTTGAAAATAGCTCGTTTGATGCGTAAAATTGATTTTATATTGTGGAATAAACATAAATGTCTCAAAGTATAAGCTATATTTGGGCTCGGGTCGAAAACGTGAAGAGGGTTCAGCAAGCCTAGCCCTCTCACGTTTTCTTAACCTGCCTAAATATAGCTTAATTCATATATTTCAAGACAGAAACCATGTATTTTATATTAATGACCCTTTATATGTGATGTTATATATTCATTTATTACTTAGATATGTCTGAATGTTTTAATAATACTATAAAGATCACCATTTCCGTTTTTGCCAAATAAAAAATAGCCATTATCTGACAAACTGGGAAATTGGGTATACAAAAAAAAAACAATTTTGATAAGATCCCTGGAACAAACCAGGAGGTAAAAGGTTTTTTTTATTTGACCATTTGATGCCTTTTAGCAATAACTTTAATATGTAGAACAGAAAAAGAAATCCCTAGGGCAGAAGTTTAAAAAAAATGTAAAAAATGTGCAAAATTGATACATTTCAAGCAAAATCCCGTAGGGTTCTATGTTAAAAATTAACAAACTTTGAGATGACCCCTTAAACAAACGGTGTGGTAAATGTCTTATTTTTTTATCTTAAAAAAAGAATTATATCAGTAGAAATTCATGTAAAAAATTTCATTCAAAAATCTAGGGCAGAAAAAATTAGACCCGGCCTCGTTAAAGAGATGCAAAAGTTAGAACACATTTTATAATTTTTGTTTACTTTATTGATACTGTAGATTCCTTTACACGAGTACTTAAATCCGTGATTCAAATGTTTTGCATAAAATTGCGAACATCAAATTTTTATCGTAGTCTTATTTAGTTTATATCTGTCCAAAAAATATACGGGAAATGTTTCAATTCGCGAGATGTACTTCTCGTGATTTTATGCAGATATAAATTCCTCGCTTTTAATTAGGTATCTACAGTACATGAACAAAGCAATCTTCCGACAAATACCTGTCCTTCCGGAGTACAAAACTCCTGCAGTTTTTCCTTCTCCAGTTCATTGGTTGAAAACAGAGCCATGAACTCAAAGAAAGAACGCCTGGGAACTGAATTAATGTCTAAGTAATGTTGTACCAAATGGTGGACAGAGCAGGGCTGTGGTAGCTGAGATGGTAGGGGAATATCTGGAAAATCACAAAAAACATTACTGTATACAGCGAAATATTCCCTCCCGTTTTATGTTCACCCTTAAGCCCTCGTTGTCATAGGGCGAATTTAAGACTTGCGAAGTCCAATATCTCAAACTATCTCTCTTTAAATACAACTCCGTCTGGGTGAATTAAAGACTAGGCAAAACTGTTTGCAAGCCTAGAAGGGCAAAAATTACACAGCGGCGAAAATAACCTTGTATACAGTTACAGAATTGCAAAAGGCAAGAGCGACAAAGTTGCTAAAATGGGTGTAAATGCTAGAGCCATAGCAGAGAGTCAAATTGTATTCCACTGGGTTAAATGTACCTCCTCATTCCATAGCATAATATGTGATTATAAACTGTTACACTATAAGTGACAATTATCCATAGTTCTCTTAATAAATGGTGGAATGTAACACAATGTACAGTAATAAAATGATGCATTACTAGGATCATTCTGCTGTAGTGTGAATATTTGTTGTGGATCCAATTTCATCATTGTTAAGAATTCTTGAACTGAATCTTCTGAGTTCTGTGGCTGTATCATCACAACATCGCCTGGGTCATATCTGTAAAAATACCACGGTCAATATACAACAAGATTTTTATCACTTACAATAAAGTAATTGCTTTAAAAACCAAATTGCTTTGACATCAAACAGAAAACACTGATATAATAAGTATAACCCTTCACAATATACAATTGCTAAACCAAGCTCAAAATAAGGTCACTACATCTAAACAGAGTACATGCATTCTTCAAGTTTCATTTCAACAGTAAATAGCTTTTCATGATTTCTACAAAATTTATGATAAAAAAAAAAAGAGACAGCAGTATATAATGAGAGTTGTGCTTGTATTGACACTCTGAGAAATAATGTTACTTGATTCCTGAGCCTCGTACGTCCAATCGAATCAGTCGAACATCCTGCCAGTGGTCATCACTTGTCAACCGTTCGTTGCTGATCAATGGAGCATGAAATGGGCAGTCCTTGCCATACTGTGATATACCATTAGATTCCGATGAGGATACCCCAAGGACTCTATCTTCAGCAGGGTTTATCTCCACCTTATATCTAGGAGGGGGTCTGTAGAGGAACAGTATCGTTGTAAACCATGATACTTATGTCAAAACTAAGAATTTTTTTTTATTGGGGAGTGGGTTTAATAATCAATACCTGATATGTGCATTTTAAAGCTACCCGTTACTCTACAGATACTGATCAATTGCAGACCTTTATATTACATGTATGTAACATGTCTGTAAAGATAAGATAATTAACACTTGAATGATACAAACTTGACATCCGCTGGGATTATTTCTTGTCCTGGAGGCAGTGGGTACAGACTTAGAACATTCTGCCACAAATCTCTCATCCACGGATAAATCACTGCATCAGCCCTGAGTAAACATAAATGAATAAAGATAAAGATTTAAAATCCATTGAGAGCTTAAATTCAGGGGTGGGTAAGGAGTTGAGATATATTTCATAAAAGATGAGGCACCATTTACAGTAAAACACGCTTATAACAAAGTCCTTTGCTTAGTTATAAGCATAATTCGTTATATCTGTCAACATTACAACATGTAATTAAGTCACAGGGATTGAAAACCTCTTCGCTATAAGCGTCCATTCATTATAAGCGTGTTCACTATAACAGTGTTTTACTGTATTAATCAATGACACCACAAAAATTTCGTTCCGTTTCATAAGTTACTGTACACAATTGATTACCCAAGGTCATGCTGATCGTCCGCTAGTCCCACCGACTGTAAGCCCTCTGCCCCAAGCTGTACAAGCCGCTTATACAACTTCTTGGCAATGAAATTGAATCTGTCAATACAATAAAACTCAATGTTAAAATCAAACAAACACAATCGTATGTTTTTGTATGGTATATATGTCTACGTAAATATACCTGGTATTTTGCATGAAAATACCTTCTTTTTTTTAATTCAGATTGATCCAAATATTAATAAGCCAGAAGAGATGTATTTTCAGTCCATTTTAGAATATGGAATGTGCTTTTTAAGTTTTTGTATGCTTTCTGTAAATGTGAGAATCATTGTGTAGAGGTTTTTAGTGTTGAAGTGACCACAGAGGTCCAAGCACTGAAATCTTACTTTTGATATGAAGAATCTCCAAGGCCCAAAACAGCAAACTTCATCTTCATTAAAGAATTATTTGGCAAATTCTTCCTCATTATAAATTTCCAAAACATCTGAAAATGTTCAATTGACACAGTAATATACATTTATTGATATTTGTATGTAAGATTTATTTCAGAAATAAACAGCAACTTAAAAAGTTCACCGGGATATGAACTTGGTTAGTCATGTGGTCTAGATTGCTTTGTCCTTTTCCCTATGAATCACTGTGACCCCTACCTTCATGTTGTCAGGAGGGTCCCCCTGTCCTGTTGTGGCACAAACAAACAACACTAGCTCTTCATTGAGGAGGTTCACCTGCACATTAAGAGACAATTGTGAGTTTCAAAATATGAAATGACAATAATGGCATTATCATGCAGTAGGGGTGAGATTCGGTTTCACGTATAATACAACAATATAACAAATTAAGACCACTACTGTACAAGTTTACTATAAACTTCAAACTGATTAAAATCAAATCCTCAATCCGCTCCTTGTTTTTCTTTTGTCGCTACACGAGGATGAAAAACAAGATGTGGATCGAGGAACTGATTTTAATCAGATTGCTATAAACTTTTGTTGACTACTGTGGAATCATTTTTAAACGTGGGGGTCAATATTTGTGGGTAGCCAAAGATTTTTTGGTTGGCGGGGACGTTAATTTCATTGGTAGCAAGTTCTATTTCATAAATAAATATGAAACAAATGCTTGCATATAAGTTCGTTGGGACATAAATTCGTGGGCAAGAGTTCCCCATGAAAGCCGTGAACATTGGTCCCCCTTAAACAATGATGATTCCACAGGAACATACCACTGTGTAGTCATCAAGGGGCATAACTCTGGTGGACAGTAAGCGTCGTTTGGCCTCTCTGGCAAATTTCTCCGCAACATCCTGCGCTGTTCCTGTCTGACTTCCATACAGAATCAGAATTCTTCTGTCACCCATCGAATCCTCTAATGAGAAAACTACTTTCAATATATTATAGTAAAATATCAATTTCTTGACATAAATGTAATTGTCATAGAAGAGGAGGAAGTCCACAACTAGGCTCGAACTCGGGACCCTTCAATTTCAGTTTACGTTCTACCGACTGAGCTAAAGGGTTAACCCACTAATGTTAGCTTGTGCTAGTAGGAGCGTGTCAGACTGAGTCTTATATACAGTACACTGTCACATTATTAGATTATCATGTATTATAAGTAAACAATACATTCACAAAATAATTCTGAGCTCAAACTTGTCAAATATGAAGTGTAGGGGTTCCTTACTAATGAGGTTCAGTAAACTTTAATTTCTTACTTGTTTATAATATATCAGCTAGCTCTATATAACTTTACCAAGAACAGTCAAAATAGCATGTGCACAAGTCAATTTGCTGTCAGATTAAAAACTAAGTGTTAATTGAAGTACGGTTAACCACTAAACAAATGTTCGACAACATTATGAACATAAAAGCGCATCCAGACTACACTTTTATAACATTAAAATACCTGATCACCGTCTTCCTTAAATCCGGATGAGGTCCGTTTTGGTTTTTATTTTACGAAACAAATTTCGTCTTCGTCGCTGGAAAGCTTTATATTTATATATTGTTATTTGGACGATCGAAGCGCTGGGTTGACAAAGACAGAGAGAAAGGGAAAGTAAGATTTAGTTTCGGAAGCAACATCATTTAATTTAAAGCATCGTTATATGTTATTTTGCTTCTACGGACAAGTCTCATATTGTGTAATTTGTTCCTTTCTAATCAAATATACAGCTACTTGATTTAAACCGTTAGAGGAATAGAAGGTAAGGACCTCTCAGTTTTTTTATGAAATTGATTGCTGGATTGCTGATGTTGATTGTTCATGTTAACACTGGTTAAGTATGAAAATGAAATGATTTTTCAAGACTGCTGTAAATACACACGATTTTTTTTTCCAGAGATTGTCGAAGAATAAATGAAAATCTGTTCATTGCCTCTGTTGATAGGGGCAATTTGCAGTAAGTGGTGGGACACGTAAAAAGGTGATTACAGACAAAATTGACTTTGTAATACACTTGCAGACATTCATAAGGACACCATGCTCTTTAAATTGGAAGAAATTCTCAAATGGATAGGAATCACAGCCTTCGAAGTATGGCTACACTTAGTATCTGTATTTGTATTTTCCTTTTTGGCAGTTTTCAAATATGAGGGCTTAATTCACTGCACCTGGTATGAAGCGTTTATTCCACTTTTCATTTGTGACGGACTGTGTGCCTATTTTGTGATCATTGTGTACATTCGGATGTACAGAGATCGCTCCTCCGTCATCCGACTTTTGTCTTCACTTCTTTCTGTGGTGCTACTCTTTGTTTTTAAAGTGTTATTATGCCAGAAACTCAGCAAGGAGAAGATAATCACTTACTCTGAAGTGATGGTCCCTTTATTTGCTCTTGTGGTCATTGTCATGTTCAGATCTTGTCATAATAATTCATGACTAGCAAATATATTTTCATGATTTTGATTTAATTTTTCAAGCAATGAGATATTTTTATTGTTATACTTGTGAGTATTGGCTTACTTTTGAATTCATTATGGTAACTCATTACTTGCAAATTTGATTTTATGTAATGTGAGTGGATATATCATGGTAATTTTTTTTTTTTAAATATGTTTAAAATACCTGGTAAAAATGTATTTTCAAGATTCATATTTGATTTTTAAGGATGATATTTATACTGCTAGCAAATGTTTTCTCTCCATAAGTATTTACTGTCTTTTGACCGACATTATCAATCCTAGATGAAAATACCCATTTTTCTAGTTTTATGTAAAGATGTGAATACAGACCAAACATGCCAAATGATGTTATATAGAATGTGTAATACATTGTACTAGGTTATTGTAATGTACAACTTACATAAGTTACCAGTACATCTTTGTAGTACATATTTGTAGTACACATATTAATGTCTTTATTTGAAAAACAAGACTAGTTTTTACCACAATCTATTGTAAATAAATAGCTCTGTTGTTGTTTTGTTGATTATTAAAACTTTATATGGTCTGTTCAAGTTTTTCATTCTATTCATATCTTGGTCAACCTTTTGAACGAAGAAACATACTGTATTTTAGAATATATTTGCATTTAACTACTGGGTATTTAGCATACAGAACAGAGAAAGAAGGGAACAAAGAGAACGTCATATACTAGCCCATTAAAACATGGTGCAAGTTACACTACTATTTGTTACCTCTGTATATAAAATAATAACACATGTACCTAAATAGAGACTTTAATTAATGAATCATCAGTCATCAAATATGTCTGTCATAGCATAGAGAAAAAAAATGCATGTAATCAAATCATTCAATGTAATATATTGCACATGGCCAGCCCTTTGTTTGGACATTTATGAAAATGTAAAAACGAGATTGCACAAAAAGTTAAAGATCACATCACTATACAGATTTTCTTTCCTCTGGGTATTTCAGTCTCCTGAATGCTGATTCTTTGCTGCCAATGACATCATGTTCTTCACTGAATGAAATATCGGAGGGTTTGTTCATGAACCTTGCATCTGTTTGAAAACTAGAAAATCCGACTCCATCAGACAGTGAAATGGATGGGAATGCGGGCAGCACAGGATAGGTTGTTTGATGCAAAAAAGTAAACCTTTGGCTTCGCCGCCATTTAGCTCGCCTATTTGAGAACCACACCTGTTTGGAAAAAACAAAACAGAAATGCTAAAACATACTTTATGTTGAATTAAAAAAATAATCTGGAAATCTGATCAGTTTTATTGTAGTGAACAGTTAAGAGACTGAAATATTTAATATCTGCCCAGGTTTATTTTTTGGGTTTTTTTTTTTGGTTTTTTTTTTTTTTGGGGGGGGGGGGGGGTCAGTTAAGGTTACCTGGACTCTGGCCTCAGACAGGTTGGTTTTGGTGGCCAATTCCTCCCTGGTCTGGACGCCTGGGTAGTGGGCTTTCTGAAATGACTGCTCCAGGAGGTCCAACTGTTGGGAGGTGAAGGTCGTTCTATTCCGCCTGAGTTTGGAAGTCGATGTTTCTGTTTCCTCATCCTCCTTGGGGGTACATGCATCTGCAAAGTGCAGGTATATGATATAATGCAAGTGATTTTTCATGTTTCAAATTTTATTTACTTATCAAAGACGGTGATTTATTAGAAAAGAAAATGATTTTCGCAATTTAGATTTGTATCAATTACGTGAAATTAAAAAAAAAATCAAAAGCCAGACTGTTGTTTCTCGTACCCTTTGAGGTTATTTCTTTCTCTTCTTCGGAACACACAGGTTCAAATTCTTGTGTAGCTTTGAACATCTCCGTGTGTTCCTCGGAACGATGTTGGGGCCTGTAGATGGTCGAGGGGTCTGGAAAAGACAACATGGAGCTCCACAGCGGTGGAGCAGGGGGTGGAAACTGATAGAGGGAATTGTTGAGCATCCTTGCGTACGCCATTGCTGTTCTATCTGCCGCCCTGTTTCGAATGATTCTATTGATGGAACTGACACTCGGAAGGTTACTTTGTGTACAAATTCCTGTTAAATGAAAGACAATCTTTGATTTATTTTTTAAAATAGATTGACAATGCAAATGGTTATAAATGTGGGTTTTTTTTTTAATAAATGCACGTTCATTTCTTTAATTACTGGATTATGTGAAATTCGACAACAAGAAGTTGATTGACCTTCTTTGAGGAGTTTGTCTCTGATCTCCCACGCAAAGATCGTGGGGTTACCACTCTTGTACTCCTCTATTTTCATCACCACGGTGGGCGTGGCTACTTTCGGTTTACTTCCGCCTATCGTACTCCTCCTGTTCCCAATAACAGAGTCGATGTATGGAGCTGAAAGAATTGAAATCAAAATCACTTAATATCTTTAACCTAGATTACTCAATTATGTAATAGTTAATGAGATAGATAGAGACAGACAGACAATATTTATTAATTTTTTTTTTATTCATAATGAAACGAATTTTTCCAAGCGGAAAACTTTCCCCTCTTATGCGGGACAAGCTTCAGTGATTTTGCATTAGAATTCGGCAACAGATGCAGGCTAATGACAACATAACTAGAAAATCAGATTCACAAAGACAGTGATATGGTTTGATGGGCAAACAACCTGTTGTTTGTTGGAATCGATCAACTTATCAAGTTTAACTTTCGCGTGGTTTGATCAATCTCGCGTGATATTTTACCCTCCCTATGTGTGCCCTTTTGTTAAGTGATATTAAAATGCACTATAATATTTGAATTAGACATATTTTATCAAGTTTCATTATGATTAGTTATTTATTTCATTTTTAAAATGTTGCTAAAAAAATTTTTGAAGCCCCTTTTATTTTATTTATATCTTACCGAAATTTGTTTATGTTGAAACTTTGAACTATATTGGCATTCACTTTAGATATCTTGTATACCAGCGGTATTTTTGTCTGAATAACAATTTTCAAATAGATAAATTTACACCCTTCGTGTACGTATTACATTATACAAGACTGAAGATCTATCATTCCAGAAATCATTATTGACTAAGATCATACAACATATACACAATGTAAAATAGTTTGTAATCAATCCATACGGTACTGCAACAAATATACAGGGTGCGAATATTTTATCGATAAACTGGTAGCTAACTGAATTTTAAATACATGTATGAAGTTTATCACTAAAATTAAGATTTATTTTAGAACAAATGAATTAAAAATTCGTCTCCAATCTCTCATTTGGGTAATTTTTTTAAATTTTCAAATAGAAAACATTAATTATCAAGATTTTCAAAATTTAACAGAGAGGTCCTTTTATTTTATTAACTACGCCTCTTAATTTAGTCCATACCCCACATCACACGGTGAGCCACAGGGGGGAGCGGGCTCGTGCGATCCAAGTATCTGACACTGGGGGAGGGGGGCAGTGCATAGGGTCGGAAGAGGGCGGCTTTACCCGCCACATCGTTCCCCACCCCCGAGGGACTGGCAGAGTTTGATGAAAATCCTGACATCTGAAAAGATAACCACACAAAATATTCAATAAAATATCAACATGATTTGTTAAACATTAAAAAATATAGATTTTTTTTTTAAGAATTGGTAGATTTGTTAATTTTGGACATGGACAATTGACGTTTGTAATTAAATATATTTTGAAAACCAAAATTGAGGTTAATGCTGTTTTTATAAATAAGGAATTTTGTAAGGGATAGGGCGGTTTACGTTTCTGAACTTGTGTATAATTCCAGTTGTACATGCATACTAGCTTTATGCAATAAAAATATGCTCGAATCAAATCTAGAACGCTTTTCTTATAACAGTTAATTTTCGGCAAAAAATATATTTGGTAATGCTGGAGTAACTCTAGGATAAAATTATATCTGTTCGGTATTTTTTCATGCAGTAATAATCTTGGCGGTTTAATTATTTTTAACTTTTCTTGGGAAATGAATAAAACTCTTCTTCAATTCAAAGCAAAATCCCTTTTTTAACGGAAAGGATTTAAAAGACATTTAGCTTCCGTTTAAATGAAGCTGCATCGCAATTTAATTGCATGTTCTCATGAATACCGATAGCCCTGCTTAAACTGTGTTAATGTTCCCATCACGTGCAACATATGGCACGTACGAGATTGGGTGCGTTTTCATGTAACTTCATGCAAAAGATAATAACACCGAATACGGTGCACTAAATTTTTACGCGTGAATGACTTTTGTGAAATCGAGAAATGAGCGGCCCGATTTGAGAACCCTCCAAAAAACAATGAACATGTGGGGACCGTGGTCGAATTGATAATTACCGCTATATTTCCTTTTTATGAAACGTGTTAGGATTTAATTTCGGGCGGTATAAGTCGCGTTTATCATTCATAAAAATAATTACACTTGTAAACTGTTGATTGAAACAAAACCACATGCAGACATCACGAATAATTAAGTAGGAAACGATTTGCCTGAAGTTTAATTTCAAAGTTAGAATTTGGGGTAGTAAAAAAAATCTGTAGCAAATGTTTGCAGAATATGGATTAAAGATAAATTATTAATTAGCTTGTACTTTCCAATTGCAGTTTTGTATTATTACAATACATTTTAGAATGAAAAAACTCGTAAATTGTACGAACTTGTTTCTGAACCTTTTGTATGAATACTAGTATGTGTTTTTAATTCTTTTAATCATGATCATAGAATAATGGATGAAATGAAATAAAATATATTCAAATCATTGTTGGGATGGGTTTAAAGACAAGATATGATATACGAACGCAAGCTACAGCTTTTTAAAATGTTGATAAACTTTTCTTTAAACATTTTTAATAATATGCATTTTGGTTAAAAGGGTCAATTGGGCCGAAGTAAACATGATGATAAAATGTGTTTAAAACTTTTATTTACTATAATATATGAAAAAATATGATTTTTGAAAAAAAAATATGACTTTTATCAAAGTATGACGTGCACAGTACATTTATAACGATTGCCTACTGTCTCTAAAACAGTGATTTTTTTTCTCTTCCTCTTTAATTAAATAAAATTAAATGAAAGTAACATGATTACTGTTCACGTGAAGAGAAAGTTTTATTTCTTTCAAAAATAATGTTCATAGTGCCGTAAAGTAGACGGAACTTTGATTCAAACCAGTTAAAGTCACAATGAAACTTGGTAACAAAACTAAAAAAAGACTTAGACCTTGACCACGCATAAGCAACCTTATAATTTGAAGTACATTAGTTCAATAACGTTAATTTTTTTAGTTTGGATTTATCTCTATCAAAAACTTGCGAGAATCCAGAAAATTTTTCCGGTGGTTATTTGAGTTTGCCAGGGAGGTTTGAGGCAATTTTTGGTAATTTTATAATGAAAATTTTAAGAAATTTGAATTGTTCAGGGGGGGGGGGTCCACCTGACTTCCATGAAAAGTATATAATTATTAATAAATATAATAAAGTATAAACATTATAAAAATCGTGGGGTTTCCTTTTCTATATATTATATTATCCTACCCCCCCCCCCCCCCCCGGTGCAAAAAAACCCACAAAAAAAACCAAACAAAAAACAACAACAACAAAAGAAAAACAAACAAACAAAATCAACCAAAAAAATGCAAAAAAAAAAATCAATCTATAAATGTTTTTGAAAATGAAAAAGTAATGAAATCAGCAAATTAAAAAGAATAAAATCTAATCAATTTTTTGTTTAAAAAAGAACAACATAATAAGCAGATAAAATATTTAAAAAATATATAT
This sequence comes from Magallana gigas, assembly GCF_963853765.1. Taxonomy (NCBI): domain Eukaryota; kingdom Metazoa; phylum Mollusca; class Bivalvia; order Ostreida; family Ostreidae; genus Magallana; species Magallana gigas. The sequence goes on from NC_088854.1 coordinate 44,844,784, forward strand.
ATTTAGAATTTATATTTAAAAATTACAACGCAGTTAATAGAATCATTAAAAATAAAATTTTCAAAATATAGTATGCTCACCTCTCTAGCATCCATCCACTTCTGTGCAAAATTAAAACATTGATTGGAAATTTAAATCTTCTGCAATAAAATTAATTTTAACACTCGACAGGAAATTAGCCCGGTCCCAAAAACTGATCAAATGCGAGATATCCGAGCAATAATTAGCAATTTGACGAATCGAATCTCCGCTGTTAATGTCTCTTTTTTTAAAAAAAAGTGGGGGGAAATCTCTCACCAAAAGTGCTAAATTTGTGAAAGAGGGTAAAAAGAGGAAAATTAACCGTTTAAAAGAGGGATGAAGCGGTTCGTGTTAGACTAGTAACGGGATAGCTACCCGGGCATATATAGATGAATTGAAAACGCGCACCTGTTGTTGAACGTTGAACGAGCGGTGATGACTATCAACTAGATCCCACAAAGTCATCAGCGCTTACCTCAGAACCACAACCCGAGCTCTATGGGTGTAGCACCCCCGGGCGGTGTATAGAATAGCTGCAGTTATATATTAATAATCTACAGATGTCTATCAAACTTTTTATTTCAGTATAATTCAACAAGATCTAACGGACCCGTGTAACAGTTGTCTCATATTAAAAGTGCATGGAATTGCTTTATTATAATCAATAGATAGTAATGAAAGATGGGAGGCTTCTCAATCAGAGTTTAGTATCCATAAAAGGTTAATTTTACAAGCGCGAATTCTGTTTATTGCCCGATTGTTTTGAAATCATTGCAGTATTTCACATCTTCATAAACCCTTGACCAGCGAAAATGAGCAGTTTAGAACAATTTATAATTTCTGTAAAGACCCAATGTGTCTATGTTCAGATATACATGAACATGTACTTTTATAGGATGAATAATATCACGGAAGAACCTTGGCCTCTTTCAACGCATAGATACATAATGAGTAAAATAAATTTTATATATATATTCAAATCCAATAGGCCAAATTTTATTGTAAATTTGTACGAAGGGTTTTCGAGATAATTAGAATCGAACTCCTAATCAACTTATAAAAAGGCGAGACGCTGTACCAACACAGCTGCATACTTGACGAAATATAATCTCACACATTAATTAGAGACTACCCAATCGGCCAATAATTCCAAATACGGCTGTAAGTAATGTTTAAGCCGCGAGTATCGGATTCTTTCAAGCGTTGCATTTAAACACGCCTGTTCTGCTATTATAAAAGATAATGATAATCTAATATTTATCAATTTCAATTGCTATAGCAATATATAAACAGAAAAATGTGGTATCATGGTGCTTCAATATTAATACATTGGGGTTAATTTGGTTTAAGGATGTTGTTTACTCAAGGTTTGAGTAGTCAAATTCGGATTGTTATAAAGTTCATTGTCATGAGTAAAATTTGTTCTAAACACAAAAAATATTTGCAAAATAAATTATTTTTGTCATAACATTCGATATTTTTACTACATGTATATATTATGAAATGAGGCGATACAAAAAATGGACCTAAGAAAAAAAAAGGCAATTTAAACTAAATTTTTCAGATTTTGTATGGTATATTATCATAGCTCTACCATTCACAAATAATATACTTAATATGTTGTTATTCAAATACTTAACCATAGTTTGATATGTATATATGTATATTATATTTTAACATCATAAAAATGTAACTTGACCTATTACACAAGGAGAGGAGATGTACATAGGCTATGCCAGTTGTCCAATCCTATTGAATTTATTCAATAAAATATGTTTAAACTGCAGATTTTGTTTTCCGCTAAAACATTTTTGGCTGTTCTGTGACATTAAAAGCTAAGACTTTTTTTTTAGTAAACATAATTTTGCATATTTTCTGTTATTTTTATCTCAGTTATTCATTAAGATAACCACATGACACGCAATGCAAAAATACATGTATTGAAAAATGCTTTAAAACGATACGCGACACCATATCTCAAAATTTGATCACTGACCTATTTTTATGCCAGCAGAATAAGGTCAATAGAAATAATTAAATAATATACATGATTTAGTGGTATCGTCATTCAATTTCTCGTTTATAAATTGAATCAATAATGGGTAGGGATGTAAAACTGATAGAGAATGTTTCGACTTAAAGATTTTTAAAAATTGTTACTTCGTATCTTTTTACAAGTGCCACTGCTATTCATAAAAAGTGTTTCATATTTCTACGAGTTTAATTATTTTTTAGCATTTTCACAATTAAGAATATCTCAATCATAGTGTAGAACTTTAGGGGATTTTATTAATTTTTCAAAAATTAATATATGGCCATTAACTAAAAAAGTAGGTAATTGACTTACTTTTAAAAAAAAAGAAGAAAAAATATATATAACTCAGGAACTCACAATATTTATGAAGATGCATAGGGTGTTTATGGAATAAAATTTTATTCATAAAAATGTTGCTAAAAACAACGAATTTTCAGAATATGATCTAGACTATAACCAATTTTTATATTGAGTAAAAGTGCAACATATACAGAATGAATGCCATGTCATGTTGTAAATTCTGAATTTACACCTACCCAGTAAAATCAAATTTTTTGAAGCTATCAATTCCACAATTTTTATTTCCAGGCTTTAGCTTCCAAGGCCATTTGGAGAAGGGTGGAGTTTTCATGTTTTTAATTTTGAATTTACAGGTGTAAATATTGTGTAATAAATAGCTTTAAAGGTCTTGAATTTACGGGGTGGGTGTAAATACAAAGTTAAATTTTAACACAAGACAGTCATTTAATAAGTGGTAAATGTGCCGGGGTGTGTCTATGTTTGATTTTGAATATATCGCCCAATTTGGTCGAGTCAACAGCAGTCTTTTCAATCTAGGTACAAATTAAGACAAAATCTTTCATTGATAACGAAGTCTAGGTCTTATGAGTACCGTAATTGCATTGGGTAAAAGTTCGTCATACACATCTATATGAAAAAAAAAATGATTTAGTTGAAATATATACAAGGTGTCCGAGAATATCCGATACCTGTTGAAATTCGTATATAGTGAATAATAATAGAGCAAACCTTGTAAATTGTGACTTCAATAAAAGTAAAATCGTTTGATTTTGTTCTCCCCCCAAAAAATCAATAAATAAAAAATAAAAATAATCAAAGGAAACACGCGCTTTCTTTTAAGGAGGGGACAGGCTTCTTCCGTGTTTAAAACACGGACTCCAGATAAAGTTGTCCGAATTATGCAAAACAAATACACGGGGAAAGAACTCAACATGCTACGGATTTTCTGAACAGTGAGGAAAAAAACCGGTATCCGCACAGTGGCTGTTTTGAGGAATTTTATTCATTGGCTTAACGTTGACATTGATAAAAAAAACCGTCATTTGGCGCACCCTCTTTAATTTGAAATTGTAGTGTTTTTATAAACAATGCTCAATTTGTCAAATAACAAATTTATTAGTAGTATATAAATTAAATCAAAAGTTTTTCAAAAAAAAGGTGGAATCCTATAACATGGAACACACTGTTTAATTGCGTAACATTCCAAACGAATGCGGGATTGTAATTTTATTCCAAATTTATAATATTGGAAACAGAGGAGAACACATTTAATCATTTCTACTTTTAAAAACTGGCTGAAAACATATATAATAATATATGATTAATATAGCTAATCTTTTTAACTGTTGACCAAAATGGTTCTCATCTTTCCAATTCTGAGAGAAAATATGACAAAATTCGAAAGACGAATGATCAAAGATGTTTTCCCTGGCCTTGTCCTAATACTAGTACACATGTACATACAAAGCGCTAGCTGTTATTACATTGTCATGTTAAAACTTGCTTGCTTGCATTTTCACATGCATTCATAATTCCTTATCGTTTATTTTGATCTTCCAAATTCAAATTAAATATTTCATTCAAATTCATCATAACAGCTTGGAATCTGTGAGAGGTATTAATACCGCTGTCGTTTCGTTTTCGTTTGTTGTTGTGTTTTTTTGGAAATATTTGACTCTCATTTCTTGGTGGTATGAGACACCCTGGGATATTAATATGGGAGAAAGTACATCATGATTGAAATATAATAGAAATTTTATTAACCATACAAGAGGCCAATAGGCCTTAACGGTCACATGAGTTGCATATAACCCATACACAAACTTGTCGAGGAGTGTCATATATGCATTTAATTAGGTTTCATTCTGGAGAAGAAAAATTATAGATTTGTAATGACGACCACCTCCCTGCCTGAAATCGTTCAAAAAGAACTGTGAAACCTATAATTTTGGCAAAAAACTTAAAGATCTGGTCTAAAAAATCATGAATTCAGTTTTCCTTTCAGTGTGTGGGAGTAAAGAAGATAATTTCTAAACATTATATGCATTAACACCTATACATCCATTTTGGCCCTGCCCTAGAGTCAAAACCCATACTCTAGGGGACATGACATTTAAAATGTTAGTAGAGGACTTCCTGGTAAACATAATTATGAAGTCAGTTTTTCATAAAGATGCGTGAGAATAGAGAAGAAGATTTTTAAACATTATATGCCTTAACACTATATTGCCATATTGCCACCCCCCCCCCATGTCATGAACCCCTGACCCTAGGGGCCATGAATTTCACAATTTAGGTAGGGGAGTTAGTGGACATCATAAACATGTAATCAGTTTTTTGCCCACATGTGTGGGGGTAAAGAAGATTTTTAAAGAGTTAATACATTTTTACTATATGGCCTTATTGGCCCCACCCTAGAGTCTGAACCTCTGACCCAGGGGTCATGAATTTCACAAATTTGGTAGAGGGCTTCATGGACATCATAATCATGCATTACTTTTTAACAAATATATATGGAAGTAGACACGCAGATTTTCTAAGATTTAATACATTTAACTATATGGCCATATTGGCCCCACCCTAGAGCCTGAACTCCTGACCCAGGGGTCATGAATTTCACAAATTTGGTAGAGGGCTTCATGGACATCATAATCATGCATTTATTTTTTAACAAATATATATGGGAGTAGAGAAGAAAATTTTCTAAGATTTATACGTTTTTACTATATGGTCATATTGGCCCCAACCTAGAGCCAGAACCCATGACCCAGGGGCCATGAATTTCACAATTTTGGAAGAGGGCTTCATGGACATCATAACCATGCAACCAGTTTTTCCTCACGTATATGGGAGTAGAGAAGAAGATTTTTGAAAATTTGTTTTTTTGGGGGGCATATTTGGTCCCACCTGTGGTGCCCCGGGGGTGGTAGAGTCATGGATTTCACAATTTAGATTCCTCTTACCAAAGAATGGTAACAATTAATGGTAACAATTAGCCTTGTAGTTTTTAAGAAAAAGTTAAAAATGTTCAATTGTTAACGCACGACGGACGACGACGGACGAAAACGGATAGCAAATGGGTGCATTTTGATAAGGACGTCAATTTATTCGAAGACCCTCGTCAAATAATCGGGAGCTTTGGTCGGGCAAAATAGTCGAGTACTCGTTGCATTTTTTTTTAAATGTTCAAACCAAATAATGTTACTATACATGAAGCCTATATGTACATGCATATTTAAATCAGAATTAGTTGATACTTATTATTATCCGTACTTATTATATCAATTTTGGAAAGAATTTTGTTGAAATATCCGTTAACAAATATGTACAACTGTACAATGCATAGTTGTCATCACTCCACGTTTTTGTTGATTAAATTGGTTCGTTTTCCGTTAGACCTTAATTACTTGACTATGACAAAAATTTTCTACATGGAATAAAGGGGTTCGAAGCTATAACAAGAGGCCCAGGGGCCACATCGCTCACCTGAGCAACAATTTCCTAAATTCTGATCAAATTAGCATTACAGTATCAAAATATCTTGACAACTAAGTACAGTAGATCTTGCTAAAAAAAATTTGAAAATCTGCCAATTTTTATCCACCTCTTTCTTTTGGTAAATACCAAGCCCCTTTTGTTGTTGTACCTGTAAGATGATTTTTCTCTTTTCCTATATACCCCCCCCCCCCATTTTGTTGCCCCACTTTTCTCTAGGGTATCATGGCTTCATCAAACTTATATCTGCATAACCTGTGCTTTCACACTAAGTACTGAGTTTTGGACCGAAAAACTTTCCCAGAATATTTTTAAAGATTTTCTCTATATATGTAAAAATTCAAACCACCATCACGGCCCCGCCCTTCCACTAGGGACTGTGATTTTGATTACACTACCCGAGGATGCCTCTACACAAGTTAAAGCTTTTCTGGCCAAATGGTCTTTAAAAAGAAGATTTTTAAAGATTTTCTCTATATATTCCTATGTAAAACTTGATCCCCCAATTGTGGCCCCACCCTACCAACAGGGATCATGATTTGAACAAACTTGAATCTACACTACCTGAGGATGCTTCCATTCAAATTTGAGCTTTCTGGCCTAATAGTTTTTGATAAGGAGATTTTTAATATATATTCCTATGTAAAAATTGATTCCCCCATTGTGGCCCCGCCCTACCCCCAGGGACTATGATTTGAACGAACTTGAATCTATACTACCTGAGGATGCTTCCATTTTAATTTGATCTTTTCTGGCCTAATTGTTTTTAAGAACAAGATTTTTAAAGATTTTCTCTATATATTCCTATGTAAAAATTCATCCCCCTATTGTGGCCCCACCCTACCCCCGGGGACCATGATTTGAACGAACTTGAATCTACACTATCTGAGGATGCTTCCACTCAAATTTGAGCTTTCCTGGCCTAATAGTTTTTGAGAAGAAGATTTTTAAAGATTTTCTCTATATATTCCTATGTAAAAATTCATCCCCCTATTGTGGCCCCACCCTACCCCCGGGGACCATGATTTGAACGAACTTGAATCTACACTACCTGTGGATGCTCCCATTTTAATTTGAGCTTTCCTGGCCCAATAGTTTTTGAGAAGAAGATTTTTAAAGATTTTCTCTATATATTCCTATGTAAAAATTCATCCCCCAATTGTGGCCCCACCCTACCCCCAGGGATCATGATTTGAACAAACTTGAATCTACACTACCTGTGGATACTTCCATTTTAATTTGAGCTTTTGTGGCCCAATAGTTTTTGAGAAGAAGATTTTTAAAGATTTTCTCTATATATTCCTATGTAAAAATTCATCCCCTATTGTGGCCCCACCCTACCCCCGGGGACCATGATTTGAACGAACTTGAATCTACACTACCTGTGGATGCTCCCATTTTAATTTGAGCTTTCCTGGCCCAATAGTTTTTGAGAAGAAGATTTTTAAAGATTTTCTCTATATATTCCTATGTAAAAATTCATCCCCCTATTGTGGCCCCACCCTACCCCCGGGGACCATGATTTGAACGAACTTGAATCTACACTATCTGAGGATGCTTCCACTCAAATTTGAGCTTTCCTGGCCTAATAGTTTTTGAGAAGAAGATTTTTAAAGATTTTCTCTATATATTCCTATGTAAAAATTCATCCCCCTATTGTGGCCCCACCCTACCCCCGGGGACCATGATTTGAACGAACTTGAATCTACACTACCTGTGGATGCTCCCATTTTAATTTGAGCTTTCCTGGCCCAATAGTTTTTGAGAAGAAGATTTTTAAAGATTTTCTCTATATATTCCTATGTAAAAATTCATCCCCCAATTGTGGCCCCACCCTACCCCCAGGGATCATGATTTGAACAAACTTGAATCTACACTACCTGTGGATGCTTCCATTTTAATTTGAGCTTTTGTGGCCCAATAGTTTTTGAGAAGAAGATTTTTAAAGATGTTCTCTATATATTCCTATGTAAAACTTGATCCCCTTCTTGTGGCCCCTCCCTACCCCCGGGGACCATGATTTGAACAAACTTGAATCTACACTACCTGAGGATGCCTCCACACAAGTTTTAGCTTTTCAGGCCAAATAGTTTTTGAGAAGAAGATTTTTGAAAAATACCAACAAATTTTCAATAATTCTCAATTATCTCCCCTTTAAAGAGGGCGTGGCCCTTCATTTGAACAAACTTGAATCCCCTTCACCTAGTGGTGCTTTGTGCCAAATTTGGTTGAAATCTGCCCAGTGGTCTTGAGAAGATGAAAACGTGAAAAGTTAACGACGACAACGACAACGACTACGACTACGACTACGACAACGACAACGACAACGACAGACAACGGACAAATTGTGATCAGAAAAGCTCACTTGAGCCTTTGGCTCAGGTGAGCTAAAAATGAAATATTTGGAGGTTACAATACCCATACGAGGGTTTAAAACAACATACATGTATTGAACATATCTAAGGGTTACCGGTAAAAATTGATGTTATGTTAATACGGGTATATACAGTTTTTTGAACGATGTTTTAAAGAATTTTTATAATGATAGTATTTTTATTTTTCATTATCTCATCCGTCCTATTATATGCATTTTACACGCCTAATGTCCTAATCTTCTTTTTATTTTTCCGTACCCCCCCCCCCCCCATCCCGCCCCCAATATTATGGGATAATAATGAACAACAACATCTAATACTTAACTGGTTTGTTATAACGTAATATCAGAATTTTTTTTTATCTATAAATTACCGGGACAAAGAAGGTACTGTCTTTAATAATTAACTGATTTGATATAACGAAATATCAAAAATAATTTTTTATCTAGAAATTACCGGGACAAAGAAGGTACGGTCTTTTCATTAGAACTGCGTAAAATAATAGATTGGTTGTTCATAAATTCCATCTTTTTTTCGACCCTAACAAATAACCTTTTTTTTTTTAAATAAATCCTGGAAAGGTAAAAATAGTAATGACCCTAGTTGGTCTTGAACTAAGACCTTAGATTAGCAGATAACGCTTTAACCAATTACACCAAGGTGCTAAACACTGTGATAGAAAGAATGTACTTTATTACAATTAACTTTTTCTGGATTGTTAAAAAATTAAAAAAAAAAAAAAGTCAAAATTTTTGAGGAGAAGGAAAAGAAAAGACGGACCTATACGACAAACACTGTTCTCTGTGTTCGAATTTACAATGTACGGCTAGGATTGTAATGGTGTACTATAGCTCTACTTCATTTTGAATATTAATCAAAATTCAAATATGTTAGGATACTGGTGGGTAAAAAAGTTGTACAAAAGGAAAGAAAACAAGAGGCTCATGTGCCACATCGCTCACCTGAGGAACATTAGGTATGATAAAATCAGCTTAACAGAGAAATAATACAAAATGCCTGGACAATGTAGTATACTACATGTACATGTAGATCATGTAAAAGTTAAAATCCACCCCCGGATATTCATATCACATGTTTAGCATTGCAGTTCTCAAAAAGATCCTAAACAATTAAACAAAATTCTAAACCCCTTGTGAGGCCCAAGAATCATCCTAGGGCCAAATTCAATGAATTTTAAAAAATCAACAATATGTCAAAATGCTCGCATATAAGTTAACAATACTGTGTATTATACCATTTCAGTTTGAATATCCCTTTGTAAAATTGGATCCCCAATGTGGCCACATCCTACTACCGGTACTCAAGATTTTGATTGAATGAATTTGACTTTACATTATCTGAAGTTGCTTTCACTAAAGTTACAGTTTTTCTAGGCAAATGTTTCTTAAAAGAAGATTCCTCAAGTTTTTTCTCTATATATTCCTATGTAAATTTTTGTCCCCCCCCCCCCCCCCCCCCCCCCCCCACATATATTGGGACCCCATCCTACCCCCGAGGATCATGATTTGAACAAACTTACTTAAGGAAATCTACACTACCTGAGGATGCTTCCACACAAGTTTCAGCATTACCAGCTCTGATAAGATTTCTAATGATTTACTCTATGTATTCCTATTTAATAGTTTGACCCCCCCACCATTGTGGCCCAACCCTACCCCTGGGAATCATAATTTTTAAGACTTTAAATCTACACTACCTGAGGATTCTACCACACAAGTTTCAGCTTTCCTGGCTGATTAGTTACCGAGAAGATTTTTAAAGATTTGCTCTTTATACTCCTATATAAAAATTTGACCATCCCATTGTGGTCCCACCCTTCCCACCAAGGGTCATGATTTTCCCAATTTTAAACCTACATTACCCGAGGATGCTTTCACGCAAGTTTCAGCTTTCCTGTCTCATTAGTTTCGGAGAAGAAGATTTTTAAAGATTTAACCTATATATTCCTATGTAAAAGTTTGACCCCCCCACATTGTGGCCCCATTCTATCCACAGGGGTCATGATTTCACAACTTTGAATCTACACTACTTGAGGATGCTTCTATTTTAGTTTCAGCTTTCCTGGCCAAATGGTTCTTAGGAAGAAGATTTTTGAAAAATTCTCTAAAATGTTCAATAATACCTAATAATCTCCTTTGGGAAAAGGTTGTGGCCCTTAATTTTCACAACTTTGAATCCACTTTACCTAAGGGAGCTTTGTGTCAAGTTTGGTCGAAATTGGTCTGGTGGTTTTGGAAAAAATGTTAAAAATGTGAAAAGTTTATGGACAGATGGACAGATGGACAGGCAGACAGATGGACAACTGAGCTTTCAGCTCAGGTGAGCTAAAAGAAAAGCAAGGGGCGTATTGTACACATTCCTGAGAATTAAAGGCGAAATTATTTAACAAACTTTTCAAATATTATAAATACATATCTCAGAAATGTTGATTTCGGATGTTTTTTTGATGTTAAAAAACAGTCACCCAAGTTATTTCCTTGTTTAATACACGTACTAAACATTTTAGTACATCACGATACATGACATCCAACTAACTTCTACACTTGCCTTTCCTACCGAGTCCTAGAACATTGTATCAGTGATTCATTGACTATTACAGTACCTGACATATCTGTCACCATTAAGTACAATGTGTTGATAAACCTTGTCTTCCTTTAGTATATGCACTGAGAAATATACATGAGTCGATAGTATAATATGTACAAGATTTAACTTCATTGATTTTACTAGCATAATGCATCATAATGTAGCTATATAACTAGCCTGTATTTGAGACTCTACCAAGTAAATATACAATAAATAGTTTCAAAGATCATTTTAATTAGTTTAACTGGAACCATGCTTTTGATGTTTACAATATTTATTCATATCAAATGTAACAGATGCCATCAAATCACAATAAAACATAGAGATAGGTAATCAAAACAATGAGAATTATGAAAAAATGTAATAACAATTCTATATATAAATACATTTCCACAAAACTTATATCTTAATAATATACATATATATTTAGCTTTATACACTTAAATCTTATAATTAATATTAATCATTTCATATTGCACTGAGAAAATAGACAACTTTTTAAGTATATCACAATATTTTTCTAAAATGTTCAAATTCATATGAAGCACAATTTTAACATATTGGCACAATTATCTTGACAAATGCATTAACAAATCATTTCAACAAATAGCATTATAATATCATCAGATGAAGGGAAAGAAATATCTTCATTTAATTTCTGACACCATGTAGTTTTATAAACAGAAAAGAATTAAGCAAATTTATGATATACTGCTTTATACGTTCAACTCCGAAAACCTAAATGTTTTATCTAATTGCCAAGATATACTCACAAAGAAAGTTTACAAACTCTTCAAACAACCCTAAAATCATTTGCACTGGATGTCATGATATACCGGTAAACATTTGCATTTAATGTAAAGATATGTTTTATGAAATTAAGTTTAATTCTTCAATACTCAAAGGGATAATAAATAGCTAGAACAATGAGAAAAAATTTCATGAGATCATGAAGCTTCATTCCTTCCTTTAGATATTCATCTTTTTCACAGATGTTTCATTTATAATCAATCCCAAGATAAAAAATAAATATCACATTGAACAAACAATCCATGATTAACAAAACAGGTTGTAACTCAATAACAAGTTACTACATGTAATACATAGTCTTCCTTTTGGTACAAAATCAACTTTTTTAATTTTGCAACAATCATTGTAAAAAAATCTGCTACAATTCAATCAAACAGAAACATTTGGTTAATAAACTTAATACACCGAAAGTTTAAAATTTACAATATTTATACGCAGAGATATCCTTGTGAATGATTTTGCCCAGAATCTGGCTCAAAATGCAATGTCTTTAAGACGTAATTAAGAGTAACTCACTCCCCCTACCTGTACTTTCTTTTTATGTACATTTTCAAAAATTATTTATTAGTAAGCTTACAAAATTTAAAAAAGTTTTTGTAGATAAAACAAATATGCTTTATATAATTTTTGTGAGACCAATTGTCCGATTAGGTTTTGTTATATAATTTAGGACCATTCAAAATTATTGAAGTTTCTAACTATTGCAAATTTAATATATACATGTATATCAAATATGCTGTAAAAATGGCACTGCATGGTACTGGTTCAGACAGTCTAGAATTGGCAAACAGCTGTGCAGGAAACTGCACCAGGAGTAGAAGGAAACAAAACATTGATCCTTACGCCTTCTGATTGGTTGAAATAAGCTGTGATGTAAGGTCATCATTTTCGTCGATATGACTTATAAATGCGGAATCCACCGACATTGTGGAGTACTGCCAAGATAATCCTCCATGGTCCTCGGAGTCAATACCACTTACCTACATCAACCAAAGATTCTTAGATTATAATATCATATCAATCATTGAAAAAAAATAGATACTGGGAACCTTTTTTTATCAGGGTTATTCATTTTTAGACAGTGAGTCTTTTGTAAAATTTTTTAAGAATGAATAAAATTTTCTCCCCAAAATCTTGAATAACAAGGTCTCAAATTTGCATGCATGTTGTTAAGTGATATGATTACACATGCACTTAAGGTATCCGATCCATATTAGGACCAAATTTTTCCAACCTTGAATATTCATCATGTATTTAATACTTTGATATTTATTTAAAGCATTTAAGATTAGAAAAAGATTTACCGAGAGAAATTTTCAAAAATATTATTAACTAAGCAGTAATTAATTAATGAAGATTGCATTAAGGTCTATGGAGACAAGCACATTTTTTAAAATAAAAAAGTAATTACAAGAAATATCAAAAAATGCTCTGGTGGAAAGATGTATTTTATCATAAGAAATACAAAAATTATTGAAAATAAATTTTAGACCGTGTAGATTTTTTTAGAATTAATTTTTATAGAATAAAATCAAAGGGGAACAACTCTTCAAAATAAGGAAAAGGTCACTAATTAGGACACATTCCACTCTTACATATTGATACTTAAATAGGAAAATTATGTCCAAGTATACTAAGTATTAAACCCATACATATCTGTTATGCACCCAGATTCATTGAATCTGAGGCTATTATGGATCGGATACCTTAAAAGAATTAGAAAATATCATCAACAGATAAGTTTTATCAAACTTTGGGTTGCTTACCGAATTTACTCACCAGTACATGTATTGGGTGAAAAATTATGGGGTTATATGGTTTTGAATTCAAGTGAGAATTTACACTAATTATAATAAAATATAACAAACAAGAGGCCCATGGGCCACATCGCTCACCTGAACAGCAGTTCCTTGTAACATTACATTTCGTAGCATATGCTTTTTCTATTTTAAACATTGAACCCCTTTCTGGGGACCCAGTAATGGTCCGAGGTTTATGGTTGGCTTGAACAACATAAATAGTAACATAGGAATGAAAATGTGTAGCACTGCGGTGGGACCGCACGTACACAACCTGAAAAACTGAACGTAGAAGAGTTCCACTTCAAGAGGAATAACTCTCAGACTGTACAGAACATTAAGAAAGATAACTCTTGGTTCCACTACATTAGAGTTTACACAATTTGAGGATCCTTGCATAGTAATCTCACAAACTGTAGCATTATAGTTCTCGAGAAGAACTTTTTAAAAACATTTTCAATATATCTTTCTATGTTAAACTTTGAACCCCTTTTGGGGCCACAGTATTAGTCCAGTGCTAAAGTTTTAATTATTTGGAATCTACATTATTTAAGGATGCTTGCA